>NC_058375.1:193670439-194870439 GCF_018350175.1 Felis catus
GATTGTAAGTTCCAATGTATAGGCCTGTTTTATTTTATTGAACATCTAGTTAATAAACAGCTGACAGTTTTGGGTACCCTTTTTACTGTAATGCAGGGTTTCTCAACCTTGTCACTATTGACGTTTGGGGACAGGGATTTGTCTGTCACGAGAAGCTGTCCTGTGGATTGTGCGATGTGTGCCAGCATCCCTGGCCTCTACCCACTGCATGCTAGTAATGTGTAGTGTGCCACACGAAACATGTGTCCAGACACTGCCAGGTGTCCCCTGGGGGACAAAATTATCCTTGGCTCAGAACCACTGCTGTAATGTGCGGCAAATCATTTTCAAGTTTAGGGAGGGCAAACAAAGAAAAATAAAATCTGGCTGGAAAAGTGTTTCTGGTTTTGTGAGGTCTAAGGAACATGGAAAAAAATCTGTAATAATACTTTTGCACAAATAGAGGGGCACATGATTAGTAGTGACACAACAATAGAATATCTGGACCTTGGGGCACCGGGGTGGCTCAGTCGGTTAAGCATCTGGCTCTTGATTTCGGCACAGATCATGATTTTACAGTTTCTGAGATTGAGCACTGCATTGGGCTCTGTGCTGACAGTGTGGAGCCTGCTTGGGATTCTCTCTTCCTCTCTCTCTGCCCCTCCCCTGCTTGCACTCATGCTCTCTCTCTCCCTCTCTCAAAATAAATACACTTAAGAAAATAAGAATATTTGGACCTTGGGCAAATGACTTACTGTCTGTTTCCTTATCTGTAAATATGGCTAACAATAATGCCTATCTCTCACAGTTAATGGAAAGATTAGTTTTAGGTAAAGTTCTTAGAAGAATAATGGGAATGGAATAAATGACTTAATGCTATCTATCAGTATTATTGCTATTGCCATTATTTCTTGCTAGAGTAGGATAATATAACAGGTAATAATTCTAAATAATTTAATCAAACTGAAGATGTTAGATAATAATCACCACAGAGAGTGAATAAATCTTTGATAGAATAAACAGGAAGTGAACTGTACTTGGTAATTTTACAGGTGTGTGCCTGTGTGTATGTTGTATAATTTAGATTTTGCTGCTTCAGAAGAGCACATGAGATTTTTCACAATACATGTACATAATATAAACAGTGCTATTAAAATAGATAGGAGTAAACATTTTTAGACATGTAGAAACAGACATAAAAGTTATCCCTTTCTAGTGTTTTACAGTGGTCAACCGTTAATAATCTACAAATTTTAAAAGCAAACCCGGTTTTCACTTTGGCACTCCTGTGAAAGCCAATTGTGACAAATCTCAGATCTTCATTGTCAAGAGGAGAGGGAATTATTTTGTTTCCTCTATAAGAATCATTCTTTCCCAACTGGGTCAGATCCTGGGAGACTGAATATTCCTGAACTCAATGTCTGTAAAGCAAGGTCTTTGGCATCTTTTATGCCTGTAAGAAAAATAAGGAACAGGTTTTGTCCCAGATGAAGATGTTTACACACACACACACACACACACACACACACACACACACACACACACAACTATAAACGAATGTCAGTTGCGTTTCTTTAATGTCTGGACCCAAAACTCAAAATGATGCAAAGAAATCTTGACCCAGAGATTTCTGCTGGAGTAGACTCTCTCCCACACCCTCTCCCTCTCTTCCTCCTTTCCCCCTTCCTTCTCTCTCTCTCTCCCCCTCCCCCTCTCCTTCTCTCCCTCCCTCTCTCCCTCCTTCCCTCTCCTTTCCTCCCCCTCCCGCCCCCCTTATAAACAGTGGTTAGGAGAAAAGCAATCAGAGAACTTGAGAGGGTTGTGGACAGTGCTTAGCACACAGGTGCAGCACACCACACTACCCAGGGCCTGCCTTGGCTGGTGGCTCTTCTGGACAGCAGGGAACTTTGAGACCACTCCCCGAGGACCCAGGGCGCCCCAAGAGACAGCGGGTTGGAAGCCGGTAGAGTGGACAGAAGTAGAGACGGCGGGAGCTGCGGGTGGCGGCAGCAGCGCCCAGGGTCCGAGGCCCTCGGGTCCTCTGGGCTGCGGGACGCAGAGACTTTGAGGAGGAGCGCGAGCGTCCCCCCGCCCCTCCTGCCTCCACGCGGGGCGCGCCGGGATCGGGGGCGGGGGGGGGGGTGGTCCGAGAGCGCCCCCCTCTCCCACGCGGGCCTCGCGGGGCGGTGAGTCAAGGCCGGGAGCCGAGCCGCTCTCCCCGGCAGACCCGACCGAGGCGCGGGCGGCGGCGCGCAGGACGGGGATCCGAGACGCGCTCCCGCCGCCCCAGCTGCGCTGCGCTCCCGGCCACAAGTTTGCCCCGCGTTGGCCAAGTTGCGAGTGGGGAGCCTCTCCGGGCCCCGGGGTGAGCGTCCGTCTTCTCGCTCGGGCTGGTCCGGGCATGGCCGGGCCGGGAGCCTCGCCCCACGTCTGGGGGTGGCTGCTGCTCGGAGGTTGCCTTCTCGTCGGAGCCCAGGTAAGAGTCAGTGCCCCGGGGCACCTGCTTCCCAGAGCCTCGGGACGTGGCGTTAGGGAGACGGAGACCGAGGCGCGCTGGGCTCACGCTGACACATCCGGGCACACACACACACACACACACACACACACACACACGCACGCATCCAGCAGGGTTTGACAGGCATTTAGTGGAGCTGCAAAGAATTACTTTAGGTGAGGGTCCTGGGGTGGGTACTATTCAGACCACCGTCTTGGCATATGCAAGGTGAAGGGATATTCACGGGTTCTGGATCAGGAAGCGACGCTGGGAGGTGAATGAACTTTTCTTGTCCTTACACTCCTTGGTTCTCATTTAATTAATCCAAATTATTTTTGTCTGCTGGCAATTTACTGTCACTTTTGAGAACTTAAACTTCTAGGATTGATAGTAACTACTACTGAAAGCCGGGATAACCGGCTTTCCCTGATAGAGAATCACGTATCATTAATGCGAAGATGTTAGATAGAAGAGAAATACAGTGTTAAATAAGGCTCAGTTTGCTAATGTTAAGAATCAGTGATAGTTGTCATTTTGTACCGCTAGTACTGTTTAGAGATTTTCTGGGTGAATTTTTTGAATGGAACCTCTCTAATGTGCAAATTACAATTCAACGTCACATTTTTTTGAGTCAAATAAAATGTAGGGTTTACACTCAGCTTTTCAGATGAACTGTAAGGAGATGCCTGTAGTTGTGGGTGTAATGCAGAAGAGCCCTGTGAATTTAAGCTGTATCAACATTATTTCTCTCTTCTTTTCAGCAGGGGGCGCACCTTGACCATCAAATGGAGCCCCAAGTGTTTCCGTGTTGTGTTTTGTTTTTTTTGTTAGTTTTTTTTTTTTTGTTGTTTTACATTCTTTAACCATGAGAAAATCAAGGCATTGATTTATGTACTGATACTGTCCAAACTTACTACTATGTTTTTGGCTTTCAGATGACCAGTTTATATGTCAATTATCCTAACAGCGCTAAGGTAAAGGGAATAGTGTTCTGCTAAATACTGGGCTTTTCCTAGCATGACCAGGATGTCTAATGCAAACTACTTATGTTAAAAAATCAATCGAACAATATGTGTGTTTTATCTTGACTAATACTATTAGCAATTGTAGGGTATGCTCAAACCTGAAAATTTTCACTAACATAACAGAAGGAATATGAACAAATGGGAAAAAAAAGACACCCTAAGAATTTGGTGACAGTTATGGAACTCTGGTGATCTCTAATATATTTCCTGTGTTTCTGTCTCATAAAAAACGAATAATGTGCTTAAAAACATTGCTTCCTTGTATAAGGGAAAAATGAACTCTAACCATTTGTTTTATTGAGTGTTCTAGATTGCTTTTTCCAAGGGAATGGGGAGATATCGATTAGCACAACCCCCCACCCCCACCCCCAATCACTGTGGGATTGTGGGAAGAATTTTTCCTTTACTTTTAGCTTTCAATAAAACAATAAGGACATTTGGATGCTTTTTCTGTAATTTTAAACTATTTACATCTTGGGCCATATAATTCCTTGTTGTGGGGAGTGTCTTGTACATGTAGGGTATTTAGCAGCGCCCCGTCCTTCCCACTAGATGCCCGTAGCATCCCCTGACACCTGACCAGTTTTGACAACTAAAAATGTCTCTAGATGTTGCCACATGTGCCTTGGGAGGCAAAGTTAGCTCTGGTTAAGACACATTGCTTTAAACTGACTTCAATTTATATTTATAAATTAAGAATTGTATGAAATGACAGTTTGTGATAATATGTTACATTTTTGGCCCCTTAAGCAAAATCTGAAGGTTAAGCGAAATCTTGAAGTGAAAAGAAAGTGATTTAGGTCAACACACTGACACCTTCTCTGATACTCAGTTTCTTCGTCTTCATTCCCAGCTAAATGTATATTGAATTTAGAGAATGTATTGAAGGGAATGCATCAAAGCAGAAAAGCTTGTATAGAACAAATGTTTAACATTCAGTAAACATTGGATCACATCCCAAAATAGATAATATAGACTAGTATCTGTCAATTGTTTTTAAATATCTCTGTGATTTTTGGTTGGTGATATTGCTGCCTTGGCCTGAATGCACAGTTCAAAACCCATGCATTCACGCCCCAGGTGTTATTACAGTGCCCAGTAATGCCTTTCCTAAAGGCAGCTGATCATGTGGCAATGGGGAGCACTGTATAAATATGTGTAGTATTTTGTTTACTGTGTCAGTGGGTCCTTCTGGACACAGGCTCTGAGATGGAACTAGTGTTACAATTAGATTTGTTTGGTGGGGGGATAATGCCTCTGAAAGAGAAGGGAGTGAGAAAATAGGATCGGACAGGGAGAGCTTCACATCGGGATGCAAATCTGCCAGAGTCTCGGCCAACCTCACACAGACCTCAGGGGTAAAGGTTGCCCATCGGAGGAGTCCCACGTGGTGATAAAGTGGCCAGCTCCTAGTACTCCCACTGTTGCTTATTTCCTAGCTCAGGGTTGTTTGTGTAATTGTACACTTGGCCCCAGATCTGAGCCTGGCATTTGAAAGTCCGGCAGCTGGAGGCTGTCAGGCAACCATACTCCTTACAGACAAATGGTTGGTTCTTTCTTGAATGACTATCTCAGTGTCTGCCTTCCTTACAAAATTATCAAGGAACAACATTGGGTTTGCTGGGCTCAAGAGTCAGCTGACTCCACATGATTCAGTCACCTACACCAGGCTCCATGGCTGCAGATCAGTGTGGCTCTGACAGTGTATGGGCAGGGAAGTGAATGCAAATCCATCACCACAACTGGAGAAAATTCCCAGAAGATCATGACATAGTGGATGGAAGTATATATGTTCTATAGAGTACTAGGTTTGAGCAGATACCAACGGGCAGGTTTTATTTTTCAGTAATCATTTCAGGGACATTCTGGTGCGGGGGAAGGAGCAGTAGCCTCGGAACCCAAAAACCATGTTCAAATTCCTCCTCTGATAACATGAAACCTCCTTGGGCCTGAAACTTATTCTCTCTACTCTTATTTTGTTCACCAAGAAGGATAAGCTATACTGACCTTCTAGTGTAAAGATTCAGAGTCTACTGGGGAATCAAATCTCTTACTTGTGGGGAGGGGATGATAACCAGTGATAATATTTATTTACCTACCAAGTACTAAATACTGTGCTAAACATTTTAATCTATTATTATCTCATTTAATTCTCATGGTAACTTTATGAGATAGGCACTGTAATTATCCATTTCATGAGAAAATGGAGCTAAAATATGTTAGGTAACATTCTCAAGTCACACAGTTAACAAGTAGAGTAGTTATGATTTAGACCCTAGCTTCTGCTCTGAAATTCTCCCTCTCACTCCCTCCAGATTGGTGCTCTCATTGTGGAGATCAGTTTGGCACTGCTTAGCTAAATTATGTCTATTCATACTTTCTGTCCCAACAGTATTCACCCCTGTGTATATATCCCAAGGAATTTCTCACACAAGTCCATAGTGGTTATTGCAATAATTCTGTGGTGTTGGGGTCAACTGGGTGTTCATAATGGGATACTGTGAAACTTAAAAAGCAGTAGATTCAAGGTACACAAAATAGCATATATGAGATCCTTTCAAAGAGGATAAGATATGGCGTATAAACAATGAGATATATGACATAATTCCATTTACATACATTTAAATACAAGCACATGAAGCAGCAATATATATTGTATAAACATCGAGATAAAAGATATATGTGTATATGTCTATTCACACAAGTGGTTGCATTTGGGAAGGTAGAGAAGTAGGAGTGGGGTATAGAGGCAAAAGGGGATAGATAGATAAACAAATAAAATGAGTAAGCCTACAGCCTGTATGTCAATCTCTGTGTCAGTTGGAGATTGTGGTGATAACAGATGTAACTACCAACAAGCCATCATTGGTAGATTTAAGAAGGAGGACAGAATGAGGACATAGGCAGCTTCTCCAAGATGGTAAGCTAAGGGACTGTTCTTAGCAAAATCAAGCTGAAACTTGCCTGGATTATGTCTGCATTGTACTTATTTCCATAAGCACTACTGTAGTTAAAGATCCAGTGGTTGGTTGGTTCTCCTTCTGACCTGTTGACAGCCAGGATGGTTTCATTGTCTTCTAGTCATAGGGGAAGCCTTGTAGCCCTAAGGCGGTGGACTTCTCTGTGGCTGCACTGTGGGTAGAATCTTCAGCTCTGGCAGCCCAGAAGCTCCAAGATGGAAGGGAGCTAGATATGGCCTTTTCCTGCCAATGCACAGAGAGGTTTCATGTCTTTGGAACTTCCTCAATTCTTTGTGAATAAAAATACTATCTTTCACTGACGTTCACACATTCCGTTTATTTTCCCATCTTGAGCTTCAGTTGGTTTTGTCATGTACTAGAATCCACGTTCTTTCTTTCTTCTGGGGTTTTTGCCTTCTTCCTGAGTTACTCTTTAAATCTTTTAACAGCAATGTAATTTTAGGCAGCCCATTGTACCTTTTGAGTCTTCGTTTCCTCCATTCTAAAGTGATGGGCAATAATGGTGTTTATCTCATGGGATGTGAGAATATTGAATTGGAAAGTATGCAAACAGGGGTGCCTGAGTGGCTTAGTTGGTTAAGCAACTGACTCTTGATTTTGGCTCAGGGCATGATCGTACAGTGTGAGATTGAGCCCCAGGTCATAGAGCCTGCTTGGGATTCTCTCTCTCCCTGTCTCTCTCTCTCTCTCTCTGCCACTCACCTGTACATGCTCTCTCTGTCTCTCTCTCTGTCTCAAAAAAATAAACTTTTTTTTTGAAAAAAGAAAAAAAAAGAAAAGTATGCAAACATGCAAAAGCCTTAAGGTGTCTAATAATGAAAATGCCAGATCTTTTCTATAAGTAGATTGGCTAAGGGCTTTTTATTGGATAATTATTAGATTGAGATTTTTAAAATTTATTTTATTTATTTTTTATTTTTGAGAGTGAGAGTGCAGGAGCACAATTCAGGGAGGTACAGAGAGAGAGAATTCTAAGCATGCTTCACCCTGTCAGAGTGGAGCCAGACATGGGGCTCAGTCCTACGAACCACGGTATCATGACCTGAGCAACCTACTGAGACATCCAGGCACCCCAGATTGAGATTATTTCTAAACATGACTGGGAGCCACTAAAGGCTTTGTGTGTGTGTGTGTGTGTGTGTGTGTGTGTGTGTGTGTGAATTTTTCAAGGTTATTTTCTGCCTCCAACACTGTTCCTTCTATTCCTTACAGTTTCTCCTTCCGAACCCAATTACATTCTGACAGCAATTGGACATTTTATTCATAGTGTTTATTAATTTATTAACAAATTATCTTCTGGGTATTTATTAATGTGAGTACTTGATTAATATCTGTCTTCCCCTTTCAAGAAACCATTCTGAAGACAGAGCAGCTAATCAGAAGGCAGTTACAGCCATTCTGATAACACTGGTGTGTCTTTGTAGAATTGGAGATGCAAGTAGGCAGAGGGAATTGAGAGGTAGTTAGAAGGTACATTCAGGTGAAGGAAGAGTGGGTCGGGGCAGATATGATGAGTGACATTTTTAGATAAGCTGTGCGTGAGGTACCTGAGTTATTTAGTAGATGGTTGGATATTATAAAGCTTAAGAAAAGCTCTGGATTAACATCAGCACTTCATTTGGGGTCCCTGAAACCACATGTGTGAATGATATTCTCAGCGAGACTACAATGGAATTAAAAGGGCTGGCTAACTTGTTTAAAAGAGGGTATGCAGATAGGTTTTTTTTTGTAAGATTACCCCTGGATTGTAAACTCACAGGGGACAAGGGACTAATAAACAATTTGGAACCCCTTGTGACAATTAGCATGGTGCCTTTGGGTAGCATACATGTTTGAATGAGATCATTTGTATTTGTTTCATTTTAAGAAAACTCATCCTCTTTGATCCCACTTGGAACTGAAGTCTCTAAGCATTTACTCCAGTTTTAATTTTAAAAATTAATCACTCTCTTCTCAGGGACACAAGTAACTGCCCTGGGTACAAAGGATGTCACAGAACCTGCATCTTTCTAGTCATGGAGATGGAGAGAAAAGTGCTGTTGGTCTCTAAGAGAGTTCAATGTTTCCAGAGCTCTCTTGTCCTAATAAGTGATAAACAAGCAGGCTCAGTGTTGAGCCTGACTGTTATTCCATTGGCTGATGGAATTTTATAGATGCTCAAAGAAAGTAAATCATAGCTTTTTGGAGGGGGACAAAAGTATATAAAATGGTTAAGATGATGGACTTTGATATAAGAACTGAATTTGGAATCTATGTTTCCTACTCTCTAGCTATCACTTAGCATCTCAAAAACTCAGTGTCTCCATTTGAAAAATGGGGATGACCTAAGGCCAAATTTATTGAGTTGGTGTGTGGGTTACACATCATGAAAACCTCAGGAGAAGCATTTAATGTAGTACATGTCACAGAGTTTGCTCATTCTCCCTGCCATCATTGTCATCATCATCATCATTTTGATTATGTTTTCTAATTAGCTACTGTTGGTATAGAGAAACTGTTATTTTTAGTTATTGATTCATACCTACCAAGTTTATTCTGGAGCAGTAACAATTTTCTCCAATAACTATATCCGTTACTTCTTTTTATCTTTTGTCTTATTGCATTAGTTAGAACTCCCAATGTAATATTGAATGGTAGTAATTATTATACGCATTCTATCTTGTTTATTATTATTACTTCAACTGGGACTTCTTCTAAAGTTTTATCAAGTATAATATTTGCTCGTGTTCATCAGTGCTAATTTTATTGGTTTGTTAAATGTATGGCTCATGTAGAAAGTTCTGAATTACATCATGTATGATTTTTGTTTTAAAATCATAAATGATATGCTATTTCTTTAAAAATATGTCTAAAAATAGCTGTTTTGATGTTCTGCCACAGATAGTGGACTACATGAGGGCAAGAACTGATTATTAATAACTTTCTACAGAATATGGTACCTAGTAGATACTCATTGAATATTGGTAAGTGTTTGCATGATCGTAGATAGAAGAAGTATTATATATTGCTGCTTGAATTAGCAAATAAGTCAAATACTCTTGTTAATGATAACATACGTCTTGGGTGCCCCTGTGTGGCTCAGTTGGTTAAGTGTTTGACTCTTGACTTTGGCTCAGGTTATGATATTACAATTCATGTGTTTGAGTCCTGCGTTGGGTTCTGCACTGACAGTACAGAACCTGCTTGTGATTCTCTCCTCTCTCTCTCTCTCTCTCTCTCTCTCTCTCTCTCTCCTTCTCTCTCTGCCCCTCCCCTGCTGGTGCTCGCTCTCTCTCTCACTCTCTCAAAATACATAAATAAATAAAAAAAAAAATAAAAAAAACAAGATACGTAGCTATAATATATTTAAACACCTAGCAAACAAACAAAAGTGTTGCTTAACACTCTGGCCAAATATTCGTGTGACTAGATTGGAATGGACTTCTATGTGTCATTAAGGCAAACTTCTGTCTTTCCTTTATGAAACCATTTACACCAAATTGCAAACTGGTTGCAATTTCTTGAATAAGAATAGTTTATATTACTTGTCACTTTCCTTACTTATATAATGAGGCTAGTGCTGTTTTCTATGAGAAAAAAAAATCAGTTATTTTTTTAAAATACACTTTCTGAGAGCAAAGATTATGTTTAACAATGCATTTAAACCAATTTTGTGGGCATGAGATATGTCTAAGCTTGCATATCCTTCTGCCCACACTACAAGAGAATCTACCTTCAGAAAGGCACTCATGCATATAATGAGCCCAAGGTGGAACTTCTCCTTTGAGCATATATTTTGGCATCTTATTTCCTAGATGAATAAAATCAGTAAGACATGACATCCGGAAGCTTTTGGGTAGTCATGTAAGTGAAAGTTAAGCACAGTTCTCATGTGGATTAATTGAAGTTAGAGATATCTAAAAATTAGAAGAAACCATAGGTGGACACATGGGGCTTTCCCACAGTCTTAAAAATGCCTTTTAAAAATCAATCCACAAAATGCAATATACTTCTGTTTCTCACCAGATTGGTCATATATAAGTAATGGCATTTTGTCTGTGGGTCTACCACATTTTTTTTTTTTTTTTTTTTTTTTTTTTTTTTTTTTTTTACCACTCATGCTAATTGTGTAGTAAGTGCCCAAGAGCCACACTGTAGCTCCTGACCTACCTGAGGGCCGGATCCATGGCTAGGGTTTCTTTTATTTCTATCTTCGGTCACAGTGTCTATAAGTAGTGTTTTTTCCATGAAAGGTCTTGGTAGATACTTGTAGAATAAATATACTCAACAATCCTCGCTGCAAAACCAGCACAATGAGTGGTGTCGAATGAGTAGAAAACTGGCTGACATCTTTTCTGTGAACAGGAGGTACCCTGCAAATAAAATCCTTTTTCCCTAGGTCTTCTTGTTTTCAATTTAGCAAAATTACAGTGGGCTACTAGGTATTACCTTTATGGTGCAGGCTCTCAAAGGGATTAAGACATGGCCTCGTTCTCCAAGGAGCTTCCACTCTAGAGGAGACCGAATGCCAACAATGCAAAGAGGAGTTCTGTGCCTTCTGTCTCCCATCCGGTGGCATCTGTCCATTCTCCTTCTGTCGTGTATTTTGTCTTTTACTTCCGTTGTTTGTGCAGTGTAGACAGAAGGTCCTCAACTAGAGATGGGAAAGGCCTGCCGATCTCTGCCAAAGGTTCTCATGTTCAGCACTTTTTTTTCTTTTTTGCTTCATTAAGTTTATGTTGGCCAAATATATGTAGAAAGTGATAAAAGTATAGACTTGGTGGGGCACCTGGCTGGCTCAGTTCGTGGACCGTGTGACTCGATCTCAGGGTTGTGAGTTCAAGCTCCATATTGGGTGTAGTGATTACTTAAAAAATAAAATCTTTTGGGGCGCCTGGGTGGCGCAGTCGGTTAAGCGTCCGACTTCAGCCAGGTCACGATCTCGCGGTCCGTGAGTTCGAGCCCCGCGTCAGGCTCTGGGCTGATGGCTCGGAGCCTGGAGCCTGCTTCCGATTCTGTGTCTCCCTCTCTCTCTGCCCCTCCCCCGTTCGTGCTCTGTCTCTCTCTGTCCCAAAAATAAATAAACGTTGAAAAAAAATTTAAAAATAAAATCTTTTAAAAAAGTATAGGCTTCATAATACTAGTTAGTATTTATGCAGTGTTCTCCATATAAAGACCTTTAACTAGATGCTTTATATGGATTACTTTCTTTAATCCTCACAACAACTTTAAGAGGAAGGCAAGAAGCATTTAACTAATTATTTTTATTAAAACATTTTTTAAACATTTATTCATTTTTGAGAGACAGAGTGTGAGTGGGGGTGGGGCAGAGAGAGAGGGAGACACAGAATCTGAAGCAGGCTCCAGGCTCTGAGCTGTCAGTGCAGAGCCTGATGTGGGGCTCGAACTCATGGACCTCAAGATCATGACCTGACCTGAAGCTGGACGCTTAACTGACTGAGCCACCGAGGCGCCCCAAGAAACACTTTTTGAAAGTGTTTATTTTTGAGAGACTGCAAGTTGGGGAGGGACAGAAAAAGGGGGGCAGAGGATTGGAAGCAGGCTCTGAGCTGACAGCAGCAAGCCCATTGTGGGGCTTGAACTCACAAACCACAAGATCATGACCTGAGACACAGTTGGACGCTCAACAGACTGAGCCACCCAGGCGCCCTGGCAAGGAGCATTATTATTACCTTTCCAACATCCATTTAATTCCTCAGCAACTTTGTGGCAAACAAAGACAAGTGGTAGAGGAAGGATGCACAGTGAAAAAAAAAAATCCAAACCTGAAAATCCCTACCCTTGTGAACTTTACATTCTGTCATTCTTTTGAAGCCTGCTCTACCTGTGGTTTCAGATATATATGCCAAGAAATTTCCCTAGGTTATCTAGTCAGATGTATATTGGCACAATTTTACATTGAAAGCAAGATAAGATTTGTGCTTTAATTATACAGATACAGGAAAACAAAAAATACCTTATCCACTGAACAACATCTTTCTATTTAAGTTTCAGCTATGTGAGGTGAACAAGTTCTAAGGTCTGCAGGACAATATAGTGCTTATAGTCAGCAACATTGTATTGTGCACTTCAAAGTTTAAGAGGGTAGATCTCATGTTAACTCTTTGTACCACAAAAAACAAAAACCAAACAAGAATCACAAGGACACTTTGGAAGATGTTGGCTACATCTATTACCTTGATTTGGGTGATGATATCATAAATGTTTGCATATGTCCAAACCCATTGAATTGTACCCATTAAATATATGCAGTTCTTTGTATTTTAATAGTGCTGTTAAAAAAAACACACCAAAATACCTTACCCAACAAACAAACAAAAAACCCCAAACAGGGCAAAATGGGTGAAGGTTGTCAAAATAACAAGTTTTAAAATAAGTTTTAAAACTTTTATTTATTTATTTATTTATTTATTTATTTATTTATTTATTTAATTTTTTTTTTCAACGTTTATTTATTTTTGGGACAGAGAGAGACAGAGCATGAACGGGGGAGGGGCAGAGAGAGAGGGAGACACAGAATCGGAAACAGGCTCCAGGCTCTGAGCCATCAGCCCAGAGCCCGACGTGGGGCTTGAACTCACGGACCGCGAGATCGTGACCTGGCTGAAGTCGGACGCTCAACCGACTGCGCCACCCAGGCGCCCCTAAAACTTTTAAAATAAGTAAGTCATGGGTTCCTGGGTTACTCAGTCTGTTGAGGGTCCAGTTCTTGATCTTGGCTCAGGTCTTGATCTCAAGGTTGTGAGTTCAAGCCTTGCCTTGGCCTCTGTGCTGGGCATGATGCCTACTTAAAAAAAAAAAGTCTTTTAAATAAGTAAGTCATGAGGAAGGTACAGCATGGTGACTATAGTTATAATACTGTCTTGAATATTTGAAAGTTGCCAAGAGGATAGATTTTAAAATTTCTTATCACAAGAAAAAGAATTTTGTAAATGTATGGTAATGGATGTTAACTGGATGATTTGATATTTGCATATATTGTGGAATGACAAATCATTATGCTATATATCTAGAACTAATACAACATGTTCCACATGAGTGAAGTCAGATGATATTTGTCTCTCTGACTAATTTTGCTTAGCATAATACATTTTATTTCCATCCACGTTGTTGCAAATGGCAAGATTTCATTCTTTTTGATTGCTGAGTAATATTCCATTGTGTGTGTGTGTGTGTGTGTGTGTGTGTGTGTGTGTGTGTATACACCATATCTTCTTTATCCATTCATCCATCAATGGACATTTGGGCTCTTTCCATACTTTGGCTATTGTTGATAGTGTTGCTATAAACAGTGGGGTGCATGTGCCCCTTTGAATCTGTACTTTTGTATCCTTTAGATAAATACCTATTAGTGCAATTGCTGGGTTGTAGGGTAGTTCTATTTTTAATTTTTTGAGGAATCTCCATACTGTTTTTCAGAGTGGCTGCACCAGTTTGCATTCCCACCAGCAGTGCAAAAGGGTTCCTCTTTTTCCACATCCTTACCAACATCTGTCATTTCCTGAGTTGTTAATTGCAGCCATTCTAACAGGTGTGAGGTGGTATCTCATTGTGGTTTTGATTTATATTTCCCTGGTGATGAGTGATGTTGAGCATTTTTTCATGTGTCTGTTAGTCATCTGGTTGTCTTCTTTGGAATGGACATGTCTATTCATGTCTTTCGTCCATGTCTTTACTGCATTATTTGTTTTTTGGGCATTGAGTTTGGTAAGTTCTTTATAGATTTTGGATACTAACCCTTTATCTGATATGTCATTTGCAAATATCTTCTCCCATTCCATCAGTTGCATTTTATTTTGTTGATTATTTTCTTCACTTTGCAGAAGGTTTTTATCTTGATGAGGTCCCAATACTTCATTTTTGCTTTTGTTTCCCTTGCCTCCAGAGACATGTTGAGTAAGAAGTTGCTGTGGCCAGGTCAAAGAGGTTTTTGTCTGGTTTCTTCTCTAGGATTTTGATGGCTTCCTGTCTTATTTTTAGGTCTTTCATGCATTTTGAGTTTATTTTTGTGTATGGTGTAAGAAAGCGGTCCAGGTTCATTCTTCTGCTTGTCACTGTCAAGTTTTCCCCTTGCTAGTTTTTGTTTGTCTGAGAAACTCTTTATCCCTCCTTGTATTTTGAATAACAGCCTTGCTTGATAAAGAATTGTTGGCTGCATATCTTTTTGACTCATCACATTGAATATATCCTGCCACTCCTTTCTGTCCTGCCAAGTTTCTGTGGATAGGTCTGCTGTGAAACTGATCTGTCTTCTCTTGTAGGTTAAGGATGTTTTTCCCCTTGCTGCTTTTATAATTCTTTCCTTGTCTGTGTATTTTGTGAATTTGACTATGATATGCCTTATTGATGGCCAGTTTTTGTTGAATCTACTGGGAGTTCTCTGTGCTTCGTGGATTTTGATGTCTGTGTCTTTCTCCAGATTAGGAAAGTTTTCTGCTGTGATTTGCTCACAAAAACCTTCTACCCCCTTTTTCTCTCTCTGCATTTTCTGGGACTCCTATGACTTAGATGTTATTCCTTTTTAATAAGTCACTGAGTTCTCTAATTCTTAAATCATGCTCTTTTGCCTTAGTTTCCCTCTTTTTTTTCTGCTTCATTATTCTCCATAGTTTTGTCTTCTATATCACTAATTCACTGCTCTGTTTCATCCATCCTTGCCACTGTGACATCTATTTGAGATTGTATCTCGGTTATAGCATTTTTAATTTAGTCATGATTAGATTTTACCTCTTTTATCTCTGCAGAAAGGGATTCTATGCTTTTTTTCTACCCCATCTAGTATTCTTATTATCATGGTTCTAAATTCTAGAATACATCTTGCTTATATCTGTATTGATCAAGCCCTGGCTGTCATTTCTTCCTGTTCTTTTTTTGGGGTGAATTCCTTTGTTTTATCATTTTGGAGATGAAAAAGAATTAATAAAATAAAAAATGAAGATTAAAAAATTAAAAACAACACAAAAAATCAAATAAAGGAAGCTAAATCCTAGGTGTGTTTTGGTCTGCTTGTAAAAGAAACTTGATAGAATAGAGAAAAAAGGGAAAGAAAAGGAAAAAAGTAAGAAAAAGTTTAAAAATTAAAAAAGTATATACAATAAAATGGAATAAAATGAAATGAAGAAAGTGACATAGAATTAAAAAATTACAAAAAACAAAAAACATAGTAAGTAGAATTTAAAAAATTTTTTTAAAAAATGAAAATAATAAATTTTTTCTCTTTCTGTATCCAAGAAAAAGAAAAGAGAGGAGAACAAAGAAAAAAAATAGACCAGCAAACAGAATGAAACCTGAATGAAGTTACATCTAGTTTCCCCTAAAATTCAAGCTATGTATCACTTTATAGTCCATATACTCAGCAGGCAGAGAGACTTGTGATGGTCCTCTAGGGCATTTGCTGTGAGGGTGCAGTTGGGCGGGGCTTGGTGTAATGGCTCTGTTCTCCACTAGGTGGCCCTTCTTAGCTTTCTGGGGTGGATCAGTGAGGTGTGCGTATGCATCTATGCACACACACAGGAGAGGTGAAAATGGATTCACCCAGCTTCCTGGTCTCTGGCACAGGAACTCTGAGCTCTGAAATTTTTGACTCTGTGCACCTCTGTTTATAGAGTCCTAATGGTATTGAAACCCTCTTCTTTCTCCCTGTCAATGGTTTTGGGGAACAGATTTCTTGTTCAGTCCCTTGTAAGTGTTTCCACTCTTTCTCTTTCCACTCTTTTGGAGGGAGAGCTTTTCCTGCACTCTTATCCCCTTTCTCTGTTCTCTCTCTGCAAAACCAGCTCCCTACTTGGGGCGCCTGGGTGGCTCAGTCGGTTAAGCGTCCAACTTCGGCTCGGGTCATGATCTCATGGTTCATGGGTTCAAGTCCTGCGTCGGGCTCTGTGCTGACAGGTTGGAGCCTGGAGCCTGCTTTAGATTCTGTCTCTGTCTCTCTGCCCCTCCCCTACTCTCTCTCTCTCTCAAATATAAAAAATAAAATATTAAAAAAACCCCCACACGAAACAGCTCCCTACCCTCCGTGGCTTCTCTCTCCCCCAGTTCACCTCTCCTCACGGCATAGTTGCCAAGTTCTGTGGCTCAAGTTATGCTGATTGTTGTGTTTATTCTCAGATCAATTTCCTAGGTGTGCAAAATGGTTTGGTGATGATCTAACTGCATTTCAGGGATGAGAGAAGCCGAGAACTTCCATGCTGCTCTGCCTTCTTGGCCCTTCTGCCTGTCTCTCCATTTATCTGTCCAAATGTTTGTGTCCCAGACTACACTGATCTCACACCGTCTTGTCAAATATAGCTCTCTCCTACTCCCCTATCCCCCCACCTCCACCCCACTGGGTTAAATTTTACTTTACCTCCAATAAGACCATGTGGATTCACACTTCTTCCTGATTTAGAAACCCTTTATTATTCCCGTATCTGCTGAGTAAATTCCTCATTACTTGTTATCTCTTCCTCCTCCTCCTCCTCCTCCCCACTATTACTCATTCAACTAAGAACAGTCACACCTGGCCTCCTCTCTTTCATCCATAAAGCCAGCTATTATGTGATTGGTGGTTACATCCTTGTATCAGAAATCAAGGAAACCAGAGTTTAGTTCCAACATTCATCCCCCCTGTTTTTTGAGGGGTCATAGATGGTTTCATTTACAAGCTCTCATAGTAATTTTCCTTTATTCTCTTAATGTACATGCATAATTGTTATAGCTAATGAGTACACAGAGTTTCTACTATGTGAAACTTACCTTATAGTTTGTGGGCCTTATTATTGATGGTGATTTTTACCTCATTGCTTTTGCTGGAAATTAGCCTTCTCATTCTCATTGGATATCAACCATGTATTTTTCCCAGTCACTACTCCTTCCCAGGAATCCACAGCTATGCTGCATGACAGATGTGTTGCCTCGGGTGGTGACACCATAGATGCAAATGGATGGAATGTTGGCCAATGCAGTTTGGCCTGCAGCCTGATTTTCTGTATCTCAAATTCTTGTTGCCAACTGCTTCAAGGAAACAGTCATCTTCTTGATGATTTGTTATGTCCCCAAATAGGGCAACACTGTTTTTTTGGGTGAAGGTAGCTTATTTATTTTGTATTGTACTGTTTTTTTTTAGGTTGTACAATGTAATTCTTTCAAAGGTGTACAACATGATGATTTCACGTATGTCTACATTGTGACATGATTATCATTATCAAGGTCATTAGCACATCCATCACTCACTTTTTTGTTCATTCTTTTTTTTATTTTTATTTTTTATGGTGAAACACTTAAGATCGACAGACTTACCTTGGAGATATTATGGGTTTGGTTCCAGACCATTGCAATAAAGTGAATATTGCAATAAAGTGAGTCAAAAGAATTATTGGGTTTCCCAGTGAATATAAAAGTTATATTTACACTATACTGTAGTATATGAAGTATATAATAGCATTATGTCTGAAAAAAACAATGTACATATCTTAATTACAAATACTTTATTAATAAAAAAATGCTAACCATAATCTGAGCTTTCAGTGAGTCATAATCACTGATCACAGATAACCATAACTAATATAATAATAAATGAAAGAGTTTGAAATACTGCAAGTATTACCAGAATGACACAGAGACATGAAGTGAGCAAATGCTGTTGGAAAAATGGTGCTGAAAGACTCACTCAATGCAGGGTCACCCCAAACGTTTAATTTGTAAAAAAAAAAAGTATCTGAGAAGCACAATAAAGTGAAGTATGCCTGTATTTGAAATCATGTGTTTCCCCCTAATTGCAGAGACCTCATTCAAAGGAAATGTTCATCTTTTCTATGTTCATAGAAAACTTCTCAAATTCTTAATGTGGAAAGGTTTTGAAAGCCATTTCAGATGTAACTAACTAATTAGGTTTTTAAATAACTAAAAATGTTGAGCCAACTTTGCTGAGATTTGAAAACGGAGCCTTTGCCTTAAGCATTGAATGTTGCACAAACCTGCTTGATCTTATGTGCATAGTTTTTAACTTGACTACCTCTGAATTTATGTTTTGATGGCAACTTTGTGTAAAATAAGTAAATTACTTTTGAGGAAGATACACATAGTTACTTCATTTGAATGTCAAGGGAGTTATTTTAAATTAGTTGATGAGTAATAGTTGACAATTAGTTTCTTGCTTAGGAGATCTGGTAATGGGTGGGAATTTAAAAATTCTCAGTTCTAATTGGGTTTCATTGAGAATAATAGGGAACCTTTCATATTTATAGAAGTCTGTAAATTATGGGGAGCTACCTAACGCGTGGTTTCTTTTGCATTCACATTCTTTGCCAAGTAGTCTTATTATGTTTGAACTTAATTTCCTCAAATTAATAGATTCTATTATGTTTCATTTAACATTTAGTTGATCTGTCTCTGTCATGGTTATAATCATTAATAAACTAAATACAATTCACTAAAAACTATTATATGAATTAAAAAGCTATTTTGAGAAAATTGTAGATTCACATGCAGTGTAAGAAATAATACAGGGATACTATATACCTTTCACCCAATTTCTCCCAGTGGTGACATCTTTCATAACTATAGTACAATAACCTAAGCAGGAAATTGATATTGATGGAATCTGCCTCTTTAATTCAGATGTCACTGGTTTTGTATATATTCATTGGGCATGTGGGTGTGGGGGGCAGTTTTATGTAGTTTTATCACACGTAAGCAGATACACGAGACTTACCACCACAGTTAAAATACAGAACAGTTTCAACACAGGAATCCCTCCTGCTCTCCTTCTATGGCCACAACCTCTTCCTTCTCTTCCCCTTGTCCCTCCCTCCTCCAATACCTAGCAATGGCTGATCTGTTCTTTACCTCTATCATCATGAAATTACTTAAGAAATTAACATTGCTTTTTCTAAGTAGTAATTGGACTCTACAAATACCTAATAAATTCATGTGGTTAAAATGAAAGAGAAAGGGTGAATGACAGGTGTGAAAAATGACAGTTCTGTGTGATCACATTTCTAGTATTGCCTTCTTAACTGATTTTGAGCCACATCACAGATAGATACATTATATTCTTTTTTAATATTTATTTATTTTGAGAGAGAGAGCATGAGAGAGTAGGGGAGGGACAGAGAGAGAGAGAGAGAGAGAGAGAGAGAGAGAGAGAGAGAATCCTAAGCAGGCTCCTTGCTGTCAGCACAAAGCCCGATGTGGGGCTCCATCCTATGAACTGTGAGATCATGACCTGAGCCAAGATCAAGAGTCAGACACTCAACTGACTGAGTCCCCAGGTGTTCCTGGATACATTATATTCTTAAACTGCTTTCAGTTTGTTTCCTGAATGAACAGAGTCATGGGAAGTTTTATGGTTTATTGCCTAATGTGAAAAATGGACTGGACTTTGGATTAGCTCTGAGTTAGAAGACAGTTTGTAAAAGGATTAAAAATCTTGAAGGGTGACTGGGTGGCTCAGTCAACAAAGCGTCTGACTCTTGATCTTGGCTCAGGTCATGATCTCATGGTGTGAGATCCAGCCCGGTGTTGGGCTCTGTGCTGATGGTGTGGAGACTGCTTGGGATTCTCTCTCTCTCCCTCTCTGTCTCTGACCCTCCCCCACTTATGCTCACTCTCATTCTCTCTCTCTTGAAATAAACAAACAAAAATCTTGAGAAGTCTGGACGCTTATGTTGTGGTGTGTGTGTGTGTGTGTGTGTGTGTGTGTGTGTGTGTATTCTGTGTATTTTATCCATATAACTTGTTTTACTTTGAATTAAACAAGGACAAATGGGGAAACACTTTCATAGTTGGTGTTTTAATTAAAGGTGGATGGTTCAAAGCTATCATTTTCCTTTTCTTTGTTAGGACCCAATATTACAGACAATAAATTCTAAATAATTAAAAACATGTTTCATTCTCCATCTCACTTCACAAAATAAAAACTTTGCCTGCTCTCAGGGATGCACACTCCTGAGAGTGAAATCAGTATTTAAGAAAGTAAAATAAAATATTAATAGGTCTATATGAACTCTTTTGAGGCCTGTGTGAAAACACGGAGTAGAAAGTTAATAAAACTGATTTATTATTTGGCCCAGGAAACTAGACTATATGAAAAGTCCTGAATTCCAAACAAATTTTTTTATTATAGACAAGCTCACCTTCCTTTTGGAGTATGGAAAATAGAATGTCTAAAGAAATTCATTCTCTTTAAACATTCTTTCAATCCTTTCTGACTTAGAGTCAGATTTGGTATATAAATATTACAATAACTTCCTAAGAAGGCATTATATACATTAAGGAAACTTCATTTTATAAAGGAGATATTTTTGCAAAATTATAAAATCATCATATTTTAACAGGTCTTACTTACTTTGTTTTTTGCAACCACCTTGTGGCAAATCTTCATTTACTAGAATGAGGTAATATTTTAAAATATTATATTGTGTTTTTTCAAGTTAGGTGGATTCTTTTTTAAAATATTAACTTATTGAGATAATTGTAGATTCATATGCATTTATAAGAAATAATACAGAGAGAACCCTGTACCCTCTACTCAATTTCTCCCAGTGGTAACATCTTACAAAACTATAGTACAATATCACAACCAGCATATTGACATTGATCCAGTCAAGATACAGATATATTCCATCTCCAAAAGAATTGCCTTTGTTGCCGTTCTATAGCTTCCCTCACATCTCCTTCTCCTCAGCCCTGGGGCAACCACTAATCTTTTCTCCATTTCTATAATTCACTTTGTGTCCGCTCTCTTTTTTTCTTTGTCCGCTTGCTAGAAGTTTGTCAATTTTATCATCTTTTCAAAGACATAGCTCTTTGTTTCATTGACATTCTCTACTGTGTTTTTTTGTTTGTTTTAATTTTATTGATTTCTGTTTTTATCTGTATTATGTCTTTTTTTCTACTTGTTTTATTGTTAGTTTGCTCTCCTTTTTCCAGATTCTTGGGGTGGAACATTGTGTTATTGATATGAGACTTTTCTTCTTTTGCAGTGTAGGTATTTAGTGCTGTAAATTTCTCTCAGCGTTGCTTTAGCTATGCCTTATGCATTTGGATATTTTGTGTTTTCATTTTCATTTAGTTCAGTGTATTGTTTTGATTTCCCTTGAGCCTTCCTTTTTGACCCATGGATTATTTAGAAGTGTGTTGTTTAGTTTCCAAGTGTTTGGAGATTTTCCTGTTATTCTCTGTTTTTGATTTCTAGTTTGATCCCATTGTGGTCTGAGAACATACTCTGTATGATTTCAGTTCTTCTAAACTTGTTGAGATCTGTTTTATGGCCAGGGATGTGGTCTGCCTTGATATATACTCTGTGAACACTTGGAAAGAATGTGTATTCTGCCTTGTTGAGAGATCTATAAATGTCTATTAGATCTCTTGGTTGATGGTCTTGTTGAGTTCTTTTATCTCTTTGTTGCTTTTCTGTCTAGTTGTTCTATCAATGGAGAAAGGAGTTATTGACATTTTAAACTGTAATTGTGGATTTGTCTATTTCCTCTTTCAATTCTATCAATTTTTGCTTCACTTTTTTTTTTTTTTTTTTTTTGGATGCATGCCCTTTTACGATAGCTGTGTTTTCTTGGTGGAATGACACTTTTGTCTTCATACAATGTCCCTCTTGGTCTCTGGTAAGTTTGTTTTCTCTGAAGTATACTTTATCTGGTATTAATATAGTTGGGAAATGAGGGTGTCAATAGAAGTTCAGGTTCCCCAGCCAGCTGCTGTTGGCACCTAAGATGGGGCTCCTTGTTACTGATGGGTGGGGATGGGAGTTGTAGGCCCCATGTGGTCTCCACTGACACCACAATGGGGTGGCCTCGTTGCGGGCTGACTTACTTGCTACTCGCTACTCAGTCTTTCCTGACAGCACCCCAGAGGGGGGATGGAGGGATACCTTGTTACTGCCAGCAGGGGGTGGAAGTCCAGGCTCCCCAGTGACACTGGAAAGGCGAAGGCACTTGTCACAGAGCAGTGTGGGTGAATGTCCTGGCTCTCTACTTTGCTCTGAAACTATCTCTGGAGAGAGTGTAGGGTCACTTCCTTACAGCCCGCCAAGGGTAGAAGACTAAGGCGCTCCACTTGGCCTTTGAGGTGTCAGGATAAAACTGCAGCTTTTCTCCTGTGGTGTTTGGCTTAGATTGGGCTATTATTGTGTGAGAGTTTTCTGTCTCGTCAGGCTCCTCCTTTCCTTCTTGGCTATAGAGAGCAAGGTTTTCTGGAGGCTTTTTTTTTTTTTTTGGTCAGTGTCTCTTGGTGTTTCTGAGTTACCAGCTTCTCGCCTCCAAGTCCCAAATACATGAGGCAAAAAGAAAACGCAGAGAATTCACCACTGTGTTGTCCTTTGGGATCTGAGGTCCCTAGCTGGTCTGCCTTCTGCTCTTCAAATTTCAGAATTTTATCTTATGTTCATTTTATGTATAATGTCTAGGGTTTTTCGTTGTACTTACTGAAAGAAATAGAGAAAAGTATATCTACCCCATCATGCCAGAAGTAGAAGTTCCAGAATGCTTCTTTTCAAAAACATCTAATTTATGGGTGCATGTTTACTTAAAAATGGAATAAATGTGAATATTGAAATTATGAAGATTTGCATATTCTGACTTTAACCAGTCAGTATCTGTAACAAGAACGTTAAGTACTTTCCGTAAAATACATCGTTTTCTTTCACATTGTAAATGATCACTTGCCCAGGAAAAATTACTAACATCCTGTTTTTACTAAATGTGCCATTTTGTTTTGGATGCAATCGTTTCTTTTGGAGTAATAGGCATTGAACATCAAAACTCCTCTTCTGTTTTAAGCACACTATGATTTTACTGTCTCTCTATGGTGAAGAACACTTGTAACTGTAACTAAGGAGGCAGAGAAAGTCATAAAAGATGTTAAACATTTCCTTATCCTCAGTTGGAATGACTAAAGAGCAATTTAAAAGTTCATGAATTAGCACATTGTACTCAAACTTGCTCCTGGTTAAATTGGCCACATGTGTAGAGTAAAATATCTGTAGAAGCTAAAGTTTATATGATGCTTATGTTCCTGAAAAGATGATCCCAATAAAAGGGCTAAGCCTGCACAAAAGAAAACAAAAACCGTATTTGTTCAAATAAAAATTTACAAGGGGTGATTTGCAATGTTCATGTTTGATAAGTGAAGTCAAATTTCTCTGAATCAAATTTTTAGTTCTGAATGTTGGGCACAGCTTTCCCAGTGTTTTCTAGGATTGAGGTACAAGAAAATAACTATTGAATTGGAAAAAAACAAACAACCCAGCCAAAAAATAAAGCAAAACAAAATGTGAATGGTGCCTGGCTGTTTCTGGGGAATGAATGGGAAGAAGTTAATTTTCCTACCATGCTCACTTAGATGACTCATCGGCTTCCATTTCATTCTCCCTTTTGGGTACGTGAGATTTTTATGGCTCACTTTTAGTGTAGCTACTTTTAACTCAGAATCTGTATTGTGTTTGCTTGATAACTAAATTATGGTATGTCTTCCAATCCAAAAAAAAATCAGTTTTTGTTTGGTCTCTCATTTCATAAGTATTATTAAAATAAATGTGAGAATTGGACTATGAATATTATCCAGAAATCTCTAAAACTATATTCCAGACTATTCACTGAGCAACTCTGTATTGTAAATATGTTAGGAAATAATAAACTCATAGTTTTCAGAAATAAGACTTATTTTTGATGCTGATATGAGTTCTTACGATAGATATTTTCTGTATCCCCCATTTCAAGTTAACCTGCCAGTGTATCATTTTATATGTTATTTAAAATCATAATTATCTGTAATCTCTAGGTGTTTTTATGCCTAATACAAACATCCTTCTATTTCTAATGTTCAGTCCCTAATGTCTTATTGCAAAACATAAAAAGGTTTGTTTTCCTTATTTCCTTAAAGGAATGATTCTAGAGAATAAGTATTTACAACCAAAAATTAAAGATTCGAGGTTTACAAAGGATTGTGTTATTGGGAGTTTGTCACCTAGGTAAATTGATAGGTTTTTCATTTGATTTAAGATGAATGGATAAAGGAGATGTGGTATATATATATATACACACACACACACACACACACACACACACACACACACACACACACAATGGAGTACTACTTGGAGATCCAAAAGAATGAAATCTTGCCATTGACAACAATGTGAATGGAACTAGAGTGTATTATGCTAAGCGAAGTAAGTCAGTCAGACAAAGACAAATAGCATATGATTTCACTCATATGTGGAATTTAAGAAATAAAACAGATGAACACAGGGGAAGAGAAGGAAAAATAAGGTAAAAACAGAGAGGGAGGCAAACCATAACAGACTCTTAAAGACAGAGAACAATCTGAGGGTTTCTTGAGGGGGAAGGTCGGGGGTGGGGGGAGATAGGCTCAATAGGTGATGGGCATTAAGGAGGACACTTGTTGGGATGAGCCCTGGGTGTCATATGTAAATGATGAATCACTTCTGGGTTCTACTCTGGAAGCCAGTACTACACTATATGTTAATTAACTTGAAATAAATAAATAAATAAATAAATAAATAAATAAATAAATAAATAAAATCTCTAAGCCCCTAGGAGAAAACAGAAATGCAAAGTTTTGGACCCTATTATTGTTAATAAATCTACAAAAACCACAATACTCAGTATTCTCATTCTGGAAAATAGATGAGCACCTGCAGAAAATTGCAGTTGACTACAGATACATTTATAAATTTTTTGACACCTCCCTTTAAAAGGTACAGATTAATTCCTCTCCCCCTGAGTGAGACTTGGTGGCTTGCTTTTTAGCTAATGGAATATGATGGGAATGACCATGAGTGACATCTGAGAGTAGATCATAAAAGGCATGGTGGCTTTCTCCTTGCTTTCTCTCTGGACTCACTCATCTGGTGGGAGCCAATTGTCATGTTGTAAAGACACTTAAGCACCCATAGAGAACCGTAGGGTGAGGAACTAATGTTTCCTCTCAGCCGTTGAGAAACTTAAGCCCTCTGCCAATACCTGTGTGAGTGGACCACCTTGGCAGTGGATCCTCTAGTCCCAATCAAGTCTAGGTAACCACATCTGTAGCTGAAGTCTTGGCTGAAACCTCATAAGAGACTGAGTCCAAAACCACCTAGCTAAGCTTATCCCAAGCTGTGAGATAATTAATGCTTGTTGTAAGCCACAGAGTTTTGGGTCAATTTGTTACACAGCTAGAGATGACAAATACAGATTTTTTTGCTCCTTAAATTCTGTTCTTTTGGAATCACTCTCAGTACCAAACGAATTGTATCATGTTAGATGGAGCGTGACTTTGTTATTGAGTTTTCTGGAAATTAATTGTGGTTTAAAGAGATATGTGTGGGTGCCAAGTTGACAGAGGTAGATTTTGCTGGCTTTGTAATGTGTCAGCTTAGCTGTTTAAACTGCATTTCCCAGAATCCCCATTCCCTTTATGTTTCTGGTTAGGGTGACACACAAGACATGCTTTCATGAGTGTTGGAAGGCAGAAGTGAGGCAGCAGCCATTTTGTTTTTTACACTCAGATGGTCAGGCAGGTGCTTTTGTATCTCACACGCATTGTTGGCTCTCTATTGGCTCATCTCATTGTGGGGGATAGCAGCCAGGCCTGCAGCAGATTCATATTTTCCTGGCTTCTTCTTTAACTTCTCTGATTCCTGGGCTAAGTGTGTTTAGGTCCATGATAAAGAATGCCAGTTTCTGTGGGACACCTACAACATGAAGGCTGGAGGCCCCGAGAACTCACGTGCATTCTACTGTGTCCTCATGGTTCCAAGTTCTTCCTACTCTCTCCCTCTCTTTATATTCATCTCTTTTTAACTGCCTGACCTGCAGATTTCTAGCTCCAGCATCAGACCAAAAAAAAAAAAAAAAAAGGCCTTCTAGAAACTATTTAGTCACCTCCCACAACTGTTTAGTCAAATCCTTGTAACAAGTACTTATTCTATTCTATCTTTACTTCTATTTCTCTATAAATCCTAATCTCTTATAGTTCTGCTTCTCTGATTGAAACTTGACTAATAGAATGATCTTCACCATTATCTTGTACCTTCAAGTATGTTGGTTGTCAAACCCATTAAAGTTAGTGCAAGAACCACAGTGTCCCTGGGAAACACAAAGATTACCAGTCCACCACCTCCAGAAATAAATTCTGACTCACTGAGTCTGATGTGCAGCATAAAGATCTACATTTTATATATGCATCAGATTCAGGTGGTCCAAGCAACAGAATCTGAACAAACAATTATGAATATTTGATCATATTTAAAATATATTTCATTGAAATAAGGTTTTCCAGTAGTAGAATTTCCTCTCCATTACTGGTGGTGCTAAAGCCAAATCTAGATGAACTCATCCAAGAAGAATTTATTATTCACTTGCTGTAGGTTAGAAGCATGTTTCAGGGTAGGAATCGGTATCAATGTATCTGATGAAAGATATCTTGTAGAAAGTTTGACTCAGATAAAAGACTATTTCAGATAGCTGGCTATCAAAACTTTAATTTTCAACTGTATCAGTATATAATGAAAGGTTATATCATGGCTTAAAAAATGTAATGGGAATATTGTTCTGTTTGTATTTTGTTCATTTCTACAGCTGGATTCTGGTGGCACCATTACCATGGAGGAGCAGATTGTCCTTGTCCTGAAAGCTAAAGTACAATGTGAGCTCAACATCACAGCTCAGCCCCAGGGAGGAGGTAAAGGTGCTGAAAACATTGTGTCTCCTTGTGTCCCTACCTCAGTCCTCTCAAAGACTTCAAATTCCCCTTTGGAGTTGGTAGTAGGGAGTTCCTCATCACTCATTGCATGTTTCTATGTGGAAGAGCATGGTAGCAGAATCGTGTTCTTCTCATTTCCTTCACTACAAGCTCTTCCCTTCCAATGGACGGAGTGACTTGCCTGGTTTCTGAATTTCAGAATAGCCTCTGAGCATGTGCACATCGGTTTCTTTCTCAGGCCTCTCTTTGGGATCTGTTTGCCTGCAGAGAGTATGCTCACTGGTCTGCCCTTAACCAGCTAGTAAGCTTGGAGGGGCAGGCTCTGTTCTGGTGGGTATTGCTTGCAGTTTTAGGTAGTACGTATAAAGATCAGAAGAACAAACAAGCAGGCCCTTTTATATGTACCTAGGCCCTGTTCTCAAAAAACATTTTCTCCTTAATAAGGTGATTATTTAATTTCCATCTGCCTGACTCTTTATGCAATTTCTCAATTAATTCCAAATTCAAGTGGGAAACTGAAAAAACAGAACTACAACACTACAGGTGAGCTTGCGGTGGCTTTGACGCTCTTGGATTGCTCTACTGTTGGAGCTGTACAGGAACTATGGCTCGTGGTGGTCCTCACAGCCTGGTGGTCACTCATAGTTTGCACTGGGGCCATTGAGAAAAGCTGTTGATTGGAATATTTGGAGGAGTGGGAAAACTATAATGTTTTATATGGGAAAATGCCTTGCCTTAATAGTTGAATACATTTAAAGAGTCTTTTTTTTTTAATAAAGGGAGCTGCAGTTTACTGAGCTTCCCTAAATTCCCAACATTCTGAATGCAGCAGGTAGTATCTTTAAAGCTATGCCGTATAGTGAAATATCTGGTTTGATCTACTTCATTCTAGTCTCCAAATATTTAAGAAAGTTTAAAGTTTATCAATAACTTCTCCTGCTTGAATAATATAAGCAATTTGAAATACTTTAATTGCTTCCAAATTGTATGCTATTGTCATATAATTTTTAAAACTTTTTTTTATGTTTTTATTTTATTTTTGAGAGAGAGACAGAGTGTGAATGGGGGAGGGGCAGAGAAAGAGGGAGACACAGAATCTGAAGCAGGCTCCAGGCTCTGAGCTGTCGGCACAAATCCTGATGCGGGACTCAGACTCACAGACTGTGGGATCATGACCTGAGCTGAAGTCGGCTGCTTAACTGACTGAGCCACCCAGGCGCCCCGTATTGTCATATTATCTTATGTTAATAAAGTCATATGATTTTATATTAATTGTATATTATAATTTTTGTTCAAGCTGAAATATGTCTTGCAAAATTTCTTTCTGTTAGAACTTGCTTGCAGCAAATGCTCTCAGTTTTTGTTTGTCTGAAAAGGTGTTTATTTCAGTCTCAATCTTCAAAGATACACTTTTTCTGGACATGTGACCCTTGGTTGGGAATTATTTACTTTTAGCACCTGAATACTATTTCATTTTCCCCCTAGCTTCCACTGTTATTGGTGACAGATCAGTTTTTGGTCTTTGATGATGGTTAGTTTTTCCTCTCCGGCTCCTTTTAAGAGCTTCTATTTGACTTTGATGTTCTACAGTTTTATTCTGTATCTACCTGTGGATTAATTTGATTTCTAGCGTCCGAGGGTCTGTGTCTTTATTCAGTGGTGGGAATATTTTGCTATTTTGTCTTTGAAACTTTGTTCTCCCCCGTTCTCCTATTGTGTCCATCTGGAACTTTATTTAGACAAATGTAGGACCTTCTTATGCTACTCTTTGTGTCTTCATGTCTTATGTATTTACCTTTTCTTTGTTTCTCTACTGCTATTTTGGGAATTTCTTCAGATATATTTTCCAGTGTGCTAACTCTTTGTTCAACTTTGTCTAATGGCTGTTTAATCCATCTACTAAGTTAATTTTGATTATCCATTTTTCGCATTCTAGAATCTTCATATTTAATTTTGATAGTCTTTTTATCTTCAATATCTTTTCAACTTATTCTTTTTTTCTTAAACATATTTTATATTCTGCATTTGATAATTCTAATATCCATAGACTTTGCTTGTCAATGCGTATTATCATACATGGTGGCTTTATTTCCTGTGTGTCCAATGATTTATGATAAAGAACTCATGAGGTCCTCATTTAAAGCACATTTTTCCAGAGACAATTTCTGTCTGCTTCTGTGAGGTGCCTATTGACCTACCTACGTCTATTTTAAAATAAATTTAGGCTACACATGAGTGTGAGCTTGTGGTTAGAAATTTTCAAAGAGTTTTTTTCTATAGTTTTCTATTCTTTTTTTTTATTATTATAATAGTTTTCTATTCGAATTCTAAATGGAGCCAGGAGCCAATCTCTTTCTGAAGGAAAGCTTTGTTTCTTGTTTCTTCACTAAAGGGGTCATTTTTTGGGGGAGGGGGGATCCTGTTATACAGGGGTTTTCTGTTCAATTTTTTGACTACATCAGGCTTCAGGCTCATCTTTTGTTACCTGAACACAATCATAATCCAAGCTGTAAGCCAGCAAATCCGTAGAGGCCTCCAGGGTAAAGCCCCAAATGCAATGCCTGCTGAGCCTATGGAATAATTTCTAGCCTCAGTGTTATTCTATTCATTTATAAATTTTAAAAAAAAATTTTTTTTTCCAACGTTTATTTATTTTTGGGACAGAGAGAGACAGAGCATGAACGGGGGAGGGGCAGAGAGAGAGGGAGACACAGAATCGGAAGCAGGCTCCAGGCTCTGAGCCATCAGCCCAGAGCCTGACGTGGGGCTTGAACTCACGGACCGCGAGATCGTGACCTGGCTGAAGTCGGACGCTCAACCGACTGCGCCACCCAGGCGCCCCATTTATAAATTTTTTTGACATTTATTTATTTTTGAGAGACAGAGAGAGGCAGACTGCAAGTGGGGGAGGGGCAGAGAGAGAAGGAGACACAGAATCCAAAGCAGGCTCTGAGCTGACAGCAAAGACACGGACTCAGGGCTCGAACCCACAAACCGTGAGATGATGAGCTGAGCCGAAATTGGATGCTTAACCGACTGAGCCACCTAGGTGCCCCTTATTCCATTCATTTATAGCTAGCAAAACTGTGTTTTAAGAAAGCAAGTTTTTGTATTAATCCAGTCTTTGTAGTTGCCTTGTACTAGAAAGGAGCTCTCTGACACTAAAAGTGTCTGAAAAGAGATTTATTCATGCCACCTGTGAAGAACACTGATTCTGATATCTCAAACATGCGGGGCTACTAACAAGAAGTGACATCACCATAAAGGGAGTTATAAAGATTATTATCTATCAAGGCTAAATGAGCTATTTTCTATGGAGTCTCATTAAATTTTGAGCTGGAAGATGGAGACTAGCTAGTCCAACATTGTTGTCTTCAGTGTCTCTTTAAGAGTTCGAGAAATATATTATGTGCTTATCGTGTATTGCTTCTGTAGTAAGCACTGGAAACAATGAATTGTTTCTGTCCTTGCCCCATGATGATGTCCTTGCCCCATGAGATGATGGATGACCTAGTAAGGGAGGTAGACATCTTTCAGTATGGTGTGTGAGTTTAACAACAGAAGCATCCCAACTACAGAACCAGTGAAAAAGTATCTTAATTGATTGGGGATGAATGGAGGAGGCTTCCTGGAGGAATAATCATCTCATTTTAAGAGTAAAGGAGCAGGAATTAGATGTGTAGAGGAGGAGAGTAAAAGGACATTCCTGGCAGAGGGAATAGGATGGGCAAAGGCAAGCAAGTATGAATTGGTGACATATCACGTGAGTGACACATAAAAAGAATAAATGATCAGGATATAAACTTATGTAACATCTAAAATTTCTGAAGGTGTGAATCATGTGAAACATGTAGATGAATAAATATCAGAAGAGAGGGGCGCCTGGGTGGCGCAGTCGGTTAAGCGTCCGACTTCAGCCAGGTCACGATCTCGCGGTCCGTGAGTTCGAGCCCCGCGTCAGGTTCTGGGCTGATGGCTCGGAGCCTGGAGCCTGTTTCCGATTCTGTGTCTCCCTCTCTCTCTGCCCCTCCCCCGTTCATGCTCTGTCTCTCTCTGTCCCAAAAATAAATAAACGTTGAAAAAAAAAAAAAATTAAAAAAAAAAATATCAGAAGAGAAAAGATCCTTTCTTTGAGACCTTTTCCCATACAAATAGGATAGAATTAAATCTGGTCAAACTTTGATTTACTTTTCAGTGAAAAATTATGTGTAATTATATGTAAATTGACTCAAAATTTCTTCAATTTGTGTGTAAAAAACTAGAATGACATTTTGAATTCACTGGCTAATTTAAGAAATTTCCATTTTTAAATTCTCTTAAAGTTGAGAGATGCATATCAAAATATTTAGGAGTGAGGTGTTATGCTGTCTGCAATTTACTTTAAAAATCCCACAGCAAAAAATAAATTCGATGAAATAAATATGGTAAAATATTAACAGGTCAGTTCTAGGTAATGTATATATATGCAATATTCCCTGTTTTATTTATGAAAAAAATTTTGTAATAAAAGGAAACATTTTCCCATGTCTATGAAAGAAAAGGAAAAGTAAATGCAAATACCTAGTTATAAAATGATTCAAGTAGTTAAAAACAAAACTCAAAATATTAATGGTCCTGGTTCGATTTCACAAATGTGGGGTTATATTGTGTTATGGGTAACTGTAGAACTGAAAAGAGACAAAGTTGGAGTCTCCAAATTTTAGATTGTTCTGTGTAAATATCACAGTTTGAGGAGCTTCACTAATAAGTAGTTTGTCCTGGCATACAGAAAAGATTACGAGGAATGTAATTAATGGTGTAATTTGTAAAGTGAGTCATCAGACAATTAATTAGTTTCTTGCTAACTAATGAAAGTATTTACTCACATGAAATGTGAAATGATGATCAAAGAGGAGATGTTAATTAAGATCTCTCTGTATTATCTTTGTGAGGTCATGGCTTCCCCAATCCTTTCAACCTTTGTGAATATTTATTATTATCTTTGTCAAAGGGCCACCAGAGAGATGAACATAATCTACAGAAACATTATTTTTGGGGAATGTTGGTTTTCTGAATTTTGGGGGGTATGTGTGTATGTGTGTCGGGTAGTATCTTGCAGGGAACTAGAAAAGTGTCCCCTTTAGAGCATGAAGAAAATGTCAGCAGATTTAGCTCCATAGTAGTTTAAAAACTACATAATTATAGAATAAACTGGTCATTGGATTTTAAACTTATAGTAAGACCTTATTCCATCATGTGACCAATCCTTGCCAGAAAATATCAAATGACATTGCAGCATACATTTTATAGGGACAACTTGTTACCAGAACACAGAAACACACAAGAAATGTTTGTCCACGTCCAATTTATGTAGATTGCACAATAGATATCCAGTGAAGGATCAGACAGTCCAGATAAATAAGGATGCATGACTCGTTAAAGACAAAGTGAATGGATGGGAAGCCATGTGGAATGTTATCAAAATACAGAAGAGTGCTTAGGGTAAAGTTGATGAAACAGACTGATTCATTGCACTCTGCTTACACAAGAAAGGAAAACAAAATGCAGGTAATGGTAGAAAGAAGCCGGTGAAGCTGTGCACCAGAAGCAGGAGCCAGTGTGATGGGTTCCTGGGTTGCTTGTGACGTGTAAAGGCCAGGCTTTTATTATGTGAACAAAGTGAGGCTGTTTCCAAGAAAACGTTCTCTTTTATAGGAACAGTGTGGGCGAGGGAAGACATTTTCTTTTTCTTCTTGCTTCAGCGGTCCCCAAAGCAAATCAAGTCATTTGTTTCCATGTGATATGGAGGACACTAAGAAGATAATTTCAGGTTTATGCTGGATTCTTTTCTGTACAGATCAGTGTTTGCATGACTATTCAAAACTGAACAAACAAGTTGACATCATGAACATTAGCTAGAACAAAATTCCTCAGCTACAGTTAGTGCAACTGGTAGCTGAAAAATTGAGAGAGTTATAATGGATAGTACCTGTAGTAGCAGAATAAGGGTGCCCAAAGATGTCCATACCCTAATATCTGGTGTTATGCCTGTGTGCGCTATGTTACATGGCACAGGGGCATTGCAGGTGGGATTATGGTTACGGGCCTTAAAAATAAGGAGATTATCCGGGATTATCTGGATGGGCTCAATGTAATCTCATGGCTTCTTCAAAGTGGCAGGAGAAGGTGGGCAAATAAGTAAGGGAAAAGGAGAGTGGAGGAGACACTTGAAATGTGAGAAGAGTTTGACCTGCCTCCTAACTTTGAAGATGGAGGAAGGGGTCATGACCAAGGAATGCAAGTGGCTGCTAGAAGCTGATAGCCAGCAAGGAAAGGGGGAGCTCAGTCCTAGTTGAACTCACTGGGCTTCTGACTTCAAGAAATAGTGAGATAGTAAGTTTGGGTTATTTGAAGCCATTACGCTTGTGGTAATTTATTTTGGTAGCAATAGAAAAATGAATACAGCACTCATTAAAAGTACTCTTCTTTTGAAATGGAGGATATGTTCTCTTCTTGGAAGTTCCCACACGGGTAATGGAGAGGAGTCCTGAAGAACACAGTGTTGGCACTGACTGACTTTATCAAGTCCATGTCAAGTGCTGGGTGGCTAATGCGTGGAATAAAACAGAATTCCCCACCTTCAGGGTCCCTGTGGTTTCAGAAACCAATACTAAAATAACACTTCATATTGGAAAGCAATGACAGCTCAGGTAAAAATATAGCAGAAAGGGGATAAGGAGTGTTTTGAATGTAATTCTAAATGGGGAAAGTTTACTCAGAAGTAACAATGTGAGTAAAAGTCTGTAGGATGGAGGGTGCTAAGTGCTGAGGCCATGGGGGAATTGAACTGAGAGGAGAGCAGGAGGACTTTAGCTGAGATAAATAAATAGTGGGATCTTGAGGGGCTTTCAAACATTTATAATGTCTTTATAAGTCTTTAATGTCTTTATAAGACTTGGCTTCTGCTGGGAGTGAGATGGGAAGCCTTTTGGAAGATTTTGGCCTGTTTTGTGAATAACTGAAAGGAGAGGAAGAACGAATCTGGAAGCCAGATTTATGTTTCAATGAAAAATTTCTTCAATTTATGTGTAAAGAACTAGAATGGCATTTTGAATTCACTAGCTAATTTAAGAAATTTCAATTTTTAAATTCTCTTAAAGTTTGAGATGCATATTAAAATATTTAGGAGTCAGCTGTTATGCTGTCTGCAATTTACATTAAAATACTGTAGCAAAAAATAAATTAGATGAAATAAATACGATAAACTATTAGCAAGTGTCAATTCTAGGTGATGTATATATGTATGTATGTATATACACACACACACACACTCACATTTATACACTATTGTCTGCTTTACTTATGAAAAAAATTGTAATAGAAAGAGAACAAGCATTTTCCTCATGTGTATGAAGGAAAAGAAAATGGAAATGCAAAAACCTAGTTATGAAATGATTCAAATAGTTAAAAGCAAAACTCCAAATATTGATCCCAGTTTGACTTCACTAATGTGTGGTTATATTGTGTTATGGGTAACTATAGAACTGAAAAGAGAAAGTTGGAGTCTCCAAATTTCATTTCATTTTTTTTTGAGTTTATTTATTTATTTTGAGAGAGAGAGAAAGAGGCAGAGAAAGAGGGAGAGAGAGAATCCCAAGCAGGCTCCACACTGTTAGCACAAACTGACATAGGACTTGATCTCACCAACTGTAAGATCATGACGTGAACCAAAATCTAGAGTTGGACGCTTGACTGACTGAGTCATGCAGGTGCCCCAGGAGTTTCCAAGTTTTAGGTTGTTCTGTGTAAATATCATGGCTTGACAAGTTTAGACCATGGGTGTGACAATGGAGATTGTGAGAAGTGATTGGGTTCTGGATACATTTTGTCCATTCAATCCCCTACCCCCCCCCCCCCACCACCCCACTCTGTATCTTTATACTTGATTCTTGAAGAAAGTAGATTTTGTGAGAATTTTGTTTAAGATGAGTGTTAGACTTAAACAAATGTCTAGAATTATTGGTAAAAAAAAAAAAAAAGGATCACTGGTAAAAAGGCAAATCCACATCTTGGAGCTTATCTGTGAAGCTCAATCTGTTTCATATATCATATTTTTTAGCATCAATTTTTTAAAATCTAGGGTAAAAAAATGTAGCTACAACTATAGAAGCTGTTCACAATGAATTCCAATGTTTCTTATATATAGTAATTGCTATAACTCATATATACTGGAATCACTAAAATATTTTTAATTTATGCAAACCAAATGTTCTTATTAGTGGACCTTTAAGGAGGCTGTGTGGATGAATCTGAGGACATTTGCACCTAATTTCACAACTACTAATTTGTTTTACATTTTGCTGCAGGTATTTTGAGTGCATTTAGTGTCTGGTTCCAATTGCATTTTTATTTGCTTTTTAATTTTTTCCTTTATTAGAGGGAAATTGTTTCCCAGAATGGGATGGACTCATTTGTTGGCCCAGAGGAACAGTGGGGAAAATATTGGCTGTCCCATGCCCTCCTTATATTTATGACTTCAATCATAAAGGTATTGAATTTTTCTGCAATGATTAATTTGGAATAGAAATGTACTTTTCCCCCTAATGGATGCCAAGGGAACTGAGCAATCTCAATGTTTTTCTTCGTGTCTTTACAGGAGTTGCTTTCCGACACTGTAACCCCAATGGGACGTGGGATTTTATGTACAGTTTAAATAAAACATGGTCTAATTATTCAGAGTGCCTTCGCTTTCTGCAGCCAGATATCAGCATAGGAAAGGTAATGATATTGGGGTGTCTGGGTGGCTCAGTCGGTTAGGGATCTGATGATTTCGGCTCAGGTCATGATCTCACGCTTTTTAAGTTTGAGCCCTGTGTCTGGCTTCACACTGTCAGTGTGCTTGGGATCCTCTCTGTCTGCTCCTCCTATCCTATCAAAATAAATAAACTTAAAAAAAACCGGGAAAGGTAATCATATTTTTGTATTTGCAAACCCCTACGGGAAAACAGAATAATATTTTTATGCAGTTCTTGGTTGTCAACTACTATATGTAAAAACCTTTTTATTCTGGGACACAAAGATTATAAAAGATAAAAGTAAGTTTGGAATCTTTTTAGATATCTAGTTAAGGAAAGGCGTAGGACCTAAAACATTCTGTATTTTCTTTAGGCTAGAGTTATCTGGCTGAGATACAGGCATATATACTAATAAATATGTGTCGGTGTCTATTATGTTATAGCACATTATGTTTATATTATATTGTATTATGCTATATTACATGATATTATGTGTAAAAATTGAGATAGGTAGTCAGCAGCAGGATTCATGACTTGTTTTACCTATGAATGGTTCCATCTCATTTCACTCTATATTCCTGAAGGAGATTTGTATTTTTAAGATGTATTTTTCATCTCATAAGATTAGCCAGTAGATGATTTCATTAGTATATGAAAGATTAGAGTTGTAGAATTACTGAGCAGCAAGGGCATCCTATAGGTCTTCCAGACGACACCTTAATTTTACACGTGAGTCAACTCAGAAGCAGAGACTTTGGGTGTTAGATTGACCCAGCTCGCTGATGACAGGATCTAAAGTGGAATCCTGTTCTCCAGATTTCTCATCAGTGCTGTTTACAGTATAGCAATCATATGTAAACTTTGGAAACTTCTAGATAATCAATTTTAAGTGATATATATGCTGTAAAAGTCATGCTTAAATTCCTATCACTCAGCCCTCGTAAGTAAAATTCTTGACGTATACGCATATGATGTTAGGAGTGAATATGATAAATGGATGTATAAATTATTTCTATGGTGACCTGAGAACAGTCTATAATACATAAACTGCCAGCATTAGACATTTTTCTTTATGCTTCATTTTTTTTTTTTTTTTAGTTGGGGGTGGTGAGTAGGGAGAGCAGTAAGGGAAGCGGTGAGTTGAAGATGTCTTTGATTTTGCACTACTAGGATTTCCTTTCTTAACTTTCTTCTTTTCTGACACATAGTGCTATCACCTTAATGAACTCTAGTAAGTTGCTGAAAGAACTTCAGCTTTATATTTCATTGTTGACAAGCTTCTTGCATAAAATTAGTCAATGTGAGGAGATGATGTATTCCACTATGGAGCTAAAACTAACAATGAGTTAATATTAAATGCTTCAAAATAATTTTAATTTCATTGACACAAGTAAACAGTATTTACTGTGATGAATTTATTTGTGCATTAAATGATGATGCAAATATTCCACAGCTTTTAAATGGCCATTCAGTTAAATCATGGTTTTATTTACACTGAACTCTACTCTTACAACCACTCTTTGTGATTACTATATATTCCAACAATCAAAGTAGCCAAGGATGGTAATACACCCAACTATGTACTAGTTCATGTGAAAATGATCTAAACATTAACTGAGGAGCACTTGGGTGGCTCGGTCAGGTAAGCATCCAACTCTTGATTTTGGCTTAGGGAGTGATCTCCAATGTTTGTGAGTTCGAGCCTCATGTTGTGCTCTGCACTGACAGTGGGGAGCCTGCTTGGGATTCTGTCTCCCTGTCTCTGTTCCACCCTGATTGCTATCTCTCTCAAAATAAATAAAAAATAAGCTTAAAAATTAACTAAAGGGGCGCCTGGGTGGCGCAGTCGGTTAAGCGTCCGACTTCAGCCAGGTCACGATCTCGCGGTCCGTGAGTTCGAGCCCCGCGTCGGGCTCTGGGCTGATGGCTCAGAGCCTGGAGCCTGTTTCCGATTCTGTGTCTCTCTCTCTCTCTCTGCCCCTCCCCCGTTCATGCTCTGTCTCTCTCTGTCCCAAAAATAAATAAACGTTGAAAAAAAAAATTAACTAAAAATTTTGATGAATTTTGTTAGCATAAATAATTTTATCTCCTTAATTAAAAATATAAAGAGTGTTTTCTATTGTTTACAACCTTTAAGCAATAATTTGAGAAAACTTAAGAAAACTAAATATCCCCTACTAAGAAAACTGGATATCTCCTGAAGTTTTGATATACTCTAGGGCAAAGTGATATTACTTATTTATGAGGTATTAATTCTTAATGGTTGTAAGGAGAGCTTTTGTATAAGGAATAAGAAGTAAAAACCAAAAGAGTGTGCATTAAGAATAAACATTTTTATTGAGGAAAATAAGATGAAGATATTTTACACATCTATTGTTTTGTTCCTTAAATAATTTCCTTATTGTTGGCTTGACAAAATGAGACAGTTTCTATTAGTAAAAAGATGGGAAGGAACTCTTATGATAAGCCATAAGGTTATTAAATTTTTGAGAGTATTATACTTGAAATAGTAGTATACTCTAAAAATTACCATATAATACATCTCATTTCTAAAGGCTAAATGAACTTCTGGAAAGCAATTTAGCAATATATATGAAAAACACTTCAAAGTGGTCATAACCTTTCATCTTATAATGTTATGCCTAAGGTTCAAGTATAAAGATTTGGACTGGGGGGAATTGAATGGACAAAATGTTCATTGAACCACTAATTATTATAGTGAATATTCTGAAGAATATAAGTTTTCAGTGAAGCACCTTCCAGAGAAGGTTAAATAAGCTTATATAAATGTTTTTTTGTAAAGACTTTGTGGCCTTAGGAAGTTCCTTTGTTATACAGTTCACAGAAAAAGAAAACACGTAATAAAGTTGTATGTATATTAAGAATGTAGATGTACAAAACAATAGGAAATGCTTCATAGAGATAGAATGAAAAGAAATACACAAAATACAATGCTTCTTTTTGGTTGGTAGGAATTCGGGAGATTTTTCCTCCCCTCTCTTTTATATTTTACACATTATCCAAATATTTTCTATAGAAGGTTTTAATATTTTATTAATTGATAATAAAATATAGTAAACATTTTTAAAAAGGAACAAGAGGCAAAATCTTTTGTTTCCAGTTAGGATGTAGGAAGCTGTAGGATGTAGGAATAGATTGAATAAGATGCAAAATTGTTAATTTGTAATAACTCATGATGAGCTACGGATGCCAAGAACTCTAAATGATCCTAATTCTGCAAATGGGAAAGCCCTTCCTATAAGAGACCTGTGACTGCTGTTTATCGCTGGGTTTGTAGCAGAGAGGAACAACCACACCATCGAAGGGGACAGAAAGAAAAGAGCCAGGCTTTTAAACCAACTTTTAACAGACAAGGGTTGGCACGAGGGCTTAGATTTCCAAGAAGTGAGCCACATTCACAGTGAGCTTTCACCCACCAACCAGTTGTTTCCCACGGGGCTTCACTGAGTGTGTGGAGGCCGTGTGCCAAAGGCTGGGGGTAGCACAAGTGGGCTAAAAGAAATCCCCCAAGAGTGTATAGGGCTCTCAGAATGAGAGGCAGCAGTTAGCCAAAGGCATAGGACAGAACAGAGGCCCCGTGGGACCTTCACTAGATGCATAATTGTACAGCCCATATGCCAGGGAAGGGCAGGAGAGCAAAGCAAGATCACTAGCAACTCAAAATGCTGACGGATGGTTCAAATAGCTGCACAAGTTCTGTGGCTTGGAAAATGTCAAGTGTGCTAAAATCCATATAATGGCCACTAGAGGCTGCTGGTGCTAAGATCTCCAGGTCTGCTGAAGGAGTCTTGATTCTGCTCTCGAAACCTAAAACCAGGATAAAAGGAATCACAAAAAACATAAAACAAAAAACTACAACAGAGCTCAACTCAGCTTAGCAACAGAGTAACTCAGCCTCCCTAAAGAACCCTGACAGAGGAAGAGGCCTGCCTTTCAGGCTGTTACCATCATATACTTTAGTCCCTGTTATTCAGTTACTTACGGGGCCTGGAATGTAACACAAATTATAAGGCAGGAACCCAAAATCTCTAGTAAAAATAACAGCAGAAAAAAAACCCAGATGATCCAGATGTTGGAATTTGCAGATGAGTAGTTAATAATAACTATTAGAAATATGTTAGATGATTTAGTGAAAAAGGTACATAACAGGTGGAAAAATCAGATAAATGAAAACTTTAAAAAATAACAAATTCTAAAATTGAAATATTCAGTTCAAAAATGAATTAATTTGATATTCAACAACATACTGGATACAGCATGGTAAAGGATCAATGCACTTAGGGGCGCCTGGGTGGCTCAATAGGTTAAGCGTCAGGCTCTTGATTTTGGCTCAGATCATGATCTCAAGGGATCATTACTTTGAGCTTCGAGTTGAGCTCTGTGCTGACAGTGTGGAGCCTGCTTGGGATTCTCTCTCTCTCCCTCTTTCTATTCCTCCTCCACTTGCACTCTCTCTCTCAAAATAAATAAGTAAACTTAAAAAAAAAAAGAAAATCTTAAAAGCAGAAAAAGAAAAATGGCACATTATATCCAAGGGAATAGCAATAAGAAAGATGCCTGCCTTTTAGTCAGAAACAATGGAGGCCAGAATACAATGGGATAACATCTTTAAAGTGATCATATGCATTAAGATAAAAGTAAGAAAATGATACATTGCAGACAAAAAATATGAGAGAATCTTTCTCATACCTTCAGTATAGGAAATAATCAAGAAAGTTCTCTAGGGTAAAGAGAACTTTACCAGACGGGAGCATAGATAGGTAGGAAGGAATGAGAGATACCGGAATGGGTATAAATGTGGATAAAAATGACAGACTAGGGGTACCTGGGTAGCTCAGTTGGTTAGGCGTCTGACTTTGGCTCAGGTCATGATCTCACAGCTCATGAGTTTGAGCCTCATGTCGGGCTCTGTGCTGACAGCTCAGAGACTGGAGCCTACTTCAAATTCTGTGTCTCCCTCTTTCTGCCCCTCCCCAACTTGCTATCTCTCTCTCTTTCTCTCTCTCTCAAAAATAAATAAACATTAAAAAAATTTTTTTTAAAATGACAGACTAAATCAATAAACAAAACTATTCTTATCATTATTTATTGCTGTTTTATATCTAATCTTTATATCTGTATCTATAATTTAATTCATTTAAAAGTCTATTGACTGCTTAAGGCAAACATAATAGTCTCTTATTAGGGTTTATAAATTATGTAAACAAAATCTAAAAGGGACATAGTCTGGGAAGCAAAATTGAATATACAATTGGAAACTTTAGTTTGTGAGATAGTTCAATATTATGTAATGTAGGCTCTGATGAGTTCCAGATGCATAATTGCTAAAAAATAACACAAGTGCAGTTTTAAGAAATAATTGGACCCCCACTCCCCAAATGGAAGGTAAGGAAGTAGGTATAGAGGAACGAAGAAAAGGTAAGACATCTAGAATGCAAATACCCATGTGTTATATTTAAACCCAACCTTAGCAATGATTGTATTCAATGTAAATGAAGTAAACAGTCACTTAAAAGGCAGAATGGGTAATAAAAGTATGGCTTAATTATATACAATCTTAAAGAAATGTACTCTAAATAGAAAGATACAGATGAATGTGAAGATAATAGATTGGTTGATATCAAAAGGGGGGATAAGTTATATGCAGAGCATACCTTAAGCATAAGAGAGTTGGTGTGACTAACTAGACTTTTTTTTTTTAACCAAACAAAATTTTATTTGTTTTTAAAGGTTCTTTTCTCCTCACTCTGCATTTGACCTTGTAGCCTCCCAAATGGTTGACACATATCTATGGGTAAAGACCCAGCACAAATTCATGCTGAATGTGTTTATAGTCAGGGTTTTTTCAGACACATTTTTTTAAATTTATTTTATTTTATTTTTTAAATTTATATCCAAATTAGTTAGCATATAGTGCAACAAGGATTTCAGGAGTAGGTCCCTTAATGCCCCTTACCCATTTAGCCCATCCCCCCTCCCCAAATCCCTCCAGTAACCCTCTGTTTATTCTCCATATTTAAGAGTGTGACTAAGTAGACTTTAAGACAGTATTATCTATGTGGAAGGACATATAAGAATGATAAAAGAATCCATTTGCCAGGAGGAAATAACAATCCTAAATATGCATGCATCTAGGGGCTTCATAAAACAAAAATTGTCAAAGCTAAAGGGAGACATCATCAAATCCCATCATATTGGAATTTATAAAAATGCCATTCTGTCAGTAATTGGTAAAACAATTAGGTAAAAACTTCCATAGAATATCTTTCAAATAATTTGATTAAAATGACATTTATAGAATACAATAGCCAAACACTACAAAATTCACATTCTTTTAAATTACACACCAAAGGTTCAAGTGTCAATAAATCTCAAGATTAAAATCATACAGAGTCTATTTTCTCAACACAAAAGAACTAATTGAATTCAATTAAAATAAAATAGGTAGACAGTTGACAATATGTGTTGGAAATATGTGACCCATGGCAAAAGTTTAAACTGAATAATTATCAAAGCTGAATATATCAAAAATTGGGGGAAACAGTAAAAACAGAGCTTTTTTTTATAGCTTTCAATGCTTAATTAGAAAAGAAGAAAGGTAACCATTCAATAATCAAAAGTTCCACATTAAACTGTACACAGTAATACCTACAACAAAAGGAGACATCAAAATGGAATTCTACAAAATTTTCAAGTAACGCCACAGCGTGGCAGGAAAAATAAAACAGAGAAATGAAAAATAGAACAGAAAACAAAAAAATAAAATAATGGACTTAGCCTTAACATATCAATATTATATTTGAAAAATGGTTTAAATATACCAATTAACAGAGATTGAAGAAATCTATTAAAAAACACGATCCAAATGTATGCTGTTTACAAAGTTTGGAACATTTCAAATATAATGCTATACATAGGTTACATACGTACCATACAATACTATTTGGCATAAGAAAGAACAAACTTGATATATGCAACAGCATGAATGGATCTTGAGGTCATTACTCTGAGTGAAAAAAAACAATCTCAAAAGGTCTCACACTGTATGATTCTATTTCTATAACATTCATGGAATTACAAAATTTTTTAAACTTAAAATTTTTTAAATATTTATTTTTGAGAGAGAGACAGACAGAGCACGAGTTGGGGAGGGGCAGAGAGAGAGGGAGACACAGAATCTGAAGCAGGCTCTAGGCTCTAAGCTGTCAGCACAGAGCCTGAACGGGGGCTTGAACTCACAGACCGTGAGATCATGACCTGAGCCGAAGTCGGAGGCTTAACCGACTGAGCCACCCAGACGCCCCTGAAATGACAAAATTATAAAGGTAGAAAACAGATTAATGGTTGCTAGGTGTCAGGGATGCTGGGGAAGAGGGGGGTAAATGTGACTCTAAGGGACCCCACTCTGTGGTGGTAGAATAGTTCTGTATCTTGATTGCATTGCTGGTTACAAAAATTTACACATGTGGTAAAATGATGGAGAATTATAAACACACACATTGCACCATGTCAAATTTCTGCCTTTGACATTTTAGTATAATTACGTTAAGATGTAACCACTGGGGGATACTGAGTGAAGGATACATTGGACTTTTTTTACTATCTTTTCCAGTTTTTGTGAATTTATAATCATTTAAAAAAATTAAAAAGGAATGGATCATTGATTCATGTAACAATATTGGTGAATATAAAAAACAGTATGTTGACAAAAACAGTATATACTATTTAATTCTTAGTCTAAGAACGGTCAAAAAATACATGAAGTACATGAACAGATGATGCCAATTTGTGATGACAGAAATTGGAACAGTAGTTACAAGGGGATGAATGGTGGGTGGGTTTCTGGACTCTCAAGGGGCACAGCACAGCTGGTTTGTCAAACCCATCAAACAGTTCATTTGAGATCTGTATTTTATGTAAATGACAGCTCAATAAAAAGTTAAAGCTAGAGATAGTATTCCAAAAATGACATCATTTTTACCAGTTTCCTCTTAGAATAGCCATGTAAAATGTGTTTTGTTTACTTCAAATATCACATTAGATATACAGCTCCACTAATTAAAGTGGACAGCACAAAAATTCATGAAGTAAATATTGCAACATTTAATTTTCCCTCAAGCAAGAAATGTCAAAGATTATTATATCTTTAACTCTGACTTGAATTTAGGAAGTAAAAGAAAGATCAGATGGATAATCAATGTTCTGTAAATGGGATAACACATTGCCTGTCTGTAAACAGGGGAAGACATGATTCTTAAGTTTATGCACATCTACTTATTTGTTGAAACCTGTTTTTCTAATTAAATCTCTTCCCCTTCAGCAAGAATTCTTCGAACGCCTCTATGTCATGTACACAATTGGATATTCTGTCTCCTTTGGTTCCTTGGCTGTGGCTATTATCATCATTGGTTACTTCAGGTGAGTGATCCCTTACCCCTTTTTCTGTGAAGGGCCAGGTTCTGTTTCCTATGTATAGAAGATGTAAAGGTGTCAAAATTTCTGCCCCCAAATATTTTTCTCAGTGCAAGTTTTTGAATTCAGCCTAGTGTTATGATATCATTTGGCTTTGAAGATTTATTTTTATGAGGAAATTCAGGGTTTTTGTTTTTGTTATTGTTTAAAAACTAAAAAAATCTTTAAAAGCATCAAAGCAGTATGAAACCAGTAAGCCAACAGATCTGCAGGACAGTGTATTGTTTGCAAAGTGATGCATGCAAAGTGGAGCAGAATGAGTTACAAAAATTTTCATTCCTGGTGCAAAGACTTCATTTTTCCCAAATGATTTTGGTGCCATTGGACAGAAATTCATTTAAAATAATTTCCCAAATTATCTGATGAGATAATCGCTTCTGTTGTGGTTTATTTTTTATCCACTGGGACTTTTGCCCGATTCAATTCAACTTAATCTAAATCAATACAAAATTTTGAGCACCAGTATGCAGATTAAACAGTGCACAGCATGTATGGGAAAGGTATACTCATGATGTTTGCAGCTAGTTTGTGACTCAAGTAGCTGAGAAAACAACTAGTATACAGTGTGAGAAGTGCTATGATTCAGGTGGTGGATGGTAATTTGGGAGGGCAGAGTAAGAAGAGGAGGAAAGACCTCCCAAATGAAGTGAAATCTCAAAAGACACAGGAGTATAAATAAGATTTAACCAAAAAGGACCATCGGGGAACAGAGTTTATATCAAGAAAAGATTATATCAAGAAAATCATGGAATACTTGAGAATTCAGAGTTGTGGTGTAGGTAAGTGATGGGCAGTGAGTGAGACAGGAGAGGTAAGCATGGTTGAGGATGTTTTGAGTCCTGAAGGTTATATGAAGAAATTTGAACTTTATCCAAAGACCAATGAGGAGCCATTGAAGAATTTTAAGCCGAAGAGTGACATGAAAGGTCACTTGTAAGGTGGAGGGTGAGTTGGTGGGAAGCAAGATAGGAAGCTCATTTGGAAGAGGGTGTCAGAATAACTCCGGACAAGAAGATTGTGGCCTGGCCAACAGCAGTGGCTTTGAGGATTGGCTACAAATGGAAGGTTTTGAGGTACATTCATTAAGACAATACGATTTTAAGAATTTAGTGCTAAGTTGTGTGTGGGAAAAGAGATGAGGGTAGATGACATATTTAAAAACCAAAATGTTTTATGTTTTGTTTCTGACCATCTTACAATCCCCTCTTCCTTGAAACTTCTCATATGTATTTCCTGTTTTGTCTTTCTCTTTTGATTTATCATTATCTAATGTACTGTCTGATGTTTTACTTATCTTTTTATTTATCTCTTCCTCTAGAATGCAAAGCTACATAAGAGCATTAATTTTTTTCTGTTTGCTCATTGTAGCATTCTTAGTAGCTGCAATGTACTTGATATGTAGTGGTGCTTAGTAAATATTTGTTGAATTAATAAATAAATGACTAGTTTAATATTCCAACTACTTCTTCTAAAATGATTACTCCTATTATGGTAGTATAGTTTACATTTTCAAAACTTTTTCTTTATTGATTCACTAGTCCATCTACTCAACAAGCATTTTTCTCTACCATATGATAGACTCTTTTTAGTACTGATGGAGGACAAGTTAAGATATGTTGCAGACAGGAAAAGGAGTATATACACCATTGAGAGAGACTGACTCATTAAATGATTATCAAATCAAATAATGTTAATACTATAATACAGGTTTTTATAAAGGGTATTGGGAACATCAAGGAGCTAGTCCAAAACTGACTAGATGACAGAGAGAGACTTCCCAGAACAACTGACATGTGAACTGATATTGCAATGATGAGAAGGAATTCAGTACATTCCAGAAGATGGGAACGGAATGTGCAAAACTCAGAGACAGGAAGGAGCAGAGTAGATGCTGGGAACATAGAAGAGTCCAATGTGAAGGCAGCATTTGATTCATAGGAAGAAGTGGCCAGGTAGCAATGGCCAGGAAGAAACTAGATTTAGTGGCACTGGGTTTTGCAGGCCCTTGTCAAAGGCTTTGAGTTTTGTCTTGTAAGGGTAGAGAATAGGGAGCTAATGAAAATTTTAAAGTAGAAAGGGAACACAATAATATCTGTAAAATTATGAAGGCGTTCTCAAAACAGCCTTGTGAAATTGGCTTGACAGTATTATCCCATTTTAGAGACCAAGTAACTGAAGCTCAGTGTCCAAGGTCACAATGTCACAGGTGGTCCAGTTGGAAACAGAACCTTCATCTTCCAACTCCTATCCAGAGTCCATTCCATTATACTAAGCGTAGCTCTGGTTGTTTAGAATAATAGGTGAATATTTATGAGAAAAAAAGCTACATAGAATTTCGGGAGGATACAAATCACTAAGTAGTAATTCTTCAATTTACATGGTAATTTATCACTCTATTTAACAAATTCTTTCTAGATAGTACTTTTTATACAGCTACTGTACTGTATAGAATGGTATACAAAAATTTGAGAAACTTCTGTCTCACAGAACAAAGTACTTTTTTATAGGATAGTAAATCATGTTGAGTCTTCTAAAAGTCAATACCTATTTATACACTCTGATGGCACTATTCTCAGTCAATGGTTTCCACAGACACCTGAAAACCTATCTGGTCAAATCCCACTTGCTTGTGAACAAACTCCCCCAAAAGAATCAGTGAGGAGGACTATCTGGGCAGAATGGACATGCATACATGTCCCTAACATACTAACAAAACACTTCCAAAATGTCTAAATTTAGCTCATTCTTATTTGGCCTACCCCCTCCTATGTTATGAAATATAAAAATATGTTATTGGATTAAAAATTTCTTGCTACCTTACCTTTGTGTACTTTGTCCTTTCTGGAAGAGAAGTAGGATTGTGTCCATTGTACAGGGAGATTGTACTGTCTCACAGTCAAGCAATGGTAGAGCTGAGCCAGATTATACATCCTTTGCTAAGTGTTGGGTTTTTTTTTTTTCCATCAAACTTAAAAAAAAAAAGGTCTCTTTTGGAGTTAGCTTTTTGCAAAGGAAATTAGTAGTACTGTACCTACTTCTAAGTATGTTATGACTTAAATTGTGTCTAAGATTCTTTTATGAACTCAAAGCTTTTTCTATTAAAGTAAGCTTGTTTACTCTTTAACATTATTTGGAAATAAAGTTGTGTAATGCTAGCAAAATATTTTACTTTTTCTTACAGAGAATGTATTGAAAATGTGAAAGTTCCACTGTTAATATTTATCCTTTTTCAAAATGGTTCTTCATTAACCATTTATTACTTTAATATATAGTTTAGTATAATGCTACAGTATAATATAGTATAATAATTAACTGCTAGATCAGAAGAAACATGGTAGCAGATCAGGATAAATTTGAAATCATTATCTCAAAAAGTTACATTTTAGTTTTTGATCCCAGTTGTTTCTATTGGAAATATATAGTAATGGGTTTCTGTCTTTGTTCACGCGTACTATATTTTATCCTTTTGTGGAGGAGTGTGGGCTCATTTATGTATTTTCTTTCCCCATTTCTAATTTCATCCAAATCGAAGTACTGAATATTTTTTTTTCCATAGACGATTACATTGCACTAGGAACTATATCCACATGCACCTGTTTGTGTCTTTCATGCTGAGAGCCGTAAGCATCTTCGTCAAGGACAAAGTGGTCCATACTCACATAGGAGTAAAGGAGCTGCAGTCTCTGGTAATGCAAGGTGACCTGCAGAGTTCCATGGAAGTGCCTTCTGTGGACAAGTCACAGTATGTAAGTGTTTTCACCATCTTCTCTCATTACTGATTCATGTAACGTTATAGATAACGTTACATTTTACAGTCCACTAAATATTAACTTGTTCGGGCTTATCTCTGAGTTAACAAAAATAGATGACCAATTTGTATAATGTTTACTACCTCAGTTCTGTCCTCAAGCTTCACACCTAGTTACTCATCATCTTAGACTATTAAAAGTGTTTGGGCTCTTTCCTCCAGAACATTCTGGCATGGAAACATCAAAAATCACATGACTGGAGTGCATTTGGTGTATGGCTTCTAGCCGCTGTCGTGGCTTTCAAAAGTAAAAAGCCCACTTGCAAAACCAGAAGTGTGGGATTTAAAAGCCCACAACGTTTAGTTTCTTTATTGTAGACTCAAAGACTTGTTCAAATATAAGACGACAGAGTACTTGATTCTGTTCTCAAATGTCCCGGGGTTATTTAGTGACCAGAATCACACAATATATTACACAATAATTCAGTTAATTAGATCTCTGATGCAATATATCTGGAAATCAAGGATACTAGTTTATATGCCTTGATGGTATGAATTGATACCTTTTCTGTGTCTTTGGCCTTTGCCCTGTAACTTTGTAGGCCCTCCTGATTCTGATTCTGGGCTGGCTTTGTGACTTGTTTTATCCAATAGGATGAAGTAGACGTGGTAGTGTGACAGTCGAGGGTAGAGCTCTGTGAGTGAGCCCAGCCAAGATTAGCTGAACCTGGCCCAGATCAGCAGAATCACGTAGTCAGTCCATAGAATCATAAGATGTATTAAATGTTTATTGTTTTAGCCATTGACTTCTGGGGCATAAAAAAGACAAGAATAAAATAAACTTATGGTAGAATAATGGCTAATATTTCTTCTTTATGCTCTTCTGTACTTTCCTAATTTTTTCTGATGATTAAGTCTTATTTTGATAAACAGGAGAAATTAAGGAAAAGTGATTTTTTGGTAACTTCTAATCTTATTTAAAAAAAATAGAATCAAGCCCATAGTCTTAGAGATGCGGTCTTAAAATAACTTTGTTCTCTCTTCCAGCAGTCTTGGCTTTCCTAGACACGGGAAATAGATTATGAAAAAGAAATGGAGAACTGCTTTTTGGTGGTCTGATATTGCATCTAGCACAGTTTAGGGTTCTAATATGATGCAATTCTGGTTTATTTGTAACAGATTGGGTGCAAGATTGCTGTTGTGATGTTTATTTACTTCTTGGCTACAAATTACTATTGGATCTTGGTGGAAGGTCTCTACCTGCATAGTCTAATCTTTGTGGCATTCTTTTCGGACACCAAATACCTGTGGGGCTTCACCTTGATAGGCTGGGGTAAGGTATTTATGTCTCCTTTCCCTTTAAACTGGATTGTGGATTTGAGGACTTTCTGTTAAGCCTATCCTTAGCATACTTTCAGCCATTTTCCTGAAATCTCTCCCCATTTTATCTTTATACCTCCTTTTTTCTCTTCCATTGTTCATTGGGGAAAGTTATTAAGATCAAGTCTGTAAGCCCCTCAGTGGTAAGAAACTTTTCATGTTTAACTTATGGTTGGTGTTCTTAGGCCAGATTCTTGAGAGAATTCTTTGGCAGGAATATAAAAGACCACATTGTTAGCCATAGACATTTAGAACTGCTATGCTCATGTCTTATGTCAATGTCCTGATTTAGCAATGATTTCATTCTAAATATTTTGATTTTTAAATTTCGAAGCTGTACTGATACATCATTGGTAAGTTGGTGAGAATTCCAGGAAGGAATTTATGAGACTGCATCTCCATTGCATTTAATGATACAAATTACAAGCTAATTATGTGGACTTATCATGTCTTTTGGAAAAAAATATTCAAATTACTTTATGCATATGTAATTAAAAAAAAAGGATAATCAGCTCACATTCCAAAAATGCCTTATCAGTACTAGACTGGACTAGGCACTAACTCAACATGACATGGGGAAAAGGATGTTGCTTTTTGTCCAAATTTAAGAGAACTTAAAACTCTTATGTGGCTGCAATTAAGAAACCTCATGATCAACAATTGCAGATCTCAATTGTTATTTTATTTTATTTTTTTAAAGCTTATTTATTTTGAGAGAGAGAACACACACACACACACACACACACACACACACACACACACACACGAGAGTGGGGGAGGGGCATAGATAGAGGGAGAGAGAATCCCAAGCAGGCTCCTCACTGTTAGTGCAGAGCCCTTTGAGGGGCTTGAACTCACAAACCGTGAGATCATGACCAGAGCCGAAATCAAGAGTTGGACGCTTAATCGACTGAACCACCCAGGCGTCCTTCAATTGCTGTTTTAATATTCAGATTATGAGGTGCTTGGCATTGGAAAAAAATTAACTAGGTGGTTCAAGATTACATTTGAAGGGCTTTTTTTTTCCTCCTCCAAAATAAGAACATTTCTTCGCTTGTTTTGCCTTAATATTGTTTTAACATTTGAAAATGTGAAGTAAGGAATATTGAATTTCCTGCTAGTTAAGGAATAAGATTTAAGAAAGCAAAGGGTCTATTTACTATAAAATTTCATTTATTATGAAATGATTGTTGTGAATAAAGTTTTATTTCTGAAGGCAGCTTGTCTGTTTTAAAGCTCTCCCTTTGACTAGCAGTTACTAAAAATAAAAAAAAAAGATGCATTTTATTTTTTTAGAGTACTTTGGAAATTTCCTCAATAGTGTTTGGCAGTTTGCCTTCAAATCAAAATTACATCTGTGTACGTACATAATTACTAGAAGTTGGTAAAGGTGTTGATAGAAAACATTTGTCTGAGTTACATTTTATATTTTGGATTTCAACACCACTGGTCACACATAATAAATTCTTTTTTCTCTGTTTACTTATTGGTTTAATGGTTAGCTCCCCCATTAACTCTTATTTGGTCAGGGGCAGCTAGGTGGCTCAGTTGGTTAAGCCTCCAACTATGGCTCAGATCAAGATCTTGCAGCTTGTAAATTTGAGCCCTGTGTCGGGCTCTGTGCTGACAGCTCATAGCCTGAAGCCTGCTTGGGATTCTGTGTCTCCCTCTGTGCCCCTCTCCCTCTCACTCATGCTCTGTCTTTGTCTCTGTCTCTGTCTCTCTCCAAAATAAATAAACATTAAAAAAATTTTAAAAAACAGAATTTTAAAAAACAGTCCAGTGAGCTTCCATGCAAGTATGAATTTCATACCTTCCTTTACAACTCTTATTCAATTGTCCACAAGAACTTTGACATTGGAATTATACCTATAGTAGAGAAGCATCATTACTTGAAATCTTCTTTTTATCAAATGGTTTAAGAACAAACATGAAATCAAGTAGGCTTCACATGGAAACTTTCTTTGAAAAGCATTTTACATGGATATGTCATGTGCACTTAACCACAGTCTGAAACACTAATAACCAATCGTTATAGAATTACAGTTCTCCACTTAGTCTACCTTCTGACTCTCTTTGCAACTCCATTTAAAAAAAATGCTCTAACCCTCAAAATGCTCTCCTCATTGTCACTCGTCTTGCTTGTTCAATAATATATAATAAAAAAATGCTCTAGTCTAGGGCATATATAATTATAGGTGTATATTTTTAAGAATCTCTCTCCAATACTTAAATGCAGTTACCATTTAATGAAGTAAATGACTAAGACCATTTAAGTAATAGACTATTTTTCCCTTAGCGCTGACAGTCTGATTGGAAAATATCATTTTTATTTCTGACTCATTTTTCTAAATTCCTATAAGAAAAACAATGATCAACAACATTATACCTGCTTTGCAGGATCCTTGGCTGGAAATAGTTTAGAGTGAATCCAATTTTGTGCTTTCTTCCACTGATGTGACTTATGAGCTTCATTAGAGAAGAGAACTTGCTTGGATTCCTATGTTACTCATTGGACCCAGTCATTATAACTTTAAGCTCTCTTCGGCTAAATAAATACTCAGAACATTATTGCTCACATTATGGTGATGTGTGCAGCTTTATCATTTACATTGATTTTGCTGATTCTTAAGAATAAATTGGAAAGGAAGGAAATTACAGTCTAAAGAAGAAGAGATGCCATATCTGACCTTTAGTAAATTGAAGGCAAATGTTTAAAATAACTGTTTTTACACGTCTTCATCACAAAACAAGATGTATACCAAGGAGTAAAGGCAAATTCTGATGATGACTATATTTCTTTTCTTTCAACCAACCACATTTGTAATTTTTCCCATTCCTGCTTCAGTTTTCTCATAAACTGGGCGCTTTATTCTTGGTTCCATTTTGTTCTTTCATGCATGCATTATTTTTCTATATATTTAATTCTATATTGAAAAGGTATCAGTCTTATTCATTCATCCTTATTGAATGTAGTCATTTACCTCTATAGTAGCAACCATTCTTTTTTTTTTAATTTTTTTAATGTTTATTTATTTTTGAGAGAAAGAGAGCATGAGGGGGAGAGGGACCGAGAGAGAGGGAGACACAGAATTGGAAGCAGGCTCCAGGTTCTGAGCTGTCAGCAGAGAGCCCTATCAGGGGCTCAAACTCACGAACCGTGAGATCATGACCTGAGCTGAAGTCAGACACTCAACTGACTGAGCCACCCAGGTGCCCCTGGTAGCAACCATTCTTCATTTTCAACTGTTAGATAAGGTGCCAGGATGTACATATTATCATATAAGATCACCTATCCTGGTTCTACCAATTAGTCATGTCTCTTTTGCCAAACTTTCATGTAGAATATTTTCATATTCTGTATTCTCTGAAAATAATCAGGAGAATCGTCTGTATAACCTGATGTCAATTCAGCAAATATTTTTTGATTATCCAGTTGGCAGTAAATATAATTGAAATACAGAGATATGTCGTAAAGACTACACAAGAAACATGCAGTCTGACCAGTAGGTCATTTTGTTTTGTGTTTGCCTGTTCTGATCAGATGTATTATATTCAAAATATTTGATCTATAAGACCTGTTCTCCACAAAAATTATTTTTGATAGTCAAATGATACCTTTACACAATTAAAAATCTAGAAAAGCCATTTCTCCCATCCTTCATGATTTTTAATTCCCTTATTATTTCTACTGAAGATTGTCTTAAAATTACATTTAACAGAGTCAATAAAAGATCTATATTTTAGCCTTACCTTATGTAAGATAGAGAACAAGGTTTTCAGATGTAATTTGAAGTTTTACTCCTAACCATTTAAAATTACAGGGGCGCCTGGGTGGCTCAGTTGGTTAAGCTTCCGACTTCAGCTCAGTTCACAATCTCATGGTTTGTGAGTTCAAGCCCCACGTTGGGCTCTGTACTGGCAGCTTAGAGTCTGGAGCCTGCTTCGGATTCTATGTCTCCCTCTCTTTGTCTCTGCTCCTCCCTGGCTCGCTCTCTCTCTCTCTCTCTCTCTCTCTCTCTCTCTCTCAGAAATGAGTAAACATTAAAAAAAATTAAAATTATGTGGATGATTACCTCTTTAAAAGGAAACAAATTATAGTCAAGTTTAGATTTCCGTATGTAGCGATTATGTAGGTTTATCTCAGTGGGTTCACCTGGTTTTAAGATTTCACCTCATCTCCACCAGTTCGATCTACAGTTTCTGCCCACTGGCAATATTTAATTCAGTAAGCATATTTTCTTTTTTATTGTAACTCTTTTATTTCAGACTGTCCTTTCCTGCAGTACATTACTGCATTTTTTGGATTATAATAAAATATATTTTTATATATATTTAGTAATAATATATATATATATTTTTTAATTTTGTTTAAATGTTTTTATTTATTTTTGAGAGAGAGAGAGAGAGAGAGATAGAGCATGAGCAGGGGAAGGGCAGAGAGAGAGGGAGACACAGAATCTGAAGCAGGCTCCAGGCTCTGAGCTGTCACCACAGAACCTGACATGGGGCTTGAACTCACGATCTGTGAGATCATGACCTGAGGTGAAGTCGGACGCTTCACCGACTGAGCCACCCAGGTGCCCCAATAATAAAATATACTTAAAAAAAAATTCTTCTGTTTCCTGTAGCAATTCCATCTCAGGAGGAGGTAGCTCTTCTAAAGTTTCAGAAGCAGACACTCTTCCTTGTAACAATGGAAGACTTTCAAAGGTTTTGCAATTTTCCTGACAAAAAGATGTGCTCATTCAGTATTGGCTTCAAATTCTCCTCAGAGTTGAGAACGATTCTGCCAAAATCATAATGGAGCCATTTCTAAGTTCCTTAAAGAGATAGACAGATAGGCAATGGAAATGGAATTCCAGCATTCTGTGGTGGGTAGAGCGGGAACTGGAGGTATAGCCTGGAACTTCATGTCTGAGCAGTCAATATGTTGACTAGATTCCCTGGGAAATCAAGATTTCTGGTTATTAAGATATTGTGTGTCTATAGCTAATCCAGGAATCCCATGTCACGATGAGTCTCTAATTTTCAGAACTAACTTTACACTTTATGATCAACCTATTTTACTATTGTAAAATAGTACTGGCACCACAGGAGGAGAATAAGGATGAGGAAGGGCTTTATGAAGCCTGTGAAGTATCCAAAACGAGATGAAACTCCATAGACCAAGACGAGAAGATCCTATTTACTGCCTTTGGCTTCAAAGCCTCCCTGTTTTATGTGTGGACTGCTGCCCAAGTTTTTATTTGAAGAAAGGTTTTAATTGCCTAAGCATTTTTGACTACTGTTAATTAGTCCCAAACTTCATTTTAGTTTTTTAATTTTCTTATTATTAATTTTTTTTAATGTTTATTTGTTTTTGAGGGACAGAGACAGAATGTGAGTGGGGGAGAGACAGAGAGAGAGGGAGACACAGAATCCAAAGCAGGCTCCAGGCTCTGAGCTGTCAGCACAGAGCCTGATGCAGGGCTCAAACTCATGATCTGTGAGATCATGACCTGAGTGTAGTCTGTTGCCCAACTGACTGAGCCACCCAGGTGCCCCCAAAACTTCATTTTAAAGGGGAATAGTAATGGAGCCACATGAGAACCCATGTCTATTTTTTTTTTAATTTTTTAATGTTTATTTATTTATTTTGAGACAGAGAGCATGAGCAGGGGAGGGGCAGAGAGAAAGGGAGGGAGAGAGAATCATAAGCAGGCTCTGCACTGTCAGCATAGAGCCCAATGCAGGGCTTGAACTCAAGAACTGTGAGCTGAACTCAGGAACCTTGAGCTTGAACTCAAGAACCTGAGCTGAAATCAAGAGTCAGATACTCAACCTACTGAACCACACAGGCACCCTCCACCCCTGTGTTTACTTATTTTTAGACCAGAGATTGCTTCCCTCTCAGAGTCACTTATTTATACTGACATTTCATGAAGATTACTCAGCTCTCAAGGTAAATGTATATATTGAGTAACATTTGAATTTACAGTAAATTTACTTAAATTGGCATTCAGACTCAAAATAACATCTGAATTTCAAGCATTTTCCTCTATACTTATGTGTTCCCAATTATGTAATGATGTGATACCAAGATTGGTAATCAAAAATCCTTAAATCCCCAAAATGGTTTCAATTCTTTTTTCCTCCATGGTTGCCTCTGTGCTAGCTTTGTGAGTGAGAGTCTTCCAAGAGGATGAGAAAAGTAATTTCATGAAGACATAGTGTCTGATAGAAGATATTTGTTATAATGATCATCTAAAGCAGATTTCCAGCTCAATCGTCCTTGATCGATGTGTATGGAACATTATTCAGGAAATTGCTTGATTGAGAGATTGTAAAGGAAGCAAAAGATAAAGACCTGTAAATGAGAAAATGTGAAAATTCTGATCAAAGGCAGACACTTTTTTAAAATAGCCAAGGCAGCAGAACAGTAAAGAGAGCTATGTCAGGGCTCTTTGAACCACCCTGGCAGAAGGGGCCAGGCTGTCTTCATTACACAGCATCATTCTTGGTTCCTCCTCAGGGTGCTGACTGATAACTGAAGTTATGTTATTGATTTTGCATCTCCCTACAGAATATGCCTCAGAAAAATGGGAATATTGTTGATCTGTTTATTGTTTTATTTTCTGAAAGTAGAATAATCCTTGACACATACATGGGCACTTAATAAATGCTTACTGGGTGGATGGTTGGAAGGATGGTTGGATGGATGGATGGATGGATGGATGGATAGGTAGATGAGTAGATAGATGGATGTAGAGATAGATAAAATATGTGAACTGAACCTAAGAAATAATCAGAATTGGGTAGATCTATTTTTTTTGTTTATTTATTTTTGAGAAAGAGATAAAGAGACAGAGCGTGAGCAGGGGAGGGACAGAGAGAGAGAGATGGAGACATAGAATCCCAAGCAGGCTCCAGGCTCTGAACTGTCAGCACAGAGCCTGACGCAGAGCTCGAACTTGCCAACCATGAGATCATGAGCTGAGCTGAAGTTGGAAGCTTAACCGACTGAGCCACCCAGGTGCCCCCTGGGTAGATCTGTTTTGATAAAAACAATTTTCTGGAACATAGAATTTGAAATTTAGATGTTGTATGCAAGCAATAAATAAAATTGGAATATGGAGTTATAACATTAAATAACCACACAGTCAGGCTGCAGTGCTGAGGTTAAATTCAATGAGATCATCACCAGGGAGGCCAAAACTTTCTCTATTACAGGGCACCATCTTATTTTCACTTTTAATGGCATTTTTCTTCATCTGAACCTATTATTTTTCACTTTTTTTGCTAAAAAGGAAAACTCAAAAAATTACAAATGTGTTTTTAAAAGTAAAGAATTTAATATTGTGTTTAATAAAAATGTCCTAAGTTAGATTAAAACTTTTTCTCTCCCCTTGTAAAGTGCTTCCTAACTTCTGCAATGTTTTCATTATGCTCTGTCTTTCCTTTCTTCAAACCACTTTCATAAATTCCACAGAATGAGAAGCTGTCCATCCAACCCTTTGGTCCTGTTTTGTCATGTTCCATAAAAGTTATGGTTTGCGATTTTTTTTTGTGATGTCAGAGTCTAATCAACTATAACATGGACTGAACAGTCAGCCTTTACTGTGGGCACACTTTATACACTTGTGGAAAGTCAGTGTAATAGATTTGACATTGTAAGCTCACAAGGTGTTTATCATTTATGAAGGACACATATTTCAGCGCTCAAAGCCTCAAAGTAACATAGGGTTCACCCTTCGCTATGGTCTTAATGCATGCATATGCTTGTCTTGAGCCAACATGAACCCCCCTCAAAAGAAGAGGCTACACAGATTAAAACTTCCTAGTATAGCTTCTCTAATGGCTTGCACATTTAGAATGGCAAAGCTCTAATTTTTTACAATAATAGCCTCCCTGTAGCATCTCATGAAGTCTCTGGCTTCATTCCTCCGTGAAGGCTTGTAGCTATCAGTTTGGCAAGAATCAAAGTCCAGGGGCGCCTGGGTGGCGCAGTCGGTTGGGCGTCCGACTTCAGCCAGGTCGCGATCTCGCGGTCCGGGAGTTCGAGCCCCGCATCAGGCTCTGGGCTGATGGCTCAGAGCCTGGAGCCTGTTTCCGATTCTGTGTCTCCCTCTCTCTCTGCCCCTCCCCCGTTCATGCTCTGTCTCTCTCTCTCTCCCAAAAATAAATAAACGTTGAAAAAAAAATTAAAAAAAAAAAAAAAAAGAATCAAAGTCCAAAGCTCCAACTGCTACCTGCTTCTGACTCCAGGAACTTCTGTCCCCTCCCCATATGGCTTGATCCTACGTCCCTCAAGGGGACACTGGGCCAACCTTCAAATCTTCACACTTTCAGGGGCAAATGACAGCAATGTACCTGGCTCATTTCTCAGGGGGGTCAAGAGGAAAACTAAGAATAATTTTGTGTTGATATACCCATATTTTTCATGTCTATTTTCCTCTCTCAACTTTTAGTAGTATATTTTTATGTGTGCTGAGTATGAGATTAAAAATTCCTTTAATCTTAAAGTAAGTATGGTCCCTGAATCCCTTTTTGATTACAGGGTTCCCGGCAGCATTTGTTGCAGCCTGGGCTGTGGCGCGAGCGACTCTGGCTGACGCAAGGTGAGTGAAAAAGAAGAGGTAAAGAGAGAGCCTAAAATTTCCTAAGACTCAGTCTTCCTGCCTGGAATTTACACTGGCTGCTGTTGTGGACCACATTTCCTTTTATGGACATCATGTAGGAAATTACCTTGGTGAAATTATAGCCTTTGATACGTTACCAGCAAGCTATCCATCCCAGAGATCTTGGGACAGAAAGACTCACAGACCAGATTAGGATGCTTGACCTCTCTGGTTTGTAATATCATTTTAAAACATATTGTAAGAATTCAAGGGGAAGGAGATAGGTAAGTTAACATGCTTAAGATAATGGTGCAAGCATGTGGAAGGATCGCACCACCTGAGTCACGGGATAGGCAATATTCAGATCTCCTCTCTCAATCTGTCCATGTCAGCTGTCCCCACTTGATGGTGTGGTTTTGAAGACCAGAGATGTGGTTGCAGCAAGGAGACCCACAGACAGAAGGTGCCCTGGGCCAGTGACACACAATTGCTTTCTCGTATTGATGAGAAGAAAGTATACTTGGTCATAGTTATAGCTGGCCAGTTAGCCTGCTAAACAGCTTTGGGTTTTATTTGTGTTCCTTGGGCAAAAAATACATGGGCACGGGTTTCACCAATCAGTGGTGGAATTAAGATGTCAAGGATATTGAGCACTTCCTGTCTATCAGGGGTATTTTGTGTCTCATATATATGGTGTATCATGAATATATAGTGCCCAGTTATACTTATGTTTAACATGCATGGGCTCCACTTATTACATACTTATCTCTATTTGATGCAAACTATGGGTTTCATCCAACCCATTTGGGTTTTTTTGGTCTTTTATAGCATAATTAAATGTTTTCAAAAAATAAATGCACATTGAAGTGATTCACTAGGATTACCCAGTAGCCTGGGGCTAATTTGAAGTAGCATTTTATTATTATTATTATTATTTATTATTATTTATTATTATTATTATTTAATGTTTATTTGAGAGAGAGGGAGCGAGCGTGTGCGAGTGCATGAGGGAGGGGCAGAGAGAGAGGAAGACAGAGGATCTGAAGCAGGCTATGTGCTGACAGCAGTGAGCCCAATGTGGAACTTGAACTCATGAACTATGAGATCGTGACTTGAGCTGAATGAAGTCCAATGCTTAATCAACTGAGCCATGCAGGTGCCCCTGAAGTAGCATTTTAAAGTACAGTGCAGTGATGGTGAATGATGGTAAAAGACCTTATTTTTAGACTTACACAGACCTGAGTTCAAATCTTGGTTTAGCTGCTGTTAGCTTCAAGACCATGGGAAACACACATGACCTCTTTGTACATCCGTTTCTTAATATAAAACAGAGATAATAATGTATACATGACATTAATACAGACAAAACGCTTAGCACAGCCTGGTAGCTGACAGGCACTAAATGCGGACATAATGAGGAAGGGTTCAGGTGCAGGTAACTCACAGGCTTGTTCTACTACTTGTTGGTCTGTGACAACAGATGTACCACCTGGCCTCTCTCATCAATGAAGTGCAGGTAAAATGAATATTACTCTTCACAGCATTGTTGTAAGATTGAATGGGAATGTATGTAAAATACCTAGGGTTTTGGAATAGAGTTTGGAATAGTAAGTACTGAGTACTTATTAGCAAGTATTATTCCCTTATTTAATTAATTTATACCTATATGTAATGTCTGACCAAAAATAATGTTTTTGTTATGTTATTCCATTAGAAAGCAGGACTTATGTTTTCATTAATCCTAACTGATGGCATTTATCCTATCAAGCCAGCAGAGCCTTGATTCTGCTAAAGTTAGAGCTTAAAAATGAGGCTGGAGAAGAGATGGGGGCCACATCTTCCAGATCTTTATAGGTTACATTAGGATGGTTGTTTTCTTTTTTTTTCCTTTCAGTGACAATGACAACAGATTTGCATTTTATAAAGATCATTACCAGCATGAAAGGAAAAATGGGAGAAAAGTAATAATAAAGATGACAGCTAGCATTTTTTAGAAAAATTATTTACTTATTTTGAGGGGAGTGGGGAGAGGGGCAGAGAGAGAGAGGGAGAGAGAGAATCCTAAGCAAGTTTCATGTTGTTAGGGCGAGCCCAATGCAGGGCTCGATCTCACAAATCGTGACACCATGACATGAGCTGAAATCAGCAGTCAGACGCTTAACTGACTGAGCCACCTAGGCACTCCAGTAGCTAGCATTTTTGAATGATACCCACATTCCAGGCACTTTCTAAGGGTTCTGTAACTATTAGTTTAATTGAACTTCATAACAACTCTATGAGACTGAGGCCAGAATAGTTGTACCCAACATTGCACAGCCACAAGTGGTAGAGAAGGAATTTGTCTAGACAGTCGGGCTCCAGAGGCTCTCAATAAATGCCATGAGCAGAGTAGATGTTTCTTTTAAGACTAGTGGTATTTTTATTTTCTGTGGGGGAGGAGTGTTGTAGAGGGATTCCTTTTACATTATCACTGACAGCTGCTCACCCTTCAGTTGCTTCAACACCTCTGGTAATGAGGGATGCAGAGGGGACAATGCCCACTGTACCCTGGGCAGTTTTTCATGCCTTCATTATATCTGTGTTTTGTCCTTCTACCACTTGTAGTTCTATTCTCTAAATCAGAAATAATTCATCACCTATGATGGACTTTTTAATAGTTCACATTTTTTGCAAGGTATGAGCTCATGCTGGGGCATCGGTGTTGTACGTAAACATACAGAGCTATTTACTAGCCCATGTTTCTCTCATTCACATGATACGATTAAATCTACATTTCATGGTGTTCAGAAAGGAAAACCATAACTACAAGTAGTCTGCAACTTCAGTATGTTTGAACTCACTATCCCACCATGTAAAATCTTCCTTATCAAATTCCTGTAGCATTTTGTATGTATATTCTGTTATTTTCCCTTTCTTACATACTATCTTATTTCTCTTGATATGCATGTATAACTGTCAGATTTGAAAAAAAAAACCTATGAATTACAAACGGGTAGGAGTGAATGTCTCTGTTTTATAATAGAAAACTCTTCAATGCTTGCTGATCAGTTGTTATGGATCTATTTGGCCACTTTCCTCTATTTGCTAAGTGTCTCTTGAGCAAGATAAAGTCTGACTTGATGCAAACTGTGAGTTACCAGGAGATGCATTTTCTCGTCCGTTTGTTAATTGTGGCCATTTCCCTTAGCCTCAGACTTCCCATTTGTAAAATGAAAATATTCTTGGTGATGAGTAAGGTTGTGAGTCTGCAGGGGGTAGATTTGAAAATCAGATGAGAGCCCGTTTATGAAAGGGCTTTGCAAACTCCAACTTCTATTCAAACATTAAATTTGCTAATAATTGAGGGTTAATGTTATCAACATTATCATTATTGCTATATGTATACGATGATACTGGGAATGTCAAAGAAAACTTACAGTGTCTGCTATTTGATTTCTTGCGGGGTGGGTTGAGTCAGTAAAGAGGTACTAAATAATGCTAAATAATTTTACCCTGAGATGTGTAACCATATAACTTAGATTTGGAATTTTAGAGAAAATAGATCCTAAGGTATTTTTTCGTTCAATCCTCTCATTTGAGAGATGAATAAAATGCCTCCCAGAGACATCAGGTTACATCTCCAAAACCTACGGTCAGCCTGTAGCAATTTTGACTCATTCATTCGTTCAACAGATATTCCAAGCCTCGAGCATAGAAAGCAAGCAAAAATATTCACAATACATTTTATATTGAATTAGATAATTAGTTTTCTTAGTGATCTTTTATTCTTTCTTTTTTTTTTTTTAATTTTTTTTTCAACGTTTATTTATTTTTGGGACAGAGAGAGACAGAGCATGAACGGGTGAGGGGCAGAGAGAGAGGGAGACACAGAATAGGAAACAGGCTCCAGGCTCCGAGCCATCAGCCCAGAGCCTGACGTGGGGCTCGAACTCACAGACCGCGAGATAGTGACCTGGCTGAAGTCGGACGCTTAACCGACTGCGCCACCCAGGCGCCCCTCTTTTATTCTTTCTTGAAAATCATAAACTGAATCATACACCATTAACAGTCATATGTATTTTTTTTTAAGAAAAAAAGAATTATACGTCTATTGTTTTTGAGGCAAAACATCCTTTAGGTACACAATATTTCAAAAAGTACAACTGATACTGAATATTGCTCTGAAACAGTTGAATTAATGCCAAAAAATTAAATATAAGTTAGATCATGTGACTCCTCTGTGCAAAACATTTATTCCTGCCTTACTCAGAATAAAATTTTGAATTTTATAGTGTCCTGATCTGAACGTGATAATTGGGTTAAGGGGTCATTTTATATTTATTTTGCATATAAAATAAAACTGTGTTATCACATACATAGCATGATTTCAAAGTTGCCTAACTTGATTTTTCATGAAATTCAGCTGGTCTCTGGATAGAAAGTTTTTGTGGGTTTTCTTGAGGGTAATCTGACCTACAGAGAGTGCTCTGCCACAAAGTTCAGCTTTGGAGCCAGCTTGGGGCATCCTCAAAGGATGAATGGGATCTCTGCTCCTGTCTCTAATATTCGAGATTCTTCTTTTTTCTAATCTGACCTTCCAAAGCTAGAACTCTGATTTTCTCTGTAGCCTTGCCTATTAGAGGTAAGCCGACCAGACTCAGTTTTGGAAGATCCTCTAAATGCTACTGAATACACAAAGGAAGTCTTACAGTTCTAAACTTCTATCAAAAGTTATTTGGCTAAGCTAGGGTAAGAAAATTGAGTAGTTTTGATTGGACAAATGAGCTTAAAAAGTGAGTATATTTGTTTCTCTTTCTTTTTACTTAATGAAAGCAACCCCCCCCCCCCATTAGCTACCTTATTACCTTCTCCCTGCTCATTCAAAGGAGATGAGATGCCAACAGGCAAGGTGGGACCCAGTGGTGCAAAGGACCAAGAAAGATAGCTTCTATCATTTCGAGGAAATCTGCATGGTTCCCAGGGCTTCTGCACTTCCCCTGCTCTTGTCACATTGTGAGTTGTGGGTGCAGTGTGGTGTTCGGTCAGCACAACTCCCTGGATCTGTTCTGGCAGAACAGTGCCTCTCCTATTCCCGGTTCTGGCTCCAGGAAGTCCTAGTTCCTAGTTTCTAGTCAGACCCTTGTGCCTCATGCTCACTACTCAGAACTGCATTTTTAGTTACATTCATTTCCGCATTTTTGAGAAGGTTAAAATGTAATTTGTGAAGTCTGAACAGAGGGTAGTTTCTGAGCCATGTTAACAAACACAGCATGAGCTGGGACATTGAGGAATGAATGAATGAAAAGCAAGGATTAATAGTGTTTTCTTAAAAAAAAATGTGTCATCTCAGTTGTCTTTCATATCAAAGGGTGAATTTGAAACTTTGACATTGAAAATTATCAAAGTCAAGTTTTTCCTGTTTCTAGAGGTAGCTGGTTTTGACCTAGTTCCAAATAAAAGTATTTTATAGAGCTGCAATTGTACAACTGAACTGAAGTGTGTTAGGAGACACCGTGATGAAATGTCATTGAGGCAAAGAAAGAAGATTGTGGAGATATTACCAAAAGTCAAAGCAAAAAGAAAATTTACAGAATTCAAGAGCCTTGCAGCTAGTGAATCAGTGTTCAATTTATATTCATACAATATATGCCACTTTCCATTTAGTAGGAAGCGTTTTTCGGGTAGCATGATAGACATTCTGCACAACTCAGTCACACTTAATCTTTCCTGTATGGTTGAATAACGTGAAAAATACATGCATGCAAATAATGCTAGGAAAGGTTTAATAATGTGCGAGTGCAAAATCTCCCTGTCTTTGATTTCCATGTTATTCAAACTTCAAATCCATTGATTCTGCAGATTGCAGTGTATCAGGGTCAGGATTATACTTTGGTCTTGGGGTCTAGTTGATTCTACTGTGGTACATCTTTCTAATGGAATGCTGTGCTACTGAGCTGTCTTGGTACCGATAGGAAAAGAAATAAAAAATGTACTGTTAAAAAGAAAGAGCCAGTTGCAGAACAGAGTATACGTTGCACTTTTCATAGGGTAGGGGAAAATAAGATATAATATTTGGATTTGAATATGCATAAGAAAATACTAGAAACATATACAATAAAGTAATAAAAGATGTGATGTATACGGAGAGAGATGGGCAGAGGAAAATAGGAAGATGGGAAGAACTGAGATGTCTCAATGGCTGTCTTTTCATATAGTTTGATTTTTCAAATGGGAATGTATCACCTGTATGAAAATGTTAAAATTTAAAACTATATGGTCATTACATATATACTGAAAATGTTTTACCTTCAAGGGGTAGTTGAAATTGCTTTGTATTATCCATAACTTATTCATTAATTTAAAAGTAACTTTTTGATAAGTTTATCATCTAGAATTAAAAAATTATCCTTATATCCCTAATATTTTTTAAATAATTTCATTTATTGTCCCTACAATTGATGCTAGGTGTTGCCTAAGGAGAAAGAACCCAAGAAAGAAGCTTTGAGTCATGTATCTTTAATGTATAAAAACTGTTTAAAGTGCTACATTAAAGTTTCAAGCAGAATTAGTTTTTCTCAACACTGTTCCATTTATTCCAATTTCACCCAATCCCAAACCAGCCTGGGTGAGACTGAGTGAACTTACTTTCAATTCAATTCAATCCAAAAAATATTTGTCAACTACCTACATGCTCCATATTATTATAGGCACTTACACTACATCAGAAAATAAGAAAAACGTTCCCTGTTCATGTAGAAACTAAATTCTAGTTGGGATGGCAGTTGAGCAGAAGATAAACATAACAAATAGGTAAATCATATAGTGTTTTTATTAAGTACTGCTAAAAACAAGCTTTTTACAGTCAAAGATAAAATCATGGATTTTATGCTAATGTATAATGAGCATTGTCAAAGATCTTTCAACTCACTAATTAACGAGGGAACCAGTAAGATGCTGTAACTGGTTCAAAGAAGAAATATAGGAATCACACGCTTATATTTAGCAAAATGAACACTGAAATAAATTTATAAATACATGCAAAAATTCAGTCTTCATAAGGCAATAATCAATCATATTCCACCAAACACAACTAGTTTTCATTTCTATGTATAAAAATCACTTGCTTCTAGTTTTCTAATGCATATCTGTCAACAAGGATCATTTGCATTATTGTCAGTTTTTTTTTTTAATGTTTATTTTTGAGAGAGAAAGAGCATGAGCAGGGGAGAGACAGAGAGAGAGGGAGACACAGAATTCAAAGCAGGCTCCAGGCTCTGAGCTGTCAGCACAGAGCCCAACTTGGGACTCGGACTCACAAACTGCGAGAGCCGGTAACGTGAGCCAAAGTTGGATGCTTAACTGATTGAGCCACCCACTGTCAGCTTTTTATTGCATTTCGATGGATAAGAATGATTCACATTATTGTCAGTATTCTACAGCATGTGGAGTTACAGAATTGCTGGAACTTTTGGAAGTGAGAAGACTTTCTCATTCCAGTGATAAGAAAATGAAGTATCAGGTGTACCACATTTAGAAGACAATAATTTTTTGTGGCTCTGGAACTGTGGTCTTGACTCTTGTTGATATAAAATTAAACAATATTTATAATGGTCCACAGTTCATCGTATGGAAACCAAGACCCATTACACATTTTTTCACTAGTTTGGGTATTTAATGAGATGTGTGTGTGTGTGTGTGTGTGTGTGTGTGTGTGTGTGTGTCTACTTATCTTTCAATCAAAAGCTTGGGACGGGGGCAGGGGGGGTGCACCTGGGTGGCTCAGTTGGTTAAACATCCAACTTTGGCTCAGGTCATGATCTCACAGTTGGTGAGTTCAAGCCCCACATCAGGCTCTATGCTGATAGCTCAGGGCCTGGAGCCTGCTTCAGATTTGTGTCTCCCTCTCTCTCTGCCCTTCCCCTGCTTGCATTCTGTCTCTCCCTCTCAAAAATAAAAAAACATTTAAAAAAAGGCTTGGGACAGGAATGTTCAGTAAAACTTAAAATGCTACTTGGTTCTCACTGCCTATTTGCTTGTCAATTTATTCATGAAAATTCTTTTCATATCTCAGATGCTGGGAACTTAGTGCTGGAAACATCAAGTGGATTTATCAAGCTCCAATCTTAGCAGCTATCGGGGTGAGTGTAAAAAGCCTGTGTAGTAGAAAGAAAGGAATAGGATGCATAATTAAGTTGCTGCTAAAACTGAGAGAGAGTGTGTCTGTCTCTTTCTTCTACAAAGGTTTAGGAGACTCGCACATTACAGCAATAGCTGTTGGGAGAGTCTGGGCTAGGATCATACCAGTACTTGTGGCTGATGCTGAGATCTATGCAGAGAGCACAGACCTTGCTTTAATCAGCTAGCACATGGTTAAATTCCAGGGCTTCAAGATATCTGTGACCATTTACATGTTCAAGGAGTTGGAAGGTCCTAAAACTCTTCTTTCTTTACATCTGTTATATTATAGCTCCACTTTACTGTTCTGATCACCTGGTAGTAAGTAGGTCAGGAGGAGAGGGCAAATAGTGGGAGAACAGAGGAATTACTGGGAGAAAGAAAAATGATAGGACGCTTCATTATAAAGCATTGACTAAACCTCTTCCTTGGCATAATGTCTTCCAGTAGTTAAGAGGATGCTATGTGGAGACATATTCCACAGAATCCTGTCTGATATGTAATAGAAAAAGACTGGAGTAGGCAATGTGTATTGCATGGACCTTATCTGCCTATAATATTTCACGGGTGTATTATATCTGTGTTGTGAAAGAAAACAAAGTTACACTTCTTTGTGTCTGACAAAACTCACCAAAATGTTTACTCTTGACTTCCCTTGAAGGCTTTATCGCTTCTCTGTGGTTTGATGAAGAAATTATACCATCTCATGTTTCTTGTGTTAATTCAAGATTGTAAACATCTTAATACAATGACTTATGTTCCCATATTAACTGTTAAATCATTTGAAAGTAATGTCGGAGTCTAATTCTTAATGATTTTCTTTTTTTGGTCTTTCTTTGTTCTCCAGTTTCTTACTTTTCTCATTTTGTTTTCTGTAGCACAATGCATCACCCAGTTTGTCATTATGTTGCCACACTGGATACAGAGGGACAGCTATTAATGGGACTGAGGTTTTGTAGTATTTATCCAGACTCAGAGAAAAGCTTGTTTATTTCATAGGAAAAATGCAGAAAGAAAAATAGAAAAGATTGAAAAGGACTCTTCATTTCAAAAGCCCATTGGTGTAAGTGCTTATAGGGGAAATAAAATGTAGAACACTTTTAGAGAAGCCGGTTTGTATCCTTGAGAAAACAGCATATTAACAAAGTAGAACAGATTCTATGTCATAGGAGAAGCTATAAACGAACTGTGGGTAAATGAATGAACGACTTACATTTATAAACTCTTATCATTTAATTTTAATTTTAATGAAGGGCTGCTTTCTTAGTCTGGGGATAAACCACCCCATCAAACCATTTGGTGATAAACTATATCCCTGCGGGAACATGAATGAAGTTAAAGATACAAATTCACTTTATGAGGTAGGGTCTGGTGTTTACCACTCTGATTTCCCTTTTATCCTCTAATACTCTATCCTCATCTGTGCTTCTCCACCTTTCATTTTCTTTCCTCCTTGTTCCTCCTCTACTGGGTTCGCTCATCCATCACTTACCATCCTCTTTTTAAGGGGTCTTCTTACTTTTAGTGTCTTCAGTGCTTTGTACTAGAATTGTGAAATAAGAGATAATTAAACATTATATGAAAATGTAGGTGAGTTTAAGAACATCAAGTGTGAGTTTTCATTTGCTGGGAAGAAAAGACCTGTGAAAAGTCTAAGAGATCCTTGCAAAATTAATAACTGAAGCAGAGGACAGTGGAGAAAAGTAAATCATAGGACGTCTTCCATTGAAACCGTTGATTTAAAATTTTTTTAATGTTTATTTATATTTTAGAGAGAGAAAGAGAGAGAGAGCGCACAAGCAGGGGAGGGGCAGAGACAGAGGGAGATGCAGAATCCAAAGCAGGCTCCAGGCTGTCAGCACAGAGCCTGACCAGGGGCTCCAACTCACAAACTGTGAGATCATGACCTGATCTGGGAACGCTTAACCGACTGGGACAAAGTGGGATGCTTAACCAACTGAGCCACCCAGGCACCCCCAAAACCATTGATTTTTTAGCCAAAGCTTTGTGTTTTTGTGTTTGTTTGTTTGCAGATCTTAGTTACATTGTCAACATGGATGAGAAGTTTATTTGCTGAAGTTTCTAAACTGAAAAGTAAAACAGTAAAGTTAGGTGATTATGGAGGGTCTTAGAAGATCCCCCATTGGGGAAAGAGAGCTAGAAATGATGGTACACTCAATGCATTTTGAAGAAAACTTAGGGGGAAGCCACTTTCATATTCTCGAACTAAAATTATGACAGCTCCAAAGCAAGAATTCTTAAATGTTTTTCCAATATCACCACACCCATTTATTCTCATGAATCAGAGAAGATTCAAGAGAAGCTTTGTGTTCTTTGAGCGACCATTTTGTTTTAGTGTTACAGTTCAGTTATCACAGTTCCCTTTAAGATCCTCTCATTTCACTGTAGAACCAGTCTGTAAGGAAAGAGGTGTGCCTGAACCTCATCCTCGTGTTCTGAGTGACAAGGCTCCCTCCTCTCAGCTCCTCAGTGTCCTGAAGCTGGGAAGCATGACAAATAACAGCAAACACTGCACAGTGCTTACCTTGCAGTGGGCACTGTTTTAAGTGCTTTATTTACATAGATTTATCTAATCTTCTAGAAGAGGAAACTGCCCGAGGTCACACAGCTAGTAAGTGATGGAGTAAGTGGCTAGTAAGTGGGGATTCTAACTTCAGGCCCACTGTCTCTACCCAATGAGCTCCTTGCACGTATAATAAAATCTAACGTTCCTGATAGTCTAGAGAAGCCCCCGGTCACTCGTGCCTGCACCATTTACATGTAGTACCTCAGCCACATTGTTTTCCTTTCAGATCCTTGAACTTGTCCACCTCTGCCTCCTCAGGGCTTTCCCACATTCTGTTCTGTACCCCTGGAAGGTGGGGTTGTGCTTTCTTCCATTCCTCACTTTAAATGCCACTTCTTCATTGTGGCCTCCTTGATGCCTCCAGTCTAAATTAGGTCACACCTGTCATAACCCACAGAGCAAGGTGAGGTTTTTTTCCTTCTCAAGATCATCACAATGTATGAAGCTCCTAATTGTTGAGCGTCCATCTTGCCCTCTAAGCTACAAGGATTATGTGATCAAGAACCATATTTTCCCTAAACTTCTATATTTCTAGTGCCTAGCAGGTTTCCTGGTGCAGAGTGGCCACTCAATAAATATTTGTTGAAAAAATAAAACTGTGTGCGAAGTAGATGCCCTGGGGAACTGGCAAGAGGCAAGAAGTGACATGAGAGCACCAAGCAAAGTGCTGTGTAATTACAGAACCTCTGCATTTCCTGTAACCTTTTCATTTCCAGAGAAGGTAACTAGAGTCCACACAGATAAAGGTCACAGATAGTGTGACAAAATAAGACTAAGCACGGTTTTGACCATGTTCTTGTCACTTGCACTCCAAAACGTGTCAAGATTGTTTCTTGAATTTATGGGAAAAAGGTCTTTCAATTTTTAAGGCAATATTTATAGTTTTTATATATTAACTTTGGATAAAATATTTGTTTTTCAAACTTGCATTGCATGTGGCAGGGTTTTATGTAATTAGATGTGCTCCATATACGCTATCAGAAATTATTTGCCAAGAATTTTAAATATAGGTTGGATCCCTCACTTAATTCTGGCTTTGGATACTGGAATAGCAGAGATTCTCTTAATTGGAATTTTGTGTATCTGGGAGTAAAATCTGGGAGTAAATGTGATCAGAAGTTCTACGCTATATATAAAGCAAACTGAATTTAAGAGAACATAGGAGTTTATAGAGAATAAGCATTTATAGGTTCTAACTTGAAGAAGTCATATCGAGAGAATCGAATTTTAGAGATCATCAGACTTTAGTATAAATTTAGGATGAACCACTGTATTTTGGAATCACACAATCTAAAATTATAGCACTGTTGTTGGCTTTGTTTTATTCACAAGTGTTAAAACCATGTTTAAGAGAACATCAGAAAACATTAGAAAACATTCATTTTTTTTGTTATGAAAATAAACATCTGCCAATATAACAATTTGTTATTCACCTGCAACATGCTGTTGATTTGAGGATGATTAAGAAAAAATTCTTCTGTATAACATCAAACTCTGAGAGGAATACTTCCTGGTCGACAGCAGAGACGGAGCGTTGTTTTGGTGCTGGGCCTTCCAGAACATCAATTGAAGGAAGAAGAGGGCACGCAGGGCAGCATGGCCTGGAAGAAGTGGTAAAGGTTTAGTTGGTGGATGTAATCCATCCTGACCAAGGGGGCCACCGCCCCTGGAGACAGGAGGACCTACATTCACACAGGAGGCTAAGGGGCAGACTCCTAACCCTGGAGATGCTGCAGGGCAAGTGTGCTCGTGGCAAGCTCCCAAGGCAAAGAAGGATGGGCCAGGTCAAACAAAGTCCATATTCTTCCCACATTTGCTCATTAAATACTTAGGTTTGTCTCCTTCAGGGCTGGAGAGAGTGAAGGGGAGAACGGAAGTGCGGAAGTGTGCGTCAGTTGAGCAGCGCCCCCTGGCAGGGACAATCGGGACCAGGAGAAAGCACCCCTCCCCCGCATGTGTCCAAAGGCAGAGATGAAAATTGCAGGGGCCCAGAGATGGGTTGATAGAGGTTTTACAACAGTGGGCTTTCCTATACATAAATTCTGACTTCTTTCTCTGAGCATGTCTTTTATGATAGACACGTAGAAGTGAACACTCTACATGAAAGGGGGATATGCTGATTTCCCAGAATATAACTAGGGCTTGGAGAGGGCATATCTCACGCAATTATTCATTCCCTCATTTAACAAGTCCCGATTAAACACCGAGAACATTGCGGGTGCTGGGTGAGGCAATGGCCGTGATACGGTGGGGCGACAGACACCAGTTCCTCCTGAAGCTTAAGCAGAGTGGGTGAGGCAAACATTTAAACGTGACAAGTGCTGGGGTGAGGTTGGAACAGCTTCAGAGGAAAGCTGACATTCAGCCTGAAGCCTAGGAAAATGAGCTACCCTCGTGAGGGAGGGGGAGCAGAGGGAGTGAGAGAAGGATCCGTGCCAAGAGGGCTCTGGGAACAAAGTCTCAGAGATAGCCTGCGGGGCCAGAGGTTTCCAGGCTGAAGTTTTGAGTTCTTTGTTTCAATTCATCTGTGCTTCACTTTGAATCCATCTTTAAATTTTTAATTGAGAGAGAATCTAATGTTTACATTTGCATTATTTAAAAACCACATTTGCATAAAATTGATTCTATATGTGACTGGTTTTAATGCTGACGAGGGGGTCATTTTATTCACCTTCTCGGTTTTGGTTTTTTCTTTGTTTTATCTGTGCTTTGCCTGAAGTAGACCTTTAAGCAAAATTTTACAAGAGGTTTACATGAGAGATGCGAGGACTCTCTAATTTTCTCTTAGAATCGTGTCTTCATCTTCTAAAATCAAATTGAAGAATCTCACCAGGACGCATCTTCTTGGTCTCCTTCTTTTATCATTCCATTTGCCCCGCTTATGTATAACATCATTTTTCCGTCTACAGGCTCAGATCTTCCTTTGGCGCAGGGACTTCTCCCTCATATTTTTATTGGTTTGTTCAATTTATCATTATCTTTTCTGCAGAAGGAGAAATAAACCTACATGATAACTTGCAATTCCCTGTCGTCCACACAGGCACCTCTCCCCTCATCGTGTGGGTGGTTCTCTCTGTTCTTTACCTCCCGTGTGGGAAGCGTCTTCAGTGGTCTTCCACATTGCTGGATGTGTTCTCCTGCTTTGTTAGATCTGCTGTTTGCTGTTTCGAATACTGATTTTAAGACTTGATTATATCTTATTTTATTTAATTAATTAATTTATTAAAAATTTTTTTTAATGTTTATTTAGTTTTTGAGACACACACACACAGAGTCAGGGATGAGTGGGGGAGGGGCTGAGAGAGAGAGAGAGAGAGAGAGAGAGAGACACGCACACACAGAATCTGAAACAGGCTCCAGGCTCTGAGCTGTCAGCACAGAGCCCGACGCGGGGCTCGAGCTCATGAACCGTAAGATCATGACCTGAGCAGAAGTCAGATGCTTAACCGACGGAGCCATCCAGGCTCCCCAAACTTGATTATAGTTTAGATTCTTTACAATCTTTTCTTAATCCATCCTGCTCTTTAAGTTTCTGTCTCCATGGTAACTCAACTCTATTTTATGGACAGTACGGTGCAGTGGTTGAGTGCATGCTATTGCGTCCAGGCGGCAAGGGCCTCAGGAGGCCTCTGCCACGTGCTGGCTGTGTGACTGGGAATAATTTGTGTAAACTGTTACTCAGATTCCTCATCTGTAAAATGGGGCAATAATATGCCTATCTCCTGTGAAGACTGAGTCACTTCGCGTAATACACTTAAGTGGTCAATAACTTAGTTTCTAATTACCCTTTATTCTATACTTCCCTAAATTATTCAGAGTAATTATTTGGAATTTCACCCAACTATTGTCGCAGGTATCGGTATATTTCGTTAGTTGATCTTTTAAGGCAGCACGTTTCACTCAATCTTAGTTTTTCTTAATTCTTTCCATAATCCACTTCCTTGTCCTTAAATGCATCATCTTAGTTATTAAAGTGATGTATCGGAAGTGTGTATTTTCTGTAGTCAAATTCTTCGGAGTTTTCAGTATTTATTTAGTGTGGTCCGCTGGCCAATTCCTGGTCGTGAGCTTTTTAATATGGATGGAGTTTAAGGTTGGCCTGCCTGAAGCCATCTACAATTTTTCCTTTTCCAGGAATGGGAAATGACAAGTGATAGTCCCCAGTTGGCATTGCTTCCATAGCTATGCCAGCTTTAGTTCCTACCACTTCGTCCTTTAAGGGTAATTACACAGCATCGCTTCTCACCAGTTTGACTCCCAGCTGCACTGTATTGCCCGGGGCTGTAGTCATAGGGAGAGTAGAATTAATGAGGCCTGACATGAGTGGCTGTTCACAAAGTAGCACTCATGTGACATCTGTGAGCAGCTCTCACCCTCTTATTGAAAAAGATTTTGTGTCTTAGGCACAGGCGTGGCTCAGTCGGTTGAGCATCTGACTTTGGCTCAGGTCATGATCTCACTGTTCTGGAGTTGGAGCCCCCCATCAGGCTTGCTGCTGTCAGCACAGAGCCTGCTTGGGAGTCTCTGTCCCCCTCTCTCTACCCCTCCCCTGCTCATGCATGCTCTCTCTCTCTCTCTCTCTCTCTGTCTCAAAAATAAACAAACATTAAAAAAAAAAAAGAAAATGATTTTACATCTGGAGCCAGGTGTTGCGGTGGGTGAGGATGAATGGAGGTCCTCAGCTCTCATGTTTTGCATTTTTTTTTATCCTGAAGAGAAGGTATAAGATAGTGGTTAAGAATTCACAGTATAGACCCACACAGACCTGGGTCAGATTCCCCTGATAGCTGGGTAGCTTAGGTCAAATCAGTTGATCTCCTTGGGCTGGAGTTTCTTCATCCGTAATAAAGGGACCTATGCTTGTCCCATATTCCTGTGAGCATTTAAACTCAGGTGTTCAATAAATGGCAGCTCTTACTGGCCTGAAAAATCCTTATTCTTCCACCAGCTCACAGTGCACCTGTGTCCTTCCTCCAGGGTATGGGGCTCAAGTCTCAGCCCCTAGTTCTTGTAAGAAGTGTGCAATCAGTGAGAGGTGAGAGCATAGTCAGTAGGTAGGATGGCAAAGAAGGTGGCAGGGGGCTGAGGGCTGATGGAGACGATCAGCTGGACCCAGGAGAGGGGCACATGAATCACCCCACAACCCCAATTCTTCGAATTCCAGAAATGGTTGAAAACTCGGCAAGACAAGTTTTATTTTCCAAGATCCAGAACTTGATCGGTCCTCTCTTCCTGCTGTTCATCTGCCGCTAACACAAGCCCACTCTTGGCAACCCACATTACCGTTATTCCTAAGTAGTGACACTTTCTGGACTGCAGGCATCTCCAGGGCCTCAGGCTTCTACTTCCCTATGACCCTAGACCTGGAGATCTTTTCTTTTTCTTCATTTTGGATCTCTTTTCTGATTCTTGTGGCCCACAGACATCAAAGGGCTTATCCTACCACCACCTCCCCAACATTTTTAAAACCAGAACTTGATTGTCTCTGGAGTTCTCACACCTGTAATATTTCAAATTCAATCTAACTGCCTCCAGTGGGGGCCTATTCTTAGACAGCATCTTGTTTTGTGTGTGCCTGAGAAGTGTTTTTAAAATATTGTTTTAGGGGCGCCTGGGTGGCGCAGTCGGTTAAGCGTCCGACTTCAGCCAGGTCACGATCTCGCGGTCCGGGAGTTCGAGCCCCGCGTCGGGCTCTGGGCTGATGGCTCGGAGCCTGGAGCCTGTTTCCGATTCTGTGTCTCCCTCTCTCTCTGCCCCTCCCCCGTTCATGCTCTGTCTCTCTCTGTCCCAAAAATAAAATAAAAAAAAAGTTGAAAAAATAAAATATTGTTTTAATTGAAGTGTACATAACATACAGTGTTAGTTTTAGGCGTACAACTTAATAGTTTAACAATTATGTACATTACTCAGTGCTCATCAACATAAGTGTGCTCTTAATCCCTTTTATCTATTTCATCCATGCCCCACATCATTTGCTTTTTTTTTTTAAACCTATACACTTCACTCAATACTTTTCATATGTCATAAGAAGGACAGCGTCCCCCAAACAACTCTATTATTCCTCTCCCTAAGATATATACAGAAGCTGGGAACTCATTTCAAAAAGGGCAGGTAGTTACATTTGTATAACTATTATCCTTTATCCTGCCAGTCTGCCACAGGACTTCATCTGAACTTGGGTTTGGAAATTCCCTATGGATTCTGGCAGATCATCCTCTGGCATTTTTAGTTTCCAGTGCTGTTGCAACTTTTTATCTCTGTGTTTTCATGAGGGCAACTCAAGAATCACTAGCTGTCCAGTATCTTATCTCAGAGTCCCTCTTTCACATATATGGAATGGGTAATTTATGGTTTTTGAATACAAAGAAGTTCAATTTGTATAACTTTTTATAAACATCTTGATGGCTAAGTTAATAACTCTTTGTAATATTACCTTCTCTTTCAGCTCAATTTTATTCTGTTTCTGAATACGGTTAGAGTTCTGGCTACCAAAATCTGGGAGACCAATGCAGTTGGGCATGACACAAAAAAGCAATACAGGTAATTCCAGGACAGGCATCTACCAGAGGAAATATTTTGGTTACTATTTAGCGTAAAGAACAGGTATTGATTGATCTGAAATGTCTCTGAGAGATAAATTTGTGAATATGAATTTTCACTTGGTTTAGTTATGCCATTTATCAGAAATGCATAGATATATTTTAGGAAAATCTAAGTAATCCAGAACCTTCCTAATGTGCTTACATTTTAAGTATTAAGTATAATTTTTTTAATCTGTTCTTAGCAGATTGGGATTTTCCCATAAACAATGTGACTACCCAGAAAATCTCTTGTTGATGATCTTAGCAGACAATTTTATCTGTGTTCTTTTTTTTTTTAATGTTTATTTATTTTTGAGAGAGAGAGAGAGAGAGAGAGAGAGAGAGAGCAAGTGGGGGAAGGGCAGAGAGAGAAGGAGATAGAATCTGAAGCAGGCTCCAGGCTCTGAGCTGTCAGCACAAAGCCCAACACAGGGCTCGAACCCACCATCCGTGAGATCATGACCTGAGCTGAAGTCGGATACTTAACCGACTGAGCCACCCAGGGGCCCCTCTGTGTTCTTAAAATAATATGTCATAACTGAAAATATCAAGAAGGTGGGTTTGCTGTATTGTTTCCAATCTGTCCATCAAACTGGCCCCTACCAAATATAAATTTTTAAGAACGTTCAAATACACTGAGCAAGACACATTATTCAGTCTTTCATGAAGAAAAGGGCAAATTGAATGTTTATGATCATTATCAAGCTATCTTAAGGGTATTCCCACTTTTCCCAATGACAATTTTGGGAGTCTCGAATAATAACAGCCTCTATCCAACTGTACACACATCCAGTGGTCAGGTGGATGTGGATTGATCTTTATAATCCCAAAGTAATAACCACTTCTTTCTGTCTTGGACTGTTAGGAAATGCTGTCTGAGACACAGAAAGGAAGAAACCATAGTCAGTATTTTGGTTCAGTGTCACAACTGTTCTCGAAGCCCTTTGTTGAATTATTTCCCTCTACTGTGTAGGCAACTTTCACTGTCAGGCAGAAAAGATGACGGGTATAGACTGGAGTCTGGGATAAGACACACACTGAACAAACCAGTAGCTGCAGGCTCCAATTATTTTTAATGTGCTGCAAGCGGTATTATTATAATATAAATTGTGCCTAAGAGTTTACAGTGAAGGACCTTTGCCATACTAATATAGCCTGTCTCCTGTCACATCCCACTGATGAAGACAAAGGCCAGGGGATGACAGAACAGTGGAAAATGTAAATAGCTCTTCAATTTTCTCCATAAAGTGGAAAAGTACAAAGGTTTTTGAAAGCTGCTTATTTCTCTAGTTCTGAATAAAAGCTCCTTATTTTTATAGTTCTAAATGATGTGAACTTGAACTCTCAGTTAAAAGTTACCAAAGAGACTTGAGAAAAAATTCTGGAGAGAACAAAGGGTGAATTATCTTAAAACATAGTTTGAATAGACAATATTTTGAGTTCATGCATGGGGGAGTAGTTCTCAAAACAATGGAAGAGAAAAATTCATCAAGGATTAAAATAATCTATTCAGAATTCAGAACAAATTTTTAAATAATCTGGGGCCCAGAAGTGTTTTAAGTTTGAAGTGATTAATTTGAACAGAGTCTAGACTAATGTCAGGTAGTCAGGGGAAGTATTTTCCAGCCACATACATTTTTTTTTTAATAACTGAAACACCCTTCGTATTCTTACTAGTGTCCAAAGTTCAAAATGTGGTGAGGAAAGGCTCTGTCTTTCTTTTTTTTTTACCACATCAGTTATTTTATTTTATTTTATTTTATTTTATTTTATTTTATTTTTATTTTATTTATTTTTTTTTGTTCAACGTTTATTTATTTTTGGGACAGAGAGAGACAGAGCATGAACGGGGGAGGGGCAGAGAGAGAGGGAGACACAGAATCGGAAACAGGCTCCAGGCTCCGAGCCATCAGCCCAGAGCCCGACGCGGGGCTCGAACTCCCGGACCGCGAGATCGTGACCTGGCTGAAGTCGGATGCTTAACCGACTGCGCCACCCAGGTGCCCCAACACATCAGTTATTTTAAAACAAGACTGGTGTGTAGAAAATTAAATAATATATCAGATTTAACAGCAAGGCTGATGCATTTTTTGCTTTTTAAAAAAAAATTTTAAATGTTCATTTAATTTCGAGAGAGAGGGAGGGAGGGAGGGAGGGAGAGAGAGAGAGAGAGAGAGAGAGAGGATGAGAGAGAGAGAGAGGGGAGGGGCAGAGACAGAGGGAGACACAGAATCTGAAGCGGGCTCCAGGCTCTGAGCTGTCAGCGCAGAGCCTGAAGCAGGGCTCAAACTCACGGACCGCGAGATCGTGACCTGAGTTGAAGTCAGATGCTTAACTGACTGAGCAACCCAGGCACCCCTGCATTTTTTGTTTTAAATTACAACTCAATCCCCTTGCAAAGTAAGAAAAGATTGCCAGAAGTGGAAGAACATGAGCTATGAGAAATGCAAGATTGAATGGACAAGAACATTGGAATGTTTTGGCTAATTTGACTTTCCATTCAATGTTAGACAAAGATCGTATTTATTGTTTATTATTTTTGGAATAAATTCAACCAATGTCTATTATGCAGTATGATAGTAAAGAGGGCAGATTTTAAGGCTGAATCCTGTACTCATTGTCTGACTTGAGGCGAATACTTTGCTTTTCCGAGCCTCTGTCCTCATCAGGCTATGGGATGATAACGGCTCTTACATGGTTGGCAGAATACAAGGAGGCAGCCAGTATAGTATGTAACAGGGGCGTCATAGGCAACAGCTTCATTGACTGAGTGCCCTTTTTGTGCCACACAAGAATTCAAAGTATAAGAAGACATGGTTTCTGTGTGCAAAAAAATTTGTGTGAGTGGTGAGAGAAAGAGAGAGAGAGAGAGAGATTAATTTAATTAAACAAAGTGAGGACAGTACCAGTAGAGATGCACTTACAAAGTGTTAGGTGTATAGATAAAAGGAGAAGATTAATTCAAGCTCAAGAGGGATCGAAAAAGGCTTAAGGGAAATAGTAGTTTTTTTCAAAAAGCTAAGTTGACTCTGACAAGGAAAGTAGAGATCTTCCAACACTTTTCACCTGGGGAGAGAGCTGTTGCAAGAATTGAGTATCTATTTTTTAAATAGGACACTGAGTGCCACAGACCCTTCGATTCCTTTACATTCCTCTCATGGCTTTGCCCTTCGAGGCAGAGCTGCCACCGTGTTTTCAGCAAGCCAGAAGGCCACGTTCAGTTGGTGCATCCCTGATCATCTCACTAGGCAGCTGTGCCTTTTCAGAGAGCCGGGCTGTGAAGATGTACAGTGTGCGTGAGTGACCAGATGGACGCCGAACAAATCAGTGCCCAGGATTGCTGAATGATTTGATGCGAGTGCAAAAATCCATCTTTTAAGCGAACAGATGACCCATGTATCCATCGGCCTGGTACATGCCCCTGCTTCAACTTACCCCTGGCACTGGAGGATAAATTTTCAAAGAGGATGTAATCATAACTTTTATACAAATATAAATGAACACACTTCAAAGATTTTATTTAAGTCATTAATGAAGGAACTGGTAAGACATTACACACGCTTAAAAGGGAATCATGAAGGCTGAAATGAATTTACAAATGGATGCAAATTAGTAAAACTTGTTAATATCCACAGGGCTAAAATTAGTGACGTTCCACTGGGCACAATTTACATTCCTGTGGACAGGAATTATTTGCACTACTACGGTAGGCCAATTTCTAAGATACATACTTCACCTTCCCCACCCCCTCCCCTGCTCCACCAAGATTACCTTCCCCCTGGTGTACATACCTCTATAATCATCCTCCATACCCCTTCTTGAGCAAGACCTGTGATAGGACAGTTTCTCCCTTGCTTAGGTTACATTACAAGGCAAAAGTGATGGGGTAGTGACTCCTGTGAGTGACAGCCTGGGGAGAGATCCTCCTGCTGGCTTTGAAGAAGTAATCCCACATATTGTGAAGGCATATGGCTAGGACCTGAGGATAGTCTGAGGGCAGCCTGTAGGAACTGAATGATCCCTGGCCAATAGCCAGCTCCCAGTCCTACAACTTCAAGGAGCTGAGATCTGCTAGCAGTATGCATGAACTTGAAGAAGAGCCCTGAGGTCCAGATGAAAACACAATCCTGGTGGCTGACACCTTGATTTTGGCCTTGTGACACCCTGAGCAGAAGATCTGTGTACATCATGCCTGGACGTGAGGCATATAGAAACTGAGAGTGAATAAATGGATATTGTTTATGTCACTAAACTTGTGATAATGTGTTACACAGCAATAGAAAATAAATTCAATTATCATGTTTGCTACAAATTAACTTTTACCTCTACAGAGTTGTAAAAGAGTCTAGTCATAGAAAAAGAGAAAAAACAGATGGCTGAGCTAGCAGGATTCCCACTAAATTGCAGTCTTTGACAACTGTTTCTTGCTCTGCTTTGAACCAAACTGTCCCTAAAATTTTATATTTGTGCTCATTTCACAATGTGTTGCACTTCTTTCTTCCCCCTTCCCTTCCCTTCCCCTCCCTTCGCCTCCCTTCTCCTCTCCTCTCCTCTCCTTTCTTTCCTCTCTCCTCTCCTCTCCTCTCCTCTCCTCTCCTCTCCTCTCCTCTCCTCTCCTCTCCTCTCCTCTCCTCTCCTCTCCTCTCCTCTCCTCTCCTCTTTCTTTTTCTTTCTTTCTTTCTTTCTTTCTTTCTTTCTTTCTTTCTTTCTTTCTTTCTTTCTTCTTTCTTTCTTTCTTCTTTTTCTTTCCTGTTTTAACCTAGTTTATGGCTCCTAGTCACACACAATAGGAACAATCAAAGTTAGCTTGAGTTTGAGAATATCTCCAGGGGGATTTATCCATTCATCTTAAAAATATTTTTTTAACTTAATGTTTATTTATTTTGAGAGAGAGAGAGAGAGTGAGCAGGAGAGGGGCAGAGGGAGAGAGAGACATAGAATCTGAAGCAGGCTCCAGGCTTTGAGCTGTCAGCACAGAGCCCCACGCAGGGCTCAAACTCACGAGCTGTGAAATCATGACCTGAGCCAAAGTTGGACACTCAATGGATTCAGCCACCCAGGCGCCCCCTATTCAATCATCTTAAAAGAGGAAATGCAATTTCCTTTTCAGGGTCATGTTAAACAAGACTTGTAAAGTTCTGCAAATGTAGTTAGTGCTGTCCCCCTTTATCTGATTAGACTGAATTCCGATGTCATGAAGTTACTCATGACACATTCCGATGTCATCGAAGTTACTCCGATGTCATGAAGTTGCTCATTTATGCAGTGATGGAAAAGGTTAGTCACTTGTCAGGGTTCAGGAGGACAGGCATATCCCAAGGAGCCTCTGAAAGTTGAAAGGTTTAGTTAGGTCAGAGAAATCCATGGTCTTACCATGGATGCTGCCTTGAATGAAACAGACTTAAGGTAGAATTTTCAAACTAAGTAGACTGTAGATGAGTCAAAGTATGAAGTGTGGGGCTAGAACAGCACAGGGAAAAGCCCATAGGCCACTGGGGAAACTGTGAGCCTGAGGCAGAGCAGACGGCTCTGAGACAAGAGGAGCAGATGGTCTAGGCACTACTGAGAGATACAAGAGGCAGAGGAGAATGAGATGGGACACATATGCAACTCTAAATGTCTAAGTTAGGCTTTTGAATATGATTTTGTGGGACACCCAGGTCCTGCAGGAACCGATAAGATGGTTATGATAGGAAAGTGGATGTGTCTGGAAGATGATCCCTATGAAAGCCTTAGACTATTATAGCTCTTATAAACTTCTGGGCTCTGTAACTCATTTTAGAGGAAAGAAAACCGAATCCCAGTCACTTAGGAAGTTAATGGCAAATCTGGAATCTGAATCCAGTTCTGTTTAGTTTTAGGCCAATTGTGATCTCTGATTATCCACACTGTTTATTTCTAAGAAGGAAACTAGGTAAGTATATACATAAGTAAACAAATAAAGAAGGAAGGAAGGAATGAAGGAAGGAAAGAAAGAAGGAAGGGAGGGAGGGAGAAAGAAAAGTAGCTGGAGGAAAGACCAGTAAGAAAGGGAGAAGGTTACAATTGTTTGAGATTACTGGGGCATAAATGATTTCCAAATAAGGGAATATTTGAGGAATAAGAAAGAAGCCAGGGGCGCCTGGGTAGCTCAGTCAGTTAAGCATCTGACTTTGGCTCAGGTCATGATCTTGCAGTCCATGAGTTTGAGCCCCGCGTCAGGCTCTGTGCTGACAGCTCAGAGCCTGGAGCCTGTTTCAGATTCTGTGTCTCCCTCTCTCTCCAACCCTCCCCCGTTCATGCTGTCTCTCCCTGTCTCAAAAATAAATAAACGTTAAAAAAATTAAAAAAAAAGAAAGAAGAAGCCAGATTTGGCAGATTCTTGGATAAAAAGTACAAAAGAACCCCCTCCCCCCCAAAACCCCAAAGCCAAACACCAGAAAATGATGTGCTGGGGTGTACTAGTTATCTACTGTGCAAATGAATTACCACAAACATAAGTGACTTAAAAAAAAAAAAACTTGCTATTTTAACGTTTCTGTAGGTCAGAAATCTGAGCATGGTTTCAATGGACCTCCTCCCTCAGGATCTTTTATAAGGGTCAACTGAGATGTCAATCAGGGCTACAGGCTTATCTTAAGGTTGGACTGGGGAAGAATCCGCTTCCAAGTTTATGAGATTATTGAAAGAATTCAGTTTTTTCTTGGCTGTTGGCTGATGCCACCCCACCTTGCCACATGGGCCACTCAGTAGACTAGCTCACAACATGGTTGCTTGCTTCATTGGACCAAACAAGGGAGAGGCTTTGCTATTAAGATGAAAGTTACAGTCTTATGAAATGTAATCACAGAAGTGACATCCCATCATTTTGCCTGTAGTCTGTCAATTAGAAACAAGTCCTAGGTTTCTGTCTATACTCAAAGGAAGGGGATTAACAAGAATGTAAATATTAGGTGGGGAATCACTGGGGGCCATTTTAGAGTCAACCAACATACTGGAAACCTGGGGTTCCTCCAGATACACAAGAAAATATATATGAAAAAGTAGTTAAGGGAAATAAAGTCAAATTGCTTAGCTTGCAAAATAAAGGCACAAAACCTAGAACTGTAGATAATTTGTAGAATATTTACAGACAGCAAAAAACATTGGCCATATGCAGCTTATAAGAAAATATGAAATGATTAATGGAGATCCAACTGATGAAGAAACTAGGGAGTAGTTAATTTTATTTTAATTAAAAAAAATTTAGTGTTTATTTATATTTAAGAGAGAGAGAGACTGAGCACAAGCAGGAGACGGGTGGAGAGGGAGATAGAATCTGAGGCAGGGAGTGAGCTCTTGAGCTGAGCTGTGAGGTCATGACCTAAACGGAAATTAAGAGTTGGACACTTAACTGATTGAGCTACCCACATGCCCTGGGAGTAGTTAATTTTAAAATGAACAAAACAAATCAAAATGTGGTCTGTGGAAAATAAAGATAATTAACATGAATGGAAGTAATACTTGTTTAAGTCTCAAACATAGAAGTTAAAGTAAATTTAGGGCAGCAACAAAGGGCATTTCATAGCTTTATGAAAACAATATCTGTTAATCCAGGAGAGTGGAAATGAGATTAGAGAGAATTAAGGGATAATAATCATGGGAAGTGAGAATAAACAATTTGATTTAGTATAAAAAATTTAGCTTTTAAAAAAGGTACTATTTCCCTTATGCCTTTCTCAGTCCCTCTCGAGCTTGAATTAATCGTTCCCTTTTTTCTATTTAGTATAAATGTGACAGGAAGAGGAGGGAGGGGGAAAAATATCTAGCAGAAGCCACGGGATCTAAAGAGACGGGGAAAAAGTCAGCCTCTCCTAAGCTTGGTTTTTTTTGCAAGCCATCTCCACGGACCGGCACTCTAAGTTGGTTAATAAAAAGGCTTCTTTCAGGAAACTCGCCAAATCGACCCTGGTCCTGGTGCTGGTCTTTGGAGTGCACTACATCGTGTTCCTGTGCCTGCCCCACTCCTTCGCCGGGCTGGGCTGGGAGGTCCGGATGCACTGTGAGCTCTTCTTCAATTCCTTTCAGGTAGACAGCTCCGGCTCTTGCATTGTGGTACCCCCCCCCCCCCCCCCGCAACTTTTTTCTCTGCTCCTCTCTCCGGCTTTCATGCACCTGTCTCCCAGGGGGCCACGGAAGGGCGTTATTCTCTGGAGCCTATGCTTTTAACCTCTGCCCACAGCAGGAGCTGCTTCCTACCAAGTCTGGGCAGTGAGACAAGAAAGCATATTGCTGTAAAATATGGAACACGTACAGAGCAGGGACTTCTGCGTATGTGTATAGAAAATAAACGAAAGTCAAAGAAAAAGAAGGCAGGGAGGAGGCAAAAAAGGGAAAGGGAGACAAAAAAGGAGAAGTAGCTGCTACCCGTTTTATCTCATTTGAAAATACGATTACTGTCATCGCTTACATGGCTTACTGAGGACACCTCCCTCCTCCGGGGCACTCGCTCGCTGCCACCTCCGGTCGTCTTAAATCTAGTCTCCGTATATAGTCTGGAGGATCTTAAAAATAAATTTGATCGTGTCACTCATCTACCCGAAGTACCCAGAGTTTTCCCATTGCACTCAGAATAACATCCAAATGCCATTTGCTGGTGTGCACAGCCCTATGTGGTAGGGATCCTGCCCGACTGTGACCTCGCGTCACACTGTGCTCCCTGTCACCCACTGAGTTTGAGTCACGCTCCTGCTTCCACACTCTCTGTTCCTCAAACTCATTCCTATCTCAGGGGCTCATACTTGCCGTTGCCTTTGTCTGGAGGGCTCTCCCCACAGCATCCCCAATGTTCACAAGGCCTGGCTTCTTCTTGTCGCTCAAACCAGCTTAAATGCTATCTCTTCAAAGCGCTCTTCACTGAGTTACCCATTCAATATACCTTCTCCATTCCTCTCTTTCACATTTTGTCTGCATAGCCCTTATTATCTTACAATTTTCCAGCGTGGCTAGGTGTTTATGTTTTATCCATCTGTATTTCCTTCTAGAATGTAAGCTCTAAGGGAAGAGGGACCCTGTCTGTCTTGATTAAATTGTTCACCCCTGGCATGCTGAGCAGTTTGCACTGTAGAGGCTCAATAAATACTTTTGAATGAGTGACACAGAAGTTTCTTTGTCTTTTTGCCATATGATAGCCTATGTCTGTAGTTTCCAGCATTCACAATGTATAAATACCTCGTACTCACCAGGTGCTATTCTGTGATCCTTGAGTGACAACATACATGAAGCTAATAAAATGGGAATCAATTCTTTGTGGATCTTACAGTGTTTTATTCAGTTACTTGTTTGGTTCAGCTGACACCAAGGAAGGATCTCAGACAAATATAACATAAACTTAAAGATTTGGAAACATCAGGAGAGAGTAGTTCATATAATTTTCTGAAGGAATCATACCACCACCCAGTTTTTCAATTTATATATTTTGACGCAAGACACGTCAGTGCTGTGATCTTCATGAATTGTCAGCATGCTAACGTTCTGTTTTGTTCCCCAGGGTTTCTTTGTGTCTATCATCTACTGCTACTGCAACGGGGAGGTAGGTTTGAAGAGCCCCGGACACCCCACAGGTGTAGGTCCGAGTCAGCTTGTGAATGGCCATCACGGTGTGGCCTGAATCTCTTCAGGATCCCCAGGAGTGACAGGAAAAAATGAGCAGGGAGAAAGGGGATATTTCGATCATAAACTATTTTGAGAAAGCAGGAATGAATGGAAATAAGCTAAAGTCTTCCTCTTCTAGCACTTTTCAGTGTTAATTCAGTTGCAAACCCTGGTATCAGAAACAAAAACAAAAACCCAAACACCATGCAACTCGTTGGAATGTAAATTGTTACTTGGAAGGACAGTGAATTTCATATTCCAGTTAATACATAAACTTACATTCAATTTCGAGTCCTATAAGAAGCTAAAAAATAAGTTTTCTTGGGACAAGTCCATGAGAATATTTTGATATTTTAAAAACCACACGATGGTGACGGGACACTTTCAGTTCATTGAGGGGTTGGCTGGAGAGCATTAGCCATGCTGTTATCAGCTTACCAGGTTTCCACTGCTTTCCATGGAAATTCCAACTAAGCTCTCTTCTGGTAAATGGTAATAGCAGGAGAACTGAAACCTCAACCACAAGATTGGGAGCAAGAGCCCCACCCTATTAAGAAATCATTTGCAGTGCTTGTTTTTCGTGGTACGGGCTTCTTTCCCATTTTTTCCTCCCTCAGTGTGCCTGTGCAAAGTCACAGTATTACATTTCAAGTTGAGTACCTTCCATGCCATTCCTCGGGCACAGCTGGCACTATTTACCCCCCCTCCTCTTCCACCCAGAATCCTCTGTTCCCTCTCCCACAAGTCAGATGTTTCTATGGGCTGCATTTCAGCTTATATTAAAATACTGATCTTGGACAAGACCCTTTACCTCTCTCGGAGCCAGTAATAACATGTAGAGGTTTTCTGAGGTTGAGGGAGAATATGTACATCATTCCCTGGCACACAGTGGAAACTCGGCGATTACTATCGCTGAAGGGCAAATATCCGTCTAACAAGGCTTCAGGCTCCCTGATGGTTTCTGACGCACAATATTTCCTGTGACTTAGGTTCAGTCCGAGGTGAAGAAGTTGTGGGGCCGGTGGAATCTCTCCATCGACTGGAAAAGGACGCCCCCATGCGGCGGCCACCGATACGGCTCCGTGCTCACCACCTTGACCCACAGCACCAGCAGCCAGTCGCAGGTGGCTGCCAGCGCTCGCATGGTGCTCATTTCTGGCAAAGCCACCAAGACAGCCGGCCACCAGCCCGACAGCCACGTGACATTACCCGGCTATGTCTGGAGTAACTCGGAGCAGGACTGCTTGCCACACTTGATCCACGAGGAGACCAAGGAAGGTAACGCCAGGCGAGGAGATGAGATTCCAATGGCGGAGTCTCCCAGGCCGTTGGAATTCAACCCAGACCCTGAAGGAAGCAGAGGAGAAACGGAGGATGTTCTCTGAGTCAACATCTGTGACTTTAAAGAGCTGGTCCCTCAGGTTGTGTGAGAGAAGCTTGGCTGGCATTCCTCTGCTTGCGCCCCAGAACTGAAAATTCAGGGTTCAAAGTGTTATTTCACAAAAATTTTCAGGTTGCATGAATTTGATCCTATAAATCCTAAAGACACAAAAGAAGAAGTGTCAGTGGAGTAGTTTATTCTCTCATGTTGGCATCAAGTTCTCTTCCAAATTGTTGTGCGACAAATTGCTCTGTGATTGTTCATTTTTCTGCTGCTCTTGGGTAGAAAACGTTTCACTCCCTTGGCTCTGGTTTTCTCTCATAAATATCACCCTAAGTATGATAGAGATCATTCAGTATGTGTCGTTTCCCTTTTCAGATATGAGCATTCTGTTTTTCTCTTTCTCATTTTAAGGTTCTTCTACCGTTGCATTTCTTTGGGGGATGCAGGGGAGCAATTAGGGTCTGAAGATGTACATTGAAACGTGAGCTAAGAACACACACACACTGGAAAATAAGGGGCTGGGCTTTGATAAGATAATACATTTGTGACATATTTGTTTCTTTCTAGGAACAAGGAGAATTACTCAAAAAAGTATTGCACATATTCCTTCTTTTGAATGTCTCCTTTGTGACCAGCCAAATCTCAGGTCTTCTTCACTCCTCTGTAAAGCTTGACATGTCACACGGTTTTCCCCATTAGCTTGTGTCTGCAGGCTGATTGTGTTTGTAATCGTTTGTATGGCTGGTAAGGCACACAGCATCCGTGACTTTTGTTCTTTGTTCTGTTGCTACATTCCAAATGGCATGTGGGATAAATTAAAAGTTTGTTTTAAAAACACATTTTGGGTGAATTGTAAAAATTTTCCCTCGGCATCTAACTTTGTTTTTGAGAACCAACCCAACGTTCTTTCTTCAAATCGATGGAGACTGGCATGTACCTCCAGCACGTCCCTGAACTTGAAACCTCAGTATATTGCAGCAGTGAAACATTGATTGAGTGTATGTTAGGTACCCAGCCTCCCATTGGTTTTTATTTACAAGCATTAACTTAATTTAATCCTCGCTACAAACTTACGGTTAAGTTGTATCACTGTCACCCTTATTACAGATGGCAACGTGACTCACCGAGGTGGAGTAACTTGCCCACAAGTGGCACAACTAGTCATGACAGAACGTGGCTTCAGATACAGAACTACGGACTTGAACCCCTGCTCATGACCATTATGCTCCACTGTAACCAATATATATGTTGCCCATTAACCAATCAAAACATTCAATTAATTTCTTCTGGGTAGAGAGTGCTTAAGAACCCTTATTATGTCTTAGCCTCTGAACTTCATGAAGTTTCCACTCTAGTGGAGGAGACAAATGTATGTAGGACATGAAAATATTACAGAGCAATGCATTTCTAAGTGAAACAACACAGGTCAAGCTGATCTATCTCATTTTGCTGAATGATTTACCCAACATGCCACTAGTGTCATGATGAATAAGGTACGCTGAGGTCCACACACTTTTTCAAAAATAGACTTTCCTGCTATGTTCATTCTTGCCTTCCTCTTCTGTGCCACACAGAGGTAATTTCCTTCTCATCCTGTTTATGGAGGTGCCATTTGCAGATTTAATTTATTTGAGTCTATGCTTTAATGTCACACGCCATGCTGTCTCCTTGTCAGGAGAGAACCATCATGGGCTGAGAGATTCAGTTCTATAGCTAGTTTTCTGTAAGTCTTTATAATGTCACTTAACTTCATTTGTTCAAGTTTTCTATCTTTACAATGAAGGTGGGGCACCTGGGTGGCTCAGCTGATTAAGCATTGGACTCTTCATTTCAGCTCAGGTCATGATCTCACAGTTTGTGAGATCAAGCCCTAGGTTGGGCTCTGGGCTGACAGCATGGAGCCTACTTTGGATTCTCTCTCTTCCTCTCTCTCTGCCCCTCCCCTGCCCATCTGCTCTCTTTCTCTCTCTCAAAAGAAATAAATAAAAAAATAAACTCTTTAAAAAATTAAATGAAGATAATACCTGTCTACCTTACAGAAATGTTCTGATGATAAGAGAAATCATATATTGAAAGCACTTTGTAACATAAAAATATCATACAAATACATGGTTTGGGTTGTTGTTATATTATACTTTCAAGTTAAAATCTGGCTTTGCCCCATTATAAAAGACCTCCTTGGTCAGTGCGACATAATAAATTTTAGAATACATATATTTTGATAACATGGAAAATATTAAGGGTTCTTACTTTCTAAGCCAACCCCACATTCTAAAGCTACATCACTTGGGGTACCTGGGGGCTCAGTCGGTTAAGCATCCAACTTTGGCTCAGGTCACGATATCACGGTTCATGAGTTCAAGCCCTGCACCAGGCTCTGTGCTGACAGCTCAGAGCCTGGAGCCTTCTTTGGATTCTGTGTCTTCCTCTCTCTCTGCCCTTTCCTTGCTCGTACTCTGTCTCTCTCTCTCTCAAAATTAAACATTAAAAAAATTCTAAAGCTATGTCACTACTTCTTTATGGTAATAAGTGTGAGTATAATTCTTTATGTTAACAAGTGTGAGAGTAACCTAAGTTTTCTGTATTTAAAAATTTTTTGTTATTTTATTTTTATTTTTTTATTTTTTTAATTTTATTTTTTTAATTTTTAAAATTTACATCCAAATTAGTTGGCATATAGTGCAACAATGATTTCAGGAGTAGATTTCTTAGTGCCCCTTCCCCATTTAGCCCATCCTCCTCCCACAACCCTTCCAGTAACCCTCAGTTTGTTCTCCGTATTTATGAGTCTCTTCTGTTTTGTCCCCCTCCCTGTTTTTATTTTTGTTTCCCTTCCCTTAGGTTCATCTGTTTTGTCTCTTAAAGTCCTCATATGAGTGAAATCATATGATTTTTGTTTTTCTCTAACTGACTAATTTCACTTAGCATAATACCCTCCAGTTCCATCCACATAGTTGCAAATGGCAAGATTTCATTCTTTTTGATTGCCGAGTAATACTCCATTGTATATATATATATATATATATCACATCTTCTTTATCTATTCATCCATTGATGGACATGTGGGCTCTTTCCATACTTTGGCTATTGTTGATAGTGCTGCTATGAACATGGGGGTGCATGTGTCTCTTCGAAACGGCACACTTGTATCCGGTGGATAAATGCCTAGTGGTGCAATTGCTGGGTTGTAGCGTAGTTCTATTTTTAGTTTTTTTTGAGGAACCTCCATACTGTTTTACAGAGTGGCTGCATCAGTTTGCATTCCCACCAACAGTGCAAAAGAGATCCTCTTTCTCCGCATCCTCGCCAACATCTGTTGTGCCTGAGTTGTTAATGTTAGCCATTCTGACAGGTGTAAGGTGGTATCTCATTGTGGTTTTGATTTGTATTTCCCTGATGATGTGTGATGCTGAGCATTTTTTCATGTGTCAGTTGGTCATCTGGATGTCTTCTTTGGAGAAGTGTCTATTCATGTCTTTTGCCCATTTCTTCACTGGATTATTTGTTTTTATGGGTGCTGAGTTTGATAAGTTCTTTATAGATTTTGGATACTAACCCTTTATCTGATATGTCATTTGCAAATATCTTCTCCCATTCTGCTGGTTGCCTTTTAGTTTTGCTGATTCTCTCCTTCACTGTGCAGAAGCTTTTTATTTTGATGAGGTCCCAGCAGTTCATTTTTGTTTTTGTTTCCCTTGCCTCTGGAGATGTGTTGAGTAAGAAGTTGCTGCGGCCAAGATCAAAGAGGTCTTTGCCTGCTTTCTCCTCGAGGATTTTGATGGCTTCCTGTCTTACATTGAGGTCTTTCATCCATTTTGAGTTTATTTTTGTGTCTGGTGTAAGAAAGTGGTCCAGGTTCATTCTTCTGCATGTCGCTGTCCAGTTTTCCCAGCACCACTTGCTGAAGAGACTGCCTTTATTCCGTTAGATATTTTTTCCTGCTTTGTCAAAGATTAGTTGGCCATACATTTGTGGGTCCATTTCTGGGTTCTCTATTCTGTTCCATTGATCTGAGTGTCTGTTCTTGTGCCAGTACCATACTGTCTTGATGGTTACAGCTTTGTAGTATAGCTTGAAGTCTGGGATTGTGATGCCTCCTGCTTTGGTTTTCTTTTTCAAGATTGCTTTGGCTATTCGGGGTCTTTTCTGGTTCCATACAAATTTTAGGATTATTTGTTCTAGCTATGTGAAGAATGCTGGTGTTATTTTGATAGGGAGTGCATTGGATATGTAGATTGCTTTGGTAGTATCAACATTTTAATAATATTTGTTCTTCCTATCCAGGAGAGTGGAATCTTTTCATTTTTTTTTTTTTTTTGTATCTTCTTCAATTTCTTTCATAAGCTTTCTATAGTTTTCAGTGTATAGATTTTTCACCTCTTTGGTTAGATTTCTTCCTAGGTATTTTATGGTTTTTTGTGCAATTGTAAATGGGATCAATTCCTTGATTTCTCTTTCTGTCACTTCATTGTTGGTGTATAGGAATGCAAGCGATTTCTGTGCGTTGATTTTATATCCTGCAACTTTGCTGAATTCATGAATCAATTCTAGCAGTTTTTTGGTGGCATATTTGGGTTTTCCATATAGAGTATCATGTGTTCTGTGAAGAGTGAACGTTTGACCTCCTCCTGGCCAATTTGGATGTCTTTTATTTCTCTGTGTTGCCTGATTGCAGAGGCTAAGACTTCCAATACTATGTTGAATAACAGTGGCGAGAGTGGACATCCCTGTCTTGTTCCTGACCTTAGGGGGAAAGCTCTCAGTTTTTGCCCATTGAGGATGATATTAGCACTGGGTCATTCATATATGGCTTGTATGATCTCGAGGTATGCTCCTTCTATCCCTACTTTCTTGAAAGTTTTTATCAAGAAAGGATGCTGTACTTTGTCAAATGCTTTCTCTGCATCTATTGAGAGGATCATAAGGTTCTTGTCCTTTCTCTTATTGATGTGATGAATCGCGTTAATTGTTTTGCAGATATTGAACCAGCCCTGCATCCCAGGTATAAATCCCACTTGGTCGTGGTGAATACTTTTTTTAATGTATTGTTGAAGCCAGTTGGCTAATATCTTGTTGAGGATTTTTGCATCCATGTTCATCAGGGAAATTGGTCTATAGTTCTCCTTTTTAGTGGCGTCTCTGTCTGGTTTTGAAATCAAGGTAATGCAGGCTTCATAGAAAGAGTTTGGAAGTTTTCCTTCCGTTTCTATTTTTTGGAACAGCTTCAAGAGAATAGGTGTTAACTCTTCCTTAAATGTTTGGTAGAATTCCCCTGGAAAGCCATCTGGCCCTGGACTCTTGTTTTTTGGCAGATTTTTGATTACTAATTTGATTTCTTTACTGGTTATGGGTCTGTTCAAATTTTCTTTTTCTTCCTGTTTCAGTTTTGGTAGGGTATATGTTTCTAGGAATTTGTCCATTTCTTCCAGATTGCCCATATTATCGGCATATAATTGCTCATAATATTCTCTTCTTATTGTTTTTATTTCTGCTGTGTTGGTTGTGATCTCTCCTCTTTCACTCTTGATTTTATTTATTTGGGTCCTTTCCTTTTTCTTTTTGATCAAACTGGCTAGTGGTTTATCAATTTTGTTAATTCTTTCAAAGAACCAGCTTCTGGTTTCTTTGATCTGTTCTACTGTTTTGTGTTTGTTTTGTTTTGTTTCGATAGGATTAATTTCTGCTCTAATCTTTATTATTTCCTGTCTTCTGCTGGTTTTGGGTTTTATTTACTCTTCTTTTTCCAGATCCTTAAGGCATAAAGTTAGGTTGAGTATCTGAGATCTTTCTTCCTTCTTTAGGAAGGCCTGGATTGCTATATACTTTCCTCTTATGACCACCTTTGCTGTGTCCCAGAGGTTTTGGATGTGGTGTTATCATTTTCATTGACTTCCGTATACTTTTTAATTTCCTCTTTAACTGCTGGTTGGCCCATTAATTCTTTAGTAGGATGTTCTTCAGTCTCCAAGTATTTGTTGACTTTCCAAAGTTTTTCTTGTGGTTCATTTCGAGTTTCATAGCATTGTGGTCTGAAAATATGCACGGTATGATCTTGATCTTTTTGTACCTACTTAGGGCAGATTTGTGTCCCAGTATATGGTCTATTCTGGAGAATGTTCCATGTACACTGGAGAAGAATGTATATTCTGCTGGTTTAGGATGAAATGTTTTGAATATATCTGTTAAGTCCATCTGGTCCAGTGTGTCATTCAAAGCCATTGTTTCCTTGTTGATTTTTTGATTAGATGATCTGTCCATTGCTGTGAGTGGGGTGTTGAAGTCTTCTACTATTATGGTATTACTATTGATGAGTTTCTTTATGTTTGTGATTAATTGATTTATATATTTGGGTGCTGCCACATTTGGTGCATAAATGTTTACAATTGTTAGATCTTCTTGGTGGATAGATTCCTTGGTTATGATATAATGCCCTTCTGCATCTCTTGATATAGTCTTTATTTTAAAGTCTAGATTGTCTGATAGAAGTATGGCTATTCCGGCTTTCTTTTGTTGACCATTAGCATGATAGATGGTTCTCCATTAGCTTATTTTTGATCTGAAGGTGTCTTTAGGTCTAAAGTGGGTCTCTTGTAAACAGCATATAGATGGATCTTGTTTTCTTATCTATTCTGTTACCCTGTGTCTTTTGATTGGAGCATTGAGTCCATTGACATTTAGAGTGAATACTGAAAGATATGAATTTATTGCCATTATGATGCTTGTAGAGTTGAAGTTTCTGGTGGTGTTCTCTGGTCGTTTCTAATCTTTGTTGCTTTATATATATATATATATATATATATATATATATTTATATTTATATTTATATATATATAATATATATATAATATATATAAAATATATATATTATATATATATATTTATATATATAATATATATATTTATCTTTTCTCCCCTCAGAGAGTCCCCCTTAAAATTTCTTGCAGGGCTGGTTTAGTGGTCACAAACTCCTTTAATTTTTGTTTGTCTGGGAAACTTTTTATCTCTCCTTCTGTTTTGAATGACAGCCTTGCTGGATAAAGAATCCTTGGCTGCATATTTTCCTGATCAGCACATTGAATATATCCTGCCATTCCTTTCTGGCCTGCCAACTTTCTGTTGATAGGTCTGCTGCAAACCTGATCTGTCTTCCTTGTAGGTTAGGGAACTGTTTTTCCCTTGCTGCTTTCATGATTCTCTCCTTGCCTGAGTATTTTGTGAATTTGACTATGATATGCCTTGTTGATGGTTGGTTTTTGTTGAATCTAATGGGGGTCCTCTGTGCTTCCTGGATTTTGATGTCTGTGTGTTTCCCCAGGTTAGGAAAGTTTTCTGCTATGATTTGTTCACATAACCTTTCTACCCCTATTTGTCTCTCTTCCTCTTCTGGGACCCCTATGATTCTGATGTTGTTCCTTGTTAATGAGTCACTGAGTTCTCTCATTCTTAAATTGTGCTCTTTTGCCTTAATCTCCCTCTTTTTTCCTGCTTCATTATTCTCTGTAAGTTTGTCCTCTATATTGCGGATTCTCTGTTCTGCCTCATCCATCCTTGCCGCGGCAGCATCCATCCGTGATTGCAGCTTAGTCATAGCATTTTTAATTTCATTCTGGCTATTTTTTACTTCTTTTATCTCTGCAGAAGGGGATTCTAATCTATTTTCGACTCCAGCTAGTATTCTTATTATCGTGATTCTAAATTCTGGTTCAGACATCTTGCTTGTATCTGGGTTGGTTACATCCCAGGCTGTCATTTCTCTGTGCTCTTTCTTTTGAGGTGAATTCCTTCGTTCTGTCATTTTGAAGGGAGAAAAGGCATTAATGAGGTAGAAAAATTAAAATTAAAAAATATTAAAATTTAAAAATTAAAAACACACACACACACACAAATTGAATAAATGATGCTAGATCCTAGGTGTGTTTTGGTCTGGGTGTTGAACGTGGTTTGACAGGAAAAAAAAGGTTGGGGGAAGAAAAAAAACAAAATAAGGAAATCGTTTGAGAATTTGAAAAAAATGAATACACTGAGGTAGACTAAAATGATGGGAGTTAAATAGAATTTGAAAAAATATACACAAAAGTAAAGAATATAGTAGAAAAAATTAAAGAAAAATATTTTTAATAAAAATTAAAAATAAAAATGAATTATTCTTTTTCTGTATTCAAGAAAAAGAAAAGAAAAAGAGAAAAAAGATGAAAAAAGAAAAAAGGAAATCGTTTGAAAATTTGAAAAGTGAATACACTGTAGTAGACTAAAATAATGATGGAAGGGAAAGAGAATTTGAAAAAAATTACATAAAAGCAGAAAATATAATAAAAAAATTAAAAATATATTTTTAATAGAAATTGAAGGTAAAAACGAAGTTTTTCTCTTTCTGCATTCAAGAAAAAGAAAAGAAAAGAAAAAGAAAAAAAAGGAAATCGTTTGAAAATTTGAAAAGGTGAATACACTGAAGTAGACTATAATAAAATGATGGAAATAAAATAGAATTTGAAAAAATTTACACAAACGTAAAAAATATAGTAATAAAAATTAAAGGAAAATATTTTTAATAGAAATTGAAAGTAAAAATGAAGTTTTTCTCTTTCTGCATTCAAGAAAAGAAACAAAAAAAAAGAGAAAGAAAAAAAAGGAAATCGTTTGAAAATTTGAAAAGGTGAATAGACTGAAGTAGACTAAAATAAACTGATGGAAGTAAAATAGAATTTGAAAAAATTTACACAAACGTAAAAAATATAGTAATAAAAATTAAAGAAAAATATTTTTAATAAAAATTGAAAATGAAAATGAATTTTTCATCTTTTTGTATTCAAGGAAAAGAAAAGAAGTGTAAAAGAGAAAAAAAAAGAAAATTGAATAGATGGACCTGCTAACAGATTGATGTAGGACTGAGATTACTTCATTTTTCCCTAGAAGTCAGACTTGTAGCTCTTTATAGTCCATAAACTAAGCAGGCTGGGAGACTTGTGTTCTTGAAGAGCGGAAGTTGGCCCAGTTGGGCGGGGCTCAGGGTAATGGCTCTGCTCTCCACTAGATGGCGCTGCTAGCCTACTAGGGCAGAGTATTGCAGTGCTTGTAGGTGCGTGTGGGTATGCGCATGCACGGGAGGGTGAAAATGGCGTCATCCAGCCACCCACTCTGTTCTCCCGGATCAGCAGTCGTGCACCTGTCCTCTGTCTTCAGCGCTCGTCCACTCCCTGCTTTTTCACTCTCCGTGACCAGGCCCCAGACAGTACCTCTCTCCCGAGTTTTGTCTCAGCTGCGGCTGTTTTCCCTGGCCCCTTAATTCTGAAGGACTGTGGCTTTGACCCATTCTGTCCCTCTGTGCGAGGGTCTCACTGAGCAATGGCTGAGTGAGCAATGGCCGAATGTCGGCTGCACCCAGGAACGCCCGCTGGACCCTGCTGTTGCCAGTGCCCTGAGACTGCGGCCAGGTGCCAGCCTGCCCCAGAAAAAGTTCGCGAAACAGTGTAGCAGCAGCTTTTCAGGGATTACGGAAAATCACAACACAATCTGGCACCAGGCTTCACCCTTAAGGACCTTGTTCCAGCACCAGCGAATGTGGCCGTTTTCTGGGGTCTGCTGGGACCAGGTGGCTTCAACAGTCTCTACCAAATGTCCTTCCGGCAGTGGAACCGCTTTTGCCCGTGTGGCCTGAGAACCTCCCGGACCGCACTCTGTTCCTGGGGATTCGCCCTTCCCACCAGAGCACCGCCAGGTATTCAGCTGCGGAGTTGCAGACTGCGCTCCCCCTGTTTACAGTCTTAATGGAATTTAAACCCTCTCCTTTCTCCCTTTTTAGTTTAGCCCCTGCGGCTGTTTCCGATTTTCCACTTTCTCTCCAGCTGCTTTTGGGGAGAGGTGCTTTTCCCGTATTCTCCCCCCGCACCCCATCTCTGTCCTCTCGCCTCGCCCAAAGCACCTCCCTTCCTGCTCCTTCTCACTCCCCAAGTTCAGCTCTCCATGCCGCGTACCTTCTGGATTCTGTGGTTCAGGTTGTGTAGATTGTAGTGTTAATCCTCTAATCAGTTTTCTAGGTGTGCAGGATGGTTTAGTGTTGGTCTGGCTGTATTTCATGGACACAAGACACACAAAAGTCTTCCATGCTGTTCTGCCATCTTGTCTCCTCCCTCTAAAATTTTTATTTTTTAAAAAATGTTTACTTATTTATTTTTGAGAGACTTATTTTATTTTGTGAGAGAATGCATAAGCGGGGCAAGGACAGAGAGAGAGAGAGGGAGACACAGAATCTGAAGGAGGCCTCAGGCTCTGAGCTGTCAGCACAGAGCCTGATGCAGGGTTCGAACTCATGAACTGTGAGATCATAACCTGAGCAGAAGTCAAACACTTAACCGACTGAGCCACCCAGGTGTCCCACCAATGTTTTCTTTAAAGTTCAGGTACTCATTAATTAAATAAGCCTTCACTTAAATCCTATTACGTGACAGATACTATGTTGTGTGCTGGGGCCATGACAGAACATAAGGCACAATGTATTCCCTGGAAGGAACAAAGAACCCCTCAGGTACATGCTAAGGCTCTTTGCCTCATCTGTGTGCACACATGTTTCTTCTAGGTTTTGATGTTTGCATCCACTTAGACAATAAGTTATGCCAGTGTTGATTTTATCAACTAAAATATCAGGTAGTTATTAAGGATTGTCTTATCTACATTCAGAGGCCCATTAAGTTGCCGACCTTGAAAATATGAATGATTCCACATAAAAATTATGTTTGCTGAATTATGAAAATATCAGACAATCATATGAGCCAACAGCTGCTAGAGCTGGGTGGTGGCTGGCCTCTCCAGATGGGACAGCAATGGAGCGAGTGCACCAGACGCCCACCTGGCTTCATCCATTATTTCTGTGACCTGCCTGGGCTCCAGACCCCTTTAATCTACATCTCCTGATGTAGGCAGTGCCTTACATCAGACTTTAACAGCAGTTTTCTAAAATGTTCTTGTGGGGTGGGAATGCAAGCTGGTGCAGCCACTCTGGAAAACAGTATGAAGGTTCCTCAAAAGAACTAAAAATAGAACTCCCCTACGACCCAGCAATTGCACCATTAGGTATTTATCCAAGGGATACAGGTGTGCTGTTTTGAAGGGACACAGGCACCCCCATGTTTATAGCAGCACTATCAACAATAGCCAAAGTATGGAAGGAGCCCAAATCTCCATCAGTGGAAGAATGGATAAAGTAGATGTGGTAGGTGTGTGTGTGTGTGTGTGTGTGTGTGTGTGTGTGTATATACACACACACACATATACACAATATACATATACAATGTATATGTACATACATATGTATGTATATACATATATAATATATACATATATATATATACATACACACACACAGAGACACACACACACACACACATACACAATCGAGTATTACTCGGCAATCAAAAAGAATGAAGTCTTGCCATTTGCAGCTATGTGGATGGAACTGGAGGGTATTATGCTAAGCAAAATTAGAGAAAGACAAATATCATATGACTTCACTCATATGAGGACTTTAAGAGACAAAACAGATGAACATAAGGGAAGGGAAACAAAAATAATATAAAAACAGGGAGGGGACAAAGCATAAGAGACTTATAAATATGGAGGACAAACAGAGGGCTACTGGAGGGGTTGTGGGAGGGGGAATGGGCTAAATGGGTAAGGGGCATTAAGGAATCTGCTCCTAAAATCATTGTTGCACTATATGCTAACTAATTTGGATGTAAATTAAAAAAATAAAATTAAAAAAAATGTGCTTGTGGGGGTGTCTGGGTGGTTCAGTTGGTTAAACATCCGAATTCGGCTCAGGTCATGATCTCATGGTTCATAAATTTGAGCCCTTCATTGGGCTCTGTGCTGACAGCTCAGAGCCTGGAGCCTTTTTTGGATTCTGTGTCTTCCTCTCTCTGCCCCTTTCCTGCTTGCACTCTGTCTCTCTCTCTCTCTCTCAAAAATAAATAAACATTAAAAAAATTTTTAAGTGTTCTTGGGGAGTGAAATTCTATATCATTTTAATTTTTCTAATAAAGTTAAGCAACCAAGTGTGTTTTTGTTTGTTTGTTTGTTTTGCAACCAAGTATTTTTATGTGTAGTGGTATTTAGGCTTGAAACCACAGTTGTATTTAGATGAGTCTATTAAAAGAAAAATTCAGGGGCGCCTGGGTGGCGCAGTCGGTTGAGCGTCCGACTTCAGCCAGGTCATGATCTCGCGGTCCGTGAGTTCGAGCCCCGCGTCAGGCTCTGGGCTGATGGCTCAGAGCCTGGAGCCTGTTTCCGATTCTGTGTCTCCCTCTCTCTCTCTGCCCCTCCCCCGTTCATGCTCTGTCTCTCTCTGTCCCAAAAATAAATAAAAACGTTGGAAAAAAAAATTAAAAAAAAAAAAAAGAAAAATTCATCCCACGATTTCTGTGCTTTCATACCCAACCACACTATTTATAGCTTCACTTTCTAAGTCATCTCTCTGACTTGTTGCTAATGTAACAGATATTTTTCTCTTTGGAAATACAGTAAGTTCTAGATGCAAAAAGGACTAAATTGTATGGTAGGTTACAGGGGTGGCTTGTTGACATGGATATTATATTTTGAAACCCTGTTTTCCCTGTAGCCGAAGGAAGCTGATATCAGAGATAACAAAATTCCATTGCCTAGTGTAAACAAGAATGATTCTGGTCACATAACTCTTACTGTCATGGCATCGTCTCTTTCTGCTCTTGTTAAATACAATGGAAATACCTTTGCTAAAGTTGCTGAAAAGTTCCACGGTTTTTAAATCGTTGGAAGAAAATGCACGAGGTATGTTTGAGTTGGGGTCTATTATTTACAGCTAGAGATTAATAGTATATAATTCAGAGGTGATCTTCCTTGGAGATTATGGCAGGTAGAATAACCCCTCCCCCCAAGATATTTGCCCACTAATTCCCAGAATCTGTGACTAAGTGGGGCTCCTTGGCAAAGAAGAATTAGGTTGTATAAGGATTGCTAATCAGTTAACCTTAAAATAAATGGATTACTTGGGGGTCCTTAAAAGTAGAAGAGGGAGGCAGAAGAGGAAGTCAGAGTGATGTAACATGAGGACTGCCTCTTGTTGCCAGCTTTGAAGATGGCAGAAGGGGCCATAGGCAATCTCTAGAAACTGGAAAAGGCAAAGAAACAAATTCCCCCCTAGAACCTGCAGGAATACAGCCATATTGACACCTTGAGTTTAGCTCAGTGAGACCCTTGTTGGACTTCTAACTTACAGAACTGTAAAATAATCAATTCGCATTGTGTTATGCCACTGAGTTTGTGGTGATATGTTATGGCACCCATAGAAGCCTATTACAGAGCTTTATATAGATGACCTGCCTGAGAAGAATTATAATGGTTGGTTAGAATTATGCTGAATAACTGCTATTTGTCTGCTTGCTTCATGAAGATCACTTATTTTGCTAGTGTTTATAGTGTTTTATGTGCGGCACTTACAGGGAGGAAAGTTGTCTCTTTACCATTTAACTATAACTCTTTTTTTTTTACCAGTGATTTTCATTTTAGAAACATACTTTTTTTTAATCTATAAAGGGCATTCTCATCTTTTCTAAAGAGTTGCCAAGTATCTTGTTTTATGAGTTGGATTTCATTCGTTGTCTGTCTTTGGACCTGCTCTACATATGTCCTCCACCTTCAGTCCCCCTCCATGAGACATACAGGGACTCAGTTGCTCAGTAAAGCTCTCACCTGCTCATTTAGGGATGTTTAAAGCTGAAAAGATGGCTCACCCTGTGGGTAGTTTAGAAATAGCATAGGAACTGAGCTCAGCCTTTTCTGTATTTTGTATTGTATAATCATAACACGCTGTGAAGTTACCACCATTTCAAAAATGTAGAGAAGTTAGATGATTTGCTCCAGATCAAAGGGGCTGAATCTGGATTTGAACCCAGTTCAGTTTGACTCCAAGGGCTTTGATTCTTCTCTCATGCATATGGACCTTTTTACTTTCTTTATCAACAAACTAGTAGTATGCCAAGTAACCAAGGAATAAATAAGAATTCGTTTTAACTGTTGTGATAGCAAATTATTAATAGTTATGGAAATGTGAAAAATAATAGCATGATTATAGTTTTGGGTAAGAACATTTTAATTTCCCAGTATCTTATGGCTATCAGAATAAAAAATAACTTTTTAGTCTCAATTCTTTTTTTAATTCTAGCCAGAATCTCTAAGTACAGATATGGAGATCTCAATCCTGTTCTTAAGCTGCCTCATGAGACCATGGAAAATTTGCCCACGTATTGTTGCAAAGATGACTTTGAACAATTTATCTTCAGATTACTCATCTTTATGGTATTTAAAGATAGCTTTTATGTGGGTTTCCACTTATTCACTGTTACACAAACCACTCAGAGCAATGGAACTATCTATAAATGGTGCAGAAGCCAGGCACAATGGCAAACGTCCTCTTCCACTGACTCTTAGTTTGATGTTGTTAGCATTTCAATTTTGCTCCTACTTAGACCCATAATCTCTTCCAATGCCACATTTAATTTTGGGAGCTTACAGGCTCATTTGATTAATGATTTAAATGGCTGAATAGGAAAACAAATTTAGTATATGAAGCCATGAGTTTGTGTAACCTTTTTTTCCACCTCTCTAGGACCAGTGGATTCAGCAGGTTCATGCTGATCAAAGACATTTCTTAAGTCTGCCCACCTTAACCTCCCCAGAGCATGTCAACAGAGATCTCTGTCTCAGAAAAATGCCAGTCTGAGAAGGCAAAAAGAGTCGGTACCCCTGAGTTGCCTTAACTTATGCAGCACTGGACGCTTTCCCTTCCATTCCAGTTGGCTATCATAGCATCTAACATTTTCAAAATTACTGTAAGTTGTAAGAATGCCTCAGTAAATCATAAGAACTCTTTAAAATTTGTGCATCAAAATATAACAATGTGTGATTTAATCTTGTTGGATCTCGTTTTGTTGGGATCTGTCTCATTATGGACAGAATAAATCAGAAACCAAGAAGATTTTCACAGTCTTTTTTTTTTTTTTTTTTTTTTTTTTTTGCACACAAAGAAAACGGTTTCTTAAAATAGGACTACTTAAGCAAGTAATATTTCCCTTAAAAATCTCATATTGCCTCAGTTCGGTCATGAGAAAAACAATAGGCAAATCTAGTTTGGGGACATTTTACAGTGTATGTGGCCAAGTACCTCTCAAGGTTGTCAAGGTCATGAAAAGAGAGGATAGACTGAGAAACTGTCTTGGTCAGAGGAGACTGGAGAAACATGACAAGTAAATGCAATGTGTCACCCTTACTGGGATCCTGGGACAGAAAGAGAACAATAATGTAAAAATTGGTAAAATCCAAACAAAGTCTAGAGGTTAGTTAATAGTAAATGTGCCAATGTTAGTTTCTGAGTTTTGACAATTCTGTAATGGTGATTAATATAAAATGTTAACAAAGGGGAAACCCATTGTCAGGTGAGGGCTATACATGAACTCTCTGTACTATCTTTGTGAATTTTTCTGTAAATATAAAGTTATTCCAAAATCAAATTCAAAAAAAAATCTCATTTTAATAAATTAGGAATCAATTTAGGAAATTAGTATGGATATTATCTAATTCCACTTGAAATTTTCCATATCAAATATCTAATATGATTGCATTGAAATATAACAAAAAGCACACACCAGCATCTTTGGTTTACAAATATATCTAATATTAATCCCACTTTTGAGAATAATAATTACTGAATGCCTTTACCTGAAAATGTTAAATATTTGTTTTTAGCTCTTCCCATAGCAAACCTTCTACCTCTTTCACATTCACTAATTATAATGCAAATTTTCTAGTTATAATTCACTCTTAGGATTTTGAAACCCTTGGGGAAAAATAGCAAATGCTGAAAGTGTGGTCTGGAAACCTTAATTTTTGGAGTAGTCATTCATTTTGTTACTATTTCCTCTCTGGTAAAGCTCCCCTCCCCCAACCTTTTGAATGCTATCTTTATTCTAGTTGAATTTCTGTTACATTGAAGAGACTTGGAAAGGAACTCAACTCCTGTAGTTTTATTGTGTCAGTTGGAACATCATCAAGCATACAACATGCATTCTTCTGTGTGTTTCCTATTTGACAAGTCCCCTTTTGTGAAGGTATCCATTTCTATATTGTAATCTAGATCACATATTCCCCTTTGGAATAAAGTGGTCAAAAGAATTCCATTGTTTTCCTCTTGCTATAATTCTTATAGATAGATAATACTTAGGAAAACATTTATACATTCTGTTATTAAAGTTACATTTATACATTCAGTGACTACAGTTGGAGTTAAGTAATGTGTAGAAGTTCTTTGTAGAGTTTTAGGCTGTGCCCTTGCAATCTTGGGAATTTCCACCTGAGCGACAGTGATATATGTCAGCTCTTTGGTTTAATCAACATCCATTGAACTCTGATTGAAAGCCATACATTTAAGATAGGGAAATAACAGACTGTCCCTACTCTCAAGAAGCTCACAATCAAATGTAAAGACTGTTAGGAGAGAAGATAGTTATGGGGCCACAAAGGGGAAGTAGCTGGTTCAGACATGGAATAAGAAGCAGGCCTCCTTGGGGAAGTAAAGCAGAGTCTAAAGAAGAATAAAAGTGCTAGAAACTTCTCTCAGGAGGAAGGTGTTCCAGGCATTTGAACTGGCAGGTGGAAAGCTACAAAGGTGTGGGAGAATGTGGTACGTTTGGGGATCTTTCATGAAGTATAAGCTGGGAAGACCGAGATATCAGAGATGTGGCTGCAGAGGGAGGCAGGGAAAATACTGGTAAGGACTTCTGTTCCTTCTATCTATAATCTAAAAGGAATCCCTAACAGAGGCAAGCAGGAAAGGAGCAGGTATACATTTCTAAGATAACTCTCTGTATGAGATGAACTAGAAAAGTTTAAATAAGTGTGAGGAAAAGCAGTTAGGAGGTGAGATACAGGAGTCCGAGGGGTATGAGAGATACAGGGGTATGAGGAGATCAGTGGAAATGGGGGGAGAAGGTATTTAAGAAGTAGAAGGCAGGTGGAGGAACTAAAGAGGAAAACTGGTAATTCCAGAGTTGGATGTGCTGAGTTCGAGAGCTCTGTAAGTCAAAGGAGCCTGCAGTTGGAAGCAGAAGAGAAGACAGGAAAGTCCTCTGAGGTGGCGACATGACTCTCTGTAGTGGCTTCAGCAATCCTCAGCAGCAAAAGTCTACCTCCCAGCCTGCTGAGCAAGCATTTTCCAGAGTTCTTCTGGCTATGCCACTGAGGCTTTTCTAAGTATTATCTATCAGGTTCCAGCTCAAAGAAAAGAGCCATAGTCTAATAATTCAAGGCTGCCAGAGGAGGGAACGAGCCTCCATGGGAGTGATGATCTGCCTCCCTTTGGAGGCTTGGGCAGAGTAGCAACTAGCTGTTAGGAGCTGTATGAATATTCATGAACAACCAAAGGAATATTAAATAACATAGCCTCTGCACTCCTTTCTGTCTTCCTCATTCTGATCAGAAGTAGCAGATCTGTGTCAGCCTAAATAATATTCACATAAAAAGGAGAGGTTTGTATCAAGCTATGATTGGTTCCAGTTAATGGATCAAAAGAAAGATACTGTAGAGGACATCTTGTGGTTGACGCCCATCACCTGTTCTCTTTCCTTCTGGTAATAACACCCCCCAGGTTCCTTTGGGAAACCACCCCCTCCCGCATCCTTAGTCATGTGATTTGGGTGGGATTGACTCTACTTACAAGTCCCAGATGGGACCTGTTAGGCTACAATCAAACAACTTATTTCTTCCCCCTGGCCAGTTATTGGGTTATTGGCCATCCCATCTGGCCAGATGAGGGTATAACCAGGGAGAAATCGGTTGGGCTCCCGGGAAAAAGAAGCTGTCTCCCTTACTGGACTGATTGTTAAGACATGTGCCGGGAGCATAGTTTGACAGTAAAGCCAGCCCCGAAGAGGCAAAGCTGACGCATGTATCCTGGTGGCTTTGTTTCAGGTAGCAATTCCTTTACCTCACATATAATCTCTTAAATCCTGAACCAATCAGTGCCTGATTTTATTTACTTATTTGCCAGCTGAAGGCTGTCTGCCATTTTCAACCCAAAGTTATGTTGATATGAAAAGTCACACTTTATTTAGAAGGTTATTTTATTCATTCAGCAAATATTTATCATGTGCCAGGTTGTGTCCCAGGACTTGGGATTAAGGCAGTGGATGAGACAGACTCTTTATTCTCAAGAAAATTGTATTCTTTGGGAAAAGATAGCACAGACTGCAAATAAATGAAGTCTTGCACAGACGAGATAACCCCAGATTGAGTTAGCTGTTATGAAGAACATTAACAGGGTGATGTGATAGAGAATAATGTTGGGGGAAATGCTTAAGATACAGTAGGTCAGACAAGGCCTTTTACTGAGGATGTAGTTTCTGAGTTGAGACAAAAAAGCAAGCTATGGAAATATGTTTGAGGGGGATGGCATATAGCAAGAGCAAAATTCTTTAGCAGGAAAGAGCTTTCAGTATTCTAAAAATGTAATGAAAATCAATATTAATTGAAGACAATGAGCAAGCAAGAGAGAAGGCGTGACTGGAGAGGTGGGCTTGGTATACTCCTCTCGTGAATAAAAATGACCCTCTATTTTTAACCCTGATGGATTTCCATTTCATTCATAAGTCATTCATTTGACTAATACTTATGCCTTTTATGTACCAGGTTCTAGGATAGATACAACAAATAAAGGAATTAATAACTCAGAATTCCTGTTTCAGAGGATCTCATCATCTCTGAAATCTCTTTTCACCCAGAGCCTCTAGAATCTCATGCACTTCGCTGTTCAGTGTTAACAGCCCAGGGTTTGTAACTTGAGGTCTGTCTCCTCACATTCATCACTAGCTCTGCCAAGCACTGTGGTTCCTGCTTCACATCCTATTCTGTGTGACCTTCTCATACCTAAACCTCTTTCCTTACAGCTGAGCTCCCCACTTTCCCCACTTGTAAGCAGTTTTCTAATGCAAAGACTGATGTGCTCTCAGCACAAATGCAACCAAATATGGCGTATGATTTGTTGTCATAGTGGTTGGTGATCTTAGCATACACATGCTTCACAATGTAATATATATTATGCGTATCTTTTTAAGGTTGTCTCACGTTTTTAACAACAAATTCAGGAATTCCATACAGAATCTAAAACTATTCTAATGGTGTTAATGGAGATTATATGTTTATGAGATTTTCTATAGATATTCTAAGGCAACTTAAAGCCAGACTGACAGATTATGAAAAATAACTAAAGAAATTTGCATATGCACATAAATCTGCCATGGAAATGGGGAGGCCCAGAAAAAGTAGCCTTCATGTTTTTAGCACTGCTAGAAGCAGCTTTATATATTAATATCAGAGAGAATATCAGAAAAGCGATGATTAAGACAAACAAGATAATCTTCATTGGCAAACAATTATCAGTTGTTACTTTATGCAAAGTTCTTGAGCAAGATTAAGTGATACATGCCTTTCAATGGACATAATTTTATAATAATGAAAATAATATTTAGAAGACAAAATGTTGAAGAATCATGAGGCAAATCCAAATGTTGAAAAAGTTTGAAAGCTTTGGAATACCAAATTTGATTTCATGTAGTCATTCAGAATGCTGAGACAAGTGGTTCACCCCAATGGAGACATTGTCCAAGTGTAAAAATGAATATGAATTTAATTAGCTTCACCTGAGTTTCCCTCATTTGTTAACTGTCTTTAGGTTTCTAAAAAATGTCATAAAGTAGTAGTATGCATTTAGCTCTGTAACTATAAATTTTATATTCATGTAGATAGATGGATTTAATGAATAGGCCCTTTATCTAACTGCCACCTCTGTTATTCTTTTTTATTTTCTTGAGGGTGACCTGTATATTTATTAATGTTTTTTTAAACATATGAAATTTATTGTCAAATTGGTTTCCATACAACACCCAGTGCTCATCTCAGAAGATGCCCTCGTCAATACCCGTCACCCACCCTCCTCTCCCTCCCATCCCCCATCAGCCCTTGGTTTGTTCTCAGTTTTTAAGAGTCTATCTTATGCTTTGGCTCTCTCCCACTCTAACCTCTCTCTCTCTCTCTCTCTCTTTTTTTTTTCCTTACCCTCCCCCAGGTTCCTGTTAAGTTTCTCAGGATCCACATAAGAGTGAAAACATATGGTATCTGTCTTTCTCTGTATGGCTTATTTCACTTAGCATCACACTCTCCAGTTCCATCCACGTTGCTACAAAGGGCCATATTTCATTCTTTCTCATTGCCACGTAGTACTCCATTGTGTATATAAACCACAACTTCTTTATCCATTCACCAGTTGATGGACATTTAGGCTCTTTCCATAATTTGGCTATTGTTGAGAGTGCTGCTATAAACATTGGGGTACAAGTGCCCCTATGCATCAGTACTCCTGTATCCCTTGGGTAAATTCCTAGCAGTGCTATTGCTGGGTCATAGGGTAAGTCTATGTTTAATTTTTTGAGGAATCTCTACACTGTTTTCCAGAGCGGCTGCACCAGTTTGCATTCCCACCAACAGTGTAAGAGGGTTCCCGTTTCTCCACATCCTTTCCAGCATCTATAGTCTCCTGATTTGTTCATTTTGGCCACTCTGACTGGCGTGAGGTGATATCTGAGTGTGGTTTTGATTTGTATTTCCCTGATGAGGAGCGACGTAGAGCATCATTTCATGTGCCTACTGGCCATCCGAATGTCTTCTTTAGAGAAGTGTCTATTCATGTTTTCTGCCCATTTCTCCCCTGGATTATTTGTTTTTTGGGTGTGGAGTTTGGTGAGCTCTTTATAGATTTTAGATACTAGCCCTTTGTCTGATATGTCATTTGCAAATATCTTTTCCCATTCTGTTGGTTGCCTTTTAGTTTTGTTGATTGTTCCTTTGCTGTGCAGAAGCTTTTTATCTTCATGAGGTTCCAATAGTTCATTTTTGCTTTTAATTCCCTTGCCTTTGGGGATGTGTCAAGTAAGAAATTGCTATGGCTGAGGTCAGAGAGGTCTTTTCCTGTTTTCTCCTCTAGGGTTTTGATGGTTTCCTGTCTCACATTCAGGTCCTTTATCCATTTTGAGTTTATTTTTGTGAATGGTGTGAGAAAGTGGTCTAGTTTCAATCTTCTGCATGTTGCTGTCCAGTTCTCCCAGCACCATTTGTTAAAGAGGCTCTTTTTTCCATTGGATATTCTCTCCTGCTTTGTCAAAGATTAGTTGGCCATACTTTTGTGGGCCTAGTTCTGGGGTTTCTATTCTATTTCATTGGTCTATGTGTCTGTTTTTGTGCCAATACCATGCTGTCTTGATGATTACAGCTTTGTAGTGGAGGCTAAAGTCTGGGATTGTGATGCTTCCTGCTTTGGTCTTCTTCTTCAAAATTACTTTGGCTATTCGGGGCCTTTTGTGGTTCCACATGAATTTTAGGATTGCTTGTTCTAGTTTCAAGAAGAATGCTGGTGCAATTTTGATTGGGATTGCATTGACTGTGTAGATAGCTTTGGGTAGTGTTGACATTTTGACAATATTTATTCTTCCAACCCATGAGCAAGGAATGTTTTTCCATTTCTTTATATCTTCTTCAATTTCCTTCATAATCTTTCTACAGTTGTCAGCATACAGATCTTTTACATCTTTGGCTAGATTTATCCCTAGGTATTTTATGCTTCTTGGTGCAATTGTGAATGGGATCAGTTTCTTTATTTGTCTTTCTGTTGCTTCATTATTAGTGTATAAGAATGCAACTGATTTCTGTACATTGATTTTGTATCCTGCAACTTTGCTGAATTCATGTATCAGTTCTAGCAGACTTTTGGTGGAGTTTGTCGAATTTTCCATGTATAATATCATGTTATCTGCAAAAAGTGAAAGCTTGACTTCATCTTTGCCAATTTTGATGTCTTTGATTTCCTTTTTTTGTCTGATTGCTGATGCTAGAACTTCCAACACTATGTTAAATAACAGCGGTGAGAGTGGACATCCCTGTCGTGCTCCTGATCTCACGGAAAAAGCTCTCAGTTTTTCCCCATTGAGGATGATATTAGCTGTGGGCTTTTCATAAATGGCTTTTATGATGTTTAAGTATGTTCCTTCTGTCCCGACTTTCTCAAGGGTTTTTATTAAGAAAGGATGCTGAATTTTGTCAAATGCTTTTTCTTAATCGATTGACAGGATCATATGGTTCTTATCTTTTCTTTTATTAATGTGATGTATCATGTCAATTGATTTGCGCATGTTGAAGCAGCCCTGCAGCCCAAGAATGAATCCCACTTGATCATGGTGAATAATTCTTTTTATATGCTGTTGAATTTGATTTGCTAGTATCTTATTGAGAATTTTTGCATCCATATTCATCAGGGATATTGGCCTGTAGTTCTCTTTTTTTTACTGGGTCTCTGTGTGATTTAGGAATCAAAGTAATACTGGCTTCATAGAATGAGTCTGGAAGTTTTCCTTCCCTTTCTATTTTTTGGAATAGCTTGAGAAGAATAGGTATTATCTCTGCTTTAAACGTCTGGTAGAACTTCCCTGGGAAGCCATCTGATCCCGGACCCTTATTTGTTGGGAGATTTTTGATAACTGATTCAATTTCTTCACTGGTTATGGGTCTGTTCAAGTTTTCTATTTCCTCCTGATTGAGTTTTGGAAGTGTGTGGGTGTTTAGGAATTTGTCCATTTTTTCCAGGTTGTCCAGTTTGTTGGCATATAGTTTTTCATAGTATTCCATGATAATTGCTTGTATTTCTGAGGGATTGGTTGTAGTAATTCCATTTTCATTCATGATCTTATCTATTTGGGTCATCTCCCTTTTCTTTTTGAGAAGCCTGGCTAGAGGTTTATCAATTTTTTTTATTTTTTCAAAAAACCAACTTTTGGTTTCATTGATCTGCTCTACAGATTTTTAAATTCTATATTGTTTATTTCTGCTCTAATCTTTATTATTTCTCTTCTTCTGCTGGGTTTAGGGTATCTTTGCTGTTCTGCTTCTATTTCCTTTAAGTGTGCTGTTAGATTTTGTATTTGGGATTTTTCTGGTTTCTTGAGATAGGCCTGGGTTGCAATGTATTTTCCTCTCAGGACTGCCTTCGCTGCATCAAAGCGTTTGGATTGTTGTATTTTCGTTTTCATTTGTTTCCATATATTTTTTAATTTCTTCTCTAATTGCCTGGTTGACCCATTCATTCTTTAGTAGGGTGTTCTCTAACCCCCATGCTTTTGGAGGTTTTCCAGACTTTTTCCTGTGGTTGATTTCAAGCTTCATAGCATTGTGGTCTGAAAGTATGCATGGTATGATCTCAATTCTTGTGTACTTATGAAGGGCTGTTTTGTGACCCAGTATGTGATCTATCTTGCCACCTCCGTTATTCTTGATTCTAGTGGAATCTAGTAGGGGCACATCATAACATTACAGTGAAAATTTGTAATGTTCAAAAGAAATAAATAACAATGTAACTTTCTAAACAACGATTAAGCATGAAATATAGCATATAAATTCAACCATGTAAACTGTGAGACACAGCTACAGTTTGATAGGGAGTTTGTGTAAACATGAACACTACATGTCAAGATGGAGAGAAAAAACAAAGATAAACAAAGATATGCCCTCTCATAGCGTGACCTAGCAACAGTGTGCCAGTCATGTGGACTGTGCAGCTATAATCAGCCTCTGCTTGTGACTTGACTAGGGTGCGGGTGGGGACATGTGTAACAGGGTGAGGGAACATGGTGGTGATCAGAACCCCCTCCTGCACTCATAATGAGCTACTACAACCTATTTTGTTTGTGGTCAAATTGTTACTCTCGCCAAATGATGTTGTGATTGTAGCAACATTTATTTTTATTTTTATTTTTTTAAGGGTTTCATTTTTAAGTAATCCCCCCCACCCCCAACGTGGGTCTCCAACTCACAACCCTGAGATCAAGAGTCACACGTTCCACAGACTGAGCCAGACAGGCGCCCTGTAACATTTTATTTAAAAGTCTCTAACTCCATATTACTGTAACCAAAAGCAGAATTTTTGAATATTCACAGTTTTTAGGCTGTTTTCCAGTGACTTCATTTCCTCAAAAAGGACTTTGTTGTGTTAACATAAAATGAAATTCACCTATTTTCATTATGCCACAAAGTGAGTTTTGACAAAAGCTCAGCCCTGTCCACTACCACCGCACTCAGCGATATTTTCTTCACCTGGAAGAGTTTAATTTGTGCCCCCCGCCCCCCAGTCACTGCCCTGCTGCTCATTGAACTAGACAACCACTAATCTCCTTTTAGTCACTACAGACTACATTTGCCTTTCCAGTGTTCCATACAGAAGTCATCACACATCACGCTGAACTCTCCTGCTCAGCACAATGCTTTTTTACATTCCGCCATGTTGCTGAGGCACCAGTAGCTCGTTCCATTTATTGCCGAGTACTATTCCATCACATGGATGTATAATAAATTTTTTTTTATTCAGCTGTTGATGGAATGATGCACATCTCCAGTCGTGGCTATTCCAAAAATAAAGCTGCTGTTCATATATGTAAACAAGTCTTTGTGTGAATATGTGTTATTTCTCTTAGGTAAGTATGGAGGAGGGGAATTCTAGTCCTGTGTGAGGTGTGTGTTTAACTTCATAAGTAACTATTAAGCTGTGTTCCAAGTTTGGTTGTATTATTTTGTACTCACACTAGCCACATACGAAAGACTTTAACTTGGGCCATTCTGCTGGGCACAGAGTAAAATCTTACTTTAGTTTTCATCAGAAGTTCCATGAAGACGAGTGATGTTGAATATGTTTTCTCATATTAACTGTCTGTTCATGTATCATTTTTTATGAAGTAACTATTCATATATTATTTTTCATTTTTATTAGGCTGTCTTTGAATTGTTGAACTCTAAGACTTTTTTTAAATTTAAAAAAAAATTAAATTTTAGAGAGAGCACAAGTGGGACAGGTGCAGAGGGGGAGAGAGAGAGAGAGAGAGAGAGAGAGAGAGAGAATCTTAAACAGGCTCCACACTCAGCACAGAGCATGATGGAGAGTTCAGTCCCATGGCCCTGGGACCATGACCTGAGCTGAAATCAAGAGTTGGGCGTTCATCTGACTGAACCACTGAGGTACCCCAAGAATTCTTAATATATTCTGTGTACAACTCATTTTTAGATAAAAGATTTGTGGTTTTGTGAATATTTTCTGTCGGTGCTTACCTTTGTATTTCCTAAATGATGTCTTTTGAAGAGTAGAAGGTTTCAATTTTGATGAAATGCAATTTGTCAAAATGTTTTTTTTTTAATGATTTATGGGTCTTGTGGCCTGAAGAAATCTATGCCTACTCGAAGGTCACAGGAATTTTTTCCTATGCTTTCTTCTAGACGTGGTTTATTTTTTTTAAGTTTATTTATTTTGAGAGAGAGAGAAAGAGAACATGTATGTTCGCAAGCAGGGGAGGGAGAGAGAGAATCCCAAGCAGACTCTGTGCTGTCAGTGCAGAGACTGACATGGGGCTTGATCTCATGAACTGTGAGATCATGACCTGAGCAGAAATCCAGAGTCCCATGCTTAACAGAATGAATCCCTTGCTGAAAGTTTTTATTGCAAAAGGTTTTTAAATTTTGTCAAATATTTTTTCTATTTCCAATGAGATGTATATCATCTTTGTTTTTCAATATGATGAATTACATTAATCGATTCCCTAATGGTAAACCAGTACTGCATTCCTGAAAAAAGCCTTTTTGGTCATGGTATATTATTATTTTTATAGCTTGCTCTTAAAGATGTTTGCAACTGAATTCATGAGGACTATGTTTGCTAGTTTTGGTATCAGGTCACTCAATATCGGCCTCATAAAATGAGCCAAGGTCTTCCTTCTTTCTCTGTTTTTTGAAATAAGTTGTATAGTCTTGGTATTATTTCTTCCTTAAATGTCTGATATAATTTACTAATTAAGTCTCTGCATGTGAAATTTACTAATGAAAATGTTTTACATTATGAATTCAATTATTTTAAAATTCAATATGGGACAATTTGGCTTCCCTACTTCCTTTTGACTCAGTTTGATCATTTGTGTTAAGGTATTAATAAATATGTGTTAATATGTGTTAACAAATATTAAGGTATTTATTACTTTATCTAAGATGTCAAATTTATCAGCATAATTTTATTCATAATTCCTTAATTATCCTCTTAATGTCTGTAGTTATGTAGTTATGTTTCCTCTTTCATTCCTTGTTTTGCTAATTTGTATTTTCTTTCTTTATTCTTAGTACAGCTAGATGTTTACAAAAAATTTCAAGGCTTTCAAAGAACCAGTTTTTAGTTTCCTCGACTTTTCTCTATCTTTTGACCACTTTTTATTTCATTGAATTCGGCTCTTGTCTTCATTATTTTCTTTCTATTTTGGGATCAATTTATTCCTATTTTTGTAGGTTCATAAAGTAGAGACATTCATTTTAGAACTTTCTTTTCTAAATAAGCACTTATGGTCACAAATTTCTTTTCAGGCACTGCTTATTAGCACTGCATATATTTTAATATGTTGTATTTTATTTATTTTTATTCTTTAAGAAAAGAGCTTAATTTGTAATTTTAGGTTCAGCAAAATTGAGAGGATGATTCAGAGCTATCCTATATTTCCTCTGCCCCAACACATACATAGCCTACTTCATTATCAACATCTCCCACCAGAGTGGTACATTTGTCACAACTGATGAATCTATAATGACATAGTGTCACCTAAAGTTCATAGTTTACACTAGGGTTTGGTCTTGGTGTTTATACATTTGTCCAAACCCATAGAATATATGGGACATGTTTCTACCCTCACAGTATAACACCGAATAGTTTCACTACCCTAAAAATCCTGTGCATGTGTGATGCCTGTGCATGCCACCCTCCGCTGCCTAAACTCTGGCAACCACTGATCCTTTTACTGTCTCCTTGTTTTGCCTTTTTCAGAATGTCATATAGTTGGAGTCATACAGTATATATAGCCTTTTTGTATTGGCTTCTTTTACCTCTTATTGTGCATTTAAAACCTTCCGTGTCTTTTCATGGTTTGACAACTCATTACCTTTTAGCTCTGAATAATATTTCATTGTCTGGATGCAGCAGTTTACTTATCAATTTACCTACTGAAAGATGTTTTGGTTGCTTCCAAGATTTGGCAATTATGAATAAAGCTGCTATAAACATCTGTGTGTAGGTTTTGTGTGGACTTAAGTTTTCAACTCCTTTGGGCAAATACCAAGGAGCACAATGTTTTGCACTGTATGGCAAGAGTATGTTTAGTTTTGTAAGAAATCACCAAATTCTTTTTTGAAGTGGCTATACTATTTTGCATTCCCACTAGCATCCTCATCAGCATTTAATATTGTCCCTGCTCTGGATTTTGGTCATTCTAATAGATGTATAGTGTTATTTTATTGTTGTTACTTTATTTTATTTGTATATTTTTTAATTGTTTTAATTTGCATTTTTCTGATGGCATATGATGTGGAGCATCTTTAAAGATGTTTATGTATGCTTTGGTGAAGTGTCTGTTAAGGTCTTTGACTCATTTTTAAAATTGGATTGCTTTCATATTGTTGAGTTTTAAGAATTCTTTGTATATTTTGGGTAACAGTTCTTTCTCAGATATGCCTTTTGCAAATATTTACTCCCTGCCTATGGCTTGTCTTCTAAGTCTCTTGACAGTATCTTTCATAGACAGAAAATTTTAATTTTAATTAAGTCCAGTTTACTAATTACTTCTTTCACAGATTATGCCTTTAGTGGTGTATCTAAAAAGTTATTGTCAAATCCAAGGTCATGTATATTTTCTCTTATGCTATGTTTCAGGGTTTTTATAGTTTTGCATTTACATTTAGGTCTGTGATTCATTTTAAGTTACTTTTTATGAAGGGTATAATATGTGTGTTTGAATGTATTTTTTGCATGTCGATGTCTAGTTTTTCCAGTGCCATTTGTTGAAAAGACTATCTTTGCTCCACCGTATTGTCTTTTCTCCTTTGTCAAAGATCAGTTGGCTGTAGTGTGTGAGTCTATTTCCAGGCTCTCTATTCTGTTCCAGTGATCTATTAGTCTATTCTTCTGCCTATACCACACTGTCTTGATTACTGTCACTTGATAATAAGCCCTAAAGTCAGGTAGCATCTGTCCTCCAACTCTTTTCTTCTCCTCAAATATTGTATTGGCTATTCTGGGTCTTTTGTTTCTCCATATAAACTTTAGAAGCATTTTGGCAATATCTACAAAATCATTTTCTGGGATTTTGATTGAGAGTGCATTGAATCTGTAGATCAAATTGGGAGAATTGACAACTTGACATTAATGAGTCTTTCTATCCATAAACATAGAACCTGTCTCCATTTATTTAGTTTTTTGATTTCTCTTACCAGTTTTATAGTTTTCCTTGTAGAGACCTTGTATATTTTTATTAGATTTATGTCCAAGTATTTCATTTTTGGGAGTGCTAATGCAAATGACAATGTGTTTTCAATTTGAAATTTTACTTGTTCATTGATAGATGTGGGAAAGTGACTTTTGTATCTACAAAAGGTTATATTCTATAACCTTGTTATAATTGCTTATTATTTCAAAGACTGCTTTTTGTGGCTTCTCTCAGATTTTCTACATAGATAGCCATGTTATCTGTGAACAAAGGCAGTTTTATGTTTTCTGTCCCATTCAGTTGTCTTACGGCATTAGCTAGGACTTCCAATATGATATTGACATGGAGTGATGACATCCTTGCCTTGTTCCTCATCTCAGTGGGAAAGTTTCTAATTTCTCACCATTAAGTATGATGTTAGTAGGTTTTTTTTATTATTCACAAGTTGAGGAAGTTCCTCTCTATTCCTGGTTTACTGAGAATTTTTATCATAGATGAGTTTTGGATTTTGTCAAATGCTTTTCCTGCATCTATTGATATGATTGTGTGATTTTTTTTTAGCCTGTTGTTATGATATATTACATTAATCAATTTTCCAATGTTGAACCAGCTGTGAATATTTGAGATTAACTTCATTTGGCTTTCGTATATAATTCTTTTTACACATTGTTGGATTCAGTTTGCTAATATTTGGTTGAGTATCTTTGCATCTGCTTTCATGAGATATATTGCTCTGTGTTCTTTTCCCATAATGTCTTTGTCTGGTTTGGTATTAGGGTGTTGCTGGCCTTTTAGAATGAGTTTCTTCTTTAAAAACATTTTCTAAACTGGACAGTTACATGCAAAAGAATGAAACTGGACCATCTTCTTACACCATACACAAAAATAAACTCCAGATGGCTTAAAGACTTAAATGTGAGTCCTGAAACCATACAAATCCTTGAAGAGAGCACAGGCAGTAATTTCTCTGACATCGGCTGTAGCAACATTTTTCTAGATATGTTTCCTGAGGCGAGGGAAACAAAAACACAAACTTTTGGGACTACATCAAAATAAAAATTTTCTGCACAGTAAAGAAACAGCCAAGAAAACTAAAAGGCAACCAATGGAATGGGAGAATATATTTGCAGATGACATATCCAATAAAGGATTATTATTCAAAAAATATAAAGAACTGATACAATGCAATACCCTAAAACCAAATAATCCAATTTAAAAATGGGCAGAAGACATGAACAGACATTTCTTCAAAGAAATGTACAGATGTCCAACACATGAAAAGATGCTCACCATCACTCATCATCAGGGAAATATAAATAAAAACTACAATAAAGTATCACCTCACAGCTGTCAGAATGGCTAAAATTAACAAAAGAAACAACAGGTGTTGGCAGGGATGTGGAGAAAAAGGAACACTCTTGCACTGTTGGTGGGAATGCAAACTGGTACAGCCACTGTGGAAAACAGGATGGAGGTTCCTCAAAAAATTAAAAATAAAACTAACTACCCTATGATCCAGTAATTGGACTACTGAGTATTTATGCCCCAAATACAAAAACACTCATTCAAAGGGATACATGCACCCCTATGTTTATTGCACTATTATTTACAATAGCCAAACTGTGGAAGCAGCCTAAGTGTCCATCAATAGGTGAATGGATAAAGAAACTGTATGTATGTGTACACACACACACACACACACACACACACACACACACTGGAATATTATTCAGCCATAAAAAAGAATGAAATCTTGCAATTTGCAACTACATGGATGGAGCTAGAATATAATACTAAGCAAAGTAAGTCAGTAAATGAAAGACGAATACCATATGATCTCACTTATATGTGGAATTCAAGAAACAAAACAAAGGAGAGAGAGAGAGAGAGAGAGAGAGAGAGAGAGAGAGAGAGAAACCAAAAAATAGACTTCTAACCATAGAGAACAAAGTGATGGTTACCAGAGGGGAGATGGGTGGGGAAATGGCTGAAATGGGTGACAGGGATTAAAGAGTACACTTATCATTATAAAAAAAAAGAATGGATTAAAATATTTTCTAATTTCTCTTGCAATTTCTTTAAGAATTAAAAAAAATGTTTATTTATTTTTGAAAGACAGACAGAATATGAGTGGGGGAGGGGCAGAAAGCGAGGGAGACACAGAATCTGAAGCAGGCTCCAGGCTCTGAGCCATCAGCACAGAGCCTAATGTGGGGTCGAACTCACGTGCCATGAGATCATGACCTAAATTGGACGCTTAGCCAACTGAGCCACCCAGGTGCCCCTCTCTTGCAATTTCTTGTTTGACCAGTGGATTACTTAAAAATGTGCTGTTTAACTTCCAAGTATTTGGAAGACTTTTCAGATATATTTCTAATTTCTAATTTACTTTCATTGTAATCAGTGAACATATGTGTTCTGCTTCCTTTCTTTTAAATTTATTGACTTATTTTATGAAATGTCATGTGGCTTATCTTTGCTAATATCCCACATCCACTTGGAAACAATGTAAATTCTGCCATTGTTAAAGAATTAATTGTAGTGAATATGGAGTTAAATCAACGTTGTATGGTTAGGCATAGAATATTGTAATATTAGTCACTGAGGCACTCATTATTAACATTTTTTGATGGGACTTTTGGGGCTCTCATAGGAGATGCTTTTAATTTTAAGGTGCACCCATGGATTAATTAATAATCCATGTGATTTTCATCTGGAAATGATTAAGGAAGCAGGTGTCTTTGAATATTTGAAGAGCAGTGTAGTCACACTCAATTTGCACCCAAATCCACCACAGCTGCTAAAAATGGTTTTGTCCTTAATTAAATTCTTATTTTGAGTGGAAACAGTTTTTCCTACCAGCTAGGGAAAAGCTAGGGCCATATGCTTGGAAACTGTGACAGTGGCCTTTATGTCATGCCTCAATAAGAGACGTAATCTCACATGGCATAGGCATTAATATGAACCACATAAAATAATATTTTTACAAACCCAGAACCAGAGCAGTGCTCTGGGGAGGGGATATTGACAGGAAATGAATATGACAGAATTTTCTAGAGACATGGAAATATTTTAGTTCATGATAAGGTATATACAGGTGTATATATTTGTTAAAATTGTACATATAAGATTTCTTAAAACGTATTTGTTTAAAGCAAAAAAAAAACCCAGTATATTGTAAGATTTACAACATGTAGAATTTTACTTTATAAAATAAGTATAAAATGATAAAAAAATTTAAAACCTTACTGTGCGCATTAATTTTCTGGGAGTCTGATTGATTAGGCCTATCATAAAACCTAGGAATTGGCATGCTTAGCAATCATTCTGGGTGCTTCTTTTGAAGATAGTTCAGTGGCTCACATTTTGAGAGATAATGGACAGAAAAAATTCCAAAGAGGGAGGACGCTTTCTGAAAGAAGTAGGATTTTAGGTAGGTATTGTAGAATAGGAATAGTTAGATAAGCAGCAAGCAGTTACATCCATTTTGAAGAGAAACACTCATTGTCTGAAAATTCTAACATGTAAGGACCCATCCACTTCGTAAATTTCAGTCCTATTGTTATTTGGTTTATAGCAAATTAAGAAAAACACAATAAGCTGGTTACTGACCCGTGTGTAACCATGGTAACCTTTTTAAAAGCATAATTTTCCTGAAAAGAAAGTAGCAAAAATGGCTATGTAACCAACAAAATATCTCTTTGAAACATCCAAATGAAAATTAGAGAGGAATTGGATGTAGTGAAGCATGGAATTGCAACTCAAAGAAATATAAGATGGTTTGTCTACTAATCTTTCCACAACTCTCACTTAGGGATAACAGGCAAGATAAGACATTTTCTTCTTTTCTTCAAATATAATGTCATCATGATTAATAGTGAGTTAGAGGTGTCCTGAGCTGCATTACAGTGAAGGACTGAACTTTGTACTGGTGCATTTAGAACTTGAGGATGAACATGGGTATATAATTCATCTACAAAGGATGTGTAATTCATATTACAGTAGATACATCATGTATTAAAACTGAATGGTGATTTCCATATCAGTTAGGATAGGTGATTAAGAGGTTTGAGGAAATGTCAGGGAGCATCATGTTACTCTCTAAATCTAGTGGTGTTTCATATTCAAAGCCTATGTACTTATTTGTTAGTGACATAAAAAGCACACATAATCATTACAGTAATGGAAAAAACCCATGACTCTAAATTAGGAAGACCTGAATTCAGATACAAAGGAAACAGGCATAAACCATTTTCCCTCTTTCTCATTTTTACTGTGTGTGTGTGTGTGTGTGTGTGTGTGTGTGTGTGTGTGTGTGTGTGGCTGTCTATATTTGTATGCTTTTAATTTTATTTTTAGTTTTTTTTAAGAGAGAGAGCACACAAGCCGGGGGAGGGGCAGAGGGAAAGTTAGCATCCCAAGCAGCCCTCATGCCTAGAGTGGGGCTCATTCCTACAATCCTAGCATGACCCCAGCTGAAACCAAGAGTTGAATGTTCAGCTGAGTCACCCAGGCACCCCTGTATTTGTATGCTTTTGAATGAAGTTGGTGAGAGAGTTATAAGTATAGATAAGGAAGTTTTACATAACTTACCAAATGCAGTGTCATTTAGATAAACATGGTAAATATGTAGTGATTTTATTAAAAGCTGAAAATTAAAAAAACTAATCAAAGAAAGCTTAATTAACACAGAAATACATTCGAATTTATTTAAAAGATGTCACATTTAGTAAAAATATTCCACAGTAACTGTGTGTACAAATAAGTAACAAATAAGTAAGTACTATGATTAGTTTTAAAATTTCTGCATAGATTTAAAAACCTGAAGCACCCAGAGCATGTCACAATGACACTGTATTGGGAAGTGACGTGTCCTCCTCAGATAAGGTGCATAATGTTAAATTAGTGGCTTGTTGAAAGATACTGTTAAAAAATAGGATATTAAAGCACAATACTCAAATACCTGTGCACGTTCACACACAGTGACATTAAGAATCTAAAAAAAAAAAAAAAAAAAAAGAATCATTATTCCTGAATAAGAATAAGGGGATTTAAGACATTTCAGAATTCTAATCCAGTGAGAACTGGTCACTTCTTTTCATAGTGTCCTTTCATTCAAGAAAATGATGAAACCTTGGGGGGACATGAGGGCCTGAACATGAATGGGGGAGCAAAACATGAAATATATTTAAATATGAGAGATGACCAATGAGTGCCCAATGCAGAAAGTCCCTAAATCAGGGTCTATATGGGAAAGGAAAACAATATTTTTATCATGTTGCTTTGATCAGTCCTTACTGGATTCTCACTGGGTTTAAAGTTCTATGCTCTACATAAAAGCTCAGGGTTTCAAGGAGTTGCTGCTGAGACCTAAAAACTTCCTTCTTTTCCATCACTGTTTATATGACTACAATTGCATTCTATCTATAGCTTGAATGAAATATTTCTTTTGTGAACAATAAATAACACCACTTCTTATGAAAGTACCTTAGGCCAGCGGCTCAGTGCTCTCTGGGTACTAATCCTTCACAACCCCCCTTCACATAATGAAATTGATGCCTACCGTGTGACCAGGCAGGATTTAAACTTTATTACCCATAGGTTATTAATAAATAATATTGCTAATGATAATTGACTTGCTCTAATTGCAATCTCCTTGTTCAACAGGACTTAAACCAGAACGCCGGGGAATTAACCTCATTTAAGTGGAAACAGTACAGGGCTGGGAGCCACAGGCTGTGTTCTAATTCAGCTCTGGAGCAAGCTGGCTATTCAACCGCTATGAGCTCGCAAGATATTCTATTTTAAAACAGGTAGGTCACTTTTCAAGCTTTTTATCTGAAATCTTCATGTCTAAGAATATTCTATCTGGATAATACCTAATATTTCCATTTGGAAAATGATTCGGTAAAATATTGGACTTAGTGATGTATTTTTAATGAGGCTTTGTTTTGTTCTGTCATGACTTTTGGGGGACTATTTCCACATCTTGCTCTGACTTTTGTTACCAGTTACCCTGGTGGTGGACGGCGGGGTGGAATGTGGGTCCTCCAGGAGTGGGGGCCCAGAGCAGGAACTCTGTGCAGCACAATTTGCCTCTTTTTTAGGGCACTTTGACGCTGGCAGGCAGTGATCACACGATAGCACTGGTTTTAGATATTTGGTTTGCTCTCGTGTAGGCAGTCATTTGTCTAGTTTTTAGATGATCCCAGTGTTCCACAGATGAGCAATACTTAAACACTTTGTCAGAAATTGTTGGTTGCCTTAAACCATGAATTAATAAAATATAATTTAATTAGAACATTTCCTGATAAAAGGATCAGTGATAGGGGTGCCTGGGTGGCTCAGTTGGTTAAGCTTCTGACTCTTGGTTTCGGCTCAGGTCATGATCTCGTAGTTTGTGGGTTTGAGCCCCATGTTGGGCTCCATGCTGTCAGCCTGGGACTCTCTCTCTCCTTCTCCTTCTGCCCTTCCTCTGCCCTCTCTGTCTCTCAAAATAAATAAACTTAAAATTTTTTTAAAAAGATTAAAAAAATGAAAAAAAGGATCAATGATAATTCGTAAGGTATGAATGTGGTATTATTAGTACATATAATTTATACATTTTGTATATAATTTTATACATTTATACATTATACTTATTGAAGCAGTGAATCTATTCTTGTGACAAAATACGCAGAAGTGATTTCCTTTAGAAAACTCACTGACAAAACCTTTGACACCACTTCCTGGAATATGGGGCTACTAAGATTCTATGTCGAAGCAAAGTGGTTCCAGTTAATATTAGGTTCAAGGGGATGAAGATAAGCTTGGTTTCCCTTATCTTTGTTGTCAATTTGAATATTACTCCAATCAGGCCCTTATTTGGTCCTTGGCAAATAAAAGCTTAGTATTTTGTAGTTGGATTCATAAGACCAAGGTATGTGTTAATGTAATTGTATGTGTTCTCTATTTTAAATAAAGCCGTTTGTATTTTGGTGTTGCTCTCCTGAGTAATATTTTATTACAAACATGGAGGAAGACTAAATGTATTCTCCATCTTTTAAAAGCCTCACATTTTAAAATGAAGTAGATCTCTAAAATAGTTGTTAAGTCAAGGAAGAAAGAGATTTTAAAAGTGTAGGGAAAATGGAAAGTCTCATGAAATTAGGGTACATGGATGCAGGCTTTTAATGCTCACTGTTTTAAGCATACCTCAATATTTTGTTTGTAACTTCTTACTATGAACCAGCAAAAGAAGTCTTAGGGATGATGCTGTTCATTATATCATTGCGAGCAGAGCCTGCATTACAAAGAGGAGATTGTGGTATTATTAGGGCTGGAAATATCTATCATTCTGTATACTTCTATTATAATATTTTATCATTCTCCCAGGGAAATACACTTTCCCTAATAGGTAAAATTGCCCAATAACTCAAAGTATAGATTTTATTTTCCGTTTCTGTGGGTTGTTTTGTTTCTATGTATTTTTCTTCTCATCTATTTCTATTCACACAGATGCAACCACATTGCTTCCCATTCCTGAGAAAGTGAATGGAGCTAGAAAGATGTGTTTTTCATTTGTTTTGTTTCAGGGACTGCACTCTTACAGCAAGCATTTTACTAAAGGGGCAGGACTTATGTTAAAAAAAATTCCCAACTGACACTACAATACGGGAAAATATGGGCCCTTCTAATTTTGCTGCCAGGAACAGTTTGCCTCTCAGGCATGAATTTTAAGGGCTTAGTCAGAACTATAGGTATGGAAAACATTCTTTTATTTTGTATAACTAGGGTAACTCCTCCATGTCAACCAGTTGGCTTTAGAGTGGCTGTTCTCAAGGTGAGTTCCCAGGACCACTGGAATGTCCTCAAGACCTTTTTTTCAGGTCCATGAGGTTCTGGTTTTTCTAACCGTGTATCTTGGTGAGGCTGGTTTTCTTCATATGCATCACCCCGAAACAACACATCACAATAAATTGGATGCAAAAGCAGGTATTAAAACCCAGACATTAAATAGATTTTATAAAAACACAAGAGCTATTCTTACTATTTTGTTTGTTTTGTTTCTCACTATTTTTTTCCTTCACATTTTAATTTAATTTTCAGCTAGTTAACATACAATGTGATATTAGTTTCAGGTGTAGAATTTAGTGATCCATCATGTACATACAAATCCAGTGCTCACAAAAAATGCCCTCCTTGATGCCCATCACCTGTTTAACCCATCCTCTACCACCTCCTTTCTGGTAACCCTCAGTTTACACTCTATAGTTAAGAGTCTGTTTCTTGGTTTGCCTCTCTTCCCTCCCCACCACGTTCATTTGTTTTGTTTCTTAAATTCGCATATGAGTGAGATCATGTGGAGTTTGTTTTTCACTTATTGCCTTATTTTGCTTAGCATAACACACTCTAGTTCCATCTGTGTCATTGCAAGTGGCAAGATTTCATTCTTTTTGATGGCTGAATAATGTCCCAATGTCCCAATAATGTCCCAATATATATATATATATATATATATATATATATATATATATACATACCACACACACACACACACACACACACACACACACACACACACACACATTCATACCACATCTTCTTTATTCATTCATTAGTTGATGTACACTGGGGCCATTTCCATAATTTGGCTATTGTAGATAATTCGTGCTGTAAATATCTGGGTGCATGTATCCCTTTGAGTCAGTATTTTTGTATCCTTTGCTTAAATACCTAACAGTGCAATTGCTGGATCATAGGTTAATTCTATTTTGAACTTTTTGAGAAGACTCCATACTGTTTTCCAGAGTGGATGCACCAGTTTGCATTCCCACCAACAGGGCATGAGGGTTCCCCCTTCTCCACATCCTCTCCAGCACCTGTTGTCTCTTGTGTTGTTGACTTTAGCCATTCTGGCTAGTGTGAGGTGATAGCTCATTGTAGTTTTGATGATCAGTGATGGTGAGCGTCTTCTCATGGGTCTGTTGGCCATCCGTGCGTCTTCTGTGAAAAATGTCTACTCATGTTTTCTGCCCATTTATAATTGGATTATTGGTTTTTGGGTGTTGAGTTTTGTTTAGAAGTTCTTTATAGATTTTGGTACCCTTTATCCAATCTGTCATTTGCAAATATCTTCTCCTATTCGGTGGGTTGCCTTATAGTTTTGTTGGTTATTTCCTTAGCTGTGCAGAGCTTTTTACTTTGACGAAGTCCCCATAGTTTATTTTTGCTTTTGTTTCCCTTGCCTCAGGAAACATAGCTAGAAAGAAGTTGCTATCACTGATGTAAAACAGGTTACTGCCTGTGTTCTCCTCTAGGATTTTGATGGTTTCCTGTCTCACATTTAGGTTTTTAATCCATTTTGAATTACTTTTGTGTATGATGTAAGAAAGTGGTTCAGTTTCACTTGTTTTGCATGTAGCCCTCCAGTTTCCCAGCACTGTTTGCTGAAGAAACTGTCTTTTTTCCATTGGATATTCTCTCCTGCTTTGTCAAAGATTAATTGACCATATAATTGTGGGCCTATTTTTAGTTTTAATATTCTGCTTCATTGATCTATGTATCTATTTTTGTGCCAGTGCCATACTGTTTTGATTACTACAGCTTTGTGATACAAATTGAGGTCTAGAATTGTGATACCACCAGTTTTGTTTCTGTTTCTGTTTTTCTTTTTTTTTTTAATTTATTTTGAGAGAGTGTGTGAGCAGGGGAGGGACAGAGGAAGAGAGAGAGAGAGAGCAAGAGAGAGAGAGAGAGAGAGAGAATCCTAAGCAGGCTCCGTGTTGTCAGTGCAGACCCTAACATGGGGCTTAAACTCACGAACAGTGAGATCACGACCTGAACCGAAATCAAGAGTCAGATGCTCAACTGAGTCACCCAGGCACCCCTGTTTTTCTTTTTTCAAGATTGCTTTGGCTGTTCAGGGTCTTTTGTGGTCCCATACAAATTTTAGGATTGTTTGTTCTAGTTCTAAAAACAAAAAATGCTATTGGTATTTTGATAGGGATTGCATTAAATGTAGAGATTTCTTTGGGCAGTATAGACATTTTAACAGTATTTGTTCTTACAGTCCAGTAAGCATGGAATGTCTTTCCATCTGTTTGTGTCATCTTCAGTTTCTTTTATCATTGTTTTATAGTTTTTAAAGTACAGGCCTTTCCTGTCTTTGGTTAAGTTTATAATATCCTCATTATTTCTTGAGCATTTGATAACTACAAGACCAGTAAGTTTTTATGCCAAAGGGATGATTTTTCATTCATTGATTTCACCATTCCATTTGAAATTTGATTCAAAGTCTTTCATGCTTTTTTCTTTCAGGAGAAATAAAAAGACAAGGAAATGGATCATTCCAAGAGTCCAGGGAAAGCTTTGCATTGTGTAACATAATAGATTCTTGAAGATGAGGGCTTTGAGATCTTTGTGTTTTTGATTAATGTAAATAGTCCAAATCTGGAATAGCTTACTGACTCAATATTTAGAGTTATGAGTATTGTCAAATATGAGTAGAAAAAGTCACTCTTTTAAATTATATTGTCAACATCTTTACCATTATTTAGAGAATAAAGTCCCTTCTGTTACATTCTGCTGGTCATAGAAAGTCAGAAACCCAGACCAGATGCAGAGTAGGAAATGAATCCTTTTTTTTAAGAGGAACTGCAAAAATCATATGGCAAAAGGACTGGAAATGAAGATTTGCAGCTACTATTACAGTTTACTGGAGTCCTTATGAGTGTCCTTTTGTCATTTTGTAGTTGAGAAAACAAGGCCGATCAAGGTTAAGCAAGCTGTCCAGGGAGATACAGTAAGTGGCACCCCTGGGAATGGACTTTGGGTCCAGGAACCATATTATTTCACCATGCTGTCCCTCCAAAGGAGTGGTAACATTTTAACTAATGTATTTGGTGTTTAAGCTCCAGAAAGGAAAAACTAGGGGACATTAGGGCTCATGATAAGTAAACTTGCTTACTCATTTTTGGAAAGATGGTGATCTTAGACACCAGTTAAATTTCTTATACCATTAGTAAGTTTTGCCTACATCAGGTATTTTCTCTGATTTTGCATGGATGGTAAATTGGGGTCTAGGCTAATAGAGAACTACTAGCACCCATAATTCCCCTTTCTCTTGTCATTATTACCCAGGATATTATAATATTATACTAATAATGCTGAGTCAAATATCCTCAAACAAGATTAATCAGGGTGGACTTGAAGTTGATGTCTTATTTCATTTATAAGCATTTCTGAACCAAATGTTATGTCAGTGTGGCAAGGTTAACATGTCAGAGGGAACATCTGGGAACAGGTTCAAAGGGATCTCTTCTCTATTGCACATAATTATAATGTCATTCTGTTTTCTTGGAGAGAGTAGTATTACCTACTATAATAAATTATCTTCCTAATGAGCAACATAGGTCACACTATGATTTTTCCCCTTTGTCTTCTTTCAGTGGACAGTAATCACAATTGCATAATTTCATAGTTTTGACTATTCTTACTCTATTTTAGCCTCTCCAAAGTTAGTCTGTTTCACGGCATATTATCCTTTTCTCATGGTGAATGGTTCTGAGTTTGATGAGCCTCTCATTAGTGTGCTGTGAATAAAACACTCCAAAATCCGAGGCCAATGGCAAACTCTCCACACTGATGTCCTCAGACTTTAAAATAAAACATGTCCTCCATATCTTCTTAAAAGTTAGCCAGTGATTCCATTTTAAGCAGGAGGAGGAACAGATAAGGAACATGAAAGTAGTAGTGATTAAACATAAACCAATTTCTGACCCAGGGGTAACTGGGAACGTCACCAGAACCTCAGTCATCTGACTCATGGCCTGTCCCTTAACACTATTCTTTGCCATTTAGAATCCTGGGAGGTGTCTTTTTTGTGTTGCTGAATGGAACCTGCCTCCTGACCATGTTGGGGCATCCTTTTCTTTCCAATAATCACCGAATGGCTAGTGTGTGCTTCCTAAAGCTGCTTCAGCACCTTTCTCTCATTGTGGTGGCCGTTCTTTTGCCGTGCTCCCCCGGTCACCGCATCGAACTAGATGGGAATCATTCCCCTGTTCCCCCATTTGTATAAAACCACCTCCCAGCCCAAACAGACTTGGTTTGTGGGCCTTCAGTTTCTCAGATATTTCTCATGATGTTGTTCTCTTCAAACACTGATTGATCTAATTTATTATCACTTTCCCTCTCCACATTGTCTCTACCTCCATTGTTATCCAGAACTTTGGCAAGTTTCCTAGGGGCTGAATCAGATGATGACTTGAAGAACTCAAAATTATTACTCTATCCAAAAATCCAATCAGAATTCTAAGAGCAGGGGTCAGTGAGGTTAAGCATCCAACTCTTGATTTCAGCTCAGGTCATGATCTCACGGTCTGTGAGTTCGAGCCCCATGTCAGGCTCTGAGCTGACAGCATGGGATTCTCTCTCTCCCTCTCTGTCTCTGCCCCTCCCCAGTGCACATGTGTGCTGCTTTCTCTTTCTCTCAAAATAAAAAACCGGGGTGACTGGGTGGCTTGGTCAGTTAAGTGTCCGACTTTGGCTCTGGTCATGATCTCGTGGTCCATGGGTTCAAGCCCTGCATTGAGCTCTGGGCTGATAGCTCAGAGCCTGGAGCCTGCTTTGGATTCTGTGTCTCCCTCCCCCTCCCCTGCTCGTGCTTTGTCTCTCTCTCCCAAAAATAAGTAAACATTAAAAAAAAATTTAAAAAAGAATTCTATTTATTTATTTATTTATTTACTTACTTACTTTTGAGAGAGAGAGAGAGAGAGAGAGAGAGAGAGAGAGACAGAATATGAACTGGGCAGGGGCAGAAAGAGAGGGAGACACAGAATTCGAAGCAGGATCCAGGCTCTGAGCTGTCAGCCCCGCATCGGCGAGGCTCGAACTCACAGACTGGAAGATCATGACCTGAGCCCAAGTTAGATGCTTAACCAACTTAGCTACTCAGGCACCCCCTATCCCCCCCCCCCCCCCAAAAAAAAAAAAGAATTCTAAGGGCAAACTAAATTTATGTACCTAGTCTGTGTCCTCACTTACAATGACCTTCCTTCTCTTCCAATCCTCTGTTATACAACCAAGGAGGGTAAGGGGCAACCACTGTTTTCTCTTTGGGCTATATCAGCCCAAAGACTCTAAATCACTGTGTTCCTTCTAAGGCTTACTATGTCTGCTGCAGCCCACCTGCTTCTGTTTCCTGAGGCACTCCAAATGGTATAAGGGAAGACTGTAGTGGTAGGATCTCTGACTCATTAGACTCATCTGAACAAACTCTGTATAAACTCTTCCTCTCTTAGCCATGTTGTCTCTTACTTTATTAAATTGTCATTGTAAATTCCTACCCACTGACATATTGGGTGTACCTGAATCCCCAGATGTTGCAACGATCAAATCACTGTAATTTCTGACAGCTGGATCGGGAAATATCCAACCTTTGTCCAGCAAACCTGCCCAGATAAATGAATCACAATCAAACTGACCTGAGGGCTGTATAAATCAAGCTACACTTCACAGATTTAAGAAGAAAGTATCTTTAAGCCCTTAAGTTGATGAGAGAGGGAACTGAGACGAAGGCACTCAGTTTTTCGGTTCTCAAATACTGACTCTGGATAGGGCTATCCTCATTCTAGAATGGATGAATAAAACCATCCAGAGAACCTTGATCTCAGAGAGTGCCTTGCTGTGATTAACAAAAATGTTAGAAAACATTTTTTGAGGCCTTACAAAGATGCAGAATACATGGCTGAAATGAGACAGCAGCAGGAACCTTGCAGTGAGAGATATGGAAAATTACCTGTCCCATATAGGAAAACAATACAATGACTTCTTTTTGTGCCATTAATGTAGATTAGACATGCTATAGGCTCCAGAAGTGCTGAAAAATACAGCTAATATCCTTTAAATACTTGAATTCATGAGAGAGTAAGAGAAATCTCAGAGGAGACAAAATTTATTAGGAAATTCATACTACATCATTTGCTTAATTTTGTTCTAAACACCTGTTGGTTGGTACAATGACATGTTTTCATAAAATAAGTAATTTAATAAATAATTCAGGAAATAGAAGGTAATAGAAAGGTGGAAGAAATTGGAACATATTTTGATTAATCACACTAATGTTTTAATTTTTAATTGCATGTGTTAATTCTGCATTTGATAAAATGATACCTTTTAGTTTTTTCAGCTCATTGCATGCTATCTTAAAATGGTAGTCTATTATTGGAATAGTCAGTCTCTTTATAAAAAAGGTATTTCATTCTTGCTAGCAAATATATGGTGTTTTATATTCTTCATCCCCTCCAGATATGTTTCTTTGAAGTTCTTCAGACAAAATGTCTACTTTTGAGCTGATACAACAGTTAGTTTTATTGTAAGATACATCATCAGTGTGGCAGACTTTTGTCAACTTCATAGCTGCTGACCCTTTTGTGAATACTTTTCGCAAAATATTTCCCACACGGTCCGTGTTGCTGTCTGAAGTTAGAAGCCAACTCAGTCTCTCCGAATCACTTTTGTATGAGCAGAGACATGTGATCTGAGGTCTGCCAATCAGACAAACTCACAAGGCTTCCGTGAGGCAGTGAATACCCTGAAGAAGCAGGCTCTTCACAGAATGGAGCTTATAGGTTCATGTTAAGACGGTGCTTCTGGCTGGTAGGCTTCTGGCTCCTCTGCCCCCAAATGAACCCTGAACAAACTATGAAGTAAAGGAGATGTATAAATTCTGGAAACTCAGAGTAACAGAATCAACAATACTGAAGGAAGCCCTGGGGAAGCTGGAGATGAGTGGAGAGCTGTGAGGACCTGTTTCCACAAGGGCAGTCAAGGGAGACAAACTTCTGAGTTGTGCTCTTGCCTCTCTCCCTGACTTTGCTCTGGTGTGGTCATAATCTGCCTCTTCACTATGTTGCCGGCAGGGAAAAATCAGGACAGTGCAAAACCTTGCTAGGCTGGATCTCTAGCCCCTCCACTTTACAAAAGGCAAGTACCAGGCAGAGTGGCGTCAGAAGAAAACACAGGCTCACCATCCCAAACGCCAAGACACCTGAGGACTACAGCTATCATGAAGAAGGAATAACGGCTAAGCAGCATATGCCCTCTCAAGCTGGATTGATGGTAGAAACAGAACAAAAATAAAAAATAAAGCATATTAAGAATCCTTGAGTAGATAAGGAAGACATTAGCAAATGAAAACAAGAAATTTAAGGACAATGAGAAATTACAAGGAAATGGAAATATAACTTAGGAAAAATCTACTGGTAAAAATAAAGCATAAGACAAAAAGCGGGAGGGACACAGGTAAAGAATAAGTGACTTGGAAGATTAGCAGTCTCTCAGAAGGCAAGAGGAATGCATAAAATAAAAGAAAATCTAAATATATTGATGACGTAAAGTGCCAGCATGTAGGTAAAAAGGGTGCTAAGAGGCGAGGTAAAGAACACAGAGAAATGAAAACATTTGAAGGAATGATCAGGATAAGATTCTCAGGATTTAAAAAATATTCTCAGGATGAGAAGATTTTTGGAGTGTCAGGTAAGAGAGAGGAAGAAAAACTAATACCTCTACATACATTACAATAACATTTAAGAGAATTGCCAAGTGTAATTCTCAAAAGTTAAATATGTGTTTCTTACACAAATATAGAATGGGCAGCGTCATCAAAGACTTTTTTCAGCTAATGAATGAGGAGACTAGTATGATGGTAAGTATATTCAGAGCATTTGAGGGACATGGATTTATATGTGGATTAGGAAAAACATTTTTAACAAAAGAATGTTAGAATGAGACTGCTAAGTTTATACAAAATAGTTAATGTTTTACAGGATGATAAAACCATAACCTGTGTGGCTATCTTTTTCTAAAGGACAGAAGTCTACAAGTTTACATGTAACTTCAGGGTCTGAGCTATAGTAAAAGTAAAGAGGAAAGTCAAACACTGGTATATCCCCTAAGTAACTAATCCTTAAGGGAACCTATTAAACAATGTCCCAGGATGACATGGGGAGGACATGCCTCCCACATTTGCCTTATTTCCCAATTGGATATTTTTCTTCCTATCAGGTCATGGATATAGAGGTAACAAATAGATTTCAAGTAAATAGATCCTCCAAGCTGTCATTCTTTGTGTTGACCTCTCTAGATCATTCTTACCTAAATCTCTCTTTTGTTGTTATTTCTGTTTTTATCATGTCACTTTGGGCAAGTGTTCGCATGCATTGGCCTGATTTTAAACATTGTAATTCTCTACAAGGGAGAGTCGCAGTACCAGACAATTTCCCTGAGTACCGTGCACTCAGCAAAGCTAAACTTAATTCTTTTCACTGTACCATGTAATAATATAGGAGTTAAAGTAGTTTCGTATGCACCAGACTTCACTCAGGAGACTTGTTTTCGAATTCCCATTTAGTGGATATGGGGTGGTGGCTAGTACCTTGTATTTTTAGCAAGAAGACCCAGGAAATTTTGAAGACTGTCCTCTCACATTTGAGAAATATTGATTTAGGTTCTCTCAGTAACTTATCAAGCAGGGTCTATTTCAGTGTGCCCTAGGATCATTGTGTTAAAATCAAGTCCTGTTTATTCAGGGCAGTATGGGACATAAAGAATGTAGAGGCCACTGATTTTCAGATGTAAGTCCTTTGAAATTGGCTGGGAGCATATAAAAAAATGCAGGTCCCTAGGGTTCAGCTTCTGAAAAAATATGATTTAGGAAGGGTGATATGGGTTGTGTAAAACTGAATTTTTAACAAGCAGCTCAAATATGACTCTTTTTTGAAAATGTTTATTTTATTTCATTTTATTTTTTGAGCGGGGGAGGGGGCTGAGCTGTCAGCACAGAGCCAGATATGGGGCTTGAACCCAGAAACTGCAAGGTCATGACCTGAGCCAAAGTCGGACACTCCACCAACTGAACCATCCAGGCGCCCTTCAAATATGATTCTTATGAAAGTAAAGACCAAACTTTGGAAATGCTAGTGGCAATCAGTAAAATTTGTCAGTAGTACTCATAGCCTCCTTCCTCCCTCCTTCCCCCAAAGACTGTATTAAAACAAACAAAAGAAAAAAGTTTCATTTCCCCTCTAGAGATAGTGCTAATAAGATGTAAGGAAAAGAGCTTGCTAATGAAAGGAAGAGAAGCAATGGTTATGTATAACTTGGGTTAGATAAGCTCTAATGACTTCTAAGTTCATTATAAATGTTTTCACCATGTCCATTAAGCATGTTAGGATTATTAACACTTTTCAGAGCCTGATGATTCTATTTTTTCATGTTAATAAAGGCTAATAATTCAAATATACCTCCGTTTTAATAGAGAACATTGGGTAAATACCTAGAAGCACAATTGATGGATCATATGGTGAGATAAACTCTAGCTTTGTAAGCAAACTGTCTTGCTGCCCCAAACTGTCTTGCCAAGTGGTTGCAACATATTGGATTCTCACCAGCAATGGATGAGAGTTCCTTTCGTTCTTCATTGCCACACACAACTGGTATTGTCAGGTGTTGTAGATTTTGGCCATTCTAGTAGGTGTGTGATGCTATCTCATTGTTGTATTAATTTGCATTTCCCTAGTAACAAATGTTGTCGAACATCTTTTCATACGCTTGATTGCCATCCGTGTATCTTCTCTGGTGTGGTGTCTGTTCAGATCTCTTGTCCATTTTAAAAATTGGGTTCTTAATTTTTTCATGGTCAAGTTTCAGAATTTCTGTATATTTTGAATACAAGTCCTTTATCAAATAGGAAGTTTGAAACTATTTTCTTCTATCTGATTTAAAAGACAATTGCATAAAATTTTCCAAATAAGGTCACATTGTGAGGTACTAAGACTTAAGACTTCTGTAGAAATTTGAGGGGACACAGTTCAACCCACAACAACCAGCCTAGATCAGTTGACAGCTGGACTTCCTCTAGACATGTGAACCAGCCCAGCAAAAATCAGCAGAACCACCGGGCTTTATTGAACAATTCACGAATCAGGCCATAGGCTCAGTAGTGATAGAAAGGACTTCCAGAGGGCTACAGAAGGGGGGAGAGTTTTAAAGGCAGAGAAAAGTTGGGACAAGGAAGTCACAAATTTAAAAAAGGATTATTTTGGGCAAGGTCCCCTTTCTTTGGCAGAATGTTAGGGTCTATGGGGAAGATTACCTCATTGATGCTGGCTAGAAAATTTCCAACTGGCTGGTTAGGATTACATATTGGGGAAAGGTTGAAACTGCAATTGGGTGAGGTATTAAATGTTGGGTTGATGTTGTGGGCCTAACCCAAGTGCCACACATTTTGGGCTCATTGCTTTTTTTTTTTTTAACAGTTCATTTATTTTTTGTTTTTTTGAAGCATCACAAAAATTATTTTAAATCTTTGCGTTTTTTCTGAGTCTTAAATGAGATATTGTCTATATAATAGTAAAATTCAAGATTAGATTTCATCGAATGACATTTGGTAAGAAGAAAATGACCTTCAAAAACTGTTGGACTCTGGGTCTGTATTGAAGAAAAAAGAACCTGAGGGAAGTGAGGCATTGCTGGGCAATGTGATTTTGCTTCAGAGAAGTCATCCATTACTTGAATTTAGTCTAATCTAAGGGTCGTGTTTACTTTTCGCTTTTCATTTGTTTCATCCTTTTATTGAAACAGAAGACTTAGGTTCTTTAGTCAATGAGGACACAACCTTCTAAATAGGCCTGTGACCCTAAGATGAAACCTTGGGGGTCTTACAATAGAAATTCTGTTGTGAATGGCATCCTGGCTTGAGTTTCATTTGTGGTTCTGACTCCAGTAGAGGGAAGTAAGTGCCCTGCCAAATGCAGTAAAACTACATGTGAGTGGTCAAGGTAATGAAGAGTATCTCCATCCCCTCTCCACCCAAGAAAATGAATCAGAACACTTACAACAACAAAACAACAATAAAATGCCGTACACTGAAGCCTGAAAAGTGACCAACAGATAAAAATTTAGAGCAGCCCAATGTGTAAACTCCACTATGTGTAAAGTCCCAGGGACTGTGTTAGAATCATTATTTTTGACCAAGATTCTTTCAAAAATCCTATATCTAGGATATAGGATTATATGCATTATCTATTGCTGTATTATGAACAACCACAAAACCTCAAGAAGCATTTTGCACCCACATCTGTAGGTTGAAAGGGGAGTTGGCTGATCTGGGGTGAGGATTGACTGGCAGCTCTGCTAATCTTGTCTGGGCCTTCACATTCACCCGGGAATCAGCTGAACTAGGTTGGGCTTAGCTGGCTGAACTTGGGTCTGCTCCATTGATCTCTCATCCTCCTCCTGAGACCACCCCAGCTAGGCCAAACATATTTCCCCCGTGGCAATGGAAGAAAGGCCAGTGTGCAAGCTAGATCACTTAGGTGTTCTTTCAAGGCTCTGCCTGTGTCCTATCTGGTAACATCCCATTGGTTAAAACAAGTCACATGGCTCAGCAGAAAACAAGGGGTGGGAAAGCATGGCCCATCCACAGTGGGAAGGCATTGCATACTTAAGTGGCAAAGGAGAGGACTTGGAACAACTCTCTAGACAATCACATTGGGACTGAGAGATACAAGTTTTTCACAGCCACTCCAGCTGATTCTCTACACCCTGAAATTTGGGAACTTCAGGCTTAGTGCTGTGGTTCTCAGTGCTAACTGAATCATCCAGGGACTTGAAATTTTCTGATGCTTAAACTCCAACCCCCAGAGATTTTAATTTAATGGGACGTGGACATTGGAATTTTAGAAAGAAAAAAAAAGATTCCTGGTTAAGAACTACTCTCCTAGAAGAATTTGAGTTTCAGAGGAAATCACTGCTATGTTTTTCTGCTCTGCTGCAATTTTAATAGGGATAAATCAGGGGAAAGTATGAAGGGAGAACCAAATCTCAGAAAAGCAGCTCTAAAGACAAGTCAAAAACAAGGCTTTACTGAATATCTCCTTTATGCTCCTGGTGTTTGCTGGCCACCAGGGAAATTGTGGCAGATCCTAGAGGTACAGACTTGCTCACATGAAGCTCAGAGAATCCCCAAGAAGATGGATGATCAGTAAATATTTACAAATTATTAAATAATCACAAGCATGCAAAGTGCTGCAAAATACAACTACAAGCTGCTCTGAGAGCAAGTAACAGAGACCTGTTTTCAAAATGCAAATCCATCAATCCCCGGAAGGAAGACAGAATAGCTGCACAGGAAAGAAGGCAGATATATTAAAAAGCCAGAGGTATAGCTCTACTTTATAACTAGTGTCTCCTCTCAAACTGTTTTTGTGCCATTCCGACTTAGCCAGCCTGTCTTAAATTGCATAGATGCAGCAGGAGTCACTTAGAATCTCTAAGACATGTGAGAGCTGGACCGTTAATAACACCTTCGCTTTGGCGATGAGCTAGAATCCGGGCAGTCTGTCAGATTTAACTTCCTTGTTGATCTCCAGCTCCCTAAAGACTAAAAGGTTTTTATATGATGTAATGTCTGTCATGTGAACTGCATTGTGCCTAATTATGTGATTCTAAAGCTGACCCCAGCTTCACAAGTGAGACTTGGCAAAATTTGTGACCTTTAAATCAGAAGTAGGATTATAATTCACTCAATCTGGCTAGCCTGCTATTTGGGGTGGTATTCCTAACATAGGAATATGTTAGGTGAGAATCCTAACATAAAAATTCAGCCCGAAGAGAAGTATTGTCAGCAAAAAGAGATTTTTTTTGTTATTGTTCTAGAATAATGCATCTGTCCTGCCACTTTACTTCAAAAATTATTATAAGACTTTTATTTACTCCATATTTAATCAAATCTATGTTTTCTACTTCATTAGCAATGTGTTCATTGCCATGCTAATTATTAGAGACATTAACTGTGATATTCTAAATTACTTTTTGCCATTTTACCTTCTGTGAACATTTAAAAAATTATTTAAACATTTTAAATTGAAAGATGCCAATATTTTCAATTTTGCCAAACCAATGGTCAGAAAATATATATAGTGCCGTTCAATAGTTGAAGCAAAGTTTTTTTTTTAATTTAATTTCAATTTAACATATAGCATAGTATTGGTTTCAAGAGTAGAATTTAGTGATTCATCACTTACATGTAACACCCAGTGCTCATCACAAGAGCCCTCCTTAGTGCCCATCACCCATTTAGCCCATCTCTTAACCATCTCCTTTCCAGCAACCCTCAGTTTGTTCTCTGTTAAGAGTCTTTTATGGTTTGCCTCCCTCTCTGTTTTTATCTTATTTTATGTTTCCTTCCCTTCCTCTGTGTTTGAAACAAACTTTACATTAGCCTTGCCACAATAATAATTATTTTTCGCTCATGGAATCATAACCTTTAAAAAATCTTAACTCTATTTTTAGGTTGCTGCACTTATCAAATTTAACATTTAAATTTGACATGTGTATTAGATTTCTATTGCTGTATAACAAATTACCACGAACTTAGTGGCTTAACACAATACACATTAATTATATCATAGTTTCAGTGGATCAGGGATCCAATTAAGGCTCTCCATGGTAGGGCTTCTCAGAGGGCTGTAATCAAGATGCTGCCTGGGGGGTGGGTTCTTATCTGGGGGCTTTGCCCTCTTCCATGCTCAGGTGGCAAAATGTATTTCTGGCAGCTGTAGAACTCAGGGAAGTTTACTTCTTCAGGGCCAATAGGGGCCTATCTTTCTGAGGTTGCACCTTTGAAAGCCTAATATAGTTCTAAAGTGTCCTCTGATTAGATCAGGCCTGCTCAGGATGATATCCCAGTTGATTAACTGATAAGTAACCTGGTCACAGGAGTAAAATCCTATTATGTTCCCAGTTTCTGCCCACATTTGAAGGGAGAGGATTATATAGGGTGAGTACGATGGTGGGTGGGAATCTTGGGGGCTTGTAGGATCTGAATGTCCCCCACATTCGTATATTGAAATTCTAACCCACAAAAATGATGGTATTAGGAGGTGGGGACTTTGGAAAGTGCCTATGTCACGAGGGAAAGGCTCACACGAATGGGATTAGTACTTTTATAAATGAGGCTCGGGGGACATACTTTGCCCCCTGAACTTGGAGAGAACTTGGAGAGAAGTTGAGAACTTGGAGAGAAGTATTTTCGACACAGAAGAGGGCCCTCACTCAACCATGCTGGCACCCTAATCTTGGCCTTCCAGCCTCCAAACCATGAGTAATAAATTTCTGTTGATAAGCTGCCCAGTCTGTAGTATTTAGTTACAGTAGCTGGAATAGACTAAGACAGGGGCCATGTTAAAATTCTGCCTATCACAGAGTGAAACTAAGATTTCATCTTTCAAAGAAAAAATTTTAACTTGGGGTTTTAAAAAATTTTATTAAATTCATGTACAATATGTACCCTATGTATTTATTATGTTTTACTTTGCAATTCACACATACACACACACACATACACAAATACTCATTCAGAAGTGCACTTGCATGCTATAGTGTAGTCAGTGATCATTCAGAAGAGAATATTTGGTGAATGACTTTTCTTTCAACTGTTCTTGAGCCCACATTCTCAATGCACTTTAAATCAAAGGCCAATTTCAAGGGTTTATAAAAAAGGAATTTAGTTGTTCATCAGCTTGTTGAAGGGTGGAGGGAATACTGAATCAAGTCAGTAACCAGTTGCTTGATGAGTAAAATGTTATTTTCATTCAAAAATGACATGTGGCTAAAGTTGAATCATTTTCTTCTGCAAATATGTTTACCTTGCCAAAAAACAGTCTCTCCAAGAAACTAACACAAAATCCATTAGGAAGTCAATAGAGTCTGATTAGGAATTACTTCCTAATGTGTGTGTATGCATCTTTTCAGGGGGAAAGCAAACAGACTTGCCTATTTTTCCAACATCATTATTAAAATATATTACTAATAAGAAGATACTGTTTGGAGACCATTGAAAATTATTCCGGGGCACCTGGGGGCTCAGTAGGTTAAGTGACCAACTCTTGATTTTGGCTCAGGTCATGATCTCATTGTTTCCTGGGTTTGAGCCCCTTGTTGGGCTCTGTGCTGACAACACAAGGCCTACTTGGGATCCTCTCTCTCCCTTGCTCTCTGCCCCTCCCTGATCATGCTGTCTCTGCCTCTTTCAAAAATAAATAAATAACATTTAAAAAAAAAGAAAATCATTCCAGCTCATGAAAAGAGATCATTTTGGAATTTCATATTCCTATAGGGTTTAACTATACTTTCCTAAAATTGGTCTTCCCATGCTTTTTGCAGAAATAAACCCAAATAAATATATTAATTTTAATTTAATTATTTGACTGGTATAAAAACTATTTTAGGAAGACTCTTAAAGGTATCTTTATAAGTGATCTGAAGAGTTCTTTTAGAATTCTTTGTATCACAAAATAAAAAATGATAGATTTTCATGCCTTTATTTGTTTTTCTTTTTTTTTAAATAGTTTAATCTGTTGGGGTTCCTGGATGGCTCAGTCGGCTAAGCGTCCGACTTCGGCTCAGGTCATGATCTCACAGTTTGTGAGTTCGAGCCCTGCGTCGGGCTCTGGGCTCACAGCTCAGAGCCTGGAACCTGCTTTGGATTCTGTCTCCTTCTCTCTCTGCCCCTCCCCACTTGTACTCTCTCTGTCTCTCAAAAATAAATAAATGAAAAAAAAGTTTTATCTGTTAACCATGAAATATAAGTTATATCCTTGCTAATATTTCACAAATTTAAAGAATGGAATTAAGGGAGGTAATGAAAATTAATATAATAAAATTACAAAATAAAAAAAATGTATTAATTGGAAAGTCATGACAGAACACAAAGGAGGAAGGCAGCTGGAGTTGAGGTTAAAAGATAGGTGTCTAGTTTGGTGTTAAGCATTCTTGAAGCCAGTGAAAAGGGGAAATTGAATCTTAATATTGATGCAGGCAGGCTATGTCCGAGGACCCAGAAGCGGGGGTCCCATAGGACCAGCCAAGAGGGTCCTTGGCCTCATGCAGGATAGAAATCAAAAGAAATCAGAGAAAGTGAAAGTAGAGTGAACCAGAGAAAGTATAAGCAGAGTTGATTGAATGGGGTAAGTGACAGAGGATAGCAGATGGAGTGTCTGTGAGACTCAGAAATGGAAGAAGTACGAGTCTTGTTGTTGCTTGGAGTTAAGGGTTTATACTGGAAAGGGACCTAGGGTACGTGTTCCTTCAGGATCCAGAGTAGTGTCTAATCAAAGGCAAATGCCAAGTGAACAATAGGTGTTATTCCATAAATCACCAAAGGTAGGGGATGTTGATGCCAGTGGCAGAGAGGTTTGTTCAAAGCTAATGTCCTGGAACAGGTTTGGGATCTGGCTCTTAGATGTTATTAGGTGTTTGGGACCTAGGACAAAACTCAGAGAATGACTAACTTTTTTGCTTTCTCCTTAAAGTGGGAACATAGCTTCTTTGGCTTATTCAGAAATGGGGCCTGGCAAAAACAAAAACAAAAACAAAAACAAACAACCAAAAAACCCCGCAAAGATGGAGCCTTTCTAAGATGGAGTCCCTTCAGCTTTTCTATATCAATATGAACACAGAGAAAATTTTCACCCTCTAGATCCTTAGAGAGAGATTCAGTATGATTGATTCATTCATTTCAAAAATGTTTCTGAGTGACAACTATATATCAGGCAGTGTTTTAGATGTTAGGGTTATAGCAAAACAAAAGTAGGAAATTCCTGCTCTTATGAAGTTTACATTTACATTCTATTTCAAGGCAGAAGATAATGTTTTTTAAAAGGTGTATATGTCAAATGGTGATAAGTGCTATGAAGAAAAAAAAATGGAGGCAGATAAATGGGAGCAGAGAGAATGGGTAGATGGGAAAGTGGTGGTCAATGAAGAGTTCCATGATGAATAACATACTTGAACCCATACTTGAACCCATACTTGAAAGCACAAGGGATTGAACCATGTGGTTATTTGGGCAAAGAGTTTTCCAGGCCAAAGGGAAAGCAAAAACAGAGGCCATGAGGAGGGAGCATGCATCAGTTGTTCTATGAATAACAAAAAGGCCAGTGCAGTTGGAAGGGAGTGAAACATTTCATTCTTAATGAGATGGGAAGCCATTTGGAAGGTTTAGGTAAGTAAATGACATGATTTAGCTTACATTAAAATTTTTTTTTTTTAATTTTTTTTTCAACGTTTATTTATTTTTGGGACAGAGAGAGACAGAGCATGAACGGGGGAGGGGCAGAGAGAGAGGGAGACACAGAATCGGAAACAGGCTCCAGGCTCTGAGCCATCAGCCCAGAGCCCGACGCGGGGCTCGAACTCACGGACCTCGAGATCGTGACCTGAGCTGAAGTCGGACGCTTAACCGACTGCGCCACCCAGGTGCCCCTAAAATTAAAAAAAAATACATTTTTGAGAGAGAGAGAGAGCATGCACACACGCACGCACGAGTAGGGGAGGGGCAGAGAGAGACGGAGACATAGAATCTGAAGCAGGCTCCAGGCTCTGAGCTGTCAGCACAGAACCCAACACGGGGCTTGAACTCACTAGCTGTGAGATCGTAACCTGAGCCGAAGTTGGACACTTAACCGACTGAGCCACCCAGGCGCTCCCTGAATATATTTTGAATAGAGAGGCAATTAGTTGCTTGTGGAGTATTAGAGAAAGAGAAGAGTCCAGGAGGGATTTTGGTTTGGGATGATAAGTTTGAAATGCTGATTAGACATGTAAGTGGATATATGAAAGAGACATTTGACTATTCAAGTTTGAAGGTCCAGAGAGAGATCAAAGCTAGAGATATAAATTTAGGAAACATCAATGTGTGCGTTCTCTTTAAGGTATGGAACCAAATGACTAAGTGGTGTGGATAATGAGGAGGAAGAGTCCTAAGATTGAGACCCTGTGGCAATTTAACATTTGGAGAAGGTGATCAATTGTTGAGCAAGTTGAGACCTAAGAACTTCTCACTCTACTTGTTAAATAGAGGTCCTAGTCACTGGTGACATTGGCAAGAACACTTGCTTTGGAGTTATGTGGATACAGTCTTGATTGGGGTGAGATCAAGACTGAACAGAGAGAGAGGAAATACGGGTGGCAAGTCAAGAAAATTTGTTTAAGGTTTTGCTTCAAATAGAGCAGAGAAATAAGGCAGTGTTTGGGAGGAGAGAGGTGGACAAAGAAAAAGCTTTAAGATGAGAGACGTTACAGAATGTTGTGTACTGAAAGCAATAATCCAGTAGATGGAAAAAATAACAGAAGAGCCAAAAAGAAGGGTAGATGATGCTCAGAAGAGCTTGCACTGGTGTGATGCATGGACTGATGTAGATGGGAGGGTTGGCTTGATCCTGCATGAATGTGCCTGTTCTCCAACAGTCCCAAAAAGAGTGAGTAGAACCAATGGGTGAAACCTTCTTTTTCTGGAGAATGGGAAAGGAGCTTGCCTCCCTAGAGGCTTCAGAGGGGTCTGGCACTGCCAGCTGGCCAGCAACTGACCCACAGTACTCATAGTCCTGCCTCATTCTTTGTCATAGACTCCAGGTCTGAATTGCTCTCTTGTCCAGCAACATAGCAGATGCAGGATTAAAATGCAAGAAGGCTAATGTCCAGGAGGAGACAAGAGCCCCAAGTAAGAGTGCTTGCTCTGTTTTTATTAGGATCAGAAGGCTTACAAACATAGTTTGGACGTGCACAAAGAGACAATGAAATCGTGAACATTAACTCATGGGTGTGGGGAAAAGGGGTTTTGAAGATACGCGGGGTTAGGGGTTTGGGTCAATGCAAAACACAATCCTGGAGCTGGGTGGAAGGTTGTTTACAGCAGACACGAAGCACCACCTTGGTTTACCTAAACTGGCCTAGAGGACAAGAAGGACAGAGCCTGCTACCTCAGGGTCAGCAAGGCACCTTTCTTTTGCTAATTAGCTCCAGCTCTGGGCAACTTTGTGCTGCTACAGTCTAAAGTCCTGTTTTTCTGTTTTTGTCCTTCCTTCCTGTGAGAGCAGCTTTCTGCTATTATACTAAGTTGGGGGGGGGGGGCGTTTCTGCCCTGAATGCCTAATCTTGTTTAACTCATTTTTGATGCTTTCATCCTGAGGCTTCCTATTCCTATACCTTTGTCCTATACTGGGGCCTTTGCCCAGTTTGCCTAATCTTATTTACCTAATCTTGTTTACCCAAATTTGGGTGTGTATATCCTATGACTTTCTAATTCTTTATGCCTTGTTAACACATGGTGCAATCCCAAACAGGCTCCACACCATCAGTGCAGAACCCAATGTGGGGCTCAAACTCACGAACTGTGAGATCATGACCTAAGCCAAAACCAAGATTTGGGTTCTTAACTGACTGAGCCACCCAGGTGCCCCCTCCCTCATTCTTTATCTTTTCCATATTCTGCATTACAAAAGCTGGGGCCAGAGAAGAACATAGGATTCTCTGTATAGGATGAGGCATGTAAAAAATGGAGCAAAATTCTCAGTGTTGTCACCACTTTACTCAGATAATTGCCAATGTCTCTGTCAAGCCTAGTGTAGGGCCTTACCCTAGAATAAACATAAATCAGCATCAGGAATGATATAGTATCTCTACAGAGTAACTCTATGAAAGGGAGGTTTGAGGAGCCTTTTTCCCTGGTGTCTCATAGAGATTTTAGACTTCAAGCTATTATTAGTCTGGTAGGAAGAGCTCTTGACAGGTCTTAATAATATGAATGAGTAAGTAGCACTGTCCAAACGGGCCTTTGCTTTTCAGGAAAAGAACACTGAAGTGCTTTCAAGTCTTGCTTACTAGATTCTGAGCGTTTTGTTGGCTGCTCTCTTGGGAGTGCCCTCGAGTGCCTGTAAAATCCCATGTGGTGACAGAGAGCTCTGAGCATGCAGACAAATGTCCCCAGGTGCATTATGATTCACACCTTAATTGGATCCTACTTGCTAGGTAAACTCTATAATCAAAAGCTAAATGGAATAAATTAGCTATAAACTCTTGGTGTCTTCTCATTCCTGGGCTACCCCCCGTAGTTTCACGATCACAGGGAGTTTTGTATTTATCCCAAAGTACTAATTTTCCAAACCAATAATTTCAGGCTGTAGAAATCAGGCTTGATTGCATCATTATTTCTCCCACTACTTCTCAAATTCTTTTCTTTTTAGCAATGCAACTTTTCAAAAGAAAGATTACTGATATAAAGCTAATATAAAACTAATCAAAAATAGGTAAGAGCAGATGGACATGATTTCACAGTTTAATCCTAATTTGGATGATATGTATCACTGTTTAAGAAGCATACCCTGAAACTTCTGTTCTCCATATGTATATGTCTATAATAATTTTATGATTTGAATTCTATCTTCTACATACTTTTGCACAGTTCTGTTTTTTTTCAAGTTTATTTATTTTGAGAGAGACATGGTGTGAGCATGGGAGGGCCAGAAAAAAATGAGAGAGAGAGAGAGAGAATCCCAAGCAAGTTCAGTGAGGTCAGCGCGCAGAGTGCGATGCAGGGCTTGAACTCAGAAACTGTGAGATCACGACCTGAGCCAAAATCAGGAGATGGAGGCTTAACACACTAAGCTACCCAGATGCCACAACAGTTCTTAAACTTATGCAGTAAATAAGAAAGACACAAGAGGATTTTCATTTAGCAGCTATGTCGTCAGAAGACCTGTGGTCCAAGTCCCAGGTCCACCTCTTACATGTTGTGTGACTTCGGTGAATCACTTGATGACACAAAACCAGGCTCCATCTATCCACTACCTTAGAGTGTGCACTTCCTTTTTGACTTTTGCTCTTGCTCCACTTGTTGATGTTTTTCCCCCATAGAGACAAAGGAGAAAGGTTTATAAAGGAAGTAAGAAAAATAGTAAATAATGATTGAAAGAGAAGATCAAAGTTACACTGTTTGAAAAAAAATATGCAGTGGAGGTGGCCTCTCTCATCTCATTCTTACGTAGCAGTTCTTTTCTTCCCTAGAATGACTCCCTCTTCATAGAACAGAAATAAGGGCACCTGGGTGGCTCAGTTGGTTAAGCATCTGACTTCAGCTCAGGTCATGATCTCACGGTTCATTTCATGGGTTCAAGCCCATGTCGGGCTCTGTGCTGACAGTGTGGAGCCTGGAGCCTGCTTCCGATTCTGTGTCTCCCGCTCTCTCTCTGTCCTTCCCCTGCTCATTCTCTGTCTGTCTGTCTCTCTCTCTCAAAAATAAATAAACAATAAAAAAATTTAAAAAAGAAACAAAGGTCTTCAAAATCACATGTACTTTTGTAAGATGAATACAAATCTAAAAAGGGAAAAAGTGGAATTTTTAAGGAGCAAAAGATTTCCCCTCTTTTTTTTCTTAGAGCGTTTACTTTAGAAAACTTTTATTTTTGCATTCTTTCTCTGTTCCTTTGATATATATGTAAATCTTTCTAAAAACCAAAAAGACTTTTGCCAGCTTTTCACTCGCACCATGCATTTTTCAGGAACTTGGGAACTATCTCTTTGAATGTAAATCTCAAGGAAGAGAAAAACCTCTATTTCCCTATCTTCACAGACATTTGACTTTGAATGCTGGCTCCAAATTGTGACTACCTTTCATAGAGTTGGGATAACTTTTATTCCTTTGGATAAAGGCAATTAGTGAACACAAATTGCCCTTCAATTAACATGTGAATTTAAGATGAGCTATATGTAACACGTGGTGCCGTCAAAGTCCCCCTACTTGAAGATTATCTGTTGTTTATTTTGGGAAATGGTCTTCCACACAGCCTTTGACTCCTACACCAAGGGGCCTTAGGCCTGAAACACTTCCTTACCCGGAGATAAAGAGTCCTCACTACCTGTTCTGGGCTTATCACCTTGTGTGGCAATATCTTTCCCCATTTCAGGCTAAGTGTGTGTTTCTTTGTTTTGCATAAGCATGTACACATATAGCACCTGGCCAACCCCACTAATATAGATGATCCTTGACTTTTGAAGTTTCAACTCATTGTTTTTCTGCTTTATGATGGAGCAAGAGTAATACCCATTTGGTAGAAACTACTTTGAATTTTGAGTAGTGTATGGCTAAACAACCCATACACTTACAATCCTTACAACCATTCTGTTTTTCATGTTCAGTACAATATTCAATAAATATTGAATATTTACACGATCTCATGTAAGTTATTACATGAAGTCAACACATATTATAAAATAGGCTTTGTGTTAGATGATTATACCCAACTGTGGGCTGATGAAAGTGTTCTAAGCACATTTAAAGAACACTAGGCTAAGGTATGATGTTTGGTATATTGGGTGTATTAAGTGCCTTTTCAACTCCCATATTTTCAACTTATAGTGGGTTTATTGGGACATAATCCCATCGTAAGTCAAAGAAGATCTGTATTAGTAACTAAAGGTCTTTTTTCATTTTTGCCTTGTTGCTTTAACTGGCTACTCCAAAACCTTGCCACTCAGCTCACTCTCCTCCAGCCCAACTGAGCTCTTACAGAGTAATGGCATTATTTTTCAGAGACAAAAGAACAAAGTCTTGCTTACAAAGGCAAGCATTGGTTGAATTTAGGCCAAGGAAAAATGAAGGTATTAAACCACACTTTGGCTATTAAAATGAAGAGAAACATAATGCCCAAGTAAAGAAAAAATTTTAAATTTCTACTGTAAAGGAAAACTTTAAACTTCAAAGATAAGTGAGATTGAAAATAAAAAACACATCACCATTCTGTGTTGCATGTGTATGCATAGTATGCATGTGTATTGGTTAATACCAGTCACTCTTCATTTATGATGCCTTTATGACTTTCTTGTTTATAGAATGAATTGCTATTAAAATAATATGAAAGCATTTCTAGAAAATGCTCCTTGACAAGAACTTGATTTGCTTATGTACTTCACAATACAGAACCAATCCCTCTCAATCCAGACATGGTCATTGAATATTCTCTATGTGTCTGAAACCATTAAGTTTTCTGACAGGGAGAGGAGTTGTTATAAACTTAACCTTTGACCTCAAGAGTTTAAAGAAACCATAGTAAGAGCACTGAAACAAATAGAAGCCAGTTGGATTGTGCTGGCAACAAATTACTTAGAACTTAATTAGAGCTGGAGATCGGGAGGATTCCAGGAATCTGATGGGGATTCACCAGAAGGCATCCCTCCTCCTCCTCCTCTTCACTGCCTCACTTCCCAACTAGAATTACTCTATTCTTTTATTTTAGAGAGAAAGTGAGAGCAAGCAGGAAAGCAGGGCAGAAGGAGAGTGAGAATCTTATGCAGGCTTCACACTGAGAGTGGGGCTCAATCCCATGACCCTGGAATCATGACCTGAGTCGAAATCAGGAGTCCAGCGCTCAACCAACTGAGCCACCCAGGCATCCCTTAAAAATACTCTATTTTATTATTATTTTTTAAAAGTTTATTTATCTGTTTTGAGAGAGACACAGCATGAGAAGGGCAGGGGCATAGAGAGAGGGAGAGAGGGAGAATCCCAAGCAGGTTCTGCACTGCCAGCACAGAGCTGGATGTGGGGCTCAAACTCATGAAGCCATGAGGTCATGACCTGAGCCAAAACCAAGAGTTGGATGCTTAACCAACTGAGCTACCCGGGCACCCCAGAAATTCTCTATTTTAAATAATTAAGGCTTTAACTTCAAATAAGATACATGGGGTACATGTTAAAAGGAAGGTCCCTCACTGCTTTGGTCAGTTTCCCTGCTGTTCCTTATCTTCTCTCTCTTTCCACATTTCCACGTGTAGTAAAAAGAATTAGATTGCCACTTCCACCCTGAATATCAGAGAGACATCATCCTTGTATACGTTTCCTTCACACCATGGGGTGGCCTCTCAGGGGCTATATTGTAGATCATTGCTGGACTATTCTGCCCATGACAGATCCTTCTAAGATTGAGGACCTAGGGCAAGACAGAATATTCCTCCTTTTCAATAGAATTTTAATGTACTCACTGCACATTATTTTTGCATACAATGTGTTATTTGGAGAGTGAATGGTAGCATAATGCTTGAGTTGGCATAACAAAGATCAGCTCATTTTCTCATCTTGTGCCTCATCCTTGATTACTGCTTTGTACCAGTTGAGATACATGACTAATAGTTTTCAGTGTATCAATGACCCATTATGAAAAATACCTTTTTTCTCTAGTTATTCTGGACGTAGACAAGCTTAGTTCTGCTATTTTTGAAATTGTTTATTTTTATTTCATTTATTTATTTATTTATTTATTTATTTATTTATTTATTTATTTATTTATTTATTTATTTATTTAAATGTTTATTTAGTTTTGAGACAGAAACAGAGCATGAGTCGGGGGAGGGGCAGAAAGAGAAGGAGACACAGAATCCGAAGCAGGCTCCAGGCTCCCAGCTGTCAGCACAGAGACCGCCCCGGGGCTTGAATCCACAAACCAAGAGATCATGAACTGAGCTGAAGTCGAACACTCAATGACTGAGCCACCCAGGCACCCCAAAATTGTCTATTTTTAAAATTCAGTCTACTTAACCATTATTGTGGACTTTTGCTTAATTTTCAAAAAAATTAAAAACCATACAGTACACAAATTCTTGTTTTATTTCTGAAGAGAAAATTAGGACAACAGCCTTGAGAGACAGAACATAAAAAAAAAATCATACCTTTTGAACAACGCATCTTTAAAAAAATAGTCATCCTTTTCCTTTTCTGGAATGTATGTATGTGTGTCTCAAAACAGTGACTGAGACTATTCTTTTACTGAGATTGACTCTTCATGAAACTGCATTTCTCCAGATGAAATTTTGTAAATGTTATTTATTAATCTTATAAGTGACCTATTAATATCATCTGTTTAAATATTGCATTGCAAGATGTAAATAAATATATGCCATTTAGCCATAAAAACTTTTAATATTTAACAATTCTTTTTCCAGAGTTGTATTCTCAACAGTCCTAAGTAAAAGCAGCTTTTGTTGTTGTTGGCCATGTTATCTTTATGAGAAAATACAAACACAACGTTTTTCTGAATTTTAGAAGACTGGTAATGCTTTACATAAGTACACTCTAGTCACTATATTCCCCTTGAGGAAGAAGAGCATCTCCGCCTTAATTATGCCAGAAGGCCTGTGCCCACTCACTCCCCAGCCACAAGCCCTTAAGGGAGCAGGAGTTTCTAGTCTGAGTCAGCCCCCTGAGTAGTCTTGGTTCACGGCAAGCTGGGTCACTGTTATGCATCTGCACTGTTCACTGTGTTTCCTTGACCTTCATGCTTGTCACGTTTCTAGGCGGCACCTGATTCCTCAGGGAAGGATGTTCACTTTCTACATCTTCCACTTCACGCAGAAATGTCAAAGCAAATCAGCCCCAAACGTTTTGGAGCCTAGGCTGTCTTTCTCTGTTCTCATGAGAACTCCTCCATGGGAATACTAGAATTTTCCACTCCCATAATTTATAGTTTGAGAGGAAAGGGGGATTTAAGGGTGTAAATTATAATCCATTTGGCCCTGCTTCACAAGGTTGACCTCTACAAATGATGTCACTTGGGCCTCTGGATGGATTCAGCCAGGGAGAGGCACTGACAAGAGATTGGAGTATGGGAGCCAGGTGAGTTTGAGATAGTCTTCTCTTTTCCCCCAGGTTGGCCAAGGTTTGGGCACTGGCTACATTTCCGTAGATGATGATTCCTGTTAGCCTCGTTTCTAAGGTTCTAATTCTCACTGTGTTCTAGTTTTCTCCCTTGACCCATGAGGCCTAGAATGATAAAATATTCCTGTTGTTACTAGTCCCTGGGTACCTCATCTTCCCTTGTTTCCTTAACCTTGTCCAAACTTCTCTAAATAGTCTCTTCAGGAGATTTTCTTTTGTTCAACCCTTTGCGTGTATACTGGTTTCCTGCCAGAATCATGGCTGATAAAGCATAAGTCGGTTTAATTATTTAAGTATAAGCTCAAGTATCCCAATGTAATTTTAACTGAGAGTTCATCTCTGTGGAACTTGTACTTTCATTAGTGATTTGTACTTAGAGTTCCCAGGAAAAGAGGGATGGTTTGCAGGGCTGGATTCTGGCATTCCTGGGTCCCTGGCAAACGTCACATCCTAGTACTGACCAGACATCACCCTTGACTTCTTATCTTCATTGTTTCTGAACTTTGACATTTCCTGGTACATACCAGGCATTCAGTAAATAATAATGAAGTGAATGAATGTTTTCACGAAGTTATACATTGTCATATTCATATGGCACATGCAACTTTGTATTTTTTCACTCGACATTAGAGCACAATAATTTCTTGTTATTAAAGAAAATTTGACAGATATTTAATGGATATATGGCAGTTCAATGTACATATGTAGATGGCACAATAGATCAGTCCTCTTCATTCTTTTACTGAAAGGAGAAATGCTTGTCTTATCACTCTTGAGAGAGAGAAACTCCCAATTTTATTTCATAGTTAACTAATGTATGGGTCTCAGAGACCAAATAATTCATATACAAATCATGCCATTTCAATTCTATTTTCCAAAATTGATATGCCAGCCTTCCCCATTAAACAGCTAGTGCAGGAAGTCACATTGCTAGTATCAAACTAAAAAAAAACAAATAACCAGTTATTTTTGTAGCAGAAAATGGGTTTATTCAGGAAGAGCAGAAACTTGTAATTCAGGACATGCAAGCAATGGCAGAACCCTAGGCAAGTATGAAGAGTCAAAGGGAAGGTCAGCTTTTATTATGTTTTAGGAGGACAGTGGGGAGGGTTGTTTTGAACAGAAGTTCATTGGAGAAGAACAAGAGTTCAAGGTTGTGGTGGTTTCTCATTGGCTGTAAGCCATACTTAGTGTGCTGTTGCTGGGACAGGGAGAGATCTTCCTTTTTTTAAAAAAAAAGCAGAAGAGAAATTTTCTTCCTCATTGTTTTTTTATTTTTTATTTATTCTCAAATTAGTTAACATACAGTGTAGTCTTGGCTTCAGGAGTAGAACCCAGTGATTCATCTCTTACATATGACACCCAGTGCTCATCCGGAAAAGTGCCCTCCTTATTGCCTGTCACCCATTTAATACACCCCCCCACCCCCATAAACCCTCAGTTTGTTCTCTGTATTTAAGTCTCTTATGGTTTGCCTCCCTCTCTGTTTTTATCTCATTTTTCCTTCCCTTCCCCTATGTTCATCTGTTGTGTTTATTACATTCCACACATGAATGAAATCATATGTTATCTTTCTTTGACTGACTTATTTCACTTAGTATAATACCTTCCATTTCCATCCACATTGTTGCAAATGGCAAGATTTCATTCTTTTTCACCACTGAGTAGTATTCCATTGTGTGTGTGTGTGTGTGTGTGTGTGTGTGTGTGTGTGTACATACACATCTTAATCCATCCATTAATTGATGGACATTTGGGCTTGTTCCATAATTTGTCTATTGTTTATAGCACTGCTATAAACATTGGGGTGCATGTGACCCAGAAGAGAAATTTTTATATGAAAAGTATCCTCCCTTGTTAAGATAAGAATGATCTTCCTTTTCTCTGCTGGTTGTGCAGTCTACAATGAGTGATATGTGCACATGAACTCCCCCTTAAGGGCCTCTGGACTCCACTTTATTTATTTATTTATTTATTTATTTATTTATTTATTTTAAATTATCTTTTTTTTTTAAGTTTATTTATTTTTGAGACAGAGAGAGACAGAGCATGAGACAGAGAGAGACAGAGAGAGACAGAGGGGCAGAGAGAGAGGGAGACACAGAATCGGAAGCAGGCTCCAGGCTCTGAGCCATCAGCGCAGAGCCCGACTCGGGGCTGGAACTCACGGACCGTGAGATCGTGACCTGAGCTGAAGTCAGACGCTTAACCGACTGAGCCACCCAGGCGCCCCTGGACTCCACTTTAAATGAGGCTTTTGTTAAACTCATTTTTCACACCAGTTATGTCACTTGCAAAACAAAATAGGAGGAGCATCATTGTTGCAGCCTCACTTGTAAGATGTGTTTGCACAGCAATTTACTGCCTGTTCACAAAGTGGCAGGACAGTGGCCCAGGAGGCCAGCCGAGAGAGGGAACATCACTGCTCTGTGTGAATCCTGGACTGGCCAGGTCTTCACAGACCTGAGTGTACACCAGCAGACCCACATTAACCTGATCCATAAGAGAGACATTAGGCTGGCATCCAGCTACCCCGCAGCCTCTCAACCCACTCCCAATTCCTGGAATTCTATTTTGAAAGTGGCGGTTCTCAAAGCACAGCACCCTGAACAGAAACATCAGCGTCACCTGAAGAATTTTTAACGTACAAAAATTTGGGCTCCTCTTCAGACTTGTTGAATCAGAAAATCCGGATGGGATCCGGCAATCTGTGTTTTAACAACCCCTTCAGGTAATTCAGATGCTGAAGTTTGAGAACCGTTTGCTTAAAGCACTGATACTTAAAAGACAAGTATTCATTAATGGAATGTGGACGTTCGGAGTCGGTTTGAGAGGAGATGGAAGGAAGTCGGAGGAGGGATCTGGTTTTGAAGTGGAAAGAGGTCTAATGAAGGGGTAAAAAGTAGGCTTTCAGGGAAGCAAATGCCTCAGTTCATTTTCTTTACTTCACAGAGAAAGTAGCTGAAAAAGTTGTACTTGACTATTATAGTGAGTTTAAAATGGTCCTTTCTTGGCAGGAAATGAAAAATGAGACAGGGAAGGACAATAGGTTCCAGAAGGGAAGATATTAGTTGACATGTGTGTATCCAGGCATCCAGCACTATGACACCCATCCTTCCAAGAGAGGGAGGCTTTGTGGGTCACCCCAGCCTTTCCAGACTCTCCAGACCCAGGCCTGTTGAGTTGTCTCAAGACTACTTTTCCTCCCCCAGCAACCTCTGCAAATACCATGAAGTCTTGAGAGCACAGGAACCCATTCCTCAATGCTGTAGGGCCTACATCAAGTTGAGATGTTATGTGGACAGAGATAATTATAGTAGGATTTACAGAAAACCCACTCCTTTACCTGCCCTGGGTGATAGGGTGCCCTTCCTATAAGATCTATCACCACATAATACAAGTACCATATTATTAACAAATAGCAATAAGTACAATTTTTGTAATCATCACTAGTATAATCAGAGCTGGTTGATAGCCCCCTGAGCTCTGTTGAGCCTGCTTCTCAGTCATTAGTGCCCATGAGAATTGCCTGGATCTAGTTGCAGTGTGGATTCTGATTTAGTACCATCTGGATCATGACCCAAATTGGGGCCAATAATGTGGAGTCCCTGGACCACACTGTGAGTAACAAAGATATGGAGAGTGAGAGCTATGCCAAGTTCTTTTCCTAGTGGAAAAAAATAGAGCATATTTCTGCTCATCACAGTTTCTCTGGCAAAAGAACTTTGTGGTGGGTATTATGGGATGTACAGGTTAATTTGTACCAATTTTGCATGGAGCCAAAGAATAAATGGGCATGTCAGTCCTGCTTTACATTCAAAATCAGAAATCACTGGTGATTAATGGTAGAATAATTAAGCTTCTGTCATAAATTGTGAAAGCTTCAGTTCTCAAGCCAGCTTTTATCCTGTAGAACTCTTGCAGAAGCAATCCTCTCTTCAAAGCAGTGGGGCAACAGTGAAAGTGATCATTGTAGCCCATGTATACTAGAAAGCATCAAGACAGTATACTTTGTTTTTTTTAAAGTTCATTTATTTATCTTGAGAGAGAGCTGGGTAGGGACAGAGAGAGAGAAAAAGAGTGAGAGAATCCCAAGTAGGTTCCATACTGTCAGCACAGAGCCAGATGTGGGGCTCAAACTCACGAACTGAGATCATGACCGGAGTCGAAGTCAAGAGTTGGATGCTTAACCAACTGAGCTGCTCAGGTGCCCCAAGACAGAGATACTTTCTAAACATCAGTCCTGGGGAATTAGGTTAGTACTTTCAGATTTAATTCAACAGGGCCTGCCATACCAGAAGTCCTGATTGCCAAGTAAGATCTAATGTTGGTACTTACTAGCTATCGAGAATTAGCTAGTAACGAAGTTGAAGGTGCATGTAGTGTCATGAATTAGATGAAGAACTTCTAAAAACTGAGTGACTCACCCTGTTCCTGCCTGCTGATGGGACATTAGTCAGTTGCCTTTTAGTGGCTGTAACAATCCAACAAAATGTTCTCCTTTTGAATTTTACTTAAGACTGTCTCTGATGCAAATCAGATGATTGTGGAGTTATACAAACAGAATAAATATCAATTAAAGTAATTTCCTTTTTACTGTTTCATACTTAACTCGTGATGACTATGTATGGTATGTATATGTGTGTGTATATATACATATACATACATATACTTTGCCAAAGAGATAAGTTAACTATTGACCTTATTTTAAAGAGAAAGGCATTGCCCTAATGTCACAGATTTGTATGGTATTTACTGAATCAAAATTTAGAGTAAGAGGCTCCCAGTGTGGTGCAAAGCATGTATCATGCTGTTCTTCTGAGAAGAGTGAATAGCTTAGGTGAGGAGGAACAGAGAAGACGAACCAATCATGAAAGCTACAATTATATTGATCTAGTAGTAACCATTTCACTATAACTCAATGTCAGTAGAGTTTCTTTAATATTCATTTTATGGTCTGAATATTCATTTATCCTCTTAGTTCTCATTTGTATATAGAGCTGTTGTGGAAGCTGTTGTGGAAGTTGTGAATGAGGGGAGGCCAGAATACCTGTGGTAGGCAGAATTTTAAGATGGCCCCCAAGATTCCTACTCCCTGGTGTAAGTGCCCTGTCTAATCCCTCTCCTTGAGTGTAGGCATGACCCATGAATGGGTTGGAATTTAACTTCCATGATTAGGTTACATTTTACAGCATAGATAAAGAGATGTGGAAGGTATAATTAAGGTTTCAAGTCAGTTGATTTTGAGCTCATCAGAAGGGAGCTTGTTCTGGGCAGCCTGAGTTAGTCAGATGAAAGCCTTAGAAGACTGGGCTCCTCATAGAGGGACAGATGATCTCCTACAGGTCATGAAGAAACCTGTCATGAACTGCCTGCAGAGAGTGACCGCCTCTGGGAAACAGGGTCTCAGTCCCACAACTGCAAGGAACTGAATTGTACCAGCAACCTAATAACAAAATGCAGCCCTCTGTCTCTGAAAGATTTAGATCTGAAATAAAATGATATACACTGGTTGAAAACCAAGAAATTGGACATAAAATTGTACTTCTAGTATCATGGAGGACTTCCTGCTATAGAGTAAATGAATTCCACACAGGCAAAACTTCTGCATTCATTGATGGATATCCAACAGAATGCCGTGGAGACAAAACAAAATAGAGCTAGGATTGGGGGACAAGGCAGTAGTCTTCTGGGTGGCATGGGCTTGCCCTGGGGATGACCATGTATGTAAAATCATTGTTTAGAGTATGAATCTTGAGCTAAGTATAGGAAAAGTTGAGTTTGGTATTAAAAGTAGATATAGTAAGCTAAAATGTAGAAGGTAAAGTATGTGTAAAAGTGGTCCCAATATTACCAGCAGAATCAAACCGTCTTTGGAGGAAAATTTTTCTAATCCATATGGAGTAATTAAATAAAAATAAATCATCACTAAGGAATGAAGGTAACCCATCAAGTGTAGGAGTCAGTGGAAACAACAGGATCCAAGACCTACAATGTTGGAATTTTAAGATGTCGTGTATATTAGCTATCCAGAAACTTATTTATTTATCTACCTATTTGTTATTTTATTTATTTATAATAAAATAAGTAAATAACAGCACACTATGAATATTTTTGTGCCAATAAATTTAAACTTAGACAAAATACATAAATAAATACACAAATATTTGCAGTCAGTTGACTCAGCTGACTCACAGGTAAAGAGGGAGACAATATCTTAGAACTTTTTCAAGACTCCAAGAGTGAAACATTTTCTTATAATGAACTTCCCAGATCCACTGGGTTTTTAAAGGCATATTCTAACCCACTTCCAAGAAATAGATCTGTCCAATCTTAAATAAAACCTTTTAGAGAATTGACAACGAATTCACTAATTAATCCTGTTATTAGTATAACAAATACTTTGGTTCCAAAGTAGAAGAGTACCAAATTAAAAGACATTTATTTTATTTTATTTTAATTATTTTTAAAAAATTTATCTAAATCCAGTTTGTTAACATATAGTGTAATAATGGTTTCAGGAGTAGACACCCAGTGCTCATCCCAAGTGTCCTCCTTAATGCCCATCGCCCATTTAGTTTATCCCCCCCTCCAGCAACCCTCAGTTTGTTCTCTGTATTTAAGAGTCTCTTATGGTTTGCTTCCCTCTCTGTTTTCATCTTATTTTTGCTTTCCTTCCCCTATGTTCATCTGTTTTGTTTCTTAAATTTTACATATGAGTGAAATCATATGATATTTATCTTTCTCTGACTTATTTCACTTAGCATAATACACTACAGTTCCATCCACATTATTGCAAATGGCAAGATTTCATTCTTTTTGGTGACTGAGCAACATTCCACTATATATATATCTCTATATCTATCTATCTATCTATCTATCTATCTATCTATCTATCTATCCATCTATCTATAATATTCATATATATACATATGTACATGTATCTATACCACTTCTTTATCCATTCATCAGTTGATGGACATTTGGGCTCTTTCCATGTTTCGGCTATTGTTGATAGTGCTGCTATAAATAGTGGGGTGCATGTGCCCCTTTGAATCTGTATTTTTGTATCCTTTGCATAAATACCTAAGTAGTGCAATTGCTGGGTCGTAGGCTAGTTCTATTTTGAATTTTTTGAGGAACCTCTATACTATTTTCCAGAGTGGCTGCACCAGTTTGCATTCCCACCAGAAGTGCAAAACCATTCCCCTTTCTCAGCATCCTCGCCAACATCCGTCATTTCCTGAATTGTTAATTTTAGTCGTTCTGACAGGTGTGAGGTGGTATCTTATTGTGGTTTTTATTTGTATTTCCCTGATGATGGGTGATGTTGAGCATGTTTTCATGTATTGCTTGGCTATCTGGATGTCCTCTTTGGAGAAGTATCAGTTCATGTCTTTTGCCCATTCTTCACTGGATTATTTGTTTTTTGGGTGTTGAGTTTGGTAAGTTCTTTATGGATTTTGGATACTAACCCTTTATCTGATATGTCATTTGCAAATATCTTCTCCCATTCCATCAATTGCATTTTATTTTGTTGATTGTTTTCTTCACTTTGCAGAAGGTTTTTTATCTTGATGAGGTCCAAATAGTTCATTTGTGCTTTTGTTTGCCTTGCCTCTGGAGACATGTTGAGTAAGAAGTTGCTGTGGCCAAGATCAAAGAGGTTTTTGCCTATTTTCTCCTCTAGGATTTTGATAATTTCCTGTCTTACATTTAGGTCTTTCATCCATTCTGAGTTTATTTTTGTGTATAGTGTAAGAAAGTGGTCCAGGTTCATTCTTTTGCATTTTGCTTTCCAGTCCAAATAAAAGAAATTTAAAAAGAAAAGAAGCCAATCTTAAACGAGTGAGATATAAGGAAGATAATATACCACAATCAATTAGTATTTATCTCAGGAATGGAAGGGCGCTTTAATATTAGCGAATCTATGAATATTATTCAACATGTCAACTCATGAAAGGAGGAAAATATATAATTATCACTTTAAAGCATAAAGAAATATAATAAAATTCGAACCCACTTATAATAAAATAATAATAATAAAAACTAGGAAGAGCAAAAAATACCCTGAACCTGATAAATTTTATCTACCACCAGCGAATGAAGAAACATCATTCCTAAAGGAAAAACACAGAAACCATTTTCTGTAGAATAAAAAAAAACAAGAATGCCTACACTTACAGCTTCTATTTATCATTTAACTGAATGTTTGAGACAGTGTAGTAAAACATAAAAAGGAACTTAAATATAAGGATTGAAAAGAAAAAAATGTTATTTTGAAGATAAGATCATCTACATAGAAAACCCAAAATAATCTTACATATTGTCAGAAATAAGAGAGTATATTATAAGATAGTACACCGAGAGTATGAACATAGCAAGGTGGCAAGCCTTTAGATCAATACAAATGTATTAATAAGGAGTCCTTTCTAATAAATGATGACAATTTCAGGTATGGGGAATGGTCCACAGGACATAGTTTCATTTTTCAGGAAGATCAATCTCCCTATGCCAGGTGGAAAATCATCTTTAAAATCCTAGATTTCTGTAATTTCTTTTTTCTTTGAACCTTTCATCTTCAGATCAGTGTTGAGGTTCTGGATACCAATGTTTCTTCTGGTTTTCTAGTCTTTATTTACTAAAGGATTCCATCTTTCTTTCTGTCTCCTGGGACATGTAGAAAAGGGCTCTCTATTCTAACAAGAGTTGACCTTCATGATGTTATTTTCAAAGGAGGCATGTTCTTCCCATTCCCCTCTCAGACATCCTCTTCTGACTCAGAGATCAGTGCTTCCCAACTTTGTGAATTTGTTTCAAAGAAAGTTCATGGATTAGTGGCACCTCAGCAGAACATGAGGGCAAACACATTGAGCTGGAAGTCAGGTTCATTGCTAAGTGTGTCGATGTTCTTCATCCAATGCTCTAGGGTTCAAAAGACCTGAGTTCTAGATTCATGAAAAATCAATTCATCCCATTGAGCCTCTGTTTCCTCAACTGTAGAAAAGGTTTGCTTTTCTCATGGAGGTTAGAGACAAATAAATGATATTATAAATGTGACTGAATTTTGTGTACTAAAATTCTGAATTAATTGAAAGTTATATGGTTATATGAGTTATTCCTTTATTTTCTGTACAGTGCCATCCACTGGTAAGATAGATATATAATAATTGCAAAGAATAAAGTAGCCTGGCTTCAACTATCATGTGATGGAATTAAAAAGACTATGTGTCTATAATCCTGAGATACAAATATGTATCATTAAACTAACTTAGAATCATGATCTCAACTTTGCATCTCAGGGAAATTATGTTAAGGTTGCCAAGAAAATTCTTCTCCCTATTTTACAGATGTGGAAAAGAGTAAAACTGTTTGCCTAGATTTTTGGAAATTGGGTGTGTAGGAGATGTATAATCCTGTTTTGGTAGAATTCTTCTTAAATATATTTTCTTCAGAAATAAATTGCCTCACTCCCAGTTTGTTCGTAAAGCACAATTACTCTGAATAACTACTTTGGCTAGTCTAGAGATTATGAAGCTATATTATTCAGTGTACTGAACAAAAAAACCCACTAACCAAATAAACAGATGAAAATGCTTGGTTTGCCCTGTATAATGACGAATTTCTTGGGCGCCTGGGTGGCTCAGTTGGTTAAGAGTCTAACTCTTGATTTTGGCTTAGGTCATGATCTCATGGTTCATGGGTTTGACCCCTGCATTGAGCTCTGTGCTGACAGTGCAGAGCTTGCTTGGGATTCTCTCTCTCTCCCTCTCTCTCCTACCCCCTCTCTCTATCCCTCCCCAGCTCACACTCTCTCAAAATAAATAAGCTTAAAAAAATGATGAATTTCCACCAGTTTCCATGGAGGGCTTGAAAATACTTTATCACTAACATAGCTATAACTGTCACTCATTTGACTCTTTTCTTCTGGTGAAGGCAGAAAATTTAAATTGTTGAACCAAACTCCAAACTTCTAATGTAGACTTTGTTGAACAAGTGCTGTTCTCTGGGGAATATATGTAGATGTTTCATGTCATTCAGAGTAGTTCTTATTCAAATGTGAGACACTATGTTACCTCCATTATTAGCTTATGTTCTTATACTTTGCTTCAGCATATAAATTAGATACCACTTAAATATCTTAAATTGAAGAAAGACAATCTTACAAGAATGTTAACATGAATAATTGGCTCAAGTTTGTTAAAATTCTTCTTTTGTGTTTCTTAACTGAATATTTTTGTGTTCGTTGTGGTAGTTAAACTGACTGAACTCATGAGCAATGTTTTTTTAAAAACGCTGGGAGTTTGGAAAGAATTTTTTTTTTTAATTTTTTTTTTTAACGTTTATTTATTTTTGAGACAGAGAGAGACAGAGCATGAATGGGGGAGGGTCAGAGAGAGGGAGACACAGAATCTGAAACAGGCTCCAGGCTCTGAGCTGTCAGCACAGAGCCCGACGCGGGGTTCGAACTCACGGACGGCGAGATCATGACCTGAGCTGAAGTCAGCCGCTTAACCGACTGAGCCACCCAGGCACCCCTGGAAAGAATTTTTTATGCAAGATAGATTAAAAGAAAATATTTGTAAAATAAAATTATACTTTTTTCTTTTATGAGTTCACAAATATGTAATTTTATTTTTATAATATTTTGTAATTATAAAATTATATTTAAAATTTTAATTGTATAATTGTAATTAAGTTTTAAATTCTAAAGCTATATCTTTACTGTTTAATTATTACATTATAAAATTATAATTTAAATGTGGAGTGAGTGGCAAAACCATACGGAGTAATTATCCAATTTACTTTAAATGTAATTTCATTGTTCATCTCAGTAAGGTATATCCCAGGGACAAAAAGAACTATAAAAATGCCATACACTGGTTTCTTTAATTACAATGTTTAGGATAGTTTTGTTTTTGTTACTTTGAGGCCATTGCATGTGAATTATAGGATAACCCACATGAATAATTATGAGAATAAGTATTTTCAGTGTGGGTAAGAGGCTACACAGTTGTAATATCAGAATTTAAGTAAAACTTGTAATCTTGAATTTGAGTTGGAACTGTCTATCAGTATGAACTTAGGATGCATTTTATCTTTAAATGCAACAAAAGTTTTTAAAGAACCCTATTTATTTCTATCTAATGAAAAGGCCTAAAAACAATGGCCAACACAGTAAGAATGATCACCCCCCCCCCCCCCCCCAGTGCATGAGTTGTGGTATCTAAATACCATCATTCATTAAAGAAATTAAGAGTCCTTTGGAAAAATGGTTGGACCCAGGTTTGGAGAAAAAATATAAAAATATAAAAGATGAGCCTTGAATGTCTTGTCAAACCAGAAAGTGAGAAAGCCATCAAAGGACTCAGAAGACATCATTAAGAGACTTCCATTGGCAGAAGATGGGACACCTTCAATGTCACTAAGACTAATACCATCAATTTATTATTTTTAAAAAATGTTTGTTTATTTTTAAGAGAGAGAAAGAGAGAGAGAGTGGTGAGGGGGCAGGGGTGGCAGAAAGAGGCAGACACAGAATCCAAAGCAGGCTTCAGGCTCTGAGCTGTCAGCATAGAGCCCAATGTGGGGCTCAAACTCACAAACTGTGAGATCATGACCTGAGTTAAGTCTGACATTTAACCAACTAAGCCACCCAGGCACCCCACCATCAGTTCATTATTATACTAAAAATTATTGGTTGCATTTGGACGATAGTAGGGAGTAAGTCATTATTCTGAAAAAAAATAGTAAATAAAGAGAAAAAATTGAATATTTGTCTTGCTTTTTCTTTATGGATTGATACAGGGAGAAAGGTTTTCCATATAGAGGTCTTCAGTTAACAAGTAGAAAAGGAACAATAGATTCAGAGCATTACTATTCTGGAAACCTTAATGAAATGATGAACGTTATCAAGAATTTTCAATAGCTGCTAATATACAAAGCAAGAGACAACCAGGTATTTTCTGCCTCCTGATGGATGTACCCAATACAGCATCTGAAGTATTCTTGCCAAAATTCAACCCCGAATTTGATCACTTATCCGGATCTAACTACTAATTTATGAGAAACACAGGATATAGGATTGTGTTAAGCAATGTGGGTGAAATCACTAAAATCTATACTCTGGAAAAGTAGGAAAAACAACTCAGGGTTTTTTTTTTTTTAACAAGTTAATTGCAAATAAAAAAGAGGATAAGTTATAGATTAAAAGTGCTGTATGAAAAAAGTCAGCCGCTATGAAATGTGTGCCTTCTTTGGATCTTGATTTACAAACAAACTGTAACCTATTTGTCTGTGTGTTGTTTTACTGGTGAAACCTTAGCAGATGATATCTCCTTACTCACATTTGTATATGAATGGCGTTTTCTTTGTGTCTCTTGCTGGTATGAATGACTCATTCTATGTCATCTGATAGACGGTCATTTTCACCATGAAGGTGAACTTTTTTGGGTTCAGATTCCTGCATGTGTCTCAAGGGTTCCCCTGGGGAATATAATCATAGTCTTGTGCTAGCTCAGCTACTGGGGCTGTCTACTTCAGCCATGTGGGCTGCAGCTTATAGTGATTAAATTCACTGTCTGTGACATCACAGACGTAGAAACCCTCCTAGGGATTCACTATTAGGGGCCAGTTTTCTTCTTGAACCCTCAATACATTAAGGCAGAGGACACACTGAAATGGAATAACTGAAGGGGTTTAAAAAGGAGACAAGGGGGAAAGATGTGGGCAGGGCTTAGGAAAAACAACAAGGGATAGTGTGGAATGTGGAAGCAAGAAATAATGAGGAAGTTTCCATAATCCACATTGGCCTTGCTGACAGCCTCCAGTAGAAGGCAAAGGATAAATCTATCTGTAATCATTATAAGATCCCTGGGAAGGAAAAATTACTCTTAGTCATTAAGAATGTTGTATTAGATACTTTTCTTGGGCCCTCCCAGTTGCCTCTCTGGCCCTCTATTGTCTCATTCAAAGATGTCCAAACAAGATGTAAAGAGGCTACTTTGAAAACGATTGCACATTTTGCAAATTAGAGCCTCATTGTTATATTGAAAGACTTGCTTTGAAAAAGTTTAATTGGGTTTTAAGTCCATTCACATGATCACAATAATTTTCAACATTACAGTTGTCTATGATTGAAAAGAACAATTCTTTATGTCCAATTGTAAGTGTTAATATTGAATTGTAGTAAAAAATGGTGTTATTTTCTGGTCACTGTCTTAGAAAATAATGTTTCTTATCTATAGAGTGTGTCTAGAGGTGAAGAGAATAGAAAAAGACTGTGTACAGCCACTTTAAACCTCAAACATGTATTTGCAGAACCAGGTTCAAAGTTATCAAAGTTTTAGAAATATTTATTTGGAAGTTTTACACACATTTAATATTAAGTATCTTCCCTAATACTTAGTCTTTCTTCTCATAATTGTATAATATAAAGATCTACTCTCTGCAAATTTCAAGTATTCAGTATTAACTATAATCAACATACTGTACATGAGATTCCCTAGAACTCATTCACCTTATAAAAGAAAATGTGTATCATCTGACAATTATCTTTTCATTCCCCCCACCCCCCCCAACAATCACCATTCTTCTCTGTGGTAACTATGTGAGCTGATGATGTGTTAAGTAACTTGATGAAATAATCATTTCGTAATATGTATGTATATTAAATCATCACATTGTACACCTTAAAGCATCACATTGTACAACAGAAATATAGGCAATTTTTGTCAATCATACTTCAATAAAGCCCCCAAATACTGTTTTATATGCAAAAAATTAGAATGAATTTGCACCAAAGCCTATATTTTCCCAAATCACCACCAATTTATACCAGCATCCTGTCAAACTTTGTCATTTACTGTATCTGAAAAAAACCTTTGCAAAGTACTGCAATAGATCACATTAAGAGCCAGTGACTGACTTAAGAGAGAAATTTCTCCCAGGTTTTAGTTGAGATTTCTTTCACTTCAGGTTTCTCACTGTCAGAGAAAGGAGTTGCAAATAAGGAAGCAGAGAAGGGCTAGAATGAACACTGTGGTGTTGGATTGAAAATGGAGGTATCAGGATATTCTGATGGTTTTTAATACAGTTAGCTATAAAGGTAAATGTTAAAGCATATCTGTCTATCTATCTATCTATCTATCTATCTATCTATCTATCTAGTGATGTATATGTTTATGTGTGCTTATGCATACAAATATATCCTAGCTCTGCCTGCTAAGCACCGACACACAGTACTTGTGAGCACACTTGATACTCAGATCTTGGTTCTAGCTACCACTCTCTAATAGAAAGAACCAGGACTTTTTGGACAAATGGCTGATTTCAGGGCTGAAGTACGGAAAGTACAAGATTAGCCTAGAACATATTGTGCCAAAAGTTAAGAAAGTGATCAAAAAATGATGGGCATATGTTAAAAAACATAGGAGCCAACTGAAGTCCCCAATGGCCATCATAAAATAATGATAATAATGAATTATAACCTATTCAATAAAATATGAATTCACGAGTTTGTAGTAATATAAGTAATTTTAAAAAATCAGTGGAAGAGAAGAGAAGGCTCTTCCTTAAAGCAGAGTTCCAAGGATTAAATATAGAGAATGACAAAAGCAGAAAATGTCATTTGGCAAACACCACAGTAATTGCTTCCGGTAAGAATCCCCAAATGATGCTGGAATTAGTGGCTGAAAGTGTGGTGGAAAACAAAATACTGGAACTATGAACTCTTAATTTATTTCCCCATGAGATACATATTAACTACAAAGGGAAAAACAGTCATTTTATGGTGGAAAATTAGACAGCACCTGTTGTGGGTTGAATTGTGTTCCCCCTCTCCAAATTCATATGTTGAAATCTTTATCCCCACTGCCTCAGGATTTGATCTTAACTGGAAACAGGGTCATTGCAAATGGAGTTAGAATGAGGTCACACTGGAGTAGGATGGGCACCTAATTCAACATGACTGGTGTCTTTATAAAACAGAGAAATGTGGACACAGATATACAGAGATGCCATGTGAAGATGCAGGCAGGATCGGGATGATGCCTCTAAATGCAAAGAATGACAAAAATTGCCAGCAAACCATCAGAAGCTAGGAAGAGGCACAGAACAGGTTCTTTCTCACTGCCCTCGGTAGGAACCACCACTGCCAACACCTTGCTTTCAGACTGCTAGCTTTCAGAGCTCTGAGACAATCAGTTTCTGTTATTGAAACCACTCAGCGTGCTGTACTTTGTCATACCTGCTCTAGCAAATGAGTATACGGCCTTAACTGAGTGATCATATTTAACATCACCAGCAGTGCAACAAATGGACATTACGTTTTCCCCACAGAATGTGCCAAAAAGACACAACGTCATTTCTGTGGGATTTTGCCAACAATGCATAACCTGAATTTCACAACGATGAAATGATAGATAAATCCACATTGAGGGACATTCTATAAGATAACGGGACAGTATCCTTCATAAGTGTATTGGTCATGAAAAACAAGGACTAAGGACTTGTTCTAGACGAAAGAAGAGAGAGCGGTGACATATAAATAGAATGCTGGTTCTAGGTTGGATATGAGACCAGAAATAAGTCATTTAGTGGAGCTATTGGAAAACTTTGAAGGAAGTCTCTAGATCAGCTGATATTATTATATCAATATTAATTTCCTCATCTTGATAATTATACTATAGTTATATAAGATGTTAGTATTTGGAGAATCTTGAAGGAGGGTGTACAGATATTCTTGTACTATTTTACACCTTTGTGACTAATAGTTTTCAAAGTAAAAGTAAGAACACTAAAACAAAATGAAACAAACAAACCCCAAAACAAAAAGTTATGCTTTAGATGCAAACCAACAGAGAAAAAGATTTTCCCTTTATCAATCTGCAAATTAAACCCTTACAATCCTGTGAGTGGGTTAGACGCAATTCTGCAAAATTATGTGTTACCCCCCATGGCCTTATGCAATACTATATGCAAGCCATCAGAGCCCAATAATTTGGAAATAAGATTCAAATATTAATTTCTTCTTTTATGTCATTTACAATTCTTTTTCCAAGACTTCTTCTGTGATTTTTAAGTTGTTTTAAACTCGTTCAAAGATAAGAATCAACTCTTCTGATTGTCCAAAATTGCATTTAAACATGGTAAAATTGAAGGTATATCTCACTATCTTGGGAAGGACTTCACAACTTTCATAGCCACAGGAATGTTTATTGGCCTTTCAGATAATTAGGCAACCCTGGTGGTAGACAGAAAATTTTTTTTTTAATTTTTTTTTTTTATGTTTATTTATTTTTGAGACAGAGAGAGACAGAGCATGAACGGGGGAGGGGCAGAGAGAGAGGGAGACACAGAATCCGAAGCAGGCTCCAGGCTCCGAGCCATCAGCCCAGAGCCCGACGTGGGGCTGGAACTCATGGACTGCGAGATCGTGACCTGAGCTGAAGTCGGACGCTCAACCGACTGAGCCACCCAGGCGCCCCCAGAAAATGTTTTGATGTAGCCACATGATTTCTTTTTTTTTTCTTCCTCATTTTTTTTCCTCCCAAGATTTTATTTAAATTCAAGTTAGGTAACATATAGCGTAGCATTGGTTTCAGGAGTAGAATTTAGTGATTCATCACTTACATACAACACATCACAAGTGCCCTCCTTAATGCCCATCACCCACTAACTCATCCCCCTCTAGCAACCCTCAGTTTGTTCTCTGTATTTAAGAGTCTCTTATGGTTTGCCTCCCTCTGTTTTTCTCTTTCTTTTCCTTTCCTTCCCTTACGTTCATCTGTGTTTCTTCAGTACCACATGAGTGAAATCATGTGGTATCTGTCTTTCTCTGAGTGACTTATTCGCTTAGCACAATACACTCTAGTTCCATCTGTGTCATTGCAAATGACAAAATTTCATTCTTTAATGGCTGAGAAATATTCCATTGTGTGGTGCATATATACCACATCTTCCTTATCCATTCATCAGTTGATGAACACTTGGCTATTGTTGATAGTGCTGCTATAAACATTGGGGTGCATGTACCCCCTCAAATCTGTACTTTGTATCCTTTGGATAAATGCCTAGTAGTGCAATTGCTGGGTCGCAGGTAGTTCTATTTTATTGTTTGTTTATTTATTTTGAGAGAGAGAGAGAGAGAGAGAGAGAGAGAGAGAGAGAGAGGGAGAGAAAATGAACATGAGTGGGGGAGGGGCAGGGAGAGAGAGAGAATCCCAAGTAAGCTCCATGCTGTCAGTGCTGAGCCCGCTGATGCAGGGCTTGATCTCATGAACCACGAGAGCATGACCTGATGCAAGATCAGGAGTTGGACACTTAATCAACTGAGCCACCCAGGCACCCCAGGTAGTTCTATTTTTAACTTTTTGAGGATCCTTCATACCGTTAAAGCCACCACATGATTTCTTAACATAGCATGGTCTCTTTAGCAGCATTCCTGATGAAGAGAGTTTGAGTCTCTTTTCAGAGAGCAGCGACCCTTTTGGATAGAAAGGCTGATGGTACGTACAGCGTGCACACAAAATAAAGAAAGAATTTTTCAGCCTTTTCAAAATGAGAAGTTTTAGTCTTCTATATAGGCTGGACCTCTCAGACCTTATTTTTGTTTTGTTTTTGTTTGTTTGTTTTTGTGGGGCCCAAGGGGGTGTGTGGCAAGGTTTCAGAAATGTCTGGAACCATAAATTAAGCACATCTAACATACAGATAAATAATATCTCGCAGTGTGTTTGGGTATTTGGTGTTGTCACAATGGAGGCTGGTAGACAGTCCCTACCATGTCACACAATTAACTTACAGTTAAGTTTCTGAGATGATGTCTGCAACTGAGAGCAAGAGAGAGGCTGTATCCTGAGACACTCAGGTGGATAGATTAGAGGAAACATGACTTGGGTTGAGTTCCCTAGAAGGGAAAATAATTACCATATCTGTGTGTTCATTCAGGTTGGGATGTCATTAATTTGCCGTAGGACTATGATACACATCTTTCTATTGGTGATATGGGTGGTCATGTTCTTGTGGTGGCCACATCCTAACATGACCCCCCCAGTGAGTCATACCTTTGTATAATATCCTCCACTGGAGTGTGGTTGGGTCCTGTGACTTGCTTCTAACCAACAGAATAGGGCAAAGGTGATGGGATGTCACTCCCTAGATTAGGTTATACTATATAAGATTTCCTCTTAGCAGATTAATAGACTTTCCTTACTGGCTTTGAACAAGTCAGCTGCCATGTGCTCCGGACCTGTGGAAAGGATTGAGAGTGGCTTTGGTGAATAGCCAGCAGTAACACAGGGATCTCACTCCTCTAGGTGCAAAGAGATGAATTCTTCCAATCACCTGAGGAAGGCTGGGAGTGGATCTTTCCAGTAGAGCCCTGGATGAGAATATAGCCCTAGCTAACACCTCAGTTTTGAGTAGTAAGATCCTGAAGTGGAGAGCCCAGCTAAGTATACCCAGATTCCTGACCCAAGGAAACCCAAGAGATACTACATGAGGGTTGCAAGCCATTAAATTTGTGGTAATTTTGGGGCGCCTGGGTGGCGCAGTCAGTTAAGCGTCCGACTTCAGCCAGGTCACGATCTCGCGGTCCGTGAGTTCGAGCCCCGCGTCAGGCTCTGGGCTGATGGCTCAGAGCCTGGAGCCTGTTTCCGATTCTGTGTCTCCCTCTCTCTCTGCCCCTCCCCCGTTCATGCTCTGTCTCTCTCTGTCCCAAAAATAAATAAACGTTGAAAAAAAAAATTAAAAAAAAATTTGTGGTAATTTATTATGCATCAGTTGAAAACACACTCTCTCCCTGCCCGAATCCTTGTACTACCATGAAATATTTGACCTTACTCGAATAGATGGCCACTTATTTGTCATTCACAAGAGGCATGGAGAGGTTCCTGGTTGTTTTTTGTTTTGTCTTGTTTTTGCTAACAGATAGAAATGGTAGATATTATTGTAAATTTAAATATAATCAATTATACACAAAAAATGGTACCTTCTCCAGCACTAAAGATCAGGCATTTAAGGAATGTTCACTGACATGAGAAAATGCCTGTGGCAAAAAAATCATACTGTTCACCATATACTCCATATGTTTTCCACATTTCTCACCCCCCTCCCAGGGGCCATGTGACTATTCCATGCCATTTACAGTAAGCAGAAATAAGTTCACTTCCAGATTGAGGTAGTGAAAAGCCTTTGTATGAGGTTAATTCTTTCTTCTCCTGTGATGACTACTGCTGTGGCCTCATGTTCCAGATGGTCCAGCTAATGATGCAGCGGCCCTCAGCCTCTATCCTGGAGACGCTTTCGGAGAGGAGTGCCTGCTGTCCTGTATGGTGCATCTAGCTTGATAAAAAAAAAATAAAGATTTGTTATCATAAATCACTGGGATTTGGGGGTTGCTTCTATAGCATAATCTAACTTATCCTTAGTAAGTCAAATGCTGTTATAGTAAGTTTAACATACATGATAAAACATTGTTTCATACAGAGAAAAACTAAAACAAATAAAAAGAGGATGGATATTTACTAAGAGGTCAATAGTGGCTATTTCTAATTGGTGAGCTGAACGGTGAGAGTGCAAGCAATGGCTAATTTCTTTGTCATATGACAAGTTTTCCAAAATATTTGTGGTAAACACACTTGCATGGTGCATGTATAAACACACACATGTATTATTATCCAAAAAATAAAGGTTATTTTTTTCCAACTGGAATCCCCAACGAGATACCATAATGTTTGTTTACTTAAAGCTTTCTTTTTATATCTAAGTCTTCCTAAGTACTAAATTTTACCAATCACCAGGGTAACATGCTATCCCACACCAAGATACAAAGGAACAGTTTGATATTAGTGTTACCATGAAACTGTTCGTGTATATTTTCAAGGCCTTCAGAAATAAAAATAAAGACCTAGGTTTCACTGGGAAGGAATAATAAAGGAAAAGTGGGGGTATGATAAAATTATCTTACCTCCTGGAGCAAAACTGTAAGCCATTGCTTTCTTTTTCTTGTTCAAGACTCCAAAACACCAAAGGCTAATGAAATCTAAAAAAATAATGTAGCAACTACTTAGGGGTATAATTTCTGACAATTTTTAAAATTCTGAAGTCTTCAGATTTCACCACAAGTGGATAAGGTCTGAAAGGCACCTTTTTAAATATTTGAAATAGGTAACTTTTGTTCATTCTAGATAGAGTTAATATTCCCATCCACATTCTCTGCAATTAAAAGAACTTGATCACAGATGGAGGGAACCAAAGACAGGGAGCAATGGATTCTGACCTTTAGCAGCATCTCACTTGTCAATCTGTCACTTTTAACTAGCAGATATTTTTTTTGCCATTTCATGAGAGTAATCCCTGTTTTTAGCTTAAAATCAGAGAAATGCTAGGTAATACAGTATAAAACTTTTATAAAAAATAGACTATTTGATAGAACATTGTACCTAGCCAAACTATTTCTCACCCAAGGCAATGGAGCAGACAAGTCTGGGTCTTTTCTGAGGACTTCTCAACTGAATAAACCAAATGAGTTTTATCTTGAGACTGTGCTTTGGGACCTGTCTTCCTATTGAATGCAACCACACACACACACACATTCAGTCACTCACTCACTTATACATTTTATGGGTAAGAATACCTAGAATTTAAGGGGTGCCTGGGTTGCTCAGTAGGTTGGGCATCCGACTTTGGCTCAGGTCATGATCTCACAGTTTGTGAGTTCAAGCCCCACGTTGGGCTCTGTGCTGACAGCTCAGAACCTGGAGCCTGCTTGGGATTCTCTGTCTCCCTCTCTCTTGCCCCCTCCACCCCTGTCCCCCACCGACTCATGCTCTGTTTCTCTCTCTTCAAAAATAAATAAACATTAAGAAAAAAAAAGCATACCTAGAATTTGAGATAGCAGAATTTGAGAGCAGAAGGTCTTTGGCCTTCATTACTCTATAAGAAGTTTACCAGAAACTGGATTTATAGTCAATTGTGCTGGATTGAACCACATGTATAAAGAATGATTCAGATTATTTAGAGGTTCTTGCTGGTGTTTTCATTCTATGCTTCAAACATAGTTACCATTCCAATTCTAGAAAGATGACTTCTACTTCTGGCTCAACTACATTCTGATTTATGAAACGATCCATAAAGTATCACATATCACAGTACATTCTTTGATTCCACTGGCAAGGTTAGCAAAGGATCAGATGCCAAGCTGGAATTACCTCATAAGGAAAAAGATGTTTGCACACTATTTCTCATGGAATGAAGGAATCAAGCACTCTTGTATTCTTCCATTGCTATGGCCCTTCAAGCAACACTAATGAAAATGGAAAATTCTGGCTTTCTAAGTTAGCTGATGACTATTACAGCACTTGGGATTTTTCGGGGGGAGTGATTCTAAGTGTGTTTTCATTGCTATCTGGTTGAGTGCTAGCTCTAATATAAACTCACTTGTATAAAAGACACAGTTTTCCCAGCCTTCTTTTCTCTCCAACCTGGAGTTCTGACTTTATTATCTGTGCTTTCGTATGACTGATGAAAGAACCAAGTCATTTTCCTAATTGTTCAGTTTTTACTAGCAAATATCCAGTCTTGAACAGAGGAACTACGTGCAGAAATGAATGAAAGCAGATGTGTTCAGCAGAACTCAAATGAATTGCTTACTTATATCCTATATATATTTCCTAGTTAATGAGACCTACTGGCTGCTGGAAAGATAATTGATGAGAATTCGGACACAATAGATTGCTCTCCTCTGTTCAATATTTTAGTAGCGAAGTGGAGTGGAGAATGTGTTACAGGCAATTTTTTTTCACTAATTGACCACTGATTTTATATTGTGCTTAAATAGAAACAATATAAAGACACAATTCTACTACGTTCAAGTTAAAATAAATTTTATAAAATGATTCTAGCACAGGTGAACAAACAGGGCATTTAAAGAGGTGGATAAACAGGGCATATCTACAGAGCCAGATCAAATATTTTAAGTGGTTTTGGTTTTTCTGTGAGAAAATGAATTTCTGTACTTTACCCCAGAGACCCCATTCCTTCCCTTTTTATCTGCATGGATTATATTTACATTGTTCACCTGCAAATAGATCTGTGGGCTTTGGAGATTCTGTCAATATCAATGTTCTATAGCATTGGAGGAGGGGGTGGGAGAGAATGAGAGAGAAAGAGCGAGTGAGAGAGAGAGAGAGAGAGAGGGAGCTAGTCCAAGTGCAATGACTACTTCCACTACTGAGGGGTCTGCGGAAGGTTGGGTTTACTGTGTTCGTGGTATACTAATGCCTAATGTGTAGAATCACTAGTGTTAGGCCATAGAGGACAAATTTGTTCTCTGATTGGCTTATCCTGCCTCACAACTAAGCAGCAAAATAGTACCTTATAAATGAGATACTTTATTCAGTGGATGCCCTCCACTGAAGGTTTATGAGCTCTGAGGTTTATGTATCCCTTTCACTAAAATCCCTGTTGCGCATTGTGAAAGAAGGCAGGACTGTTTCAGTAGCCGCCTAAGTCAGAGATTCTTCAAATTCACCTGCACCTTAGACCCACCTGGGACCCGTGCATATTAACCTAGAACCTCAGGGCACATGTCAAATGTAGGTATTTTGTCCATCTGTTCCAACTATGTCTAATAAGAGGCAAGATTGAGAATCCTTGCACTTGAAAATGCTCATGGAAGGAAAACTGGGGAAAGAGCACTAGCAACGCAGGGTAACGTGGCCTGACTCCAGTGCTCGGCTGTGCCTGGGCAGAGGAGACCTCCAGACACTGGGAGCAACAGGGGCACCTGGCTTTCCAGGTTCCACAGAAGAAACAGGCAGTACTGGGGTCAGTAGGCTCCAGCATGGCTTTAGGGATGTTGGACGACAGTGCCCTTGATAGGACCAGCTGGGTTCTGGACTTCAGCGAGTAGCAGGAGCGGTGACCATGCTGAGATGGCTCACACAGCATCCAGGCATAGAATTCTCTGTTACAGATGTGGCTGGGGAGATCCTACAGGGGAGGAACAAAGGGGAAAATGTCACATCTGTAACACATGTGAGACGTGCCCTGGAGATACCAAAAAATGACTTCAGGAAGAGCTACAGGGCTTGAAATAATGAGCAGGAACAAGAAACATAAATGCTGTTAGTTACAGCTAATATGATCATATTTTCCCCTGGGCTGAAGGGGCCTATTTATTGATACAGGGTAATATACTCAAATATAAGTTTTAAAGTAGTAAACAAACTTTGCTCAGTGACTCATTAGGCAGATAACAAAAGTTATTCAACACACCATGGTTGGGCACAGACAATACACCTGTGCTAATCCTGTTTGCCTGCTTGAAAAAAAAAGGTGTTAATGTAGGTGTAAGAAGCTGCCTGCCTTAGTGGTTAAAGAGCATGGTCTGAAATTAATCTGAGTTCTGACTCTTCAAGGAATTAGCGATGTAACAGTATTTCAACGTTTTCATCATTGAATTGTGGAAATTAAATGAGATAACACAGTTTGGTGTTCAGTTAGTACCCGGTACATAGTAAATTTTCAATAAATAATTAGTTTTTTTCATATGCTTTAATATAATTCAGTGAACAAGACGGATTTAGAATTTTAATATTTGGATTTGGCTTGTTCTGCTTGGGTGTTGTCCTATTTTCCAAACATAGAGTATGAAATACACATGGTAAGTTGCAAGCTATTTTTTAGTAGTTATGATAATACAGTGTGCATCTTTAACTTATCATGATATATTTTTGGCTAATATTACAGTGCTTTATAAACAATGTCAGAACTTGATACCAGTATGATTTCATTTTCTCCTCTCCCTGCCCTTTGTGATACTTTCAAATGTAATAAACTTCACAACATATTGTTATTATATATATATTTTTAAATCAGAACATAGCCTTTTAAAAATATGAATATAAATTCTGACTATATATAGAAAATATGTGTTAAAATATTATATATTTGTATTCTGAGTATATACATTGACTATGTATTAAAATTATTGCTATAGACATTTTGCTTTGGTCTTACTGATTTTCTAAGATATTTTGATTGATATCTTTCATAAATCTTGGAAAATTCTTGACTATTCTCTGTTTTGATACTGTCCCAAAGATCTTGATATATATATATATATATATATATATATATGTATATATGTATGTATATATACATATGTATATATATATATATATATATATATATATATATATATATATAAATGCTTATTTTTGAGAGAGAGAAAGAGACAGAGAATGCAAGTGGGGGAGGGGCAAAGAGAGAGGTGACACAGAATCTGAAGCAGGTTCCAGGCTCTGAGCTGTCAGCACAGAGCCCGAGGAGGGACTCAAACCCACGAACTGTGAGATTATGATCTGAGCCGAAGTTGGATGCTTAACCAAAACTAAGCCACCCAGTCGCCACTTGATACTTCTATTTTTTATTCCCTTTGGGGAGAGGGGGCAATTAGTTTGTGTAATTTCTGTTGACCTCTTTCCAAAGTCACTGAGGCTTTTTTTTCTGCTGTGTCCAATCTGATATGCCTTCAGATGAGTTTACTGATCAATGTGAAAATTATAACTTCATATCTAGCATTTTCATTTGTTTGTTTTTCAGAGTTTTCTTTCTCTGCTGGCATTCTTGGTCTGTTCTTTAATATGACATGCAGTGTAGAGAACATTTCTATCTCCCTAAAACCCTCCTTATGGCCCATTGTAGGTGATCCTGTCTGTCCATTAGCACTGGGCCTGAGGCATCTACTGATTTGCTTTCTTTCACTATAGCTTGTCTCTTCTATTTATATTTCCACTTATTTAAGTCAATCACTTTTTAAAATACTTTGTAGTTCTTAGGGTATTCATCTTACATATCTTCTTAAAAATATGTTCCTAAAAAGTTTTGATGCTATCGTACCAAGAGATACACGAAAAGGTGTTCAACATCACTGACTAATTGTCAGAGAAATGTGAATCAACACCACACTGAGATATGATCTCATACTTGTTAGGAGGGCTATTCTCAAAAAAATAGAAGGTAAGAAATATTGGTGGGACACAGAGAAACTGGAAACCTTTTACACTGCTGGTAGAGATGTAAAATGGTACAGTTGCTATGGAAAACAGTAAGGAGTTTCCTCAAAAAAATTAAAAATAGAACTACCATATGATCCAACAATTCCATTTCTGGGTATATACTCAAAGAAATTGAAATTAGGGTCTTGAAGAGACATCTGCACCCCCAAGTTCATGCAACACTATTAACAATGACCAAGTTACGAAATAATCCAAATGTCCATATACAGATGAATGGATAAAGGAAATGTAGTATATACATACAATAGAATATTGTCCAGCCTTCAAAAAGAAAGAAATCTTGTCATTTGGAACAACATAGATGAACCTGGAGAACATTAGGCTGAGTGAAATACTGTAGTTATAGAAGAACAAACAAGTTGCATGGTTTCTCTTATATAAGTCACCTGAAATAGTCAAACTTATATAAGCAGAGAATAGAGTGGTGGTTGCCAGGAGCTAGGGTGACTGAGAAATGGGAAGCTGTTCAATTGGTATAAAGTTTCATTGTGTACTGAGATATATGTTGAATAGCATTGTGACTGTACTCAACAATTTTGTTCACTTAAAAATTTGATAAAATGCTGATTCGAGGGGGCACATGCACCCCAATGTTTATAGCAGCACTATCAACAATAGCCAAATTATGGAAAGAGCCCAAATGTTCATCAACTGATGAATGGATAAAGAAGATGTGGTATATATCTACACAATGGAATATTACTTGGTGATGAAAAACGAAATCTTGCCAATTGCAACAACGTGGTTGGAACTAAGAATGTATTATGCTAAGTGAAATAAGTTAGTCAGAGAAAGACAGATATCCTATGAGTTCACTCACATGTGGAATTTGAGAAACTTGACAGATGAATATAGAGGAAGGGAAGGAAAAATTAAAAACAGAGAGGGAAGCAAATCACAAAAAGAGACTCTCAAATACAGAGGACAAACTGAGGGCTGCTGGAAAGGATGTCAGTGGGAGGATGGGTTAAATGGTTGATGGACATTAAGGAGGGCATTTTGGGATGAGCACTGGGTGTCATATGTAAGAGATGAATTATTGGATTCTATTCCTGAAGCCAAGGCTACACTATATGTTAACTAACTTGAATTTAAATAAAAAAAATTGATAAGGGTAGGTAGGTCTCACATTTAGTGTTCTTACCACAAAAAAGAAGACAAGTAAACAAAAAAGGAGACACAAAGAAACTTTTGGAAGTGATGGATATATCTATTATCTTGATCGTGGTGATGGTTTTCAAGGGTGTGTGCATATATCTAATCTCATCAAATATGTATAGTTTTTGTATATCAATTATATTTTAATAATATATTTGAAATTTCATTTTCTTACTGTTTGTTACAAATATACACAATTACAACTAAATTTGTAAAAACATTTACCTTGCATCCTGTTATCTTGCTAAATTTAATTATAGTAACTTACAGATATGTTAGGATTTTCTACATAAGTAATCATTAAATCTGTGTGATTGTTTTATTTTCTTCTCCCATCTTTGTGACTTTTTTCTTTTTCTTACATTATTATACTAGCAAGGATCTTCAGTGTCATAATAAATTAAAATAATGAGATGAATAGCCTTGCCTTGCTCCTAACCTAAGGTAAAAAGCTGGAATTTCAGTACCGAGTGTGATGTTACCTATAGATTTTATTTTGTAGATATTTTTAACTGGTTGAGGAAATCCATGCTATTCCTAATTTGCTGACAACTTTTACCATAATTAACAGTGGAATTTATCATATGCTTTTACGACATCTATTAGATTGATTACATGGGTTTTCTTCTTCTTCTTTTTAATGACTACATTTTTTTTTAATTTTTTTTTAACGTTTATTTATTTTTGAGACAGAGAGAGACAGAGCATGAACGGGGGAGGGTCAGAGAGAGGGAGACACAGAATCTGAAACAGGCTCCAGGTTCTGAGCTGTCAGCACAGAGCCCGATGGGGGCTCGAACTCACGGACTGCGAGATCATGACCTGAGCCGAAGTCGGCTGCTCAACCAACTGAGCCACCCAGGCGCCCCATTGACTACTTTTTTTTAAGAGCAGTTTTAAAATTGAGAGGAAGGTACAGAGATATCCCAAATACTCCCTACCCATCCCACCCCACCCCACATATATAGCCTTTCCTATTATCAACATCCCCCACCACAGTGGTATATTTGTTACAGTTGATGAATGTACATCATAATATTCATAGATAATGGTATTGTCATTCAGACAATATATATCAAGTCATTGATATATGATATCTAAAATAAACTAAAAATCTTATACAAATCTAGATTAAATTCAAGAAGAAAATCACCATTAGTTACAAAATATTATCAACACATCTTTGTTCATTGAGAAAACATTCTATTAACCAGGAATGTTAGATAAAGGTTTAATTAAGAATCCATTTAAAAGATAGCGTTTTTTGGATATGTTATTGATTGAAACTTAGGTTGATTTAAAAAAATTATGTTTATTTATTTTTGAGAGAGAGAGAGAGAGACAGAGTATGAGTGGAGACACACATTCAGAGACACAGAATCCGAAGCAGGCTCCAGGTTCTGAGCTGTCAGCACAGAGCCTGATGTGGGGCTTGAACCCACAGACTGGGAGATCATGACCTGAGCTGAAGTCAGAGGCTTAATCGACTGAGCCACCCAGGCACTCTTAGGGTGATTTCTTAACAAAGCTATATTATTGTAATTATAGTCATTTCATTTAGAAAGAATAGGTTTAGTGTTTTATTTGTTATTGTAGTTTAAAACTTAAAATAATACCAATTAGTCCTTTAAATGTGAATAAAATGCCTCTTTTCAGAATGTTAATCCTTTATTCCACAGAAAAAAATTGTTGTTTTTGTCCTTTCTAATACTCTGTGTGTGTGTGTTTAAATTTATCTCCAGCTGTCAACTTCTAAATCAGTATGATAAAGCATTCTGAGGGGAAATCATATTTTTGATAACTTATCAAGTCATAGATATTCCAAGGAACATTTTCTTATTTCCAAAAGTCAATGTTAGCAAAAGACAAATATTTATGTTTTAAACTTCAGCTTATTTTGTTTGTCTCTCAGCTAAAAATGCAAGCAAGAAGAAAGAAATGGTTATCTCAGTGATGCAGGAGAGCAATGTAAGAAAGTAAGCTATAAAAATAATAAATATAAGTTGGAAAATAACATTAAGTTTTGACATCACAGAAATATACACAGAAATACCAGGACAGCCTGATTTATAGTTTTGCTGTGTCTAAATGGTTATTGATAATAATCATTGAGGAAAAGTTTTCACTTCCCATATCTCAACTGTAGACTTTTGGTTTTATAATCCATCTAGTTCAGCTACCTCATTTAACAGATAAAATTATTGAAACTCAAAGATTAAGCAATTTACTCATGATTACATAATTGTTTAGAAATAGCTGGTCATGGGCTTCTGACTTCCAATTTCATTAAACTTGACTGTGTCTTACCTCTTTGGTTCCAGTACATTTAATCTTGTTGTTTCTAAGTATTCTTTTAACTGTATTTGTTGTGCTTAGATATTTCTCATTTAAGAAACATATATTTTTTCACAGATCAAGCCCTCAGTTTTCTTAGGGACCTACTGTCCAGTGTTGGTTCATAGCATGGCCTATATAGTGAAACAAACCTGAGTTAGAATCAAAGCCCCACCACGGTACTGTTTTTGTGATTTAGGGAAATTATTTAACCTTTATAAACTTAAGTTTCCCCAAAGCTGTTAAGGCCAAACTATTGCTTTTATTTATCAGGTAAAATAGAAAAACTACACGAGCTATTATTATATCACTCAATCGGTCTGTGTACTGTAAACCTTCGATAAATATGATTTCAGATATTTTGGTGAAAAGACCAGAAAATCAAATAACTTACTTTTAGATAATGCCACTCAGTACTATTTGTTTTGTAAGGGTGTATATACTTGCAAAGTGCATACTTGCAAGTGTGCTATAATAAAATTAAAAAACAAAGTAATATTTGTATCTTCCTTGAGGAGTGCCTTACTTACTGAACACAGCTCATGAAGATAGAATATAGGGATATGGAGCTGGGGTTCAACAGATATTTGAGAAGTGTTAATTTGGGTCAGGTTCATGGAGGATGTAAACTGAAAGAAGAGCACACATTTTGCCAACATAAAGGAAGAAGGACATTCTAAATAGTAATAACAGCAGGTGAATTAGCTCAAAACTTTGATTAGGGAAACCAGGTGTATAGTTTCTGACTATAGGATACATCACCCAAAATAAGTTTTTAAATTTATTTATTCCTTATTTCCACTGTTTTAAGACAATAAAAACAAAGATCTCATAAAGCAACATAAAAATAAGAATAAAGTGATAAGAGAGTCAGAGGGAGAGGTTCTTGACCATATTTACTGCCAAGAGAAACTTTTTTTGAACAACTATTGCTGTCATGGGAAGCTTTGTTGTGTCTGGATCTTTCTCCAGCCCATTTATTGTGTTCTTAACTTCCTTATCCTCCATTGTTATTCCACTGCCAAATAAATTTTGAGTCAGTAATTGTTTCTTATCCATATTAACATGGTATTTGAACACAAAGAATACTAAACTAAGGTGGTCAAAATCAGATTGGGGTTTAAGACTATTATATTGCTTATGTGATAATTTACTTTAAAATACTCCATTTGAATTATATGATGCTAGTGGCTAGGTATTTTACCTTTAATATATAACCTTGTATATATTGTAGTATACACACTACAGTAGGATAGTAGCATTTGGAAGATCTTAGCTAGAATATCATACTCCAATTTTGTTTTCATATATTCTTTAAATATTACAACAATCTACTCTAAAAGATTCACTAATTAGTTTGAAGAATGTTAAAAATTTAATTGGTGAAATGAGTGAAGTTCAAGATATAAGACTGGCTAAAACAGTGGTATAGGCACTATTACCTTCCATGATCCAAGTACAAGATCATTAAGCCTGGCTGCCTAGCACTTATACAGTGTAGTGTTGCAGACCTTAGAGATTTATTTAGTACTGTGTATCCTGCATGTTGCCTGTTGCTTGTCCCCAAAATGTTGGATGACCTATCAGGATATTTTTTATACATAAAATTATAAGATATATCTGTCTTTATCTGTCTGTCTGTCTGTCTATCTTAGAATGAGGATCTCCTGCATCCTGTGGTGGGCTTGTTGGAGTGAATCTGGATGGGAATTCCTTAGCGGCTGAGCATAAAAAACAGGCTGCGTGGCTTTTTTTTTGTATCTTGCTAATAAATGTTCATAAGTTTGTCATTTGCTTTTACTATAACGTAACAGAGAGATTATTGGAGAAGGAGGTGCCTAATTTTTCTTTCTTCTAAGCACCAGAGGTCACTGATATTTATCCTAAAGAACTTGGTATTACTAACTGCCAAATGAGCTTGGTAAGTGCACAGCGCAAAATCTTTGAAAAAGTATAAGAATACATTCCATATTTTCCCCTAGAACCTGAATGTCTAGCTGCCTGTTGATGACCTGACTTTTTATGCCTTCTCCCCATGATCATTCGTAACATGTGAGGTCAACTATAAAAAGAACTATATCACATACTTCTTTTAAAGCATATTTTAATAGAAAACAAACTATGGACCTGAAGTAGAATTGTGACTTTTTTAGTACAGATATACGAAGATCTTTTGAAAGAAATGAAGGACATCAAGCTGTTGGACTTCGAAATTTTTGAGATTTTATTGGCCAGTAGGATGAGACCAGGAAAAGATAGAAGTCATGACACAAAAGAACAAAGATGATCACTTTGAACAACAGAGTTTTTCTAAGGCCCTGCTGTATAGAGAAACACTGGCAGAGAGGTAGAAGATCTAAAATAGAACTTCGTGCCTTTAAGGGGTGACAACAACAGGAATGTAAGTAGAAGACAATGAGGAAGTCTTAGATGAGAAATCACTGTGTGGTAAGTCTTAGATGAAGACTTAAACAGAGCGTTTTCTTTCCCTTTTCTTCGTTTAATTAAGGAGTTTCATCTCCTTTACAGAAAAGAGATGGCGTTAAGAAACTTATTTGGAATTGGGGTATTAAGAAGTATAAGGACTGACTGAAATGACTGTAAATGGGGCAAGGATCTCTCCAAAAAGATCCCTTCTACCTTTGGTTCCTATTGTCTGTTTTGAGAGCACTCTGGCTTTTGGTCCTTTTATTTCTGATCAGTATTTCTTGGACCCAAAGTGCACTCAACACCCAAATATAATTTTAATATCAATGAGTGGAAGCCAGAATAAAACTGGCTAGTACCCAACTGCTTTATCTACTTCCAAGAAATCATTCTTTCAGGAAAAAGGAAGTGAGACTTTTTAAAATTAAAAACTGGGGTGAAGAATTATTCTTTTCACTTTTGGTTGAATGAGCTCTGACCTTTATAGTGTGTTATTCAAAGACCTGGGATTTTAATAGCACACCCCTCTAGCTATGTTTCTTAGCTCTTTAATGAAAGCTAAAAATGCCCTTCTTTCTTCTCCTTTTTCCATATAAAAAGATGTATTTTTTAGTTGCTGAAGATCTGAAATCCTATAAGATCTACTTTCCCAGTTTAAACCTTATCTAAGGCATTTAGCACTTTACATTTTAAAACATGTATATCAAATGAGATAAGATTAAGGCAAGAATCTAAAAGGGGAGAATCTGTAATGTGACTCCTAGATTAGTCTAGGATACCCCATGGTACAAATTTAAAATACCTTCTGATATCTCTGGTACTTTTCATGTCTAAATCATTGATAAGATAAGTATTACTTGAATATTAATTATGTGCTCCTTTCTCTTCTATATAATTAAATAATAGGAAGTGAAGGATAAGAAATGGTCTATGCATTCTCAGCCGCTTCTGACCTGTTGGAGTTTATTCTCCTGTATTGCTCATATGTAGAGACCTTGCATACATAGTCCAATATTCCCCGAGTATTATAGTATTCTGGGGCCTCCCTTTGCTTTAATGTCCTAATGAAAGAGTTCACACTCTGTGTCATGTAAAAATGGAAAGCAGAATCCTTTGTTTATATTTTTCAAGATTCTACCTGGTGATTTTCTATCACTTCTTGCCTTGAATTTCTCTTCCTTACTCAGTTGATTCCTATCTGTCAAGATACCTTCCTAGGCTGCTGTTCCACTTTATTTTGTTCTTCAAGTGTCCTCTTCACCTTCGTTACTTATAGTACCACTAACACGAGGCTCTTGTGTAACAATCTTTTGCTGGAGATTAGTAGATAATAGGAAGACTTAAGCAAAGCACAGAAACAAATGAAAACAATATTAAATATCTTGAATTTCACCATTCAGTTCCTTTTCAGAAAATTGGTTTCCTTTTTTTGCCCTGGCTGCTACCCTGGTTACTGGACTCCTTTACTGAGTTTCTTTCTTTCTCTCTTTTCTCACTCTGTCAATTTTTCTCACACGTTTTCCTCTTCAAATCCCAAAGCAACCAAAACTTCTATCTTGAGTGCCTCATCAGTCACTTTACAAGTCTGTTTTATCCAAATCAAGAAATTCAATTCCTTTTTAAAATTTATTCTCTTATGTCCATATTTGTTCTGGGCTTTCACTTTCACACAAAATGACCCCAAGCAGATCTTTCCAAACTAAAAGCAGTATTTACTGAAATGAGGAAATCAGTTTGAAGATGGGTTACATTTTAAATGGTGCCATTTTGTTTTGCCTACATATATACATGATTGTAAATTACAAACAGTTTATATATACTGTTTACTGAATTCTTAAGAGAACACTGTGGATAAGTATAATACTTCCGCTGGAGATTGTACACAGGCATTCCACATTTATTCCCAGCACCTTCTAGTGCCTGTTGTATGGGGGCTAAAAGTCCAAGAACTGCATTTTCCCAACTCCTTTGTCAGAAGGGTTGTGCTAATTGGATGCATTACACAAAATTTGGAAGATAGAAGGGAGGTAGCAGTCAGTTTTCCTCCAACACCAGTGGGCTTTGGCAGGCAGAATTTATGTAGCAACAAACCTCCTCATTTCCCTACTAATACTGGTTTTGGGGAGTGTCTAGAATGGTGTCCTGAAGCTTTCTGAATCTGGATTTAGTGGTTTTCCAGCTCTTCCAACAAGTTTGTAGTATTTAATTTCCACACTTAGATCCGTTTTTTCTTTATAAATGTTGCTTAATAATTCACCCCAAAATTCAGGGGCTTAAAACAACAATCACCTATTCTCATGTATCTGCAGTTTGTCTGGGGTTGGCTGACCTAAGCTGTGTGTGACTAAGCAGTGTGGTTCTGTTTTAAGTTATCTGTCCAGCTGGGCTTGGCTTGGGCAACTCTATGCCATGTATGTGCAATCTTGGCTCTCTGTGGAAGATGCAGAAGCTACCTAGCCGGAGGGAAATTCTTATGGCAGTGGCAGAAGTACAAGGGGGCAAACAGAGACACGCAAGGGTTCTTAAATCCTGGTTCCGAATGGTACCTTGGTATTTTTGTCTACATATCACTGGCCAATGCAACTTACATGTCTAAGCTCAAAGCCAAGAGCTGGTGGAGCATAGTTTTTGCAGCAGTTATGCCAATGGTGTTAGTAACAAATATCCAAATTTAGGGAAAAGACTTCTGAGACTCTGCAGAATATATTCCTGCAACATTTTAGTGACAAAAGGGTACAGTGAAGCAGGAGAAAGAAAGCATGAACACATTAAAGAGGGCCAAGTTCCTCGGGTTAAACTTGGTTTTTGCATCATAAACCACTAGGAGATGCATGAGATACCTTGATTTCAAAGAAGTCATAGTCTCATCTGAGGAAGAAAGGTCTTTTATACCCCACTGGCCATATAGCTAAAGGCAACCTGTGTGATCAAACTCAATGCGAGAAATTCACAGAACATAACAAAGCCAAGAGTAAACCACCAATGCATGTATTTCCTATAAAAAAAAATACTGACAAGTTCATACAGGCTTCTGTTTGGTATGTTCTGAACTCTAGCACAGGACTACGCTAATGATTTGTTTGTATATTCTCTTCAGGTCTTGTTAAGGGTCAATACCATGATTCCACAATTTCCTGGAGAAAAGCACAAGGTTGTAATGCACACACTCTGTTAATGTCGAGGTCATGGCAAAGATGTGGAGAATTGAAATCTGATGCTATCTCCAGACGGATCATGTCAGAAGTAAGCTGATGTGTGCTGGTGTCTGAGAATTGCTTGTTTGTGTGGGGAAAAAACCTCCACACATTTGGTGATCACAATGAGCACCGGATTACATTCATGTGAGAATCCACTTCAAAATTCCTCATTGCTTCTGTTTTTCTAAGAACAAAGTCCAAGCTGCTCACCATTGCTTACTAAAACCTTTTTCATTTGCCTTCTACATGCCTCTCTAGCTCTATCTCTCACTGTGACCCCTTTATTCTACCCTCTTGACACAGGGAACCACCTATACGGATTTCTAGGTTTACCTCAGTTGTGTCCTGCTTGCCCATATTTGTTTACATTATCTTCTCTACCTGGAATGCCTAGATCCCTTTCCTTCACCTGCCCAACCTCTGCTCACTATTTCTGATCATTTCCCAGTTGCTTAGATGCCTCCAAAGCACCTTTTTTATAGTTCTGGCATAGGCACTATTATACCTCATCATAATATTCTTCTAGTCAGTATGTGTGCTTGGAGACTGAACTATTTAAAGACAATGGAATGCTCTTTTACACCCTAATTCCCAGTGCCTAACACAGCAATTGATGTTTATCTTTTTTCAGCAAATATTTATTGAGCAAATACTATGTACCTGCTGCTGGGCTAGGTTCATGAAATGCACCATCAACAAGATGCTCAATGACCTCCCAACAGGTGAAATAGGCCATAAACAGGAATTTGGAATGCCAGTTAGCCAATGAGAGCTGCTATAAGATCATAGAAGCGAAGATGTAGTTTGCTTCCTGTAGCTCTGAGAATTATTAGAAGGAATCTGGCAGGCAATGAAAGGGGGGCTTAAGTTAATACTATATTTGTGGGCTGACTGAACAATTGAATGAATTACCTGGATGAATAAATGAATGAAGAGGGAGCTTTATCTTCATGAATAATTTTTTTCCCCCCAGGAACCAGTGAAAATGACAGGCTTCAAAAATAAGAAATTCTATTCATAGGGCTCTGAAAGCCACTTTTTTTTTAATGGCTTTCCAACAGAGATAATGTTGGCTCATAATGACAAGATTTGAGAGCTTGCCTCTTACAGGTTAATTTGAATTACTATGATTTAATAAGGGTATCTGGTTATTTCCTTATATCAATGAAGTTTCCTGTAGATAGATAGGTATCAGAACTAAAGAAAAGGATTCAAAGACTACAAAATACATTATGGAATACTCGTATAGAGGATGCTAAAGAAAGTTAGCAATATGCTTCATGCATTTCCTTAGAGATAGGCATTCCATATACATATTAACATTATTGTCAAATATTAAAATGCAATACGTGGTAAGGTGAAAATCCTTTAGATCTATAGGGTGTGAACTTCCATCTAATTAGCTAGTTTTCCTCTCTGAATTTCAAGTTCTCTATTAATTATTTGTGTTCCATCATGGAATATTTTTGTTGTTGTTCTAAAATTTAGTGTCTCTGATAGAGTGGGTGCATTAATTTTCTACTGTTACATGACAAATTACCACAAACTAGTAGTTCAAGGCAACACGGTTTTATTAATATTGCACAAAATGTTAAAATATCTCAAGTTCTTCAGGACACTATTCAGGGGGGCTCAGCTGGGTTCTCCATGTAGGGTCTTAGGAGCTCACTCAGGTTGTTGACGGAATTTAGTGTCTTGTGGCTTTAGAACCGAGGTTCCTGTTTTTGCATGAACTGTTGCCCAGAAGGCTGCTCTCAGCTCCTGGAGACCATTCTTAGGTTCTTTTAATGTAGCCTGCTCCATCTTTAAAGCCAGCAAAGGGGCGCCACCTTCTTCTTGTGCTTCAAATCTTTCTGTCTTCTGCAACCAGACGCAAATACTCTCTTTGCTTTTATGGGGCTCACGTGATTGGGGACCACACCATAACCACATGTTCCACCTACACTCAAGGAGAGAAAGTTATTCAAGGGCAAGGGTCATTTTGGAGTCATTTTAGAATTCTGCCTACCACAGTGGGGGTGAAGAAAAGTCTGTGGGTAAACCTTACTTCCACCTAGAGGAATGTTGCACCCAACCTGTGTCCTCTGAATGTCTCATCTTAAAAAGGGAAAACCCCAGTCTTTCCCTCCTATTGTAGGAGAAAAAAAATCCTCAGTTCAGTCTATCTCCTGTATGTTTCTTCCCTGTGAGTTTCCTTTACTTTTACATAAATACTTCACTTCTGACACTTCTGATTACCAAATGTGTGGAGATTTTTTTCCCCACACAAACCAGCAATTCTCAGACACCAGCAGACATCAGTTCAATTCTGACACTATCTACCTGGAGACGGCATCAGATTTCACAGATTAAGGGCTCATCCCACATGACTTCCCCCTGGCCCCCCAACTTCAGATGCCAATAGCAAGCCCAGATTGTCACGCCGGCTTCTGATCAACCAGCTGTAGATCAGAGGTTCCAAAGATTCCTCCTCAGGTTTGATTAATTTACTGGAGAGGCCCACAGAACTCAGAGAAAATTTAATTTACTTTTACCAGGTTTTTATAAGAGGATATGATAAAGGATACAGTTGCCCATCCAGATGGAATGGAGATGAGTATGGCAAGGAATGTGGGAAAGGATGCGGGGCTTCCCTGGCCTCTTTGGATGCACCACTTTTCTAGGACCCTCTGTGTTCACCAACACAGAAGGTTTCCAAACCCTGTCCTTTTGTTTTTTTTATAGTGGCTTCTTTATACAGTCATGATTTATTAAATCAGTAGCCATTGGCAATTGATTCAACCTCCAGCCTCTCTTGCCCTGGAAGTTGGAGGGGTGGAACTTAAATTTCCAGTTCTCTAATCACAAGATTTGTTCCCTGGCAGCCAGCCCCCATTCTCAGGGCCAGTCCAAAAGTCACCTAATTAACATTACAAAATCCATTTAAATTGCTCTCCTCCCTTAGGAATTTCCAAGGGTTTTAGGAGGTCTGTGCCAGGAACTGGTGGGCAGAAAACAATATGTATTTTCTATTATCTCACACATCTGAAAGGGCCACCCAGGGAATTTGCCAACCGAGAGCTGCTAATTTCACAGGGAGGGATGTTTCTAAAGAGGTAACTCCATTTCTGATACAGGGCTTGATTTTCCCAAAGGAGAGCTGCTGTTACCAAGGCTTAAGATAGAAATCAGAAAATGTGTACTCTGTTCTCACTTCTGTTACAAATCGAGGAAGATCTTGTATAAGCCACATATATATTCTGCTCCCTATTTATTCAGGGAGTAGATCTTCTTGGCATTATCAAGAAGTTAAAAGATCAAATTTAAGAATCAATTTGGAGTAGGAAATGAAAGAGATTATGAAGAATAAGTTTGTGTTGGATTACAAAGTGTGAAAACTTCCAAGTCTTTGACCTTAGAAATGTGATAAAAACTCTCAAAGCATTCTTTGATTTTGATCAAGGTACCGTTTAGGAACTTTGAGTCACTGCACAGAATTTTATTTGACTAAGTAAGCGTCCAGCTACTTTCTAAGTTCTATATGCTCTTGGCTAGTTATAATGAAGTCCTTCAGTTTGTCCTTCAGTTTGTCAACACAGGCCACATGCTGAATTCCTGCTGGAGTTTTACTTTAAGAAAAAAGTCTGTCTCTAGAAATGACTGAATCTGCTTTTACTTGTCAGAAAGTGAAAGTGGTACAATGAAAGCAAGCTCATTGCTCAAATGCTGTAATTTTTAATTTTAATTTTTTACATTTATTTTTGAGAGACAGAGCACAAGTGGGGGAGGTACAGAGAGAGGGGGACACAGAATCCAAAGCAAGCTCCAGACCCTGAGCTGTCAGCACAGAGCCTGTCACGGGGCTCGAACTCACAAACCGTGAGATCGTGACCTGAGCCGAAGTCGGACGCTCAACCGACAGAGCAGCCCGGACACCCCTCAACTGCTTTAAATCAACTCTACTATCTTTGTTTTATGTCAAATGGACTCAAGTCCATTTTAAAGCAAGAAGTTTGTTCTTTTGAAAATCTCACAATATCCCAATCTTTTAGGAATCTCTTTTACTTTCAAAAAGAGGCTTGACATAACTTTTCAGGAATATATACTGAAAAATCTGAGAAAAATGCTTACAGCTTCCTATCAGAAAGAAAAATCATTCTTTGTCTCCCCTAGGCCCTAGAAAATGTGCAGTGTTCTCTGAGAATGAAGTCTGAACTACATAGGTTATATAATACTTAAAAGATGCATTTGTCATCACCAATATAAAGAAGGTTTGTAATGGGAAGCCTCATTTTCTGCTTGCAAAAAGGCAAAAAGGAGAGAGAACTTCTGAGTTAATGAAAATGAATTTCAATCAATTATCTATTTACAATTACTTGCAAGAAATCCCTTCCCATTGCCCAGCCAGAGCACTAAAAATTTATTCTTTTCCTATACCATAGAAGCATCTTATGTGAAACTTCAAATTTAGTGTAACTTTTTTTTCCACATTGATTATCCCCTCCCCTTTCAACAATTCCTTCTTTCATACCATCCCTTCTACCATCTACTTCTTCATCATGTTCTTTTCTTATTGTTTATAATGTTTTATTTATTTTTGAGAGAGAGAGGAAGAGTGCGAGCAGGGGAGAGGCAGAGAGAGGGGAGACACAGAATCCAAAGCAGGCTCCAGGCTCTGAGCTGTCAGCACAGAGCCTGAAGCGGGGCTCGAACTCACAGACTTAGAGATCATGACCTGAGCCGAAGTCGAACACTCAACCACTCAACCCAGGCGCCTCTTCATCATGTTATTTTTTAAAAAGTATTAAAATTCAATAGATTAATCCTCTTTACAACCCACCTATATACAGACACATTTTCATAGGAAATTATTAAAGATCCAAAAGCTTTTAAAACCCAAGGAAATCTTCTCTCATGTCAGGCTGTCATTATGATAGACAGTGGGGGAAAAGTTAATTATCAATTTATTGTTTCAATTTTTAACAAGTTTTCCAAGAATGGGAGGCAGGTTATTTTCATGTATCTACTCAAAGCACAGGGGGGAAAATACATTCACACATAGCTTCTCCATAGTCTCATTTCATTTTTTTAACTAAAAATGGTGTTCCCCACGCAACTTATTCAACTTATTCAAAAGTCTTGGTTGGTGCCGAGTATATTTGGGTTATTTCCATACAATGATTCCAAGTCAAGTAAGAAATTTGTTCTCATGGACAGTAGTCAAAAGAATGCATCAAAGGCTATAATGGCATTTCCAAAAGAAAGTAATCCCCAAAGCCCTTCTGAAAAATGGCAGTATTATTAGAAACTTTATTTATTTACTTACTTACTTATTTATTTATTTATTTATTCATTCATTCATTCATTCATTCATTCATTTATTTATTGTTTATTTTTATTTTTTTGAGAGAGTGAGAGAGAGAGAGAGAGGGCAGGGGAAGGGCAGAGAGCACAGAGCCAGACTTGGGGCTCGATTTCAGGAAACAGGAGATCATGACCTGAGCTGAAATCAAGAGGATGTTTAACTGACTGAGCCCCCAGGCACCATACAAGCATTGTTTAACTACCCAGCAGAGCTACTTTGAAAAGCCAGTACACATGTTTTTAATTAACTTGTTTAAACATTGAGACATATACTATATATATTAAAAATCCAGTGATGTGAACTTCTGACATTTTTCTTAGGTAGAGCATGAACTCTTGATGCCTGACTACATAATACATGAAAACCACATCTGAATTCTTACCTTCTGAAGTTTGCTGATGGCCTTTGGAAAATTCAGTGGAGGGAGTTCCATTCCTGTCTCTGACCAGCCCCCTCTTCTACAACTGTGAGTTGTGCAAAGAAGGGACTCCAGACTATTCTTAACTCTGACTTAAATTTTTAAAAGAAAGAGGGAATTTTGTCCATTTTCTTGCATTATTTTAAGTAAAGCCACTTGTATTTTCCTGTGTAAAGATAACTTTTAAAAATGGGATTGTTTCTGATCTTTCAAGACTTGTAAAGACTTAATTCAAAACCTAGTTGCAATCAGGATGTTGATCATACCCACAATGGAAACTCACATATATACTTGAGTTAGTGTTGTCTGGAGACCTGAGTGTATCATTTAGGAAGTTTTGATTTGCAAGTTACAGAATACTCAATCTAAATTGAAAGAAAAAAAGTGAATTTTATGTAATTCAACAGTCCAAGACTAGATATACCTTTAGCCAAGTTTAATCAGCCAAATCCTGATTAAATCCATGATTTAATCAATGCAACTAGTTCCACTTTCTTTCTTTATCTCAATGTCTTGCTGTGTTCAGACAGTCAAGATTTTATTAGAAAATGACTCTGAGATGTGATTAAATGTGCAAGGATATTATTAGGGGAAGTGACTATGTGAACAGAAATGGGAGGAAAGCTGGGAGTATCTAGAGAGCCATCAGACTTCAATGCTGCGAAGGCCAAAGAGAGAGAGACACAGAGACAGAGATAGAAACACAGAGAGAAAATTGGTAGAAGTGTCCTAGACATCTGTGCAATGTAAGGAAGTCTCAGTAAAACTTTCTGGGAGTCCCTGAGCTAAAGTGGATGAGCAAAAAATATTCTGTGTCTCCTAGGAGCTCAATCACCAGTGGGGAGCAGTGCTTGGTACATAAGACCTTGTCACAAGTCCAGTAATGAGTTTCAAAATGCAGCTCCTGAAGTTCCCTGTCATGTTCGTATGGTAGGAGGTCTGTAGGCTCATTCTGTTGGCAAGTTGTCCCATCACAATTCCAAGAGAGCTGCTAGTAAAACCTAGGGCAATGAGTATTCTTATTTATATTCATTGAGAAATAAAAATAAAGTCAATGTCCCCCAAAGTTTAAGGTTCAGATTCAAACCCCTTTAACGGTGATTGGCCCCCCCTGGTGATATGCTCAATCTTGACCTACTCGCTATAGCTGGGGTCTGGATACAATTATTGGCTTAAACCCAAGAGGGCATCTCTGGAACTGAAAGAGATAGTCCTTCCCTGTATCTGTTGCTTAGCAACCCTGGATAGGTTGTTTTTGACTACATGTGAAAGAAACTGCAGCTCAAATTAGCTTAAAAATGAAGATAGTTACGATTTTGTGTAATAGAAAAAAAGAGAATGTGGGTTCTGGGAATGGTTCAAATATTAACTCCATCTATTCACAATTATCTAGCAATTAACTTTATTAACAGGCTTATTTCTCATGAGGTTTCAAGATGTCTATCAGTAGCAACTGAGGTAAAATGCTCCCTTCGTTCATACCAAGCATAAGAACCAACCATGGAATGAAAGACAGTCACCTCAGCCTAGTTGGGCCACATGTTCATCATATACCTATTCTTGAACAAATAAGGGCTGACAGGAGAATTCTATATTCGTTTGGCTCACACCTGGCTTCTAAGGTAACCACTGGAAAAGAGAACAGGACCACTATGATTGAGTTGTAACAATCAGAATCTGACCTTGAGCTGGTGATGAGATCAGTTTCCTTGAGCCATACGGACAGGGCGATAGTTACTTTTATGTGTCAACCTGGCTAGGCTGTGGTGCCCAGTTGTTTGGTCTTCACATCAGTCTTGTGAAGCTTTTATGTGTGGTTAAACATTTCATCAGTCAACTTTGAATAAAGTAGATTACCCTCTATAATATGGATGGGCCTCATCCAATCAGTTAAAGGCTTTAAGACCAAGGACTGAGGTTTCTCAAAGAAGAAATTCTGCCTCAACTTTGCAACTTAGAAATCTTTCCTGGGTTTCCAGTCTGCTGGCCTGCTCTTGAGATTTCATGCACAAGGACTACATTAGCTCTAATTCGAATTTCCAGCCTGCCTGCCTGCCGTACAGTTTTGACTTGTCAACCCTCACAGAGGTATGAGCCAGTTCCTTAAAATAAATCTCTCTCTCTCTCTCTCTGTCTCTCAATCATTAGTTCTGTTTTTCTGGAGAGCCCTGACTTAAAGACCACACGGGAGAGGATTAGATACTAGAACAGAATTTTGATTTCTACGAGAAGCAAAATGGAGGAAATGGCTGTACAGTTGTCAATAATAACATTTCTTACACTGCTAGTAACTCCCATCAGGAAATTTAGAAAGGAAGGAAGAATGCAAACAGGCGCACTGACTACAAATGGTCCTACAACGATGTAGGGTTTTCCTATCAAATTTTGTTGATGAAATGAATTAGACTTTAGTACATTTTGATAACTGAGGACCAATCACTCCTAAAACAAAACACCTATAGATTTCAATTTCAGTTACATTATAAAGGAAAGGCTCAGCTCACCTAGTTTTGGTTTGAGTCTTAGGACATGCAAAGACAATCTGACACACCATTTGTGAGAGAAAGAAGCAGGAAAATGTAACTGGTACTTGAAAAAATTAAATAAATGACATGTAATAAACTGTGCAGGTTAATCTCTAAAATTATTGTACTTATTGTCATTATTATCTGATTTTATGATGGCTAAACCATTTTCTCACAAATGATATTCTTTTTAGTCTTGGTTCCTGTGATGGAGAGAGCACACACATTAGACCAAAATCATGCTTCTTGCATGGAAGGTGCACCTTTCCACCATTTTCCAACCTGCCACTTCTTGCTCTTGACCTTGGAGGTTCCTAAGAGGGGTCATTGGAACAGAATTTGACAGTCCCTGATGAAAAGAAGTAATTTTTTATTTTTTATTATTTATTTATTTATTTTTACATTGAGACATGTATTTACTACGTAGGATGACTACTGCATCCTAAGGATCTACACTTTTTTTGAAAATTTTATTTATTTACTTATTCATTCTAGAATAAACCAGCTCCTCTGTGTTCAGTCACACCTTTTGTCCTGCAAGAGGTCACTTCTTTCTGCTGAATGCAGTCATTTCTTCAGTGTTTATTCCCTGATTCCTAAAAGAAAGATTTCCAATTCACTCTAGTACCTGTTCCGTGTTACATCATACTGAGTGGCAATAGTGGCTGTGGCTAAAAGACAAAGTAACCCAGAATTTGCTTACTCAGATCAGACCAGCTCTCAGTTCAACCACTCACTGTCCTTTCCCTGCAGAATCCTTTGGGTTTCTTTCCTTCCCTTTCTTCCCCTGATTAGCTCATCATGCTTCTGGTTTAAAAGAAAGAAACGAAAAAGAACGGGGCTAGTATAAATGACATTTTAAAAGTAGATACTAAATCCTGAAGTTATTGTACTATGAGAGCATTTCCTGGACTGCGAAATAATTTACCTGTGAATTTAAAATAGAAATGCATTAGGTGAAATCCTATCAATATGTCAGGAGGCATTACCAGAGTTCAGAGAACCAAGAATTTCTGTTCTAAGATATTCTTGTCTTATTTTATGTCAGTATTGCCAGTTCAGGTTTTCAGGGAAAACCAACTATGGTAGGCTGATTTTTACTTTTCAAGTATCCTATCAAACTAATATAGTATTTTATAAGTTTCAAGTACACTAACTCTAAATAAAGAAAAGAAATTAACCTCACATTTATTGGGCCCTTACTCTGTGCCAGACACTGTGTTTCTCTCAATATCTCCATTTTACTGATGAGACAACAGAGGCTCAACAGAGGTTAAGCAAACTGTCCAAGTTCACACCAGTGTCAGTCCTCTATAGTCTGCTGAGCTGAATATTCCAGTGTCTTTAAATGTGTTTCATTGTGAATCCCCAGATTAATAGAGCAATCATTTTCAGGGAGATGAGAAAGTCACCCCCAGATATTGAACAGCCAGTTTTCACCAAGGGGGCAGATTCATATACAGCATCATACATTTCACCAAGGGGGGCAGATTTGTATACGGCGTCTTACATTTACTTTCTAGATGATGAAACTAATAGTTTGAGAAAGTAGGTAGGGAGCCCAGAATCATATGGGTGTGAGTAAGGAGCAAGGAATTAAAACCAAATACTTCTGACCTCACTTTCCTCCACTGGGCAAAAGAGGCATCACCTTGGGTTAAAGTGTTTGAGACTTCAATGTACCATTGTTACTGGGACTAAGTGATTAGTATCCTTGAATATCATTTTGTAAAATTTGCAAAGCACTTAAGAGCAAGTAATGATAAAGACCAAGAAGAGGTATGTAGAAATTCGGAGACTGAGAAACATATCATGTCCTCTTCCCACATATGGATAGGCCAAGAAAGGTTGGGTCCTGTGAAAGCAGTTTAGAAAATGCTTCATACTCTTGTGTTCATAAATCCAATATAGTTAAGTCAAATATTAATCGTGTTGGAAGAATCCATTTTCCTCCATGCATGCTCCTTCTCCCTCTCTTATATGATGTCAATATCAGGGCGTTTTCATTGTGAAATAGCAGCTTTGAAAGAATTAATTAGGGTCTTCCTTACAATGCATTAGGCCATCCCACCTTCCTTAGCATTACTGTGGATATGACACACATATAAGGAAAACCCTAAGTATGTTTGAATTGGGAGTCTTGTCTTTTATAGCAAGATCTGAAAGTTATGTGACTATATTTCTATACTAACACATACTATGAGAGTGGACAATTTTAATTATCCTAACAATTACTTTTCAATTTATTCCACCGTAACAAATATTTTTGGATACCTTTCATGTTTCACGTACCAGACTAATGGCTAGAGATGTTTAGGTAAGCAAAGCAGCACCTGTGCAGCTGTCCTTAAGGAGACAGATGGATAAACAGATGGTTCCCACATGCTGGGGTAGAGATAAGAGAAAGATGTAGGAGAGCACAGGAAGGTGGGAATATACAGCTGGTAGACTTTCTTGGATCAGATGATTCAGATTCTGAATTCATAGACTTGTTCATGGTCTGATCTCTCTGTGGCTCTTGGCTCTTAGTGAAAGAGGACAGGAGCGTTCTAAGTTCTGCTTCCTTGCATATATTATTTTCGTGCTTGCGTCTTTCTTAGATAACTTGTAAGTTAACTTACAAGGGGGAACAATGTGGCTTTTTAAAATTATTTTTAGAATTTATGATAAAGGATTAGTTACATCAGGAAAATATTTAATACATTCAGAAACTGACCTGAATTTTGAGCTCCTATTTACTATTCTTTAAAGTGTTAGTATTTTTCTTTTTTTCCCCCTTTTTTAAAAATTGAAGTTGAAGGGTGCCTGGGTGGCTCAGTTGGTTATGCGTCTGACTCTTGGTTGGGGCTCAGGTCATGATCTCACAGTTCGTGGGTTTGCGCCCTGCATCAGGCTTTGTGCTGATGGTGTAGAGTCTGCTTGGGATTCTGTCTACCTCTCTCTCTGCCCCTCCCCTGCTCATGCGCGCTCTCTCTCTCTTTCTCTCTCTCTCTCTCTCTCTCTCTCTCTCTCTCTCTCTCTCTCTCAATAAATAAATAAATAAATAAACAAACTTGAAAGAAATTGCAGTTAACACAATGTTACCTTACTTTCAGGTGTAAAACATAGTGAAGAATGTGGCTTTTAATGTGGGTTACTCTGAATAAGATGTATTTCTAACATTACACTGAGATGAATATAACCATTAAGTATACACCACATGTGTGATCTGAATTGTATATTAAATTTGATCTAGAGATTTATAAATTTTTTTAATGTTTATTTATTTTTGAGAGAGAGAGAGAGAGACAGAGCACGAACGGGGGAGGGACAGAGAGGGAGAGAGGGAGACACAGAATCTGAAGCAGGCTCCAGGCTCTGAGCTATCAGCACAGAGCCCATCGTGGGGCTTGAACTCACCAATCATGAGGTCATGACCTGAGCTGAAGTCAGACGCTCAACCAACTGAGCCACCCAGGCATCCCTGAGCTGGAGATATATAATTTGATCCTATAAAGCTGATTTTCAGGTTACTATTTGTGGAGAATCAACCTTTGCAATTTATCTCATTCCCATTGTTTAGTAAATGGGCTATTTAGGTCTTAGAGCAAAGGTTTTTACAAGACCAATAATGTTCATTAGCTGTTACAAAAACAGTTCATTAAGAGAGTGAGGATGTAAAGAAGTTAATAAATAGGTCAAAATTTGGGGAAGCTTACCTTAAATCAGGATTTAAGTTATCTCCATGTCTTTGTTGGATGTGCTCAAGTATTCTAATAAACATGCTAATGGTGGACAGGAAAGCAAAGTTTTCGATGAAGTCACAAATAGGAGGATACCTAGCCATCTGAAAAGATACTCCACCTCATTCATAATAAGAGAGATGTAAAATAAAACAATACCGATACATTAGCTTTTCCTTTTATACGGGAAAATGCAACATTTCAACAACACACTCTATGGGAAAGAATAAATAGATACTATAATATGTTGATGTTGAGATTGCAAAATGGTGCAATACCAGTGGGGGAGGATTTGGCAGTTATGTGGTGTATAAATTGATTACTGATGGCTAGCAAACTACACTGAAACTTTGTAGCTTCAAACAACACATTTATTCAGCTTACAGTTCTGTGGGTTGGAGATTTAGGCTGCACTCTAATCATGGCTTAGCTCTCACACGTCTGTCATCAGCTGAGGGCCAGCTTTGCTGATCATGACTGACACATCTCACATATCTGGAGCACTGGCTGAGAAAAGCAAGTTGACATGGTTCTGTCCCAGGTGGTCTTTTAGACTTCAATAGACTTGACTGAGCTTGTTCACCTGATGGAGGCAATGATCCCAAGAAAGTGAGCAGAAATGTCGCAAAACCTTTTGAGGACTGGAATCAAAATTTCATGTAGTTCACTTTCACCACATAATACCGGCCAAAGCAAGGTAAAAAGCCAGTCCTGACTCAACCAGTAGGGAGATAGCCTCTATTTGTTGAAGGGAAGATTTGAAAAATCTCAAGACAAGAGTGTATAAATGCTATACATAGGAGAATAGTTGAGTTCATTTTTGCAAATAATGTACCACATCCAGTAAAATGACAATTGCCTTTACCCTTTGACAAAAAATTCCCAAGTCTAGGCATTTACTTCATAGGAAACATAAAAAAGTCATATGTATAAAACTGTTTATTGGAACACTGTTTACTGTCTTCTAGAAAAAGACAAAAAACAGCCCAACAGTCCATCGATAGTCAATTTGCTCAATAAAATATAGTGGACCTACTCAATGGCATATTGGGCAAGAGTACAGGGGAAATAAGTGATAGGAGTTCAACATTGTTGATTAATTTTTTTCTCTACTTTCACATGTGTATCAACCGTTTCATAATAAAGAAGAAAAAGTGGACATGATTCCTTTTTTCATGACCAGATACACACAAAATTAAAAATAAATGAAATAGAAACTGAACCCCATAATCAAGTTCTTGTCAGAGGATAATGTCTTGTTTCCTAGAAGTAAGCTATTTACATCTCAGGTGCTGTAAACAACTTAGCAGCATTCCAGAAATACTCATCAAAATTCAAGTTTTCTTGGCTGAGGGAAAGTTTCTTCAATCAGTAAGACTGACAGCATCTCCCTAGGGGTACAAATGTTACAGGAAGAAAATAATTGCATGTTCAGAGTAAACATTCTCCAACTTTTCTACAGCCCACATCTTGTTAAATAAACTACTTGAAGTGAGTTTTAGAAACCAGCAGTTGATGTAAAACAATATGGTTTTCCCTTTTTGACATGTCTTTTTTTCTTTGCCTTTGTTATATCAGCACTTTGTGTAAAACATAAACTGCTACTGTTTATTAAGACACCACACATCCAAAAGTTTAGCTCTTGTCCTGAACATAGATTGTCCATAGATTTTTTTCAAAATAACCCTATTCTCATATCTCAAGTTTCATGAAGAGCTGCTCTCATCCAACGGTTTGACAAATATTTCCAACCACACAAGTTGCCATAAAATATCAGAAGTGTCATATATTTAAGAGGGAAAAAATCTCTCCCCTGGAGTCCCTCTTGGGGCTGAGGAGAAGGATTCTGTTGTATCCCATTTTTGGAATGGGAATTTATTCTGAGGACTGAACAAAGGCCTATAGATGTGTTGACCAGTCAATAAAGTAGAAAGCATTTTGTGTTTCCAGTTTGCCAAGTTATCCTTCTAGACTCACAACACTGAATATTATAACAGTTCCAGAGAATCATTAATTGGGCTTGAGATTATCTGACCTGTTTTGGTAGGTGAATGAGTGCAGTGAGCAGACAGCAAGGCAGCTGCATTAAAATTTTTTTAATGTTTATTTTTTGAGAGAGAGAGAGACAGGGCATGAGTGAGGAGATCAGAGAGAGAGAGAGAGAGGGAGACACAGAACCCCAGGCAGGCTCCAGGCTCTGAGTTATCCATACAGAGCCCAATGTGGGGCTGGAACTCATGAACCATGAGATCATGACCTAAGCCATAGTCGGATTCTTAACTGGATGAGCCACCTAGGTGCCCCAGGAGGCTGCATTTTACAGTGACTTTGAGTTCTTTTTAACCATTTGCAACTGATCTCTTCATTCACTATGCTATTAAAACTTTTAATGGTTACCAGATTGTGTAGCTTCTTCTCCATGTTTATTTTCAGTTGATTGCCATTTAATTTTTTTTCATCAATTTACTTCCATTAGCTCACCAGGAGCCTCCCTTATCTGTAAACTGCCCCCCTTGTTCATCCCACACTCTCCTTGAACATCTCTGACCTGTTTATGGGTTAGCCATCAAGCTGATCCTTGAGTTTATTTATAAGCAATAACATGAAGCATATAGTAGCCAAAAATGTATAAAATATCTTACACTTCCAAAACAAAGTATTTCTTTGTGAAGCACTGAAAAACAATTATCTGGATGAGGGCATTGGATCATATGGATCTCTAGTCTTTGAAAACACAAATTGCAGCTGTGATAAAAAATGCATTCACCAAAAATAAATTCTGATGTTAAGGCAGACGGGGGTAAAGAGAGAGAATAAAAGAATAAAAAATTGAAGTTTATGGATTTTAATTCTATTTTATAATTGCTGAGCTTTTTTAACCAAAGGACCAAAATATAATAAATTTCAACTATCTTATTTCATATTATTTTACAGAATGAAAAGTAAATCCAAAACCCAGGGAACAGGATTAGTGATTGTAGATTTTTTTAGGGGGAGGGGCTTGCTATTAACATACTCATTTTAACAAACTTGGTCCTTAAAGAAGTTAATCAGAAGGAAAGATGTGACTAAAAAAGAATTTCCGTGGAAGTCAAGTTCTCATCTGACACTCAACTTCTTTGAATTACCAGCATTAATATCCTTAGTAGAATCATCCCCATGACACGGATGTCAGCAAGAACATCAAAGTATTTTTAAAACCTAGAGAAATGCGTGTCGATCAATTAACTTGTTTTTAATCTGTGATTCTCTTGTATGTTAAATTAGTCAATTTTGTGTAAAGCAGACTCCTAAAAAGTTGAAGTCTGTGTTTTTGAAGAAGGAAAATGAAAATACTGAATTGAGGTTAAAGTTAGCTTAGAATCCAAATAAAATACAAGAAATTTTATCATGTAAAAAAGTGAGAACATAACTAGTATGATTTTGGCCAAAGATACTGTGGCAGAGAATATTTAACATGAGTCAGAATTGTGTTGCCAATTAGCTGAATGACTCTAGGTAGCTCAAGTCAAGGCTCACATTTTCCTTCCTACAAAATAAAAAGTTCAAGCTATTTAAGCTTATAGAATATCTTCAAGATATAAAAATCTATTTTATATTTATCAGGGGGAAGATTTAAAATTTATCAGCCAGGGGTGCCTGAGTGGCTCAGTGGATTAACCTTCTGACTCAGGCTCAGGTCATGATCTCACAGTTTTGTGAATTTGAGTCCTGCGTTGGGCTCTGTGTTGGCAGCACAGAGCCTACTTGGGATTCTCTATCTCTTTCTCTCTGCCCCTCCCTCACTCGCACTGTCTCTGTCCCTCTCAAAATAAATTTAAAAAAACTTAAAAAAAAAATCCCGAAATGCAGCATCCGTATGAATATACACTTGTGGTTGTATTGGGCTACCTTTTTACATGAGATGTTTCTCAGATTACCTCTGATTTTAACAGGCAAATTAACTCATCATTCTGATGAAGATCTCATTAACAGAAAAGTATTGTTCCTTAGAAAAAGGTGTTTCAAAAGCCTTACATCATTTTAATGGATCTCAAAATAATTATTCTACCTACTCTATCAGGGAAATGAAGTAACTTCATGATTAATATTTTGCTCTTTGTGAATATCTCCTTTCCAAGTTCCACCATAGTTAACTCTAATGTCCAAAATTTTTCTCAAATATTGCCCCAATATTTTCCTTAAATAGCTTCTACCTGAAAACACGAGACTTGTTTATCTATATCAGAGTTAAATCACCATGATTATAAATTCTTTAACAGTAAAAGTTAAAAGTGGAGTCAATGAATTATTCTTGATTATTAAAATTCAGGAAGAAGAGTAAAGTCTCCATAAGGAATATGAAGTGATGAAAAACAAAATTCTTTAATAGCTACTTTATTTAACAAAATAAATGTGTATATTATATAGTATGTTAAAGGTGATTAGTACTTTAGAAAAAAGAAAGTACAAAACAGGGGAGGGTGGGGGCGCCTGGGTGGCGCAGTCGGTTAAGCGTCCGACTTCAGCCAGGTCACGATCTCGCGGTCCGGGAGTTCGAGCCCCGCGTCGGGCTCTGGGCTGATGGCTCAGAGCCTGGAGCTTGTTTCTGATGCTGTGTCTCCCTCTCTCTCTGCCCCTCCCCCGTTCATGCTCTGTCTCTCTCTGTCCCAAAAATAAATAAACGTTGAAAAAAAAAATTTAAAAATAAAAAAAAAAAAACAGGGGAGGGTGATCAGTAAAGCAGGGGAGGGGCAGAGAGGAGAGAATCAGTTTCAGATTTAAATGGAATGCTCAGGGAAGCCCACATTGCACAGACATCTGAACAAACACTTTAGAGATCAAAGAGTTAGTCATGAGGGCTTATAAGGAGAGGAGCATTCCTGATGGAGTGCAAGCAGTGCTTGCAAAGGCTGTAAATGAGTCTGGTTCATGGGAGGAACAGCAAAAAAGAACATTGGGGCTGGCAAGCAAAGCAAAGAATGGTAAGAATAAGGATCCGATAGATAACAGGGAAGGAAGAGTCTTCGAAAAGCATTGTAAAGACTTGGCTTTTGTTCTGAGTGAAATGTGGGGCCTTTGGAAAATTTGAACAAAAAAGTAATAAGATCTGACTTGCATTTTAAAAGGATCCAATTCTTGTTGGTTGTATTGATAATGGATTGAATGAAGCGGCAAGGGCAGAATCAAGGAGCCCAGTCAGGAGGCAACGGCAGTAATTTAAGGATAAAATGATGGTGGCTCAGAACAACATGATAGCACAGAAGTCATGAGCAATAGTCAGATATTGATCATGCTCTGAAAGTAGAACCAAAGGATGGTTGTATTTACTTCCTGGGGAAGGCTGAGCTTATACCAAGTGTTCTGGTACTGAACTGAATTCCCATGATAGAGTTGAAACTCCAAGTGCTTGGGCATCCTCTCCTTTTCTAATGAGGGTGGAAGGTCTGGGGGAGACATGTTCTTAGGCCAGTGTAGGGTCATTTTGGACCCCAGTTGGGTTGGGATGAATTCACTCCATATGTTGTCTTCATCATGCACCCTGCTGATGGATGTTCTTTTATTAAAATAAGAAATGTATTTCATGTTAATGTGAAATCAAAACTTATTTAGTAAAGGAAGTCAGTTGCAATCCTCTATACATAATTATTATAAAATGTTGTCCACTAAAGCATCTAGAGGCAGTATAGAGTAGAGGTTAATGAATGGCATGACTTCAACAGCCAGACCTGCCAGTTACAAATTCTGGTGCTGATATTTTACTGGCCTATCTTACCTTACCTTACCTTACCTTATTAATCCTATCTTACACCATTGTGCATTGTAGATTAATTTACACATGTAAAGAACTTAAAACATTTTCTACATAATGATAAGCACTATATAAGTATATGCAAATATTATTATTTCCTTTTGATGCTGGGTAAATGTGATGTTATATTACAGTGCTACCACTGTCATCGAACACTTCTCATAAAACCTTCTCCAAACTCATTAGATCCCCAGCTAATTCCTCATCTATGAAGACAGTTAATCGCTACCTTGTGCTCTTCTTTGCACATGTATATACCAAAAAAACCTGGTTACTGTATGACTTCAACTCCACAAGAATGACTTTAAATCAACTACCTACAGGTAGTCCCAGTTAGAGGTCCTACGATTATCCAAAACATATTTTAAATTTTTTAAACGTTTATTCATTTTTTGAGAGACAGAGAGAGACAAAGCATGAGTGGGGAAGGGGCAGAAAGAGAGAGAAACAGAATCCGAAGCAGGCTCCAGGCTCTGAGCTGTCAGCAAAGAGCCCGACACAGGGCTCGAACTCACGAACTGTGAGATAGTGACTTGAGCCGAAGACAGTCACTCAACCAACTGAGCCACCAGGTGCCCCTCCAAAACATATTTTAAACTAAATTTAGAGATTTTTGTTGTTGACAATATAGCACACTAAATATTATGAAAAGTTCCTGGTACCTGAAGTCAAAAAATGCTCAATAAAAATATTTTTAAATTGCCATTTTAAATGAATTGATAAGCTTACAAGTAATCTGCTGAGTGCTAGATAAAGGCCACATTCTTGGAATAATTTCACCCCACCCCTGATGGAAGTCAAGAATGCCACCAAACATTCAAGAAAGATATTACATTTTAATCTTATGTAATTACTTACAGAGAATAGAGAATAGAAAAAGGAAACACTGTAACTTATTAGCTTGCAAAACCTCGATACCAAAATTTGATAAATAGAATTTAATATCATTCAAGAACAGAGATATAAAGATCCTAAACAAACAATGGATCCAGTACTGAATGAAAAAATGATCTTATGTTATCAATGAAGTGGGGTTTATTCTAAGAATGTAGATTTAGTATTGTATAAACAAGTAATGCAGTTTCCCTACGAATATGTAAATGGAGTAAACTACATTAATATTTTACTAGATGCAAAAGACATTTAATAAAACCAACATACATTCATGATAAAATCTCTTAGCAAACTAGAATTAGAAAGGAAAGTCATTAATATGGTCAAGAGACTATACAAAAAAAAAAAGCAAAAGTTGATCATGAAGCATTGAAAAGTTTCCTTTTGAGATCAGGGACAAGACAAGAAAGTCTACCTCTACTCCACTTCTATTCACTCTTGAACTGGTAATCTCAGCCATACATTAAGTTAAAGAAAAAGACATAAAAAATATAGGATTAAAAAAGAAAGGTGAAAAGCTATCATTTTTGCTTTACAGATAACACAATTTTGTGCAAAATATTGGAATCAATAAGAGAGTTTTACAAAGTAGTTGGACACAAAATTCAGTTTGAGAAATTTGTTGCATGTGATATATTTCTACAAACCAATTATAAAGGTTTAGAAAATATAGTTTTTTTTTTAAAAGGTAAACACTTAAAATAGTACCAAGAATAAATATAAGGACAGATGTTCAAGGTCAATAATATACAAAATAAAATCAATACAGTGTGATAATAAAAAGACAAACTATCAGAAACCTTGTTAGTCTTGAGCAAATCCTTCACAAAAGAAGAAATCCAACTCAGTAATAATCTTATGGAAAGAAGGCATTACTTTAGTAGTGATTAGAGAGATGCAAAATAAAAACACCCAGCGGTTACACAAAAAATACTGACCATCATGTGTTGTTGAAGATACGCATCAAAGAGATTTCTCCCACAGTGCTGGTACAACCACAGTGGAAAAGAGTTTACTTAGAAAAGTTAAAAATATGCATAATCTCTGACCTGGTAATTCCAGTCCAAGAGAAGGTTTCTTACGTGTGCACCAAGAAAAAAATATAAAAATGTTTATAAAAGTCCCAAGATGAAAACAACCCATTTGTCTATTGATGGTAACCAGATAAATAGTTTAGGGTACATTCATACAGCAAAATACCATATGGCACTGGAAATAAAACTATAGCTGCTCACTAACTTAGATTAAGCTCACAAACAAAATGGAGGCTAAAAGCAACAAGTTACAAAGGGAAGCGTGTAATCAGAATTCATTCATAAACAAATTTTAAAATCAGACAACATTAAATTCTATTGTTTAGTAATGTGTGGTAAACCATAAAGAAAAATAAGGACCTTCTTATACAAAAAGAATAGTGGTTACCTTTACAGGATGGAAAATGGGATATAATCTAGGAAAGGTAGGCAGTGGGGTGGCTTCTAAAATATTAGTAATGTTGGAGCACCTGGGTGGCTCAGTCGATTGAACATCTGAGTCTTAATTTTTTGGCTCAGGTCATGATCCCAGGGTCGTAGATCCAGCTCTGCACTAGAGCTGGCTTAAGATTCTCTCTCTCTCTTCCTCTGCCCCTCTTCCTGGCTGGCACTCTCTCCCTTTCTAACATACATACATACATACATACATACATACATACATACATACATAAAATTTTAAAATAATAAAAAAATAAAATCTTAGTGATGTTGTGTTTTATAACCAAGGTAATGATAGCAGGGGATTCCACTGATGATTATTTTATTTATCTATTTGTCTATGTATCTATCCATCCATCCATCCATCCATCCATCCATGCATCCATCCATATATACATGTATCTATTCATCTGTTCATCCATCACTAATCTATCTAATATCTATCTATCTATCTACCTATCTACCTATATACCTACCTATTTATCTATCCATCTCTCTTCTTCTGGAAATATTTCACAATTGAAGAAGATTTTTTAAAAAATTCTAATAGCTATGTGCTAATTAGGTAAACTATGTGCTTATTTATTTATTTATTTATTTATTTTAACGTTTATTTATTTTTGAGACAGAGAGAGACAGAACATGAACGGGAGAGTCAGAGAGAGAGGGAGACACAGAATCTGAACAGGCTCCAGGCTCTGAGTGGTCAGCACAGAGCCTGACGCTGAGCTCGAACTCACGGACCGCGAGATGGTGACCTGAGCCAGAGTCGGATGCTTAACCGACTGAGCCACCCAGGCGACCCAACTATGTGCTAATTAAGAAAACTCCTTTAGAATGTCAACTTACTTGCCAGATTTTTCTGAGGTATTCTGTATTAATATGCCCCCTGGATGACTAAATCATTCTAAAGGAAAAGTTTCTGTAAAGTGATGTAATATAGTATTTGAAAAGATAACCTTCAAAGATGAGGCTTTGCAAAATGCAAATTATTATCTTGCTTTGAAAATAATTGCAGTGGCCTGTCATTACTCTTTTTTTCATATAAAATAAAGGCAAATTGGAAAATATGGTTATAATTTAAAAGAATTAATTTTTATTAAGCAGTCATATGTATGTATTACTTTTCACAGACATTTAAAGCTAAAATATATTATTTTTGCTTCTTTTCTAGCTACTGTTAAGATTTAATTAAATGAATGTCAACAGTAAACAAACCATCTCTAAAGGCTGTCATGAATCATAGGAAAATCTCAAAGACACTTGATTTGAATTCTCTCAAGTACAAAAATAATAAATTCAGTCTCACAAACTTACAGTGAATGAGTGATTTAAAAAAAAAACAAACTTGAAAGGCCTATTTTCAGAAAAATTCCAAGTGACAGAGGTTTCAATTGATCTATGGGGGAGAATATTTTTCTCTCCCAAGTGTCTCTCTTAAATTGGCCAACACAGACACTTATTATTAGATCTCTCCTACAACCTATGTTGAGATATGTGCTAATGAAATGTTAAAATTTACCTTCCCTTAAAGTAGATTCAAGAGTCAATGGTATGTGTGCCATTTCCTAGCAATGATCTCCAAGGACTTTGGGACTCAACCCTTCAACTAGAAATTAAGTGAAATCCCATTCTTTATTTGTGGTGTAAAATTTACTTTTGAAACTCTTCATTTTTAAATATAAATGCATTGTGAAGGAATATAGACAAATCTAAGGAAGATTTGGTGTAGTTTTTTATATGTATATACAAGATGCATTTTGAATGACCAGGTGTGGACCACTAGATCCTAGGTTATTAGAAAAGAAATCCAAATGGAATTAGAAGTTGTATCCACTGCTTGAAAGTACCTCCCAATGGAAAGGAGAAGGCACAGACCTTGCAAACTACAAGATGAATATGGTAATGGGCATAGACACCAAGGCAGCAAGGGTGATTCTAGAAGAATGAGCCAGAGACCCACATAGAAGGCAGTGTATGGCCCAATGCCACCTAGGGCTCAACACTGTCAGGTCTGAGGGTTTGACAATGCACCTGGTTTTAGCATTTCACTGTTTATATTTTCCCAACACAAACAACTCTTGAGTCATCAGAGAAAATGACGTTGTCTTTTTTTTTTTCATTTGGGGAACAGAACCTACATTGTTGGGTCAAAGTACCTTTTTCATTTTAACCTAAAAGCTGTTATCACCTGTTAAGTCGGCACATTGTGATGTAACAGAGAAGACAAGTGTGTTGGATATGAGTATGTGAGAGATTTGGTAGGCAGGGAGTAGGTTCCATTAATGCAGCAACTATCATTTCATTTGTAATTAAAAATACAAATGTCAAATACTAGTGAAAAAAATGAATTTGTAGGGGAGAAGATATGAATTGGAAGCTGTCTTATCTACTGCTGATTGGCACCTGAAGAGAGATGCCAAAACCAAAGTAAGTTAGGTTGCATCTTCTGAATTCTTTACATTAGATTCTTAACATAAAGGATAGGACATTTTCTAGACCCTGTGACCACTGTTAACTCTATAACACAAGAATTATGGTTGAAATTAAATATTTACCCTCACTCATACTTCAGATTTATATTTGAGATAAACATCATGAAATCAGAGATTCTGAGGCAGATCCAGCATAGAGAAAAATACTCATTTTTTTCCTTAACTTATTGACATTTAATTTATTTACTATGAAATATAAGCATAGCCTTTGATGGATTTTGGCAAACATACATGCTCATCTAAAACAACAACAGTCAAGAATAGGGAACATTTCTTTTTTTTTTTTTTAATTTTATTTATTTATTTATTTATTTATTTATTTATTTATTTATTTAATATATGAAATTTATTGTCAAATTGGTTTCCATACAGCACCCAGTGCTCATCCCAACAGGTACCCTCCTCAATACCCATTGGCCACCCACCTCTCCCTCCCAGCCCGTATCAGCCCTCAGTTTGTTCTCAGTTTTTAAGAGTCTCTTATGCTTTGGCTCTCTCCCACTCTAACCTCTTTTTTTTTTTTCCTTCCCCTCCCCCATGGGTTCCTGTTAAGTTTCTCAGGATCCACATAAGAGTGAACACATATGGTATCTGTCTTTCTCTGTATGGCTTATTTCACTTAGCATAACACTCTCCAGTTCCATCCATGTTGCTACAAAGGGCCATATTTCATTCTTTCTCATTGCCACGTAGTACTCCATTGTGTATATAAACCACAATTTCTTAATCCATTCATCAGTTGATGGACATTTAGTCTCTTTCCATAATTTGGCTATTGTTAAGAGTGCTGCTATAAACATTGGGGAGCAAGTGCCCCTATGCATCAGTACTCCTGTATCCCTTGGGTAAATTCCTAGCAGTGCTACTGCTGGGTCATAGGATAGGTCTATTTTTAATTTTTTGAGGAACCTCCACACTGTTTTCCAGAGCGGCTGCACCAGTTTGCGTTCCCACCAACAGTGCAAGAGGGTTAAGAATAGGGAACATTTCGGGGCGCCTGGGTGGCTTGGTCGGTTAAGTGTCCGACTTCGGCTCAGGTCATGATCTCACTGTCCGTGAGTTAGAGCCCCGCAGCGGGCTCTGTGCTGACAGCTCAGAGCCTGGAGCCTGCTTCAGATTCTGTGTCTCCCTCTCTCTCTGCTCCTCCCCTGTTCATGCTCTCTCTGTGTCTCAAAAATAAATAAAACGTTAAAAAAAATTAAAAGCAAAAAAAAAAAAAAAAGAAAAAAAAGAATAGGGAACATTTCTACCACCATAGAAAGTCCCCGTGCCCCTTTCCAGTCAATATCCCCTTCTCTCTGACCTCAGGAATCATTTTTTGGATTTCTATCACTATAGATCAATTTTGCCTATTCTAAACATCATATAAATGGAATCATTATGCATTATTTTGTGGCTGGCTTCTTTTGCTTAATATAATATTGAGCAATTCACCCATGTTGTGCATTTCGGTGATTCATTCTGTTTCGTTGCTGAGAAATACTCCAGCAATATATGTGGTACATATGAATATACCACAATTTATTTATTTTCCTGTGGTTGAAAATTTTAGGTTGTTCCAATTTTAGCCATTGTGAATACAGTGGGGTTGTGACTTTGTTAAATTGCCATGTGTTAAGTAGAGCCCCAGGGTGTGAAAGGGTGAGCCAGGTTTCACCAGACAACAGCAAGGGAAAGTGAAATAGAGTGTATTACTCACAGGAAGGGAAGGAGGTACACAGGCAAGCCATTCGGGGAGATCAAGGCAGGGTCCAGGGAGAGAGAGCAGGGCAGAACCTGGGCCCCATGTCTTCATTGGTGTCTTGAGGGTGAAGTGCTTTAGAGTTCCCAAGCTAAGGCAGAATTTGACAATTTAAAACAGTAAGCGGGATTTTGGTAAGCTTTGGGTGGGGTGGAGTGGGGTGTCTCTTCTAAGGGAAGGGCATTGACAAGGGTCATTGAGGTAGTTGTATCAGGAACTTATATTTACTTGTGACCCTGCAGGCTGTTCCCTAGGTCATGCACCTCCTGGAGGGGCTAGCAGCCAGTTCAAAGCTCCTGCATGGTTCCTTGGCCACAGGAAATAGATGAAATGGATGCGGAATAGATGAAATGGATGAAATAGCAGCAATATTATGTAGTTCAGCTAAACTCCCAACAAATGGCTACTAGTATCTTTGGACAATTCATTTTGAGAATAGGTTTAATTATACAAGAAAATGACAAGTAATTTTCAAAAGTCAAGTTTGTCATTTTTCGTCTTACAAATGATATAAGAGATCCATTTGTTCTACAGGCTCACCATTTGGTATTTCCAGTCTTTCTAACAGCAGCAACTCTAGTGCATATGTAGTGATATCTCAGTGTGGTTCTAATTTGCATTTTATTGATGACTAATTCCATTGAGCAACTGTATATGTGCAAAACAGCCAATCTGATTATCTTCTTTTGTGAAATATCTCTTTTATACATTCCATAAATAGAGTTGTTAAAATTCTTAATTTTGATGAAGTCTACTTTATCAATTTTTCTTTTATGGGTATGCTTTCTGTGGCCTAGGAAATTTTTGCTTGCTTCAAGGTTACAAAAATATTCTCCTGTTTCTTTTATGAGCTTTACAGTGTTGACTTATGTTTAGGTCTATGATCCATGTCAAAATAATTTTTGTGTATCATGTGGGGTAGGATTGAGCTTTTATTTTTCTTTCTAAAACAAGGATTTGAAGTCATTCCTGCACCATTTGTTGAAAAGGTTTTTCTTTTTCTTTACTCATTGAATTGCATAGTAACATTGCTGATAATTTATTTTACACTGTTGAGAATATATTGATCAAATATGAGTGTGTCTGTGGTTCCACTGATCTATTTGTCTATCTTTACACTAATACCTCACTGATTTAACTTTATCGTAAATGTGAAATTCTGATAATATAGGCATTCCAACTTTGATCTCTCTTTTAAAGATTGTTTTGCTATTGTAGGTCATTTTAATTTCAGTATAAATCATGTAATCAACTTTTCAACTTCTACCAAGAAATCTGTTGAGATTTTCTTTTCTTTTTGTCTTTTTAAATGATTATTTATTTATTTTGGGAGAGAGAGTGTGAGTAGAGGAGGGGCAGAAAGAGAGGGAGAGAGAGAAGATACCAAGCAGGCTTCCTGCTGTTAGCACGGGAGCCCGATGTGGGGCTCAAACTCAGGAACGGTGAGATTATGATTTTAACAAAAACCAAGAGTTGAACACTAACTGACTGAGCCACCCAGGTGTCCCTGTTGAGACTTTCTTTGAGGAGGTATTTGCATATTGTTATCTTAACGATATTAAGTCTTGTCATATATGAACATAGTTTAGCGTTCCATTTAATTAGATCTGTATTTTCTCTCAACAATGTTTTATAGTTTTCAATATGGTAGTCTTTCATATTTTTTTAAATTTCTTCCTAAGATTTTATATTTTTGCTTACTAATGAAAATTAGTTCCTCATTTTTATTTCATTTTATAATCGTTTCTAATGTACAATTTTTTTTTAATCCTGAATCCTACAACTGTTTTAAGTAACTTTTAGTTTTATTAGATATTCTAGGAATTTCTATTGATGCAACTATGATATCTGCAAATAGAGACTGTTTTACTTTTTTGTTTCTAAGTTTTATGCCTTTTTTTTCTTTCTTCTTTGTACTATATTTCACTGGCTAGTGAAATATTGCACAGAGATTTGGAAGGGGAGTATTCATTAATTCACTATGCTGTTAGCTACACATTTTTATGGCTGACTCATATCAGAATGAGTTTTTTTCTGTCCTTAGCTTGCTGAGAATTTTTTTCATGATTAGTTTGAATTGTTTCAAATGCTTTTTCCACATTTCTTGAGATAATCACATGGTTCTCTCTCTCTCTCTCTTTTTATATCACGGTGAATTATACTGATTTTATTTGAAATGATAGACCTTGCATTACAGAGATAAACTCCACTTGGTCATGATGTATTATCCTTTTCATATATTGCTAGATTTAATTTGCTAATATTTGATCAAGGACTGTTGTATTCATGAAGTTTATTCTGTTAGTTTATACTTGCCTCATTGAACAGGTCAAGAAGTATAATTTCTCTGCTTTCTAAAGGAATATTTTTGCATATTTGATATTATTTCCCCCTTAATTATTTGATAGATTTCACCAATGAAATTATCTGGGTTTGGAGTTCCCTTGGTGTGAAGGTTTTGGTTATGAATTCAACTTCCTAAGAGCCATTCAGACTTTCTATTTCTTTTTTTTTTTTTTAGTAACTTGTGCTTATGAAGGACTTTGTCCATTTCTTCCAGTTTTAAGTGAATTGTCATCAAGTATTATAACATTCTTTTATTATTCTTTAGATATTTGCAGGATCTTTGTAGTGATACTTCCTCCTTTTTCCCTATACTGGTTATTTTCTGTAAGATTTGGTGTCAGGGCCTATGATGTGGTTGATCCTTTAAAAACAGCATTCTTTCTGTGGCCTTTCCATTGCAAAGCATCAGAAGGCCCCCTCTGGATCTGCCCCTACCTAGGTGGGCCTGATAGAATTGCTATAAAATGAGTGAACTGCAAATATTAACCAGCATGTAACAACATAAGCTAAAGGGGTACCTGGAGGACTGGGCATTTTTGTTGATTAATTCAGGGGGCATAAGGTTGAGAAAGGGAGATATTATGGGCTTGAGGACACTTTCTCAGGACACAGTACTGAATACCTAGCAAACATCCCAGTAGATGGTTCCAACTTGCTGCCCCTGGGGGCCTGGAGATAGTAATGGCTCATCCAAAGTGATGTTGCAATGCTTAAATTCCTGTGGGAGAAAGTGATGAAGAGACTAAAAGGGCCAGGGAAGTGAGAATGCTGAAGTGGATAAATTATGTGAGAACAAAGGACATATTCAAGTGTTACATTTCCCAGAAGACATCCATTTGCACTGGTAAGAGAGTCACCAGCATGTTCAGTTGTAGCTGGTTAGGCCAGCACTGTTGGTCTGAGAAGATTCATGGGGTTTGGTTTGTTAATGGAAAGGAGTATGAAGAGAGGACGCAGTTAATGGCTCTTAACCACCCAATGCAAGGTGTTTTCATCATTGCAATGACCAGCAAGATCAATGGCCTTTACCTTCAGAGGAACATGGAGATGGTAAATGGAACATGGCCTTCCTAGAAGAAATAGATGGACAGTTAACAAGAGTACTGCTTAATGTGCACGATCAAAAGAAAAACAGAAGGGAGCTGTGAGGTTACTGTTAATGGATAAAACAGAGCCAAAGGATATTAATCAATATCCTTACAATGTGTCCCTTTCATCATATTACTAACCATGTGAGCCCCTCATGATATTTCATTAGATGTTTGATGTGGGAGATGCAGGAGAGAAGCATCAAAGGGAAGGGCTGGAGAAGGTGCAAGGCCTTAGGACATGTTTGCATAGCTGAATGCGGCTGCAGCTCCTAAGGAATGCCTAGAGCCATTAACATTGTCCAAGACCAGATTCTCCTTCACACCTGACCCTTCCTAGTGATATAGAAACCAGTTAACTCAAAATTCAACCTTGAAAAGCTAAACCATTAGATTGATTAACATACTTGCTTAACTGACTTTATGTACATAGTCTTTAGCAATTATCCTAATAAAAAGAAACTTCATTCTGGAGCTCATTCCTACTTGAGTATGAGGACCTTCACTTAACTGCACTTTGTTTGCAGACTCATCTTTTGCGACTCCGGCCATACTCCCTGCTACAGTTATGCCTTTATTTATCCAGGTTTCTCCCATTTCATCAGTCAGTTGGCTCTTAAGCATATTGAAATTTAATTAATAAACAATTCACTTCAGTTTTTCCTGTGAAACTGTTCTCAAGTCTTTGAATCACAAAGCTCTGATGCTTATTAATTTAAGTTTTCATTGTACTGACAACCACAGTTTTTAATTCTGCACTTACATACCGGGTAGCAATTGGCTCTTGTTTACTACTGGGAATACAGTGGTAACGGAAATTTCCAAGTCTGCATATGTTTTGATACGTGGCTCTTACCACTGTCTGTCTCATTTCTTTATATTTATTTATTATGAATAAAATTATAATATCTATGCCAAGATAGCAAGCATGGTTCTATCCAAAGGATTTATTTTTATTTCACTCTGCTGCACTTTTCAAAATCTCTGGGATAGCAGGACAATAACAAGAATGATTTTCTCCTTTTTTATCTTCTTGATCCTTCTTTATTTGCCATTGTACTCAGGTACTTTTTGCTTTGTCATTTTAAGAGTTGAATAACTTTGGCTTTGGCCTTGGGTAACGATTTTTATATATTGATTACTTAATTTATTGGATTTAATGTTGCTTAACAAGTTTCTATTTTATAGCTAACACAAGTGAGTGCTTAAGGCAGAATTGTTGCTAATCCTCCTTTCAAGACCATTTCTTTTTTTTTTTTTAGTTTTATTAAAAATTTTTTTTGAGACATTGAGACAGAGCATAAGCAGGGGAGGAGCCTAGAGAGAGGGAGACACAGAACCTGAAGCAGGCTCCAGGCTCTGACCTGTCAGCACAGAACCCAATGCACTGCTCAAACTCACAAACTATGAGATTGTGACCTGAGTGGAAGTCAGACACTTAACCAACTGAGCCACCCAGGCGGGATTTCCTTTTTTATTCCACATTTAATTATTAAAAAATACTAAGATATTTATGTTAAGATGGTTATTTTTCCCCAGCAGAGAAAGTATTTGCATTTGAAAGTAGCCATTAATATGAAACACTTTTGATGTTAAGGAAGCCTTGTCATGGGGCACCTGGGTGGCTCAGTAGGTTAAGCACTCAACTTTTGGTTTCAGCTCAGGTCATAATCTCACAGTTCATGGTTTCAGTTCCTGTGTCAGGCTCTGTGCTGATAACTGTGGAGACTTCCTGGGATTCTCTGTCTCCCTCTCTCTCTGCCCCTCCCTGTTCATATTCTCTCTCAAAATAAATAAACATTAAAAAAAAAAAAGGAATCCATGTCATTTAAAGCAGAATAATTCTACTTAACTCTGTGGAAAGTAAATTCTCTTCTATTTTTATCTTCAACCTTCCAAATCTGTGTATCCAACATATAAAATAGGTTCCGTCCCAACCCTCCCATCCAACGTCATCAACCACCAAGTTGAACGATGTGAAGTAACATAAAATTGAACAAGTGGCCTGTCAGCTGAAGGCAGTCATTCTTGTCAACACTGAGCAGAACACTTCTACAGAATAACAAACTCAATTTGCTATAGGGTACATATAGTAGATAGATAAGACGAAGGGGAAGGAAATGACCATATTAAGAAAGAAAGCCATATGTAAAACTAGTAATGACTTTTCCATTGAATTGGTAATTTCTGATTTATCACAGACACGTGGCTGAGCAGTACTATTCCAGCTTTCTCTTCAGTCTGAATTTCTGGAAAGAGAAAATAATGGATGATTCACAGTTATATTTCAGATTGTATTAATAATCCTCATCTGCAAGTGATCAAAACCTAATTTAAATCAGCTTAAGCAAAGAAAGGGATTTATTAACTCATATAAATGGAAACCCCAAAGGAGGCAGCTATTCAGATGTGGCTGGATCTTAGTGTTCAAACAATGTCATCAAGTCTTTATGTCTTCATCTTTCAGCTGTTCTTCGTCTGTATTGATGTCATTTTCAGACAGGCACTCCCATGGTGGAAAAGGAGTCTCTCACAGCTCCAGGCTCTTACATTTACTGTTTAGTAACATGGGAAGGGAAAGAGCTTCTACTCTGCTAGCTCTGACGGAAAATGCAAAACAAGATTCTATTTGATCTGGATTGGGTCATGTGGGCAGAAGAACAGAGGTCAGACTACCCTGCCTGCTCAAAATACCCTCATGAAATAAAGAGTATGTTACCAAAAAAATGGAAAAGGAATGTTAGACTGGCAAAGCCGGAGGTCTCTACAAACGCCCACTTCTCCTACCCTTGAACTATCCCTCCTTTCCCGGTGGGTGAAACGTTACCTTACGATCTGTAAATTGGGAGAGCACATTTTGCATAACTGGTGCTACAGCAGCCAGTTCCAGCCTTAAGGAAAGGTAGAAAAAGAGTTGTTGCCCTAGGTGGAGAGCAGAGAGGCTGGAGCTTCTTTGTACTCTCTGTGCATCTATAACAATCTCTGTATATACTTCTACCCCATTGTATTCAGATTTCTGCTGACCCATATGTCTTCTTCACTATGCCAAGAATGTTTCCAAAGTAGGGAATCTGGCTATTCATCTACGTATCATGGGTGTTTAGCCCAGCCTCTGACAGTAGGTTCTGATATGCTTGTTGAATAAATATATAAATGCCAAAATAAATAATTTTTAAAAAGGCAAATTTTTTTTATTTTTATTTTTGTGTATATAAAAGAGGATTCTATTTATATAACATTCTAGGAAATTCCGACTAACACATACCAATGCAAATTTTATTTTAATTACCATCAGTGTCATGACTAAAATGGGAGAAAGAGGCCTGTCAGTCTTATTTCAGAATTTATGAATCCAATATTTTAGTACCAAAGATTTCATTCTTATTGTTGTAAATGAGAATAGAAAGCCCTTAAATTTGTATGGTACTTCACGTTTTTTTCAAGGAACCTTTACTACCATTAGCTTTTTTGGTCTGAAACAATTAGTTTCTTTATCTTTGATTTTCTGTAGTTTGAAAATGACATACCTAGGCACAGTGGTGTTTGTTTGTTTGTTTGTTTGTTTGTTTGTTTTGTATTTTTCCTGCTTGGTATTCTCTGAGCTTCCTGGATCTGTGGTTTGGTGTCTGACATTGGGGAAATTCTCAGTCATTATTGTTTCAAATATTTCTTCCGTTCCTTTCTCTCTTTCTTCTCCTTCTGGTATTCTCATTATGTATATATTATGCCTTTTGTAGTTGCCCCACAGTCCTTGGATATTCTGTTCTGGTTTTTTTTTTCTTTTTTTCTCAGTCTTTGATCTCTGCTTTTTGGATTTTCAAGAATTCAATTAGTGTATCCTGTAGTTCAGAGATTCTTTCCTTAGCTGTGTCCAGTCTACTAATAAGCCCATCAAAGGCATTTTTCATTTCTGTTACAGTATATTTTTATTCTTAGCATTTCTTTTTGGTTCTTTCTTAGGATTTCCATCTCTCTGCTTACATTATTTATCTGTTCTTATATGCTGTTTCTTTTATCCATTAAAGCCCTTGGCATATTAATTAAAGTTGTTTTAAATTCCTAATCTGATAATTCCAACATCTCTGCCTGGTCTGGTTTTGATGCGTGCTCTCTTTAATATTTTGTTTTTCCTTTTAGTATGCCTTGTTATTTTTCTTTATAGCCAGGCATGATGTACTGGGTAAAAAGAACTGCTGGGGCCCTTAGTAGGTTAAGCATCAGACTGTTGATCACAGCTCAGGTCTGGATCTCAGGGTCTTGAGTTGAAACCCCACATTGGGTTCTGCATTGGGTGTGAGGCTTACTTTAAACAAACAAACAAACAAACAAACAAACAAACAAACAAACAAACACTGTTGCAAATAGGCCCTTAGTGATATGGTGGTAAGGTGTGCGGGGAGGGGAAGTGTTCTACAGTAGGTCTCAGTTGTTTAGTGAGCCTAAGCTTCTGAACCGTGAACTTCACAAGTGTTTCTCAGTTTTTTTCCTCCCTGGTTAGGTGGGACAGGATGGGTAGGGTGGGTTGAAGTTTGGTACTTCTCTTTCCCCAAGTCAGCTAGGCTCTGATCATACCTCCTGCAGATTAGGCTTTGGTTAGCTAGTTTCCCCTGAGGGCAGGCCCTGTTAAGAACAGAGTGCTTGCTCTGGCATATTTCAAAATTTTTCCTTATTCCCTCTTATTGCCAGAAGACCTAAGGCATTTTTCTCCAGTTAAAAACTGTGGGAACCTGGCTGAACTCCTGGAGGTAAATCTCACAGTATTGTAGGGCACCCCCTACAACTGGGTCTCCCTGGACTTTATAACTCTCAGAATTGTCTGCACTGAGCCTCCAGTATTTTGCCAATTATGAGTCAGGTTTTCTTTCTTCCTCTAGCTCTGGTTTCTGTGACAGTTTTTACTTGTAAGTCTCTGCTCCAGTGAGCTGTGACTTGTGGTATTCACCTGTCTTTCCAGTTTTGGAGGCAGTGGTTTGCCTTGCATCCCTCTCCGCACCCCCTTCTCTTATAGATCCAAGAAGAGTTATTGAATTTTCAGTCTGTTCAGCTTTTGCTTGTTGTTAGGACAATATGGTAATTTCTAAGCTCCTTACGTGTGGAACCAAAAACCAGAAGTCCAATAAGTTTCTCAGAGCAGTTGTTCTAATTTTTATATTGCAGATGAGGTACAGTGAATTTAAGACAGATTACTGTGGGTGCACAGCTAATAAGTATTTAAGCCAGTAGAAAAGCTAAATATTCTTGTTCTATAATGGATTGGGTTTGTCCCGTTGTTCTTCTCCATTATGGGTAGTATATTGCAGCATGAGATCCCAGGACATCTGAAAATAAATAAAAGCCCTGAAAAGTAGGAAAATGTGAAAAAGGGGATGCGTGAAGTCAGCAAAGTTACAATGCCATTGATTCATGCTCTATATTAAGAAAACACACACACACACACACACACACACACACACACACACACATTTCCTAGACTGAAGACAAAAGTTTAATCAGTCATTCATAGAAACATAGATCAAGATTTTCCTTGGAAAAGTATATTGAGAGCTTTTCACATTGTTGTGGTCCAGAAATCAAGTGACCATAATGTAGAAAAAAAGAATACAAAAAGAAAGATGACTAGGATGCAGAGACCCTAACCATTCCAGAATACATGACACGTAGAGTTGTTATTAACAACTTAAAGGCTCAGTTTGGGCTTGAACAACACTAATATCAAGATTATTCAAACAGAATATCTTTATATGAGCACTTCACTCATATTAATAGTAAAAATATAAAGGTCAAATACTGCTCATCTCAAGGTATGATCTTTGCTGGTCACTGGAGATTTAAATAATCACAGAAATGAGTGCAAACTACAATGGGCAAATTTGGGCATGAGCAATGGAAGCATAGCTCAAAGGTGGCAATGCTGAGCATTTTTAATGGTGCTGCCTGACGAGCATTCCTCTTCTCTATTTAAAAGATGGAATGAGTATGTAAATAGCTTGGCAAAAAAGCCTTTCACAAATAGAATCTGACCAGGGTGTCCAGGATCTGTCCTAGCCCCATCTCTCACTTTGTGAAGTAGGACTCAGGGCTACTGACAAACAATAGTCAATAAGGATCTCTGTGGTGATGGATGGTGGCTTAATAGATCTTGGTGAGCAGGATTCTTTAATCCTGAGTATGTGTATAAGATCCAGGGGACAAATGGATACCTCAAACTGGACAAAAATGTTGTCTGCATGAACTTGGAGATATTGAAAGGGAGGAAATAGAGCTTTCTTTATAATATCGAAGACATTTTTGGCAAAAAGCTTAAGAAGCACTGTAGTGGATTTTCACTGACTGTCCTCATAACACCTCTTGCAATGTAATTACTCTAAATCTCACATGCTTCACCTGTAACATTACTATTAATCATTTCTATCTCCCATTTCCCCAAAGCCATGCCTAATATTACATATATTAATTTCAACATTAAATATTACATTACATTCTAAAACTATTTTTTCTATATGAATGAGTTTGCATTTATGTAGTCTGACATGCATTCTAATATTTCCTGGACTATTTGAATAATGTCCAGTTTTCATATAATTACTTTCTCTCTTTTTTGCCATTACTCCCAAAGGTACTCAGGTTGCTATTTAAATTCCAGATATCCAGGAGAAAGACTAAATGGAGACAATGACTGTAGTTTTTCTCCCTTTTAATGTCTTTTCATTTGGGACACATGCATTCTCAACATTGACAACCAGCTGCCATGTGTAACTGAGATAAGGGCTTTCTTTGATCACCCCCCAGCCTGAAGCCCTATCTCCTTGGGAACACTGACACTCTTAAATCTTTGCCAGTTGATAACTGATCGCTTTCTGCTGTTCCCCATGACATATGTTTTCTTTCATTATCATCTTTTTTATTTTGTCTTATTTGCTGCATAACATTTTCACACATGCATATCTTTTTTTCTCCTCATAAGTTACACACTATTAAAATGAAAGAATCATAACTCTTCCTACATTGTATGTTTCCTAGTTCTTAATATAATGGATACCAGGCATTTTATTTATCAAGTAAAATATATCAATGTTCTCATGCCCTATAATCTTTGCATCCATTAAATTGATCACTTCTTCCTCAACTCTCCTTAAGAAAAGAATTAGTGAGAATTTGGTTAGAATTTTAGGATTTGGTTCCATATCTACTATAAGCCATAGGTCAAAGCCTACAGGTTAGCAATTTCACGTTTCTTTCTCACTGCTATCTTTAAAAAATTTTTTTGTTAACGTTTATTCATTTTTGAGAGACAGAGTGTGAGTGGGGGAGGGGCAGAGAGAGAGGGAGACATAGAAGCTGAAGCAGGCTCCAGGTTCTGAGCTGACAGCACAGAGCTTGATGTGAGGCTTGAACTCACCAACCATGAGATTATGAACTGAGCTGAAGTTGGATGTTTAACCTACTGAGCCACCCAGGCTCCCCTTACTACTATCTTTTAAATAGCGAGTCTCAAATTCAAATGCCTACAGAGGCCAAGCAGATGACCTGTCTGTGTATTTATGATGAAGCTTTTAATAATTCCCAGGATACTCAATGCTATCATAAAACAAAGGAGCTAGAAAAATGAACATCGCTGATGCTGTACTATGTATGTGTAGGAATTAGATAAAATGTTCTTTGAAGAGAGAAGAATAGCTCATTAGTGGCCTCAATTAGGTCAGCCTATTAATCTCACAGAGTGGCAGTTCCACAGCTGAAGCCAAATGAAAGAACCTTCAGAGACATTCACAGGAATCCAGGAGTCCAGAGGTCCTGTGTTATCATCAGATGTTTTCTGGTCCATTAAACAATCACTGTGACCTCAGGGGTGCACCAGGGAGAAAAGTAATAGCAGGGAGACAATAAAATTGCCTAATTGGGTATTCATGATGACAGTTGAGATCCTCCTCCAGGCACAAAAAACACAAAAATGTGGTTGAATCAGTCAGTAACAAAGGGAGAGAAAACAGAAGGGTAAATGTTCAACACATAGGTAAGCTATACACAAAGGAGGCCGGATTGGCATGGGAGAAATTAAAGGAAGATTTGGAGAACCGTGCAGATCTTCATAGCTCTTTAGGAACATATTCTATTCTCTAAAAAGGATCAAGATAGTTTAAAATCAAAGAATGGGGGCACCTGGGTGACCCAGTCGGTTGGGCGTCCGACTTCAGCCAGGTCACGATCTCGCGGTCCGTGAGTGGAACTCAGATTTGTCCAGAATTTAGGCTAAAAGGCCAGGACTTTATACCCATACAGCGATATCACTGAATGTGGTTGTCCCCAAGAAGCAAATGCAGTCCTTGGAGGAAGTGCAGCTCTCTTCAGGTGAGAGCCATCACTGGAAGAGGCTATTTAGCTGTGAGCATTGAACTGTCAACACTGACAGCAGGTAGCAGAGTGAGGGCTTCAGTGCTGAAAAGGGAGATCCGAGTGGCACAACACAGTGTTCACTACAAATATCTTGGCTGGAGTTGACTTGTATCACTTCTGCTCACATTGCAGTAGAGAGATCTAGTCACATGTCCCCAACAAGCTCTGAGGAGTTGGGGGAGTGCTGTCTACAACAGTGCTGCTCAAAGTAAACTGTTCTACAAATCCTTGAGACTTAAATGAAAATATAAACCAACACATTACTTCCTTCATTGGGAAAGTTTTTCTGGGGAAAAAATGTTAGCTGAACTTAACGGTGTGCTTAGTGATGTAGTTGATTCATAGTCTGCTCTTAGTTCTTTATTTTTGTTTATTTGTTTATTTTGAGAGAGAGAGAGAGTGCATGTGAATGTGTCGGGTAGGGGCAGAGAGAAAGAGAGTACCCCAAGCAGGCTCTATGCTGTCTGTGCAGTGGCCATCTTGGGACTTGATCTCATGAATGATCATGACCTGAACTGAAATCTAGAGTCAGTAGGTTAATTGACTGAACCACCCAGGTGCCCCTGGTCTTATCTCTTCACAGCATTATGAGTTATAGAGTTCATAGAACAGTGCCAAGCACCACACACTGAGGAGCATAGGACTAGCTGTGTGCCCAGTAAGAGGAGAAGGCATGGATATAGTGAGTGCTACTGATCTCTACCACTTCCTGGTATGTCTGCCAGCTAGCTTCTGCCTGTACCATTCTGCTCTGTCCCCCATCTTGATTGAGTCTCCTTGTGTCTCAATTAATTTTATAATCTGAGATCACCAGTTGTCTCTTCTCTTCTCTTTGCTGATGTTACATTGACTTTCAGCTGCTGGTGAGATGCTACTCTTGCTGTTCCTTATTTCCTAACTCCACAACACAGGAGGTGCTGTGAACTTTGGCGAAAGGACTTATGAAGATTATTCATAGAGCATTGGGACAATGATGCTGGAGGCAGGTATAGGAGATTCTGGAAAATCAGGGGAAGAAAATAAATGTGTATGATTTCATTTTAAATGTTTAAGTTTGTTTTAAAGGCCAACTGTTCCTCAGTCTGCCTTTTCACCTATTTTCAAAAAATAGGTAGTCCTAAGATTCTTTTATTAAGTTCATTGGGATGATCTTGGAAACTGAAATCCAACAAAGTCAGATGATTTTCATGTATAATAGATTTATGCCTCTTAACTATTTGATAGACCCTACTACAGAGAAAACTCTATTGGAGTTTGAATAGTTTCAGGAGGTTGGAGAAAATACAAGAAGAGAATAATTTAGGATTTGGACAAAGAAACCATTTATAAAAGAATGGACAGAATGACACTGAATGGTGTCAACAGATTCTACCAGACAGACCACATGCTTAGATCAATGGTGACTGCAGAATGAAAAGCTCTGACGCTGTCTGATGGGCTGTTATTCAACTAATGTAAGAAAATTTTGTGCACCAAATAATGACAAAGTGGAAAGGATTGAGGTCCTTAAAAGACTGCCCTACATAGTGGTAACCCACTATCAAGAAACACTCACCTAGGTACTACACTATGAAAGAAAAACGTGTTTATTGTCAGACATATTTAGGTGACCTTGGACAACGTCTTCTTAGCTCGACTATCAAACATTCAGTATATTTGATGGTCAGATTCTCAGAGGTGTTAAATTTCTCTCAACTTTATTCCATACATCTTCGTGTCCTAAATAAAAGGTGAATTTTTCTTATTTGACTAAATAATGTCTTTTACATTTTCATTCTAATTTATGCAATTTCATGATAATAAAAATAAGGAGTTTGCCTGTTTGTTTGTTTGTTTGTTTATTTATTTATTTATTTATTTATTTATATTGCTTAGGGACCCTTTAATCTTAACTCCTAACTTGTGACAAATGTTATTTTATTTTATTATTTTATTTTATTTTATTTTATTTTATTTTATTTTATTTATTATTTTTACCTTGCAATGACGAATACTCATCCCAAATTTTGCTACACTGGTGTGTGGCATTATGAAATTTGTGCCCATAAACTTTATAGCTACTTTGGGATAGTTTCTTTTTTCTAAAGAACAAGAGTCTCACATTGTCCAGTTATACTATTGTTTATCACCTATCAGTTCTTCTCTGCAGAAATGAATTCACTGAGATAACTACAGTATGATTATTTCTAATGACCAGACATTTAGAAATGACATTTTAACCTAATGTGGCATAGCTTCTTTTAGAAAAAATCTAAAACATAAAGTTGTAAATATGTTTTGATTCAATTAGTGTTGGCATACAAGGTTCTGATCAAATGGGATGCATTTGAAAAGCTGTAGATTTTCAAACACAAATTCAGACTGCAATTATACATTTTTATCTTTTATCCTCCAAAGAAGCTCCATGAAACAGCAAACCTTCTGTTGCCAGTCACTTCACTTCTGATGAATGGAAAAAGACATACAGCTTCAGAACCAACTATGCTAGTTTAGTTAAAAAATTACTCAGAAAGTATCCTCAAAATTGAATCAGATGACCACATCAAAAAAGTCAACATGTCTTTTTAGTTGCTGGATGACTTTGTACTCTTAAAGATTATTGAAGACTTTTGTTCATGTGGATTATATTTATAATATTTATTATATTACAAATTGAAACTGAGAAGCTTAAAACTATGAAGCTTAAAAACTATTTATTTATGAAGAAAATCCTGCTTTATCAGATATGTATAGTTGGAAAAGGTAGTTGTATTTCAACAAGTTTTTCAGATAATTTCAGAAATATACACCAAATCTCAATAAGTAGTGGTTCCCTAAAGATGAGTTTCAAAATCCAAAATCAAAAATCATATCACTGAACTATGTTACATTAAAATATGTTGTTTTATCTTGTACTTCAAATAGATTTTTCAACCATGTAAGATTTTGAAACATCCGGCATTGGTTATTTTGGTTATCATGAGTTATATATTTGGGCATCCTGAGTTACACCGATCTTCCTAATGTCAAATTTAATTATTAACATCAAAAAATAGTTAGGATCCAAATGCATTCAACATAGTTAAGGTTTTATTTATGTGTTTTGTGTTGTCTGAGAATTAAGACTCTTAATATTTATTTTTCATTTAATTAGATCTACCTAACCCCAGAGAATGTAAGTAGAAGCCATATGATATGAATCAGCTATCATGTGAGATTGGAGGCTATGTATAATAATACTAAGCCTGGGGCACCTGGATGACTCAATTGTTTAAGGATCCGACTCTTGATTTTGGCTCAGGTCACGATCCCTGGGATTGTAAATTTGAACCCTGTATTGGGTCCATGCTGTGGAGCCTGCTTGGGATTCTGTTACCCTCCCCCCTCTCTGCCCCTCCCATGCTAGCTCTCTATCTCTCTCTCAAATAATTAAGTAAACATTAAAAAATTAAAAAAATAGTAAGCCTGTTAGCATATATAGAAATAATAGATTTTTTTCTTAAATTCCACCTTTCTATCTCATTATGAAAATGTAAAATATATTGTGTCCCTCTGCATCACCTGAGATGCTCAAATTTATGTTCTTTTTTGTTTTTTATAGTTGCAGAAAAGTAATTGAAACCTAGCACCAAAAGGGCACAAAGTGGAAAGTCAATGGAGGGTAAGATGCTGACCACTCATAAATTCCACATTCTACTTAAATTTGTAATGGTAAAAAGTAGGTATAGTCCCTTGCTCACCTGATCACTAAACACCAGGGTTGACCACAGTCCTGGGTTCATACCACTTCTCACCACTCAATGCCCAGGCTCTACGTACTGAAACTCTAGCCACCATCATTTTTTTCTCTCTAGAAAACCTGTCTTAGTGTCACTGGGGATTGTTTGTAATTCTTCAAAACCATGAAAATGTATAAATCAAAGATCCAATAATACAGAAAAGAGCTAATACCATGAGCCAGACACTGTTTTAAACAGTTTATTAGATTAGTTAATCCTCGTGATTACATGAAAACCTATTATTATTTCCATTTCATAGATTGGGAAATTAAGGCAGAGAGAGGTTAGCTTACTCACAGTCAACCACATGGAAAATGGGAGGGTCAGAATTCAAACAGAAGCAATCTGATACCCAAGCTCTCACTCGTAAACTTATGTGATATTAAGAAAAAGGTCTGGTTAAAGTGAGAAAGTTACTTCTAAGCAGAACAAATACCCCTATTTTCATCTTAGTATATAGTTTTTAACTACCTAAGTCTTTTTATTTTGTTTTACTATTTTACTCACAACATTATTTTATGCCTGATATTCCAAAATTTCGTATTTAGTTAATTTGTCAAACTATGATTTTTTTTTCAGGTCTTTAGCAAATAGGGCAACATACTATTTTGGAAATTTATATTCTAGTGTAATGTTAAACTTACAGAAAAGTTGCAAGAATAGGACAAAGAACTCAATATAGCTTTTCCAAAATTCACCCTTTGTTAACATTTTCCCTAATTTTTCATCATTCTCTCTTTCCTTCATTGTTTTTTTTTTTTTTGAGACATTTGAGATTGAATTGCTGAAATGATGGTTTTTTGCTCAATTTTTCACAGTGTATTTCCTAAGGATATTCCCTTGCAAAATTACAGTTCAATTATTAAAATGAGGAAATCTACATTGGTACAATACTATTAATACAAGTAAATGTTCAAATGTTGACAATTGATCCAATAATCAACTCTATTATTCTAGTTTTCTTTTTCCAAGTCCAGCATCAATAATGAATCACATTTAGCTATGATCTTTCCTGAGTCTTTTGTTCTGGAACAGTTCTTCAGCCTTTCTTTCCCTTTCTTGATCTTGACAGTTTTATGTGTCAAGTAATTTTGTATCATGTTTCTCAAATTTGGCTTGTCTGATATTTCCTCACAGTTGGATTCAGCATATTCATTTACAGATGGAATATCACAAAATATGTCTTTCTCTGTATCACATCAGAAGCCACATGATGCTGGTTAGTTCCATTAGTTGAGGTGGACTTTGATGACTGGGTGATGTTCTCCAGGTTTCTCTGCAGTAAAATTACTATCTTCCCCCTCTATAATTGGTAATTAATTTGTAGGGAGTTATTTCAAGACTGCCATGTAAATATTCTCTTCTTTATCAAATATCAGTTTTTATTTGTTTGTTTGTTTGTTTGTTTACCTCCACTCCTTTTTCATTTGTCTCTTTGGTGTCTGGGTTCCAGCCAGGACACCTTGCTTCCCTCCCTGTATATCGCTTTCATTCTAAGATCATCTGTGACCTCCTTCATGGCAATTTCAGGGGATTTGTTTTTATCTTCATTTGTTTAAATGCCCTGACAGTTCTTAACACTATTGACTTTCTAACTTCTGAAACTCTTCATCCGTCATTTATATAATACTCACTTTTTCTTTCTTTTTTTTTTTTTGCCTATCTCCCCCGTGTGCCCCCCCTCCCACTCCGCCCCATATCTTTCATCATGTCTTTACTGTGGATATTTCCAAATGCCTCACTGTGGGAACTTCTCTCAATGGTTTCACCTCCTCTGAATGTTGGCCTTCGGTGTATCCAGTTTATTCGTCTGGATCAGTGGAGAAATAGTATGGAATAAGGAAAAAAATATGGTTGCTAAAAAGAGAGGTTGTGTAGAGAGATGTCTCCCTTGAATCCTCATTCTTCAACCTACTATCCCTGTAGTGTTGGTATTTTATTAAAATTTGCAAAGCCTTAGTTCTCTGGGTTCTTTGTGGTATCCCTGTTCTATACTGTGTCACCTGAAACATGGAAAGCAGACCCTTTCAATCACACATCTACAATCACTTACATTTTCTATTATTTTCTCTTTATCAGAGAAATAAGGAAATAAATGAATCTTGGTTATATAAGTTCTTGAAAGTCCTTCAGCCTTGCCTGGTTTCTAAAACTCCCTACTTCTGTATTTCCAGGTACCCCTTTCTTAGGCCCCTGGTCAAATTCAATTTCTTGCCCTTTATGAGACAAAGCTCTTTAACTCCACAGTCTCTTCTCTGCTCCAGGAACTACTTCTGCCCATGTAGACCCTCTCCTGGGCCCTGCAGACCATGTGCCCTCCTGTGGTCCAGAACCGATGATGCAGGGATTTTCATCTTTCCTGATTCCTACCCTCACTGATGTTAAAGAGTTTTACCCACCTACTCCTACTAATGTGAATCTGCAACATCCTTTAGAAGACAGAGTTACAGTCTTGGCATATCATATCATTTTTGTATATACAAATATATATTTCTATAAAGAGCTTTAGAAAATATTGAATTTAGAAATACTTAGAAATATTTAGAGAATAGTAAATAGAGCTTATGTCTCTAGGCTGTGTGACTGTAAGATTTTTATGTTCTTTATGCTTCAAATTATCTATTTTGCAATGGGCGCATGTTACTCCTATAATCAGGAATTAAAGTAAGGAAAAACTCTCCCGTCCTCCCCTCTTCCCTGGCCTTCAGTTCTGTATTTCCAAGAGATGATGAGATGCCTCCCCCGGGCTTATCAGAATTCACAAACATGCCTGTTCTTTCAAATTAGCTTTGCTTCCCACCAACTCCATTAAGCCTCCTTTCATCTTTATTTCTCCTATTATAACAGACCCTGTGCTCAGTGCCGGGCCAATCTGTGAAATCATACATTTTCCTTCTTTTTATGTGTTCCCATAATAAGTAACAAGAGAGGTATTCTGGCATTTAAAAAACAATAGTGTGAGACCCGGAATTTAAAAACTCTTCCAAGCACTAAAGTGAGTTATATATGTGAGTAGTGTTTCCACTGTAGAGTGCTGTAAGTCATATATTGGTATATATTAGTTTTTATTTTCAAGAGTTTTGAAACTCCTCAAAGGTTTTGTTTAAGGAGTTGCATTTTGGGAAATATGGCCCAAAATAGTTTGAAGAAAGATGTTCATAAGAGGCTGGAAATGATGAGACATACCAATGTCTGTTGTAGGCAACCTCTAAGATGGCCCACAGTGAGCTCCACCTCCTAGTATTCAGGCCTTTCTCTTGTAATTCCCTCCCCCTGAGGGTGGGCTGGTGACTGGAAGTGACTGACTTCTAACACATAGAATATAGCAAAAGTCATATATATGTCATTTATGAGATTAGGTCACGGAAAGGCTATGTTCTCTCTCTTTCTCTCTTTCTCTGTCTGGGGAGCAAGCAGCTATGTTGTGAGCACTTCCATAGAGAGGCCCAGACATCAAGGAACTGATGTCTTTGACTAACACTCACTGAGGACCTGAGGTCACTCAACAACCACATGAATGAGCTTGAGAGTAGATTCTCCCTGAGTTGAGCCTTGAGATGGTTGAAATCCTGGCCAATGCCTTGAATGCAGCCTAGGAGAGACGCTGAGTGAGAGAACCTAGATGTCATGTCAAGATTCTGGATCCACAGAAACCATGTAATTATAAATGTTTGTCCTTAAAAGCTGCTAAATTTTGGTCAGTTTGTTACATAGCAAGATTATTCATATGGCCTGGTGAAAAATTACACTTTATATATAATGCATAAAATATATGTTAAATGTTTTATACTTATTTAAAATTTTTTTTAATGTTTATTTATCTTTGAGAGAGATGGAGACAATGTGAGTCAGTTAGGGGCAGACAGAGAGGGAAGCACAGAATCTGAAGCAGCCTCCAGCTCCGAACTGTCACCACAGAGCCCAACGCAGGGCTTGAACTCATGAGCTGTGAGATCATGACCTGAGCTGAAGTCGGACACTCAACTGACTGAGCCACCCAGGTGCCCCAAATGTTTTATATTTATTATGGCGTGCAACTGAACAAGCTAATTATTCAATATTTTTGAATTGGCATATAATATTTTCCATACACATTTGTCCGTATAGTCTACATGTTTATAAGTTTACTGGCCATGTGGTAATATCATTAAGATAATCTGAATTTTCATAATGATTAAGCGTGCATTCTCTAGAACCAGACTGCCTGAGTTTTATCCCGGTGACCTTCTGCAAGTTTCTTTACTTCTCTGTGAAATTGAGAGACTAATAATGTTTGTCACATAGGTTTGTTGTAAGGATTACATAAATTAACACAGGTGAAGTGTTTGAAATAGAGCCTAGCACATAGTAAAAGTTTCAATGAATGTTAACTAATTTTTCTTCTTCCTTTGTTCTCCTCCTGTTGGATGGTTTAGTTGCATCCAACTTGTGATGCCTTTTGACCTGCATCACCGATGCCAGCTGGTTGGCTGCTTCTGGGTTTCTTGTGGCCCTTTTGTCAGGGTGTCTTGTCAGAACACTTGGCAAATGTGTATCAAATGCCCAATGCCTGCCACGTTCTTGAACGGCAGCTGTACAGAAGAAGTAGAAGAAGTCAAGAGAGATCTGACTCCAAACATACGTCTGCTGCTTCCTGGCTTTGCGGTTGGGCAAATCGCTTTCCTTTTCGGTTTCCTTGTCTGGAAGTGGGGCTATTCGTCATGGTCTCTTAGGGTTGTTAAAAGTATTGGAGGCGGGGAATATGAAGATAATGTAAGTTGAGGCTGTGGCATATGGTCTGTGCTCAATAAGTTGGAGCTGCTACTTCTCAGCATGTGGCTAAACCCTCCAGATGCTGTACCTTTCCATCTACGCCAGGCTCCTTCCCAGGGCCTTCAGCTGGGACTGCTTCTTTCTCCGTGGCTTATTCTTTATGATGTGAATAAGCCACTAAAGGGCTTTGTTTATTTATAAATGGTAACTTACTCTCTCAAGTGGCTGTAGTAGGACAGATGTCTTCATGTTAAAAGTAATCGCTTCTCAAAAGATGTCAAGGGTAGAATTTGCGAGGCCTGTTATATAGTTCATAACGTGTGTCCGATAGAGTCATCCGAGGATATTTTTGAGATGGACTACCCAAGGCCCTAAAAAAAAGGATTGTGATTCAGCAGGTGTGGGATGGCATTTGTGTTTCAGAAACAATTTAAAGCAAGATACTCAGAGCAAATCAATTCTCAGCTCCTGTGAGGTTTCTCTAATCTGGAATCAGATGAAAAACACTGATGCCCCGTCTGAAATTTTCAAGGCTTCATTTGAAAATGTTCTCTCCCCTCAGAGTAAGTTTGAACACTTGACACTAAAATATTTTGGCACTTACTGATTTTTAAATCAGAAAGCAATTCTAAAGTTTTATTAACAAAGCCATATTTCAGGAGAGCAACAGTAGCCAATAACACCAAACATATATTTAAAGTAAACCCTAAATGCTGATTGTGACAAAAAATCCAATAGTTTTTACTTAAACCATATTGACTGGCAGGGCATTCACTTTAGCGAAGACCAATGGTTCTCAAATTTGAGGGAGCTTCAAAAATCTCCTGGAGGCTTGTTAAAATAGATAGCTGCAGCTCATGGCCAGAGTTCCTGATTCACCGGGTCTTGGGCAATGCCCAGGAATTTGCATTACGAACCAGTTTCCAGGTGATACCGATGCTGCTGGTAAGGGACCACACTGTGAGAACACTGCCCTAGCCAAAACGTGAGGATAGATTCCTATTGGAGAATGGTGACAAAAGTCTCTCTCAGCTGTCAGGTAGACAGAGGACTACTGACAGTCTTGGGAGGAAATTTACTTGTGATTCATCTATATTTTGTAAAATGTTCGGTATTTCCTTCTGGGAGAAAGAACTGAAACAACAAAAGAACATAGATTTTTTTTTTCCCCAAAAAATCTTAAAAAGGAGGACCCTGGAAATAAACATTTATGTGCTTCCTTCAGGAGTTTTTATTATGCAGTGCAGACGACTCATAGATTCAATCATTTCCCAAGTTATATTGGCTCCCCTGTGCTCTGTTGAACACATGGAGGCACACAACATGCCTGCTCTCTGTGTGGCAGCTTGTGGTTTCTAAGAGCTCATGATCCTCTCTGATGCCCCGCCTGAAGAGAGAAAATCCGCAGCTTTGCTGGCAAGCCCGGACAAACACCGCCCCACCTCCCAACCCCCCAGTAATCCGATGCTGAAGGGGTTTCAGTTGAAAAGTCTTCTTGTCACTCAAGGTTCTTTCCCTGACCACCTGAAGGTCTGCTGGGAGATCCTTAATAATTAATAATCAATTAATTATTAATCAACCTAATTAGCAAATTGGCTGACTCTTAGAATAAGTCACTATAAATAAGCAATAATGCATCTTGGTTGGATTATGTTTCCCCAAAAGATGTTAGAGTCCTAACTTTCAGTACTTGTGAATGTATTTATTTGAAAATAGGCTCTTTTTAGACAATCAAATTAAGATAGGGACATTTGTTCTCCGTATTTAAGAGTCTCTTATGGTTTGCCTCCCTCCCTCTCTGTAACTGTTTTTTCTCCTTCCCTTCCTCCATGGTCTTCTGTTAAGTTTCTCAAGTTCTACATATGAGTGAAAACATATGATATCTGTGTTCTCTGACTGACTTATCTCAGCATAATACCCTCCAGTTCCATCCACGTTGCTACAAAATTTCATTCTTTCTCATTGCCACATAGTATTCCATTATATATATAAACCACATCTTCTTTATCCATTCGTCAGTTGATAGACATTTAGGCTCTTTCCATACTTTAGCTATTGTTGAAAGTGCTGCTGTAAACATGGGGGTACATGTGCCCCTATGAATCAGCACTTTTGTATCCTTTGGATAAATTCCTAGTAGTGCTATTGCTGGGTTGTAGGGTAGTTCTATTTTTACTTTTTTGAGGAAGCTCCACACTGTTTTCCAGAGTGGCTGCACCAGTTTGCATTCCCACCAGCAGTACAAGAGGGTTCCCGTTTCTCCACATCCTCACCAGCATCTGTTGTTTCCTGAGTTGTTCATTTTAGCTGCTCTGACTGGTGCGAGATGGTATCTCAATGTGGCTTTGATTTGTATTTTCCTGATGAGGAGTGATATATATTTTTTTAAGTAGGCACCACGCCCAATGTGGGGCTCCAACTCATGACCCTAAGATCAAGAGTTGCATGTTCCACTGACTGACCCAGCCAGGTGCCCCTAAGCTACCTAGTTTGGGGCATCAGGTTATGGCAGTTCTAGAAACTAATATGGCATTTATTTATGAATACAAATATTATTGTTACCCGTGATATTGTCATATTTCCACTTCATTAAAACTTTTCTAATTTTTTCTCACTGTTAGTTTTATTTGGTATTAACTGTCAGGGAAAGCAGAGTGCATTTCAATAAATAGTTGTTAATATGGTTTGCCGTGTACTTTGAGTGGGGAAAAAAGTGTTCCGAGTGTATTTCTGTACTTGTTTTACTTCTATAGGCACTTGTGGCCTTAGGTAATTAACACTGCTTACACATGAAACTCACTTGTCAATATATTTAGGCAGATCCTAACTTTACAAATCTTTCTCCTCAGAGCAAAAGGCATTTTTTTTTTGTAGGACAGGCATAAAATTTATTTTTCTAGGTGGTGAGTCAATTGTTCCCAAACCACTTAAATGTTAGCTTCTATTTCCTTATGAGACATTCTCTAAAGGAAGCAAATTTTATCTTCAGTAGATTAAGAGATAAAGGTTTTTGTTTTTGTTTTTGTTTGAAAGTTCATGTCCTAAGGGAGAGAAAAGTCAGAAGAAGAAAGGCTATCAGATGAAAATGTCAGCCAACTATTTCATATTTTACCCACCAGAATGTGTCCTTTCTTCCTCATTCATTCTCTCATCTTCCCCCACTCTCATACCTTAAAGACCACAGTGTAAACAATATTAAAGGAACAGTATCTCAGTTTTCTTCAATAAAGACCCAAATAATAAACCAGTTTTCAATTTTTTTTTTTGAAGTGCCGAAACCCTCTAAAATTGTTTTATGGCACTTTGTGTAGTGAGTCATATCATGTAGAGGTCATGGGTGCTGTAATTAAATTTTTTGTGCAGTGAGCTCTAGAAAATTTCCACCAAACCTGTCATTTCTTTGGAACTCTTTGGGATTCACTGGTATAATAGCATTCTCCAAATAATTTCTTTTTTTTTTTTTTTGAAATTTTGGTTCCTTATTAATTCCTACAGGTAAAAATGATACATTTTCTGATCTCTCAGTGAGGTGAAAGGCATACAGTTGTTTGTTGCTCAGACTCCACCGACTGGTAATACTGGAGGAGATTCAGGTTTCTGTCTTCGAAGAGCTACACATCTTCTCAAATGTCAGTGTAGTGGTGATGTTCTGACCAAACTGCCAAGTCTACGGTTAAAATCCAAGAATCTGGCTGGCATATGACAGGTTTTCTCAAGATCATGTCTCATCTGAAAAAAAAAATCAGAACATAAAGTTATTCAGAGAGCAAAACATTTGCCATTTCTGATTTTGAATTTTGTTAAATGCTTGGGAAGTTTTTGCCACCAGGATGAATCCACAAGCCAAGCTTTAAAAACTTTGACCTTCAATTTATTGCTTCTAGGCTTTTTGTCTCCCTGTGCATCCCTCTCTCTCTCTCTAACCCACTAAACTTACAGGTCCATAGGAGCTGTAACCACAGAGCCTCTGGTTCTGTGATTTTCAGAGCAAAGTTTTCTAGGTTCTTCTCACTTTTTTGATTATTCTTCATCAACATCTATGTAATACTTTGTGCATTTGTGATTTACACAAAATATTATCCCTTTTCCTGGTTGTTGGGATAATTTGTCCTTGTGGACTTGAGAGAAGCTGGATATGGTAGACACCCCAGAAGACCTTTTATTCGTTTCAAGACTAAGAGATTAAAACCCCAGAAAAGAACCCCGTTATTCTGATCCTTTATTCTGCCCGTAATGCTAATCATTGCCTCTTCATAAGCCAAGAAGGACAATTGCTTATGTTCACTCTCATCTGAACTCCCACCCACAGAGGTCACATATTATCTTCAAAACAGGGTCATCTTATTGTTTAAATGTAGGTCATATGCTAGGAAATATAGCGCTAAATCAATGATCTGTTTTCCAGCTCTCTGTCCACCATGAAAGAAAAATCATATGAATTTTACTTTCTGTGGGGGATAAGCTTAGGAATCCCCTGGGCTTACATCAATGGGTCAACAAGGCATAAAGAAATACAAAGCCATAAAATGCTCACACCCGAGTTTGGGTAAACCAGATTGGCACCTCAAGAATGGGGGATGGGGTGCAAAGACACCTAGAGAATAGGGGGGCACAAAGGTGCCAGGAATAGGGAGGTGCAAAGGCACCCCAAAATAGGAAGTGCAGAGCCCCCAAAAATGTATAGAGAGAGGCAAAGGCCTGAAATAGAAACAGTGCAAAGGTGCTCAATACATAGGAATAACAAGATTAGATATTCAGGGTGAAAGCACCCCAAGTTTAGTACGATAGCAGAAAGCTGCTTTCATAGGAGAATAGGGCCAGGTTGGTGAATTGGACTATGGACCACTGCGCTGCTGGCAAAGCAGCCCGGAGTGGAGATGGTTAACAAAAGAAAAGGTGTCTTGTTAACCCTGAGGTTATCCCCCCTGTCTGTCTCATCCCCAAGGCTGGCAAAGATAAACAGGCATGGCACCTCCTGTCTGCTGTTAACAAACATATACTCATCTTCCCAGTGTCTGGAATTTGTTTTATATTGACCCAAACCCCAAACATTGTATATCTTCAAAGCCCCCTTTTCCCCCTCACATCCTCAAGTTAATGTTCACAGTTTCTTTTGTTTCTTTGTGCACACCCATCACATTTGTAAGCCTTCTGATCTGAGTAAATACCAGGCAAGGACACTTATTTGGGGCTCTTGTCTTTTTCCCAGATATTAGCCATCTCTTGTTTTAATCCTGCATGTGGTCTTTTGCTGGCCAAAAGAGAAATTTAGACCCAGAGTCTATGACAACTTTCTAAAAGAAAGGGCACAATCATAAATAAATCTAAGAAAAACAAAATCACAAATTCTTATAGAAGTTGTTTGATACTATTTTGTTTTGTGCATATTATATGTTGTTTGAAGTCTGAGGACCTTCCTGGTATTGGCTTTCCTCTCACAGAGAATCTATCCATTAAGAATCAGTGTGTTTTTTTTGTTTTTTGTTTGTTTTTTTGTTTTTGTCACTGAAAGGTAGGTACAAAGGCATCAGTGTAATTTAAAATGAACTTGCCCTACCATGTACCAAAAAATGCCTTGTTTGATGGGGAACCTAGTTGGCTCAGTTTGTGAAGCGTGCAGCTCTTAATCTTGGGGTTGTGAGTTCGAGCCTCACACTGGGTGTAGAGATTACTTAAAAAGATAAAATCTTGAAGAAAATGGCTCAGTTGAAAGCTCAAGGCTTTGGAAAGGCTTATTCTAAAGAACTTGCTCGTTATGTCGCCTGATTTTTTTCAGTTTTAGAAAACTACCTTTGTTGTCTGTTAAAGAACAAACATTTGTGGAATGAATTTGAAGATCTAATTTCCTTTATTCAATGATTCATGACTGGGGGGAGTGGGCAGTGTCCCTTCTAGTAAATGGATAGGTACTCAGAGGAGTTATACAAAGTGAACGTTTTTTAATAGGCAGAAGGAGGGGTATGGGTCAAGGAGGTTGTTAGCAAAAGGAAAGATTTTTTTTCAGGCCATGCTATCTTTTTGGGAGGGTGGGAATGGGAGGGGGTTTTATTATGCAGATGACCTCACTAGTACTGATCAAGAAATTGAAGATTGACTGTTTAAAGGTGACATCTCTGGGCAAGATTGAAACTGCAATTAAGTCTTGGTTTACTGTCATGGGGACAAACAACTCTATTTAGGGCCAAATGAGAACCAACACAATCTATTCAGAGTTTTCTAGAGCAAGGGAGTTAGCTGCCATCACTTGTGTTTGGTAGAGGCTCAAAGGCAGGCAGGGGTGAGGGAAAGTTTTATAGTGACAAAAAGGAAGATCTTATGTATACTCTGATTAGAGGTTGTATACATGGAGAAGCTGGAGGCAGATTAATGAGAAGGGTTATGGGATTTGTTTGGGAGCACATTTGGCTTTCTCTGGTTGATCCTGAGTTGCAAGCATGGACAAAAAATTAAGGAAGCTAGCAGTCACTAAGTCCTGATCATTTTGGGCTGATGCCTGCAGAGGTTGCTGCTTGCGTCAGAGGTCTGTTGTCATATATAGTCTGGCCATTGTCCATTTATGTATTCAATGTCTGGTATAATATATTGAGCCATCGTCCTTTTGATGAAAATTTCCGTGTTTTCTTTTTTTATGCTCTATTATAAGTAATGCGGGTATTTCAACTTGATGAAATTAAATGAGTGTCTCAATCAACAGATATGCAAATTCCTTTGTTTCAACAGATACTTTTTTCTGGCCCTCAAAACTGCCCTTCTAATTTACCTAATTATACAATTGTGAAGCTTCGCTTCAAATAGATGAGTTTGAGAATGCTCTTCTCTTCTAAAACATTGATTGATGAAGATTGAGTTAGACATATTCTACTGACATTAAATCTAATGAGATAATTTACAAGTGAAAAAGAAATTAGGGATCACATAAAGCATCAATAAAGTGATAAATGGATTAGGTCAGTTTGGCTATTTTCCATTTACTACTTCTGTGTTGTACTAAAGAAGAGCATTGGCAGTTAGGATGAGATTTCATAATCCAGTTGGAAATAGCATAAATACTTTTTTAAATAGTAAAACCCAAAATGCCTGGAGTAAGAGCCAAAGGAATAAAGATACTTTATACACAATTAATGGAACAAGTATGAGAGGAAATGAGAAATGAGATACAGGCAAGAGATAATAAATGGGCTTTAAAATATTAAAAGACACCTGGAATGGAACAGAATGTAAAAATTGGAAAAAGCAGTGTTTTAAACATTTGAAAAAAAAAGGATGATACGATTCTGAGTGTCTCCTTATCAAACATTATGCTATAGGAGGCATTAGAAAATCAGAGGTTCTAATCTCAGAAACCTCACAATTTGATTAACATAAGAAATGTCAATGGTATAAGTAAATAGAAACCAACTCAGACTTCCTAAAAGAATAAGGAAATTTATTCACTCATGTGTCTGCAAAGCCAAGAAGAAAAGCAAATGCCAAGGTGGTTTGACACAGTGGCTCAGCAAAATCAATAAGAATCTGGGGACTATTTGGTTTATTTGTTTTTATTTTCTTCACTTCAACTTTCGTAATGTCACCTTCATTGTAAAAATGTCTTTCCTCCTGGACCAGCTGCTTTTGTGCCAATAGCTCTCCAAACAACTTGTTTTGTCTCCAGACGTTGAAGGAAGACCTGAGTTTTGCCTTCATAAGCTAACTTTGGTTCATTTGTCCATCCATGAACCAACTGTTTATGGCAAAGAGGATGGGAATGTGCGACGTGTCTTAGACCAGTCAGGGCTCACACCTGAAGTTCGGAATGGGGACCATGCAGCCATGTGTCCTGGCTGTTACACAATGGAGGAGGGCAGGTTCTTAAAGGAAAATCTGGGCGCTGTAGGCAAAGGGGAAGGGAGGATTGATGATGGGGCTAGACTGGCAACTAAAACATGTCCACTACCCTATCCCGGTTGAGGGCAGTAGTCGAGTGTGCAGATAACCCCAACCCCCGGTGGACAGAATGTAGCAAGTGTTCTAAAGTCAAACGAATATGCATGGGAGGGGTCCACATTTACATGAGACCGTTTTGCTTAAATTTTGTCAAAGTAAGCTCCTTTGACTTTTATGTTATTTGTTTAGTATCTTCCTATGCTAAAAGACCATTTTCAAAGTAGGGTAAAATCAGGACTCTTGTACACATCTTGTACAGATTAATGAACGCAAGTTAAAGATTTTCTTTAACTCATTAGTGAGGAGATCTGTAAGGTATTATAACCAGTTCCAAGTAAAAGTTCAGAAAGTACAAACATATTTAGAGTAAAGGAATACTGAAGTGAGTACGCGAATGAGGACAAAACTAGCTAGGAAAGTCTATTGAACAGAAAAGAATTTGCATGTCTGTAGACAAGAATTATTTTCCACTGTTATCAGTTATTGATAATTTACAAAGGTGCAAAATGGCTCCCATAGAGTCACAGTCATAAAGAGCAAACGGGTGAGCTATAAGTAATGCATAATTTTCTCCCGAAGCACACATTTTCCCTATACTGTGGCTCCAAGAACATTCAGGTTAAAAAAATTATTTTAATGTTTATTTATTTTTGAGAGAGAGAGAGAATGGGGGAGGAACAGAGAGAGCCGGGGACACAGAATCTGAAGCAGGCTCCAGGCTCTGAGCTGTCAGCACAGAGCCCAACGCGGGCTCCAATCCATGAGTTGTGAGATCTTGACCTGAGCCCAAGTCAGATGCTTAACTGACTGAGCCACCCAGGCATCCATACATACATCCAGGTTAAGAAAAAAGTCCGTTAACCTTCCTGAAAGGGAGGTTACACTCAATATTTCTTTATTCCCCAATTATGGATGTAAATTTATTCGCTATATGTCCCAGTGAAAGGAAGAGTGGTGTGTGTTCATTTAGAACACAGTTCAAGTGTAAAAGGCAATAAGATTACAAAGTGGCTAGAATTAAATCAAGACCATCATTATTGGCAAAATTATAAGACTTCCATTTTGTGAAATTTAAATACAAAAATATAAAGATTTAAGGGCTTTTTCATAGGCTTAGTGCCAAATCGATGAAATTATTGAACCCCTAATCACTATGCTGCAGATTTCATTAAGCTTGCATGTAGTAAATAAAAGTGCTTGATTGAATTAAAGGACAGTTCAAACACAGGTCAGAGATTTTAGCTGATTGTAGTGTAGGAGGATGGTTATTAAGGACCCTAAGGAAGTTCCTGGAGACTTCCCACAGGAGAAAGCCTATTCCTTGCCTGTTCAGCTTGCTCCAGGGGCATCTCTCTTTGTAGCTTAGCTCTAAATCCACTCTCAGGTAATTTGCTACAGCATAGGGAGAGAGTGCAAGACTGGACTTGCCTTTCTTTGCTTCTACCTCCATAACCTCTGGAGCAGAGAAAAAAAACAGAAATATGTTTCTCAAGAATGAGAGAAAATAAACCAAACGTTTTAATCAAGCAAACAGAATTAGGAAATAGAATCATTCTCTTCTCAAGAGACGATGCTCTTTAAAATTTGACTTTGCTAAAGAAACAAGCATGAATGCTTCCTTTCCATTTTCAAGGTGCAACATCTTTATATACACAAAGGCATTCAAGCTTAAAAGGAGAGGCTGAAAGAGTCTGAATGCCTGTTTGTGTTTAGATACAGCATCTGAAGCAACCCACAGGTAAAGCGGATTCTAATCAGATACCCCAATTACCAATTACCCAGACCTGGATTTGTGTGTGTGTGTGTGTGTGTGTGTGTGTGTGTGTGTGTGTGTGTGTGCGCGCGCGCGCGCATGCGCATGTTGTTTCCTTCTAAATTAATCTTTTTTCCCTTCCAACTACAGTTTCAATTCAAACAGAATCCTAGCTGTACTTTGTCTTTCACTACCTCCAAAAGAGGCCACAGAAATGGGGAGAGAGCTAGCAATCATTCCTCTCTCTATGAACCGCCATCTCCAGAAATTTCCCTAAAGGGCCAGTCTACACTTTTGGAAACCAAGATAAGCTTATCTACAAAGGTATGTGGGTTTTTTCCCATACTGATTTCTATAAATTTTTTCAGCTGGCTGGAAAGCAGGTACAAAATATACTTTTACACTGATATATTTGATACTCTAAACTTCTTTCCTGTGGCAAATATTCTACTGATGCATCTATGCTACAACTTGCTTCAATTATTATGCAGGGTGTGCCAAAGACTCTGAGGAAGGGCATGGGCTCAGAAAGTCTTTGCTGCTCATTTGCCTTCTGAGTTGAGAACAGTCGCCACCTTGACTTTAACATAGGATAATCAAACTGTATTATCCAGAGTTCTGCTTACATTTTTATAGGCATGAGTACTTTTGCATCTGTAATCCAATTCATATTACATATTTAATATGCATCATTCACCTGTGGCCCATCTCTCCACTCCCCTGCTCTGACAACCACTTCACACCAGTTAGAATGGTGTTTGTTCTCTGTATTTGAGTCTGTTCCTGTTTTTGTTTGTTTCTTTGTTTTGTAGTTTAGATTCCACATATAAGTGAAATCATATGGTATTTGCCTTTCTCTGATGTATTTCACTTAGGTCTCTGCCCCCCACCCCCAGATCTATCCATTTGTTACATATGGCAAGACCTCATTCCTTTTTATAGCTGAGTAATATTCCATTATATATCACATATATAACACATCTTCTTTATCTAGTTATCTATTGATGGATATTTGGGTTGCTTCCATGTCTTGGCTATTGTAAATAATGCAGTAAATGCAGGGGTGCATATATCTTTTTGAATTAGTGTTTTTATTTTCTTTGGATAAATACCCAATAGTGGAATTATTAAATCATATGATATTTTTATTTTTAATTTTTTGAAGAACCTCCATATTATTCTCCACAGTATTTTCATAAATTTATATTCCCACTATGAGGGTTACCCTTTCTCTGCATCCTTGCCAACATTTTTTATTTCCTGTCTTTTTCATATTAGCCATTCTAACTGGTGTGAAGTGATGATATCTTGTGGTTTTGATGTGCATTTTCTTGGTATTTAGTGATACTGAGCATCTTTTCATGTGTCAATCAGCTATCTGTATGTATTCTTTGGAAAAATATTTATTCAGGGCCTCTCTCCAGTTTTCAATTGGATTTTATTTTATTTTTTTGGTGTTGAGTTGTATAGGTTTTTTATATATTTTGGACATTAACCCATTATCAGATATATCATTTGCAAATATCTTCTCTCATTCAGTAGGTTGCCTTTTTGTTTTGTTGATGATTTCCTTTACTGTGCAAGAGTTTTTTATTTTAGTGTAGTCCAAATAGTTTACTTTTGCTTTTGTTTCCCTTGCCTAAGGAGACATATCCATAAATAATGTTGTTAAAGCCAATGAATAAGAGATTACTGCCTATGTTTTCTTCTAGGGGATTTATGGTTTCAGGTCTCAAATTTAGGTCTTTAATCCATTTTGAGTTTATTTTTGTGTATGGTGCAAGAAAGTGGCCGAGTTTCAGTATGGCATTGTTGAAACACTATATTGTAAACCTGAAACTAATAGAATACTGCATGTTAACTATACTGAGAAGAAAGACAGAAAGAAAGACAGAAAGACAGAAAGAAAAAGAGAAAGACAAAAAAGAGAAAGTAGTCCAGTTTTTCCAGCACCGTTTGTTGGAGAGACTGCTGTTTCCCCATTGTATACTCTTGCTTTCTTTGTTGTAGATTAATTGGCCATATAAGTATGGGTTTATTTCTGAGCTCTCTATCTTGTTCCATTGATCTGTGTGTCTATTTTTGTGTCTTTTTTGGTGATTTTATGGAAATTTTAGTGTTTAGACCTTTTATAATGCTGTTGCAGCGTTTGCTTCTTTAAGTGCTATTAAAGTTGATACAAAACAAAACTACATAATTCTATAAAACCTAATCAACTCATTTATGTAAAGTATATGGGATGATTATGCAAGAACAAGTTGTGTTTTTGCCCCAAATCACCAGTATCTATGATAACAATGGAAGAACATAATTCATATTCATGAAACATCCTTTAAGCTGCTGAAAGCCTTCATTTCATTTGTGGATAATATTATTTTGTGTCAGTTTTGAGCAAAAGGTGAAATATAAAAAGTGCTTTTAATCCCACATATAAAGTATTCTGTTGTTACTTCAGAGCTTTGTTTTGTAATATTAACAGCTAAACATAGATGTGACAGGTTTACGCAGATTCAAATTAATCTCAGGAAAAGAAGACACTTCAGAAAATTACTATCCATACTGAATTGGGTAAAATAATACAAGGGCAGGGGTCAAAGTTGGAAATGAGAAGGCAGCTGCTAAATGAAGTTATTAAATCCCTCTGCCCTGAAGAAGAAAGGCTTATTTAAGCAGAAAACTGCTTGGAAAACAATGTTCAGTTAAATAGAGTGAGACAACAACTACATTTGCTAAAACTGAGACATGGATCTTTCTTTAAATATTTTCTTCTTGTTAATAAGTCTAAATTTTGAAGCTGTGCTCAATAACACCTTCCATGTGTGTTGTTTTAGATTTCATAAAGCTTTGTGTATCTGCACACTAATTGCAGATCAGAAAACTAAGCTTCTGAGAAAAGAGATGGTGATGTTGAGGGAGATTGAGTAATTTATCCAACATCGTGAATGTATTTACTACCACTGAACTGTATGCTTACAAACTGTTAAGATGGTAAATTTTATTATATGTGTATTTTGCCACAATAAAAAAAAGGAAAGAAAAAAGAACAAGCAAGGAGATGGCCCAAAGCCTGAGAATGAGGCTCCCTTGCATTTTGTGAGCTACTTATTCTATTTCTGTAATTCATGTCCCCCTTTTTTAAAAAAAAATGTTCATTTATTTTTGAGAGAGAGAAAGAGAGTGCAAGCAGGGGAGGGGCAGAGAGAGACAGAGACAGAGACAGAGACAGAGGATCCAAGGTGGGCTGCACGCTGACAGCAGAGAGCCCGATGTGGGGATGGGGGGCTCAAACTCACGAGCTGTGAATTCATGACCTGAGATGAAGCTGGCCACTTAACCGACTGAGCCACCCAGATGCCCCTCATGTCCTCTCTTGTATTAGATTATTTTAGCAGATGTCCCAGTAAGCCTGAAAAGTAAGTATAATCGTTAAGCCCATTTTATAGATAAGAGACTGAGCATTTTAGTTGACTTTTGAAGTGTAACAGACTGTCACAAAATGGTTTATGACCAAAAGAAATTTATTTTCCTTACTCATAGGTCTGTGGGTTCAACGGAGTTTGGCTGCTTCAGCTGGGCGAGTCCCAGACTGCTTGTCAGGCTCAGGTCTGTTTTCCTGAAACATCTTCTCACAGCCGTTGGCAGAAGTACACGAGAGAAAGCAGAAAAATGCATTATCTGGAAGGCCTCAGTTTGGAACAGTGCCCTGTTCCTATCCCCACCTTCCACTGATCACTGCCAAGCTCATAGTGTTTGTCATTAAATTACCGATTCTGCGCTCCAAACCTACCTTTCTATACTCTGATTTATGTTGCTGGATCTGGGGCCATTTTTCTACTTTGTCAGATGGCTCCCAGCCTGGGCTCATTAACTGGAATTACCAGAGGGGATTTGAAGACTGGAGAAGAGATAGTCATTCCCCTGTTTTCTTGTTCCTGACACTCCTCCCCAGGAAAGTTTCTTCACCCTGACAACGGCAGTTGGCTCCAGTGTTTAGTTTAAAAAATTTTTGCCACATGTCACCAGAAAAAGTCTCATTGATGCTCCCTCACGATACTGTCACTAGCCGGGCATCGTTTCTCTTCAGAGGCCTGAACCCCCCAAAATGGGCCCCTCCTCTAATCAAGAGAACCAGCAGCAGTTGGGCAACACCTTCAAGCCATGTTTGGGCATCACATTCCATACCTTCAGACTCTGACTGCAGGAACTCTCCTCCTTGTGTTCCTACATTCCCAGAACCTTCTCATCCAACAGAGCTGGGATGGGGTGAGGTGAATGAAGTGTCACAGGAGTCCTTTGTTGGACATAGCCTTCATTTGAAACTTGCTGTTTTGTTTACTGTGGATTTTCACATTCATATTTTTTATGTTGCTTTCTGAGGTTTTTGGTGTCCTTTTACATTTTTCCCCTGAGGACAGTGCTTCCCCTGCCTGATTGTAGTCCCTGATGGGTAAGGCACAGGTGCCCACTGCAGATGTCCCAACACTCTCTTATCTAGTTACTGACTGTTTCTCAACACTAGCTCCGTATTTGTGATGACAGGAACCACATTTCAAAAGGAAGGCGCTCCTTCTGCCTGCTTGCATGTGAGGCCGACTTCCAGAGTCCGTCTCAGCCCTGCTTCAGATGTTGAAAACAAACCGAACCATGAATGTTTTCCGCATAACTTTGTCAACCTTGATGCCTTTTTTGCCCTTGGCACTAACTACAACTTCCAGTATGTTGTTGAATAGGAGTCATTAAAATGAAAATGTTTGCTTGATTCCTGATTTATACGTGGGTTTTAAAAAGAGGTTTTTAAAAGAATGGCCCTTAAAAAAATCATAGAGATGTGGTGTTCCAATCAGCAGAACCTCAGGCGGTGGACCCGGCCATCTACTTTGCCGAGAGTTTTATGCTACGTTGCTACAGGAATTTAATGGATTTTTTCCTGCAATAACTTGAAGAGTACTTGCTTGTCTTGAAGAGGTCTATTGATTCGTATGCATTACTTTTGTAATTAAGAGACATGAAACATTTTATTTCTAAATTTGTTCATGTTTTCTGAGTACACATTTAGCTATTTTTTTTTTTTTAACGTTTATTTTTGAGACAGAGAGACAGAGCATGAGCGGGGGAGGGGCAGAGAGAGAGGGAGACACAGAATCGGAAGCAGGCTCCAGGCTCCGCGCCATCAGCCCAGAGCCCCACGCGGGGCTCCAACTCACGGTCCACGAGATCATGACCTGAGTCGAAGTCGGACGCTTAACCGACCAAGCCACCCAGGCGCCCCCACATTTAGCTATTGAATTGAATTAAATGAAAATATTTCTTAACAAAATATACTTTATTTGTATTCTCGGAATTTGTTCATCCTCATCATGGTACATTCTAGTTCTAAAATACTGCTGAGAGATATCTCCTAATACTTTATTCAGATTTGCTGTCTCTATGTTCATAAATGTGATTTACCTATAGGTTTCTGTCTTTGTGGTAATTTTCAGCTTTGGGTGTCTGTGTTATTCTGGCTTTATAAAACATTGGGAGATTTCTTTTTACCACTTAAAATGTTTAAACTGTATGGCCATATAGTGTTTCTTGAAGGCTTAGGAAAATTTATCTTTGAAACAATTTGGGGCTTTAGATTTTTTTTGGTAAGGAACAGTTAGTCAACTCTAATGGGCTTCATTAAAGTTGATTCCTACCACCATTGATTCTTAGAAGTAATTTGTATTATCCAAATGGTAAAATTCATTTGCTTTGCAATTTGCATGGTACTTTTATTATTATTTTTTAATATTCCCCATGTATTTGGTTATTTCCCATTACTTTTTTTATTTAGTATACTTTGGTTTTTACTCTTTTTTACTTCATGTGGCTGGCTGGTGATCATTGTATTTTGCTACTTTTTTTTCTTTTTGTTTTCAGACACAAAATGTTAGTTTTATATATCTGTCCTAATTCTTTTTTTATTTTAAAGTTACTTATTTTATGTATCCTTTACAATTTGCTTTTTTTATGTTTACAATTTGCTTTTACTTTCCATAGATTTACTTGTGATTTTTCTTAATTTTTTGAGATCAATAGTTTATATATTTTTATTATTTCTTATTTATCAGGCAAGATTGAAGACTATCAAGTACAAGTGGATTTTAGTATATATTATAAAAATCCTGAATTTTGTATTTTTTTTCTTGACCTCAATGTTCAGAGATTATTTTCTAAATTCTAGTTTGTTTCTGATGATTCTTAAAATATTTTGATCATTTTATTGTCTTGTATCTGAGAACACAATTTCTCATATTTCTACCTTTTGAATTCAGTGACTTTTTTCTTTTGATTCAGTGTATGATCATTTTTTTCTCTAAACCCTGTGGACCTGAAGTAGGTGGGCCCGTCCAAGGACCCCGAGGACCAGCCGAGGACCTTGGCTTCCCCTAGGATAAAAATCAAAGATGAGCCAGAAGGAAGTGAAAGCAGAGTTTATTGAATAGGGTAAGTAAGTGATAGATTATAGTACATGGAGTGTCTGGGAGACTCAGAAAAAAAAAAAGGAGAGTAAGTCTTGTCATCGCTTGGGGTTTGGAGTTTATATTGGAAAGGGGTCTAGGGTATGTGATCCTTCAGGAATCCAGGGTAATGTCTGATCAAAGGCAAGTGACAAGTGAGTAGTAGATGCTATTTCATAAATCACTGAAGGTAGGGGCTATTGATGCCAGCATGGGCCAAGGTTTGTTGAAGCTGAATTCCTAAAGTTTTAAGCTAAAGATCCCATGTTTGGGATCCAGTTGGATCCGGTGTTGGGGGCCCAGGATGAAACTCAGATTAACTTTCTTGTTTCCCCCTTGGAGGGGGAAATCATTTTTATGGTTTATTCAGAATCAAGGTGAAATGTAGAACATGAGTAAATGGGGCCTAGCAGAAAAACAGCAGAGATGGAGCCTTCCTAAAAATGAAGTCAGAAACGGAGGGGTCAGTTTCCCTTTCTCATATCCTTCAAAAACAGTATGTTCTTTGTGTTCAACTTAAACTAGTCAGGATAATCATATTCAGGTTTTCTACACCTTTCATAAGTCTTTTCCTACTTGATTTGCTACAGGCTAATAAGTGAGAGGTATTGTCTCCTACTACCCCGAGATTTATTTTGATATTCACTGTGGCATTTTTTCCCTTTTGTCCACTATTATGTCTGACTGGTGCATTGTCATTGTGAATTGCTCTTTTTTTTTTTTTTTTTTATCATTTTCAATGACTTTTTTTCCCCCTCATTTAACTTTTTTCCCCCCTTGAGTTTGAACTTACCTGACATTGTCCTGGTGAGTTGGGCTTTGATTTCCTTAGCATATGCTAAGCATATTTTTTCATTCTTTGACTTCCATCCTTTGGGGCTTTAAATGCAGCATTTGTATGAGGCAGGTAGTTAAGTTCTACTTTTTAACTCCCTCCTTTCAAAAATACACATTTGGTTTTTTTTTTCTTTTCTTTTTTGGTGTATCTACAATCCCACTCATCTCATTCTTTTATTTAATTATCTATCATCCCTTTTTTCATAGATTTAATGTTCTTTTCAATTTTCTCCAAATGGCATGCTTATGGCAAATTCCACCCTTATCACATAGGGTGTTGCTGCTGTTATAGCGGATTCTCTATCTCTTTTGTGGGTTATATTCATTCCCTGTTATTTTTCCTCCTCAGAATCTAGCTGGGGTTGCACACAATCATAATTGAATAGGTTTGGTTTCTGCTATATATTTTTCCCATAATTTTTTAAAAGTTATTTTTCAGAGTTTATGTTTTTCTCTTCTGCCATCTATTCTTATCCCCCTGGGGTTGCTCACAGATTTTCAAGCAACTCTCAAATTTGGGTGAGACTTTACTAACATAATCAAAACAGTAGGCATTTAGTGTTTATTCTGCCCTTACCACACATGTCAACAGCCTGTCTTTGGAAGCCCTATTCATCCTGCTCCAGGTGCACAAGAGAAAACCTGGACCTAACATGTTCTGTGTCCACAGCATTAGTGATCCACATGGAAGGAGGAAAGGTCAGTCCTTTCCTGTGCTCCCATTAGTTGTTCCTGTAGTTGGCTGTTTCTCTTCCATCCTGAAAAATCACAGTAACTCTGTTGTTGGAGACCATTGGCCCTGAGTATTATTCTCTTTCCTGTATGTCTTAGCAGCAGGTGCTAATAAAAAGGAAGCCCTGGAAGATTTTCCTGTCCTTGGTGAGACTCTTATAATTCATGGTGTCAAAGAAGCTTTTCCCTAAGACTGCCTATTCATTCCCTGTAGGCCACTTATTTCATCCAGGGACTCTCATGAGATTTTTTTTCATTAAGTACCTACTTTTCCCCCTTATTGGTAGACAAGCATTTTTTTTCATGTTTATTTATTTTTGAGAGAGAGACAGACATGAACGGGGGAGGGGCAGAGAGAGAGAGACACACACAGAATTGGAAGCAGGCTCCAGGCTCTGAGCCATCAGCCCAGAGCCCGACGCGGGGCTTGAACTCACGGACCGCAAGACCGTGACCTAAGCTGAAGTCGGACGCTTAACCGACTGAGCCACCCAGGCACCCTGGCAGACAGGCATTTTTTTTTTGCCATGTGCATTATTCCTTCCTCTTACTTTGAACTCAGATACAAGAGCTGGAGAGATAACAGTCATACTAAGACCAACCGACAGAATTGTAGAGACTGGCCATGCTATTACTCTGGAAGTGTTGAACTGATGCTTGCAAACAAGGTGACCTACTGTGGAATCCTACTAGGTGTGAAGAGAGGTCCCTGAGCTCCATGTACTTTTGGAACTGCCTCTTCCCTTCACTTCAACCCTTTTCTCAGCAGGGGTACAGAGGAACCCAGAGCTGGTGGAAACACTCACAACCTGCTGGTAGGCTAACTTTTCACTCATGCTCACTAGCCTCATGAGGGCCCTTAGTGCTACCCAGAAATCAGACTACATTTTCCTGACATACTTTTTCCTGATAGATTCATTCTCCTTTTCTCCTAAGTGATGATTTCATTATTCTCTCCTTATTCCTCCAGCACCACAACCCCCTCTCGGATGATGACCTAATTTCTAATCTTCCCTGGGAAATGAAAGCAAGCAGGAGAGGATTTCCATAGATGCCCACAGTCATGCCTCCCACCTACTTGCATCTATAGTCAGAGGTCCTGCCTTCTCTGTTTTTATAATAGATGAATTTAAATAATAATTCAATTCATCTTGCTCAGAACGGATGTTCTTAAAGTCTCCCACCTCTACCAATCATTTCTGAGATTCCTTGTGGGCACCCAGGCTTTCTGAGTTCCTCAGTCAGTCATTATGCTCTTTCCTGGGTCCACCACGTTCTGTTAGTAGGATACTCTGGCATGGCTGCCAGCAATACGGTGCCCGAGAGAGTTTTTAATGGAAGTCTGTTTCCTTTTCACTCACAGCATCTTTGCTCTCTACTGGATTCAGACAGAAGTCCCTTTAGGTCACGTAAGGCAATTCCCAGTACCATAGCTAGGAATGACTTTGTAATAGTTTCTCACCTCTGGCAAATAAACTCAGTTTTCTTCCTAGGCCAGTTACTTCTTTGCTCATGGATGAGTTCTTTCCAAGGGAGCTCCTCAGACTTCCCTACAAATACAGTATCGATAAGCCTCCTTTACCAACTGATTCAGCAAACTCAGATATATATGAATCAAACCCATGGTTTCCAAATTTTATTTTACCCTTCTACCCATTGCAGAGAAAATAAAGGAAATTCTTTTATGAGTAACTTCTACTTTCTTTTATTATTATTATTATTATTATTATTATTATTATTATTATTATTTTAGAGAGAGAGAGAGAGAGAGAGAGAGAGAGTTTGAGTAGGGGAGAGGGGCAGAGAGAGAGAGAGGGAGAGAGGGAGAATCTTAAGCAGACTCCACACCCAGCTCAGAACCCAAGTTGGAGCTCGATCCCACAACCCTGAGATCATGACCTGAGGCAAAAATCAAGAGTTGGACGCCCCCTAGGCACCCCTGAATGCACTCCTGAGTAACTTCTACTTTCAAACAAAACTGTTGCTATGGTGCCTATAAGTGAAGGTACTGTCCATACAACCACCCTCCCTTTTCTCCCAAAGACAGGGGACCATGTTGACACTCAGCTGTTGTTTTCTTAAGACAGTACCAGAATCAAAGAAAAGGCAAACTGAAAACTTTATATCCAAGTCCAGAAAAGAGAGGGATGATCAGCAGCATCATACCCACCCTCTCAAATGAACTGGCTTTCCTCTGTTCCATTCCCAGTATTCTTTCTTAGGTACGGGGTAGCTTTATGCATTGAGGCTACCAATTCATAGTGAACAACCCCACACAGGAAGTATGAACAGAATAGAGATCTTATCACCATATTGCAATTACTCACAACAATTTTCTCCTTTGCTTGTGCATCTCTCCCCTTCTCTTTCTACTAAGCATATTTAGTCATAGCCTCCTTGAAAGTGGTTTTCCCTAACTGGCTCCCCAGAGGCTGCTGAAGCAATGGAGAAGTAGGAAGAGGGTTCTTATCCACTTAACATTGCCATTTAGTGCCATGTAAACTGGGTTAAGGTGCTTGACAAGGGTAGAGTGTAGGACCAGATGCTGGCTTACATAGTTGGCTGAGGGCATCCTTCCATGTTAAGGAAATTTAGTCAGGGAAAGAAACAATGGAAAAGTAAAGAAGATAAGTTTCACTATTGTTAAAGTTTCTTTGGGGTGCCTGGGTGGCTCAGTTGGTTAAGCATCCCACTCTTGATTTTGGCTCAGGTCATGATCTCATGGTTTGAGTTTGAGCCCTGCATTGGTCTCTGCGCTGACATTGTAGAGCCTGCTTGGGATTCTCTCTCTACCACCCCCCTACCCCCCACCCCCTGCCATGCCCCTACCCCACTTGCTCTTTCTCTCTCTCAAAATAAATAAATAAACTTAAAAAATTAAAGAAGTTTTTTTCACAGCCTTGATAAGGCAATTTGTGTGGGTGTCATCTATTTTTTACCATTGTATTCCTTCCATCAAAAGAAGTTGTCTGCCTTCTTTTCTACCATTCAGAAGGGAATCACTTTCATTTTTAAAACAGCTAGTTCTCTGTAGATATCCCCTGTATAAAGCTGCATCAGTATCTGCTAAATCATAATTTGGGGTTAAAAGTAGTAACATTGCATGATCCCTAACTTATGTTACTCTTAACCTCCCATACATGCTTCTGTATATGGTGTATATTAGTTTTTATCTCTAAAGGTTATGTGGTGATGTTACTCATTGATGTGCAGGAAAATATGTTTTGCTTTTTCTTTTTTTTAGTGGTGATTGAAGGGTTAGTCTAGGCATTCAGATTCTTTAGCCAAGAATTCCCATTTAAAGAAAATATATTATGCATTTATATTTTGAGTTAACTGACTAGGCCATTATCAACACCATAGAAATATATTTCATGGAAGCAAACTTAAAAGTTAATTTTAACTTCAAAAGTTTTCTGTTTTGCTTTTAATTTTCATTTACCTTCTTTGGTAAGCCTAAAGCAGATATAATAGAAAAGGGAAGATTCTGGACACAGTTAATTAAGAGAGTTGAGAATTCTCTTCCAGCCATATTATACAAGGTATTATACATCATGGATAAAGCTGTAGGATGGCCATTGTCGTTGCTATAGCCTTAAAGTTTGTGCCCCCTCCTAAATTCATATGTTGAAATCAAATCCCCAGTGCAATGGCATTTGGGGGTGGGATCTTTGGAAGGTGATTAGGTTATAAAGGCAGAGCCCTCATGAATGGTATTAGTGGATTAGTGCCTTTATAAAGGAAATCCCAAATCCCAAAGAGTTCCCTTGCCCTTTTGGTCACGTGAGGACACAATGAGAAGGTGCTATCTATGAACCAAAAAAGGGAGCTCTCCCCAGACACTGAATCTGTTGGTGACTTGATCTTAGACCTCCCAGCCTCCAAAACTGTGAGCAATAAATTTCTGTGTTGTGTATAAGCAAACTATCTCTGTTATTATGTTACAGCAGGCCAAAATGTCTAATATAGTCATATTGCAATAACATTTCTTTGAAGTTACTAATTAAAAAAAAATCGTTTGGTGTCAACATTTTCAGAGGAAAACACTTTCTTCTGGTATTTTATATAATACGTCATGACTAAATAAATGACATTTAACCCAAGAACATAAGGTTGTGTTAGCATTTAAAAATCAATCAATTTAATCCATCATATTAACAGACCAAAAAAAAAGTTTAAAAGTAGAATATGGTCATCTCATGAAACACAGAGATAGTAATTGTCAAAACCCCATATCATTTATGAGGAAAAACAAAAACAAAAATGCAAAAACTCAGTAAATAAGAACAGGAAGGAACTTCCTCAATATGATAAAGGACATCTATAAAAACCCACATAGCTAGTATCCTATTTAATGGTGCAAAATTAAATACTTTCCTGAAGATTAGAAGCAAGGTAAAAATATGTGCTGTCACCACGTGTAGTTAATGTTCTAGAAATGGTTTTAGCCAGAGCAATACGGCAAGTAAAAGAAAGAATGTGAATAAAACTGGACTCAGAGAGACTTAATCATCTATGCTGAAATTCTATGGAAACTACAAAAAAGTTCCTAGAACTAATAAAGGAGTTTAGCAAGATTGGAGGGTGTAAAATCAATAAACAAAAGTTATTTCTATTACTATAAATTAGATAAAAGCATTTAGAAATAGAAATAAAAATAACAAAAACACAGTAGCATCAGTAAATATGAAATAGTGATAATTTGACAAAAATATTTAATACTTATACATTGAAAACTACTAAATATTGCTGAGAGATGTTAAAGAAGATGTAACTGGAGAATTATACCATTTCCATGGATAGGAAGGTAGCATTATTATTATTATTATTATTTAATTTTTTTTAATGTTTATTTATTTTTGAGAGAGACAGAGACAGACTGTGAGTGGGTTAGAGGCAGAGGGAGACACAGAATCCAAAGCAGGCTCCAGGCTCTGAGCTGTCAGCACAGAGCCCGACAGAGCTGGACAGAACCTGATGCGGGGCTCAAACCCAGGAGCCGTGAGATCATGACCCAAGCCGAAGTCACGCTCAACTGACTGAGCCACCCAGGCGCCCCAGAAGGGAGCATTATTATTAACGTGACAAACGTATTTCCTTGGCATTTCCATATAGATTTTTGAATTGGTTTGGCAATTTCTTTCCTGTTGGAGTTTTTATTCGGACTGTATACTCCATTTGTTAATAACTATTTGTTTTTATCATCATTCAATTTCTATTGTTGATAAATTTATAAGATAAGATGTTTGTTAGACAATTCAGCTGAAGAATTTATGGAATATATAGTTTCATTTCTTTCTTATATATAATTTTCTTTTTTTTTTTTTTTTTTTTTTTTGAGAAAGAGAGCGTGAGAACAGGGGAGGGGCAGACAGAGAGGGAGGGAGAATCTTCAGCAAGCTTAGCGCTCATCACACGGAGCTCCATCTCACAACCCTGAGATCATGGCCTGAGCTGAAATCAAGAATTGGATGCTTAACTGACTGAGCCTCATCTGTGCCCTATAGTTTCATTTTTTTTCATGTTAAGGCTATCTGGTGATTGGTCAGATTTGTTAAGTGCTAGCCAACTTGGAAATAAAATTACTTCTTAGGGGAAGTTACTTATTTATTATCACTTAAAAAATGATCATCATTAGCTAAGTGAAAGGGTCTTATTGTTTGTATTATAAAACTGACTTAGATTCAAGAAAAAAAATGCTCTTATCCTTTAATTTGTAATTTTATTTTGCATTTTATTGAATTAATGATTTGTTTAGATCTTAGAATCTGGGAGGCAACAAGGGAGTTTCGTCTTGGAAATGATGCACTCTAAAATAATAAATGTCTCCCTGGGCCTTCAGATTAAAGATTAGATAATTTGAGAAGTAATTTGAGTTTTAGTGTTTACAATTTATCATAGAAGGTGGTTGCCAAAGTAGCAATAACATTTGTGAGGAACTGAAGAACTAAAAAGAATAATTCATACTGGTAGGAAAATATATAAGTCAAAATAATTTAACCTACAATAGAAAGTTACTGAAAGCAAAAATTTGAAAGGATACTTATCTTAAAAAGAAATTTTTGGGGGAGGTGCCTGAGTGACTCAGTTGGTTAAGTGTCTGACTTCAGCTCGCATCTGATCTCACCGTTTATGAGTTCAAGCCCCGCATTGGGCTCTGTGCTGACAGCTCAGAGCCTGGAACCCGCTTCAGATTCTGTGTCTTCCGCTCTCTCTGACCCTCCCCGCTCTCCCCCTGCACTCTGTGTGTATATGTCTCTCTCTCTCAAAAATAAACATTAAAAAAAACTTAAAAAGAAAATTTTTTTTGGATTTATGTCATGTGTCACATGTTTTTATATCTGGAGTTATGTTACATAAAACAATAAATATAGATCAACCAATGATTAAGTCCTGGCTATGGCTAATTTACTGTTACTGATTCATTCATTCATCAAATATTTATTAAGTGCCCACTATGTGCCAGTTTCTATGTTGGTGAAAGGTTGAATTAAAATAGTTTTACAGGGGCGCCTGGGTGGCGCAGTCGGTTAAGCGTCCGACTTCAGCCAGGTCACGATCTTGCGGTCCGTGAGTTCGAGCCCCGCGTCAGGCTCTGGGCTGATGGCTCGGAGCCTGGACCCTGTTTCCGATTCTGTGTCTCCCTCTCTCTCTGCCCCTCCGCCGTTCATGCTCTGTCTCTCTCTGTCCCAAAAATAAAATAAACGTTGAAAAAAAAAATAAAATAGTTTTACATTTCACAAGGAGCTCACAATGAGGTTTAAGGCAACTAGGGTCCCTTGGATTGGCTGTGTATTATAAATGAATTTCTGAAAAACCCTGGTTGTCTAGAATGGTTAATCTGGCAGACAAAGAATAACGAATTCATGTATAGCCTAGAGTGAGTTTAAATAATTAAACTAAGATTGCCTAAGGAAAACCATGAAATAAATAGCTTATCTCTGGCAGACCACATGTCCAAAATGTAACAAATATAAGAATACTATCTGAAGGCGCAGCCAAAGATCCAAGAGCAATCTTTGTATATAATGGATGGAAGAGGACAAGAGAGAGTGGGTGTGTACGTTTGCATTTTTCAGTATTGTTTTCCCTAGTTATACTAGCACATAGCAATCATATTAGTAAAAAATAGGGCTTACATAGAGCTGTGGTATCTGTGCCATAAGATTATATCTGAAAATGGCTGGAATAGAGAGATTAACTGGTAATTTAAAAAATAAATTTTATTGGATATTATCATCTGTTCAGAAAACACACATGAGATGGAGAACATGTGAGCATTACACTGTGATGTGTATTTCTGTAGTCTTTTCCTCCAGTGTGAGATCTGTCTTTCTATTTGGAGATGATTCTATGTATATATATCTAGTCTCTGTGAAGGAATATAGAACTATGGGTTGGCAATACACTCACTCCCTTCTGTGCCTATCCCCAAATCAGAGAACACTTGGGAGCTACATTTTGGAGACTTTTTTTTGTCAGCAGAGTTGTGTTTAAACCCCGCTAATTAGGCATTCACACCACATCTGAAAGGTAGACGTGAAGCAAAAGTCATTATCCCTTCCTCTAGCAGCAGCTGGCAAATTCACAGCCTTTGTCAAATACGAGATTTTACAGCAGTCTCTAGGCATTCCCCCTCAAATCCTACATGTGGGTGCTGAAACGCAAGCGACTGATAATAAACAATCTCATAAGATTATGGCCAAAGCCACATTATCTACCTCCAACATGTCGAAAGGCTAGCAAAAATCTGAGGACTAGAAACTCTTCTCATTATTCATAAGCATCTAGTTCTTCTTCTTCTTCTTTTTTAAAAATTAAACCTCTTCCAATTGAAACACTCAGAGAGGGTTCTCTTTTTCTGCCTCAGTCCTGACTGATACACAGGAAATGGCCTACCCTTCACTATGGGATCCAGAAAAGCAGAGTCCTCCCACTGCTTTTCCTGTGGGAGCTAAGGCTTAAGTCCCACACTTGGCTCATTGCTGGGAGGTGAAGCTCAAGTGGATAATTCACTGGTGACAGCAGCAGAGACGTGGCCAGTGGCAGAAACATCAAAGTCCAGTGATAGCGGATATGTCCAGACGAGCCTTATTCCTGACAAAAGAGATTTGCTTTGCTAGTTGATCCTTCTGAACTGTGAAGTGTTTGACTAACTTTTCATGCCTGTTCTATCAGTTGTCTAAACCCTGTATATCTTTCTAAATACAATTTTAAAAATTTTAGTCAAAGCCCAAGAATCGTAACTAATATAACATCATCAAGGGACAGCTCATACCATACAAACCATCTGTAATAATGGAAGCCCAGACATCAGCCTTCAGTGAGAAGTATTGTGGATATACAGGATGCTGATTTGCTAAATCTATAACACATCCTGCCTTCTTATAATTACATCACTTAAATGAGGTTGTTTTATCTTCCTTGTCTTTATATAAGAGTTAGAAACTGTTTCCAAAACTCTAAAGACATATTTACGTCAATTAATATCTTGAAAGTTGAAACAATAAAATTTAGTCCATGTAGACCACATTTTAGCATATGGGACTATTGCGAAGCATTATTGGTAAACCTAATGTCTGATGACACTAAGAACTCTAACAATTGGTTTATTGCAAAATAAGTTTGTCAAAGATATGTATTACCAAGTGGAGGACAATGATGATATAATGTCCATGTAGAAACATTTCTTATTCTAATCTCCTAATAATTTTCAATAAGTGTTTTGCTTAGATTTGTCATTCAGTTATCAAATGTTTTTCATTTTTTTAACGTTTATTTTTAAAAGAGAGAGACAGAGCATGAATGGGGGAGGGGCAGAAAGAAAGAGGGAGACACAGAATCTGAAGCCAGCTCCAAGCTCCAAGTTGTCAGCACAGAGTCCAATGTGGGGCTCAGACTCACGAACTGTGAGATCATGACCTGAGCCAAAGTTGGATGCTTCACCCACTGAGCCACCCACATATCTCTGTTTTTCAAATTTGTAAATTAAATGGCAATAATTTTTTTCTATTCTTGGACATATGTGGATCAATTTTTCTAAAGTTTTTTCAAAGACTGGAAACTTAGCAAACTTATTTTCCAATTTATTTTGTGCTATATATTTTGAAGTATTTTAAGTTTTTTTGAGATTTCAAAATTACTTTTCCTAAATGAATACACTGTGCCTTTTATACATATCAGGTTAGAAGATGTTTTTTACCCTACTTGAGAGTGAGTCAGGAGATGAATCATAAATAAAGTGTTTCTTGCTCTGACTTATAAGTTTTCATTTCCTTGTGTTTAATCCATCTTTTGTTTTGCTAACTATTTATTTAGAAATTCATATGATTTTTCTTGGGGCTCTTATTCAGTTAGTAATATTTCTCCAGTTTAAATATTTTAAATCATAATTTTCATTTAAAACACAACCTATTTTGCATGTAGACATTCTTAAGTAATAATCTGCAAGTTTTGGGATCAAAATCTTAATGAAGCTGTTATTTGCAAAACAACTTTAAGCATGATGTAGGAGAAAGTATATAGGATCTAAAGTCACTATGGTCTAGTCCAGCTTTTATGGTTGTTATCAAAGCTCTGTATGTGTGTGTTCTCTTGGGGAAATTATCTAAACTCTCTTAACTTCAAGTACTTTATCTGAAAAATGAGTATGGTAAGGTCTACCTTTCAAAGTTGTTTTAAAAGTTAAATTATAACACAGAGCAGATATTAAAGAATTATTAGTTGTCGAAAGTTTAATTGTTAGGGAAAAGCAGTAACTATGGAAATGGTAATATTGAAGAAAGCCGCTTCTGGAAAAGAATGTTAATAAAACCTTAGATTTTGTTATAAATTACACAGGTTCATTGTAAGATAAATTTTGGTCCCGTTGTGGAGTATGAGCATATCTTTCTTGGTTCAAGAGACAAGGTGATGAGCGTTATGATTAGCAAAGCCATTGGAGAAAATGTCTCAGAGAAAAAGCCCAGAGGCTCAGTTATATGGTTTATTAGTGCATAGGACTGCTCAGCCAATGGATTGTGGTCATTTTAGAAGATTCCAAGTTTTGAACAAAGTAACATCAAGTTATCTCTAGCTGTTTAAACAGAGAAGAAGGAGGTAGTAGAAGGGGAGAGGTTTAGTATGCCAAGTACTGTTACTCAATACCTGAAGCAGGTAAAGGCAGGACTTCTCTGGTTGAGAGTTGGCTGCAAGTTCAGAAACCTACCTTCTCTGGGCTGATTTCTCTGCTCAGAGGCCTCCCATGAAGATATAAGATATCCTGATATCCTGAGATAAGGAGAGGAAAACAGGGAAATGTGGAAACAAAAGTTCAGCTAGAAGGCTTCCTTAAACAAGGGGAAAAAAATCTGTAAGAGGAAAGAGAAAGAGGTGATAATAGAGAACAGATTAATATATAAGATGTAATTTATTGCCAGTAATAGGCATACACAGAAGGGAAAAGCTTTAATTAAAACAATGCATTTTGAAAGATAAATTTTTGAATTACCATAGACTCATGGAAGAGATATTTGACAGTGAGAGGTCTTCTATCATACTCCAGAGATAACTGCTCACTTCAAAAATATACGTACAGCCTCAAATTCCTGAAAATAGCCCTAGTACATGGTATTCATTGAAACATGTATTTCAGAATAAAAATAATTTGGGTTTGAGTCATGGGTCAGTCATTAAGAGTTTTGAGACTTTGAGCGAGTTACTTACTGTAGTATTATCTTTAAAATATGAGTATATAATAATACCTAGTTCATGGAGTTGCTATGAGAGTTACATGAGGTAATGCATGTAAAGTACTTGACATGGTTTCTGAATACTCTAAGTAATTAATAAAAGATATCTATTAGCTAGGATTTCTGTGGAATTGCTGTATCAATAACCAGGATTCTGGCTCAGCTTCATGCTAAAGAATTAAAAGGGAATTTATTTCAGTTAATTCAAGAACAAAATGTACTGGAAAATAAGAAATATATACACTCAAAGTAGTCTGCTAGCTGTCCACAATTTTATTAAATAATGAAAAATACAAGAATAGAAGTAAAAATATATGGCAAGAAATTCCAGAAAAAGGAATTTGGAAGAGAGTAAGATATACTGAATTCTGCTCATAACATGTTTGAAATGCATTAGTTCTGAAGATGTGCTGCAAAGAATGTCTTTCAAAATTATGACTGTTATTCACAGAACATTCTCCAGAATAGATCACTAGGTCACAAGTCAGGCCCCAGCAAGTACAAAAAAGACTGAGATCATACCATGCATATTTTCTGACCACAAAACTATAAAACGAAGTCAACCACAAGAAAAAAATTGGAAAGACCACAAATATATGGAAGTTAAACAACATGCTACTAAATAATGAATGGGTCAACCAGGAAATCAAAGAAGAAATAAAAAATACATGGAAACAAATGATCATGAAAACATGGTGTTCCAAAACCGTTGGGATGCAGCAAAAGCGGTCCTAAGAGGAAAGTATGTAGCAATACAGGTCTACCTTAAGAAGCAGGAAAAATCTCAAATAAACAACCTAACATTACACCTAAAGGAGCTAGGAAAAGAGAAAAAAAAAAACAAAGCCTAAAGCCAGGAGATGAGAAATAATGAGGATTAGAGCAGAAAGAAATGATGTAGAAACCAAAAAATACCAGTAGAACAGATAAATGAAACCAGGTGCTGGTTTTTTGAAAAAATAAAAAAAATTGATAACCCCCGAGGCAGACTTATCAAAAAGAAAAGAGACAGAGCCCAAATAAATAAAATCACGAATGAGAAAGGAGAACAGAATACCACAGAAATACAAATAATTATAAGAGAGCATTATGAAAAACTATATGGCAACAAACTAGACAATCTGGAAGAAACGGATAAATTCGTAGAAACATATAAACTACCAACACTGAAACAAGAAGAAATAGAAAACTTGAACAGACCAATAACCAGCAAAGAAATGGAATCAGTAATCAAAAAACTCCCAACAAACAAAACTTTAGGACTGGATGCCTTCACAGGTGAATTTTACCAAACATCTAAAGAAGAGTTAATACCTATTCTTCTCAAACTATTCCAAAAAATAGAAATGAAGGAAAACTTCCAAATTCATTCTATGAGGCCAGCATTACTGATACCAAAACCACATAAAGACTCCACTAAGAAAAAAAAAGATCTACAGGGCAATATCCCTGATGAATGTGGATGCAAAAATTTTCAGTACATGAAGAGAATCATTCACGACTATCAAGTGGGATTTATTCCTGGACTGCAATGATGGTTCAATATCCACCAATCGATCAGCATGATACTCCACATTAATAAAAAGATAGAAACTATATGATCCTTTTAACAGATGCAGAAAAAGCATTTGACAAAGTACAACATCCATTCATGATAAAATACTCAACAAAGTGGGATTAGAGAAAACATACTTCAACATAATAAAGGCCATATATGAAAAACTTGCAGGTGATATCATCCTCAATGGGAAAAAACTGAGAGGTTTTCCTTTATGGTCAGAAACAAGACAGGGATGCCCACTATCACTACTGTTATTTAACATAGTACTGGAGGTTCTACCCACAGCAATAAGACAATACAAATAAATAAAAGTCATCTAAATCAGCAAAGGAGAAGTCAAACTTTCACTTTTTGCAAATGACATAATACTCTATGTAGAAAACCCAAAAGACTCCACCAAACTATGGCATGAACTGGTATGTGATGCTTTACTGATAAAGTCGCAGGATACAAAATCAACATACAGAAATCTGTTGTATTTCTATATACCAATAGTGAAGCAGTAGAAAGGGAAATCAAGGAATTGATCCCATTTACAATTGTACCAAAAACCATAAGATACCCAGGAATAAACCTAACAAAAGTGGTAAAAGATCTGTACTCTAAAAACTATAGAACACTTATGAAAGAAATTGAAGAGGACACAAAGAAATGGAAAAAAAAACATTCCATGCTCATGAATTGGAAGAACAAATATTGGTAAAATATCCATATTACCCAAAGCAATCTACATATTTAATGCAACCCCTATTAAAATACACCAGCATTTTTCAGAGCTAGAACAAACTATTCTAAAATCTGTATGGAACCACAAAAGACCCTGAATAGTGAAAGAAATCCTGAAAAAGAAAAATCAAAGCTGGAGGTATCACAATTCTGAACTTTAATTTATGTTACAAAGCTATAGTAATCAATACAGTATGGTATTGGCACAAAAATAGACACATAGATCAAAAGAACAGATTAGAAAAACCAGAAATGAATCCACAACTATATGGTCAGTTAATCTTCAATAAAGCAGGAAAGAATATCAGACAGTCTCTTCAACAAATGGTGTTGGGAAAATTGGACAGCAACATGCAAAATAATGAACCTGGACCACTTTCTTACTCCATACACAAAAATAAATTCAAAATGGATTAAAGACCTAAATGTGAGACATGGAATCATTAAAATCCTAGAGGAGAACACAGGCAGTAACCTCTTTGACAATAGCCACAGCAACTTCTTAGTAGATATGTCTCCTGAGGCAAGGGAAGCAAAAGCAAAATAAACTGTTGGGACATCATCAAAATAAAAGGCTTCTGCACAGCAAAGGAAACAATCAACAAAACTGACAGGCAACCTATGGAATGGGAGAAGATATTTGCAAATGACATGTCTGATAAAGGGTTAGTATCCAAAATATATAAAGAACTTATAAAACTCAACACCCAGAAAAACAAATAATCCAGTTAAAAAGGGAACAGAAGACACGAATAGATATTTTTCCAAAGAAAACATACAGATGACCAACAGACATATGAAAAGATGCTCAATGTCACTCATCATCAAGGAAATGCAAATCAAAACTATAATGAGATATCACCTCACATAAGTTAGAATGGCTAAAATTAACAACACAAGAGACAACAGGTGTTGGTGAGAATGTGGAGAAAGGGGAACACTTGTGCATTGTTGGTGGGAATGCAAACCTGAGCAGACACTCTAGAAAACAGTGTGGAGGGTCCTCAAAAAGTTAAAAATAGAAATACCCAATGATCTAGCAATTACACTACTAGATATTTACCCCAAGGATACAAAAATACTAATTTAAAGGGATACATGCACCCTGATATTTATAGCAATACTGTCAACAATAGGCAAACTGTGGAGAGAGCCCAAATGTCCATTGACTGATGGATAAAGATGTGGACACACTAGAATACTACTCAGCCATTAAAAAGAATGAGATCTTGCCTTTTGCAATGACATGGAAGGAGCTAGAGAGTATTAGGTTAAGTGAAATATGTCAGTCAGAGAAAGACAAATTTTATGTGATTTCACTCATATGTTGAATTTACAAAACAAAACAATTGATCATAGTGGAAAAAAAAGAGAGGCAAACCAAGAAACAGACTCTTAACTATAGAGAATGAACCGATGGTTACCAGAGGGGAGGTGGGTGATGGGATGAGTGAAATTAGTAATGGGGATTAAGAAGTGTACTTGTGATGAGCACCAGCTGATGTATGGAAGTGTTGAATCACTAAATTGTACGCTTGAAGCTAATTTTACACTGTATGTTAACTAACTGGAATGTAAATAAAAACTACAAAAAAGTTCTGACTGTGATTATTTAATATTGGTGAAATAAAGAAAATAGAAAACAGAAATGAAGCCTATGAGGCTCTGATCATGTTTATTATGAGGACTTTTCCACAGAGTATCTCTTATGGTTATCAAACTTTAGATAATGAGAATTAAACTCGATGTTGAATATGTTAGATACTGAGTACTTTTTCCTTTAAAATGAAAACGAAAGCCAGGCTACAAGGATCATATAAACAGATAAAGTAGTTGAGCCATTAATACCCCACTAACTCGTTCTTAATAGAAAGTGAGTTAATGAAAGAAAAACTCCCACTTCAGATTTAACATTTATGAGAAAATCTACTTCTCATAAACAAAGGTCTTTTGGGCCTTTGAGAGACCAGATATAGGAAATAAGTGAGCCCAATCTTCTGTAACACTAAGGACTAATTCAGAGGACAGAATGACTATTTTTTGAAGTCTAATTAGAACCCAGTGAGACTCCCTGAAACAACCATTTGTAATCCAAGAATGCTTACTAACATGTGATCTGTACCCAGTCATATTCATTCCCAGTGAGAATGGCTGGGCCAGACAAGTGCCCTATCCTGAGGACAGAGCATAGGGAAAAGGGCAGTTGGTGCCACTTCTGTTCCTATCTTGATACAACTCACCTAAAAGAGTCTTCCCCATCTTTTTAAGTGCAGAGTGCTAACATGGGCTCAATTCAGTTGAAATAGGCTGAAACAAGAGGGAAAATCTGATAAGGTAGCCAGAAGCCATTCTGTGTAACATGCGTTTATTTCATTAGTTAGAACCAATGCATCTGACCAGGAACTTGAGTCTTTTTGTCTCATTCTGTTTCAATACATTAACACTTGCCTTCTGTTAAAAATAATGAATACTTCATCAGGAAGAGGTTTTCATACTGCCTTTACTCCCAAGTTGTCATTAAAATATCTCCAAAGGGGCGCCTGGGTGGCGCAGTCGGTTAAGCGTCCGACTTCAGCCAGGTCACGATCTCGCGACCCGTGAGTTCAGCCCCGCGTCAGGCTCTGGGCTGATGGCTCGGAGCCTGGAGCCTGTTTCCGATTCTGTGTCTCCCTCTCTCTCTGCCCCTCCCCCGTTCATGTTCTGTCTCTCTCTGTCCCAAAAATAAATAAAAATAAAAACGTTGGAAAAAAAAATAAAAAAAAATAATAAAATATCTCCAAAGAACAATAAAAATATAACTAATAAAACTATAGAAAGAGAGTGAAAAAGCCAGTAATCATATTTATTTATAGAGCAGAAAATCATCTTTCCAAGATTGTTATTTTTCTCTTATAAACACGTAAGTTCTTAAAAAATAATTTGACAGGTTAGAAGTGTTTTTGGCTTACATCAGCTTATTTCCCTCTGCCCACAATGAGAGACAAAATGTAGGACGCAAAAAACCTGTAAAACCTGTTGTATTTCATATACCTTAGGAAGACTGCTTGACAGCAAAATCATATTTTTAATTGTTCAAAAAATAAACATTATAGCTTGTTAGAGCAAGATCATAAACCAAGTTCTGCATAAGTGTTTTGCACAAGATGTATTTGTATCTGCAAGGTGACATTGGAGTGGAAAAAATTTCCTTGAAGGAATGTTTCTGCCATTCTCGTATCAAATTTCTTTAGATTATTGTGACCTCAACCCTGCTTTATGTTTATGTTCTTTGTGTTCTTGTTCTGAAGGGCATGTACTTTGTTTATACAAAGACTCGAAAACTGTGGTTCTCAAACCTAGTCCCAAGACTAGCAGTTATCAACATCACCTGGAACTTGTTAGAAAGGCAAATCTTGGCCCTATCCCAGCCCCACTGAACCAGGAACATGGGAGTGAGGCTCAGGAACTATGTTTTATCCAGCCTTCTGTGGGATTCTTACACATACTAAAGTTTGAGAACCACTGCTCTGGACACCATCACAAAAGAGCCATAAGCCAATGGGAGAAGACTATCCTAGTGAGGTACATGTATATTTTGGTATAATTCAGAAAAAATTTTCTCTAGTAACTTAACACTTCTGAAGTAATTTTGAAAGATGGTTTGTAAATGTCACACATTTTGTTTGGTCATCTTTGTTGATTTCTTAATTAGTGGGAAATCCATGGCATATGGATTTATTAAGACCCCATTAGCTCATCCATATTTAACCTATCCATCACTAATGAACACATTTATTTTCTTTCTTTTTTAAAACATGTTAATCTTTTTATCTCTCCTAATCACCTATTAATTATCAAGATTTTTTATTAAACCACTGATTGCTTAATTCTGTCTGGAAGATAAACATCTTTCCACGTTCAGATACAAGAAGTTGCTTCAGATCTATTGATAGTTTAAGTTCATATGTGGCTGAGTATTTGTAGTTCCTATGTTGCTTTCTTCTATAATGGTTCTAAGAAAACCATTGGTTTCTGGTTTAATATTATCCATCTATGTTATTTATGTTATTTTATTTATTTCTTGTTAAAGTAGTCTGATTTTACTTTCTTAATTCTTATTTAGCTGCAGATACAGATATATAATTCATGATTTCAAAGTAATTAATTGGTTGTAATTATTATTAATGCCAATGGAAGCATGTATGAAGTATTTACTATATTCATAGTACTTTAATATCCTGCTAAGCACATTGTATGGCTGATCACGTTTTTTTAAGAGGGTCTTAGATTTTCTAATAAGTATCACAATTGAGTACATATTAGTGCCACTATATCGATGTGGCACTTTTTTTTTAATTTACATCCTTTTTTTTAAACTTACATCCAAGTTAGTTAGCATATAGTGCAATAATGATTTCAGGGGTAGAGTTCAGTGATTCATTCCCTATATATAATGCCCATCCCAACAAGTGTCTTCCTTAATGCCATCTACCCATTTAACCATGCCCTCACCCACAACCCCTCCAGCAACCCTCAGTTTGTTCTCTATATTTAAGAGCCTCTCTGTTTTTATATTATTTTTGCCTCCCTTCCCCTATGTTCATCTGTTTTGTATCCTAAATTCCACATATGAGTGAAGTCATGTGATATTTGTCTTTCTCTGACTAATTACTCTTAGCATAATACCCTCTAGTTCCATCCACATAGTTGGAAATAGCAAGATTTCATTTCTTTGGATTACTGAGTAATACTCCACTGTATATATATACCACATCATCTTTATCCGTTCATCTGTTGATGGACATTTGGGCTCTTTCCATACTTTGGCTATTGTCGATATAACTGCTATAAACATTGAGGCGAATGTGCCCCTTTGAAAGAGCACACCTGTATTATTTGGATAAATACCTAGTAGTGCAACTGCTAGGCCATAGGGTATTTTTATTTTTAATTTTTTGAGGAACTTCTGTACTGTTTTCCAGAGTGGCTGCACCAGTTTGCATTCCCACCAGCAGTGCAAAAGAGTATCCCTTTTTCGGCATCATTTGTGTTTGTTGCCTGAGTTGTTAATTTTAGCCATTCTGACTGGTGTGAGGTGGTATATCATTATGATTTTGATTTGTATTTCCCAGATGATGAGTGATGTTGAGCATTTTTTCATGTGTCTCTTAGCCATCTGGATGTCTTCTTTGGAAAAGTGTCTAATCACATCTTTTGCCCGTTTCTTCACTGGATTATTTGTTTTTTGGGTGTTGAGTTCAATAAATTCTTTATAGATTTTGGATACTAATCCTTTATCTGATATGTCATTTGCAAATATCTTCTCCCATTCCTTCGGTTGTCTTTTAGTTTTGCTGACTGTTTACTTCACTGTACAGAAGCTTTTTATCTTGATGAGGTCCCAGTAGTTCATTTTTGCTTTTGTTTCCATTGCCTCTGGAGACGTGCTGAGTAGGAAGTTGTGGCAGCCGTCAGAGGTTTTTTTCCTGCTCTCCCCTCGAGGACTTTGAAGGCTTCTTGTCTTACATGTAGGTCTTTCATCCATTTTGAGTTTATTTTTGTGTATGGTGTAAGAAAGTGGTCCAGGTTCATTCTTTTGCATGTCGCTGTCCAGTTTTCCCAGCACCACTTGCTGAAGAGACTGCCTTTATTCCGTTAGATATTCTTTCCTGCTTTGTCAAAGATTAGTTGGCCATATGTTTGTGGGTCCATTTCTGGGTTCCCTATTCTGTTCCATTGATCTGAGTGTCTGTTCTTGTGCCAGTACCATACTGTCTTGATAGTTACAGCTTTGTAGTATAGCTTGAAGTCTGGGATTGTGATGCCTCCTGCTTTGGTTTTCTTTTTCAGGATTCCTTTTGTTATTTGGGGTCTTTTCTGGTTCCATACAAATGTCAGGATTGTTTGTTCTAGCTCTATGAAGAATGCTGGTGTTAATTTGATAGGGATTGCATTAAATAGGTAGATTGCTTTGGGTAATATCGACACTTTAACAATATTTGTTCTTCTTATCCAGGAGCATGGAATATTTTTCCATTTTTTTGTGTCTTCAGTTTCTTTCATAAGCTTTCTATAGTTTTCAGTGTATAATTTTTTCACCTCTTTGGTTAGGTTTATTCCTAGTATTTTATGGGTTTTGGTGCAATTGTCAGTGGGATTGATTCCTTGATTTCTCTTTCTGTTGCTTCAGTATTGTGTGTCGAAATGCAACTGTTTTCTGTGCATTGATTTTATATCCTGTGACTTTGCTGAATTCACGAACTAGTTCTAGCAGTTTTTTGGTGGAAATCTTTTGGGTTTTCCATATAGAATATCGTGGCATCTGTGAAGAGTGAAAGTTTGACTTCCTCTTTGCTGATTTGGATGCCTTTTATTCCTTTGTGCTGTCTAATTGCTAAGGCTAGGACTTCCAATATTATGTTGAATAACAGTGGTGAGAGTGGACATCCTTGTCGTATTCCTGATCTTAGGGGGAAAGCTCTCAGTTTTTCCCCATAGAGAATAATATTAGTGGTGAGTCTCTAATATATGGCATTTATGATCTCAAGGTATGATGCTTCTATCCCTGCTTTCTTAAGGTTATTATTATTATTATTATTATTATTATTAAGAAATGCTGTATTTTATCAAATGCTTTCTCTGCACCAATTGAGAAAATCATGTGGTTCTTTTCCTTTCTTTTATTAATATGATGTATCACATTGATTGATTTGTCGATATTGAACCAGCCCTGCATCCCAGGTATAAATCCCACTTTTCGTGGTGAATAATTTTTTTAATGTATTGTTGGATCCAGTTGGCTAATATCTTGTTGAAGATTTTTGCATCCATGTTCATCAGGAAAATTGGGCTATAGTTCTCATTTTTAGTGTGGTCTCTGTCTGGTTTTGGAATCAAGGTAATGCTGGCTTCATAGAAAGAGTTTGGGAGTTTTCCTTCCATTTCTACTTTTTGGAACAGTTTCAAGAGAATAGGTATTAACTCTTCCTTAAATGTTTGGTAGAATTCCCCTGGAAAGCCATATGGCCCTGGACTCTTGATTTTTGGCAGATTTTTTTTATTACTAATTCAATTTCCTTACTGGTTTTGGGTCTGTTCAAATTTTCTATTTCTTCCTGTTTCAGTTTTGGTAGTGTATATGTTTTTAGGAATTTGTCCATTTCTTCCAGACTGCCCAGTTTATTGGCATATAATTGCTCATAATATTCTCTTATTGTTTTTATTTCTGTTGTGTTGGTTGTAATCTCTCCTCTTTCATTCTTGATTTTATTTCTTTGGGTCCTTTCTTTTTTCTTTTTGATCAAACTGGCTAGGAGTTTATCAATTTTGTTAATTCTTTCAAAGAACCAGCTCCTGGTTTCATTGATCTGTTCTGTTTTTTTTGATTTCGATAGTATTGATTTCTGCTCTAATCTTTTTTATTTCCTGTCTTCTGCTATTTGGGGGTTTTGTTTGCTGTTATTTTTCCAGATCTTTAGGCTGTAAGGTTAGGTTGTGTATCTGAGACCTTTCTTCTTTCATTAGGAAGGCCTAGATTACTATATACTTCCCTCTTAAATTGACCTTTGCTGCATCTGAGAGGTTTTGGATGTGGTGTTATCATTTTCATTGTCTTTCATGTACTTTTAAATTTCTTCTTTAACTTCTTGGTTAATCCATTCATTCTTTAGTAGGATGTTCTTTAGTCTCTAAGTATTTTTGTCTTTCCAAATTTTTTCTTGTGGTTGACTTTGAGTTTCATAGTGTTGTGGTATGAAAATATGCATGGTATGATCTTTATCTTTTTTTACTTTTTGAGGTATGATTTGTGTCCTAGCATGTGATCTATTCTAAAGTATGTTCCATGTGCACTAGAGAAGAATGTGTATTCTGCTGCTTTAGGATGAAATGTTCTGATAATATCTGTTAAGTCCATCTGGTCCAGTGTGTCATTCAAAGCTATTGTTTCCTTATGGATTTTCTGCTTAGATGATCCGTCCTTTGTTGTAAGTGGGGTATTGAAGTCCTCTACTATTATGATATTATTGTCAATGAGTTTTTTTTTATGTTTGTAACTAATTGATTTATATATCTGGGTTTTCTATTTTGGGGGCATAAATGTTTATAATTGTTAGATCTTCCTGGTGGATAGACCCCTAATGATGAAATAATTGTCCTTCTTCATCTCTTGTTGCAGTCTTTCTTTTAAAATCTACTTTGTCTCAGCTCAGTCAGTTAAGTGTCTGACTCTTGGTTTCTGCTCAGGTCATGATCTCATGGCTTATGAATTCAAGACCTGCATCACACTTTGTGCTGACAGCTCAGAGCCTGGAGACTGTTCAGATTCTGTGTCTCCCTCTCTTTCTGCCCCTCCCCTGCTTGTGTTCTGTCTCTGTCTCACTCTCAAAAATAAATAAATATTAAAAAAATTAAAAATAAATAAAATCTAGTGTGTCTGATATAAATACGGCTATTACAGCTTTATTTTCGTGACCATTAGCATGATAGATGGTTCTTCATCCCCTTAATTTCAATATGAAAGTGCCTTTAGGTCTAAAATGGGTCTGTTGCAAACAGAATTTAGATGGATCTTGTTTTCTTATCCATTCTGGTACCCTATGTCTTTTGATTGGAGCATTTAATCCATTGACATTTAGAGTGAGTACTGAAAGATATGAATTTATTGCCATTATGTTTCTTGTAGAGTTGGAATTTCTAGTGGTGTTTCTGGCCCCTTATAGTCTTTGTTTCTTTTGGTCTTTTTGTTTTGTTACATTTTTTCTCCCCTCAGAGAGTCCCCCTTAAAATTTCTTGCAGGGTAGGTTTAGTGATCATGAAATCCTTTAGTTTTTGTTTTTCTGGGAAACTCTCCCTCCTTCTATTTTTGAATGACAGCCTTGCTGGATAAAGAATTCTTGGCTGCATATTTTTCTGATTCATCACATTGACTATATCCTGCCACTCCTTTCTGGCCGGCCAAGTTTCTGTGGCTAGGTCTGCTGCAAACCTGATCTGTCTTCCCTTATGGGTAAAGGGCTTTTTTCCCTTGCTGCTTTCATAATTCTTTCCTTGTTTGTATATTTTGTGAATTTGATGATAATACGCCTTGTTGATGGTCGGTTTTTGTTGAATCTAATTGGAGTTTTCTGTGATTCCTGGATTATGATGTCTGTGTCTTTCCCCATGTTAGGAAAGTTTTCTGCTATGATTTGCTCACATAAACCTCTACCCCTATTTCTCTCTCTTCATCTTCTGGGACCCCTATGATTTGGATGTTATTCCTTTTTAATGAGTCACTGAGTTCTCTAATTCTTGTATCATGATTTTTTGCCTTTGTTTTCCTTTTTTTTCCCCTGCTTCATTATCCTCTGTAAGTTTGTCTTCTATATAGCTGATTTGTTGCTGTGCTTCATCCATCCTTGCCACCATGGCATCCTTTCGAGATTGCATCTCTGTTATGAATTTTTAATTTTGTCCTGACTAGATTTTACTTCTTTTATCTCCACAGAAAGGGATTCTATGCTTTTTTTCAACCCCTTCTGGTATTCTTATTATCGTGATTCTAAATTCTGGTCAGACATCTTGCTTATATCAGTGTTGATTGAGTTCCTATCATTTCTTCCTGTTCTTTCTTTTGGGGTGAATTCCTTTGTTTGTCATTTTGGAGGAAGAAATAGAATTAACAAAATAAAAATAAAATAAAAAATATTAAAAACAATACCCCCCAAAAATCAAATAAAGGAAGCTAGATCCTAGATGTGTTTTGGTCTGGTTGTTGAAAGAATCTTGATAGAATAGAGAAAAAAGGGAAAGGAAAGTAAAGAAAAAAAGGGGAAAAATGTAAGAAAAAGTTAAAAAATTTTTAAAATATATACAATAAAATAGAATAAAATGAAATGAAGAAAGTAAAATAGACTAATAAATTATAAAAATAATTAAAAAACAGTAGAAAAGAAATTAAAGAAAAATCTTTTTCATAAATATGGAAAATAAAAATATTTTTTTCTCTTTCTGTATCAAAGAATAAGAAAAGAAAAAAAATAATAGATGGACCAGAAAATAGAATGAAATCTAAATGAAATTACATGTAGTTTCCCCTAGAGGTCAAATTATGAAGCACTTTATAGTCTGTAAACTAAGCAGGTGGAGAGACTTATGGTGGTCCTCTAGGGCTTGGTTGGCATAGTTGGATTGGTCTTGGTGTAACAGCTCTGTTCTCCACTAGGCAGCACTGCTTAGCTTACTGGGGTAGATTGTTGTGGTGTGTGTAGGCCTGTATGCGCATGCCTGGGAAAGGTGAAAATGGCATCATCTAGCTTCTCAGCCTCTAGCTTCAGAACTCTGTGCTCTTGCCAACCTGTAATCAAGCACCCCTCCTTTGTCTCCAGTTTCCATCCACTCCCGGCTTCTACATTGTCTGTGACCATGCTGTCAGTCTGCCAAGCAACACCTCCTTCCAGCTCCCTACCCTCTGTGGCTTCTCTCTTCCCGAGTTCACCTCTTGGCACCATGTACCTGCTGAGGTCTGTGGCTCAAATGATGCAGATTGTTGTGTTAGTCCTCAGATCAATCTTCAAGGTGTGAGAAATGGTTTGGTGCTGATCTAGCTGCGTTTCAGGGATGAGAGGAGCAGAAAATTTCCATGCTGCTGCACCATCTTGGTCCCCTCCCCTGGATGATCACTTTTAATGTCACAATTATTAACCTACAAAAACCAAATACACACGCTATTGATTTGTATATTTTATATGCAAAGAGTGAATGAATTTTTTACGTTTACTTATTTATTTTGAGAGAAAGAGAGAGAGACAGGAGGGGCAGCAAGACAGAGGGAGAGAGAGAGAGAGAGAGAGAGAGAATCCCAAGCAGTCTCTGCACCATTAGTGCAGAGCCCAATGTGGAGCTTGAACTCATGAACCTTGAGATCATGACCTGAGCCAAGACCAAGAGTTGAATGCTCAACTGACTGAGCCACCCAGCACCCTGACATGTATACTTTAGAATCTAGATTTGAACTAGTGTTTTAATGCCTCCAAACATGAATACAAATACATCATGACCTTGAGACATCTTTAGAACCATTTTATGAATCACATGGAAATTCTGCCTCATTATTTTGGGTACATAAAAGGGAGTTCTTACCCAATAGCATAGCATTCAGTGTTCTGATTTACTTAATTTTATAACCATGGCTCCAACAAGATTTGACTCTTTTTCAGAACCAGATTCGCCTTCACATCTGTCTCTATTATAATTATTTATACTAATGTGAATGCCTTGAAATTGTAAGGGCCTATAGGTACATTTCATTAGAAAAGGAAAAGAGCAGAATGGCACTGAATATAGGCTTGGGAGTCAATAAATTGAATTTTAGTTTTTACTCTCCACTTGGGCAATTCAGAAAGCCTCAATTTCCTTATCTGTAAAGTAGAGATGTCCTGAGATGTCATGACATAAGGTTGTCATGAGGATGACATGACACAGAACATGTCCGTAGGTCTTCCAGTGTGGGGGAAACATGTGGGGGAAACACATTAAAAAAGGAGTCAAAGGCATGAGGACTGAGGACTTTCTGGAGTTGGAGATGGGAGCTAGAGTAGAGAAGATAAAGATGGATATTGGCAGGAGAGAAAGGAAAGGGTGAATGAATTAGTATTACTATGGCCATGTCTATGTTTCCTGGAAGATAATAATAAAGAACTTGAGTTATTTTGAAATAGTTTTAGTGACATGGACTATTTTTATTTATCAGAACATTTTTTCTTCACAGGTAGGGAATGTAGTTTCAGTTTTCCATTTGTGTGGACACAGCCACCAGATGTATTTCTGAGTTCTTGTTTACAACATAGTGAAAATGATTTTCTGAAGGTAGAAATTCAAAATAAGTGCTCTGTATTTCCATTATATAATTTATAATTTAAAAAAAATGATAGGATTTATATATTCAACCAAACAATGCTTAACAACTATGTGTTATTTAGCTTTAAAAATTGTTATCTAAATCGCAGAATGAGTGCAGGTTTTCAGAAGCACCTTTACATGATTTGATGCTTCTTATTCCCTAACAATATTTCCACCACTAGTAGTACAAAGTTCTAAAGCAGCTAGCCAGGTTCTGTTTGTAACTCATGCATATGAAATGGAGAAAGGCAAGAGGGTATCTCCAGCTTTCAGAGTTACTGTTTTTTTTTTCTCTAAGCTCTCTTGATCATATGAGTGCATGTGTGTTTGATTGGCATAAGCAGTAACCTAGGGATATTCTATACATCACAGCAGCTGTCCCTAAAATCCAGGAAAATTGGAAATTTGATGGAAATTCATGTATAATTAGAACTAGAAGGCAGTTGAATGGCTGGTTTGGCCTAGTTTTGCATAATCCTGAGAAACTACAATGTAAACATATTATTAAAAAATGTAAAAATTTATATTTTCAGCATAAAATCATATTTCTTCAGGTATGTAAATAATGCCAAGAGACATGCTGTTTTCAAAGATGTTTTCTTGTACAAAACCAACCTACAGTTTAAAAAATCCATATAAAATAATAACACATTTAAATGAAGTCTGCTTTCATATCTGAGTCATCCAGATAACAAGTAATAAGAGACATTAACTGCACTGATGTCTGATATTTGTCATGTAAAGCAACAGAAAAATAAAAGAAAGCAAAAGACATAGAGGGGCATTGATTCATCTTCTAATATGGATTAGGTTTTGTGTTTGATGCTATTATATACATTATACATCTTAATTCCCAAAATAACCCTTGAAGTGGTTATTAGTCCCATTTTAAATGAAAGTAATTAGGCTCAGTGAATTAACATGACTAGTTCAAGGTCATATATTTGATGCATTCAGCTTTTCCAGAGCATCATAAAAATAGAACCATACAGAATGCACTCTTTTGTGTCCTTTTTTCCCTCAGCATAATTTTAGCCCTAAAACCTCATTGAAAACAAAAATATAGTTCCATTTAATAAAAATCAATGCCAGCATGTGAAACAAAACTTGTCAAATATCAAAGTCCATGCTGGTTTTTTTTTTTTTTTTTTTTTTACTACAGGGACAGAAAGCTAATGTGTGATATATCTTTGATTTCTTTAGGAGATATGAAAAACAAAACATATGAAAAAGGCCTTCAATAACATTGATGATCATGTACAGAGAATTAAAATCAGATATGACTAATGGGGTGCTTGGGTGTTTCAGTCAGTTGAACATCCAGCTCTTGATTATGGCTCAGATCATGATTCCAGGGTCATGGCATCGAGTCCTGGGTTGGGCTCTTCAGTTCAACAAATTGATATAGCAGGTTTTAGAAAACAATTTGGCATTATTTAGTAAGTTTGAAGATTTGCATTTTTTATAAACCAGCTATTTCACTTGTAGGACATGTGTGTGTATATTAAAGGAACGCTTTCATAATTATACCAAGATACATGCAAAAAAAAAAAAAAAGCCCTGAAAGTATTGTTTTCAAGAGCACATAACTAAAAATAGCTCACAACTATTGTAGCCCCAAACTGAAATTATCCTAAATATCTATCAAGAGGAGAATGGACCTATGAATTGTTGTACATTCATACAATCAATTTTATATAGTGATGAAAATGAATGAAGTACAGTTATATATATGAATGGTGCTCCTCAAAATGCTGACTTAAAGGGCATGACACAAAGTGTATTTCTACAGGATATTTCATTTATATTAATTTCAAAGACAGGCATAATGTATTTTTTAGATAAGCATCTATAATTGACAGAACTCTAAAGGAAAATCAATAAAATTAATAGTCATAAAGTCAGGATGGTGATTACCTTGAGAAGAAAGACAAGAGAAGGAAAAAATGAATATTGATTAGTAGGGCCTTAGGAATATGTAAATGTTCTTTTCCTTGATCTGGTTGTTTCCATGACTATTTGCTTTAAAATGATTTTTAAATATGTACACACTTGTGTGTATGTTATCTTACAAATTTTAAGTGAAAAAATAAAAAAAACAAACAAAAAAGAAATAACAAACTTCCCATCCAGAGACAAAGAAAAATTAGATCCCCTGAAAAGAACTTTGACCAATAGTGTGACTAGGAGAAAAACAAGAAAAACAACAAAAAGAGAAATAGGAAGATGAAAACCTCTCAATTCATTACAGGAAACTAGACCACTCATATGCAAAAATTAAACAACTATGCTAATTATGAATATCGATGTAAAAACTAAATATAAAATATTAAAAAATTAAATACTGTATTAAAATATTAATTCATTTTGAACAAATTAGATTCATTCCAAAAATGAAAAAAGAGAAATTCAATGTGAGAAAATCTATTATTGGATGACTAAATATAATGCCAAAGAAATTATTAAAACTCTAAGCAGACCAAAAATAGAAGAACACTTCTATCACCTTGTAAATTGTATGTAACAGAAATCTGACAAACCAGATAAATGTGAACCATATGAAGTAAGTCATCAAATTCAGGAATAAATTAGCAATTCCTGTAATCTCCACTTCTATTTAGCTTGACGCTCTAGCCAACATAATAAGCCAAGGATAGTGAGTAAGAGGCGTCAATATTAAAAAGAAAAAGATTGGGGCTCCTGGGTGGCTCAGTCGGGTAAGCATCCGACTGTGGCTCAGGTCATTATCTCATAGTTCATGAGCTGGAGCCCCGCCTCAAACTATGTGCTGACAGCTTGGAGTCTAGAACCTACTTTGGATTCTATGTCTCCCTTTCTTTCTACCCCCCCCCCCCACACTTTGTCTCTCTCTCTCGCTCTCAAAAATAAATAAACATTAAAAAAACAATAAAAAAATAAAAAGAAAAATGCCATAATTTAAATTCTATATAAGCATTTTCCTGGAAAATTCATAGAAACAAGTAAAAAACTTAGAAATAATAATTCAGTTCCTTCAAAGAGGAAACTGCATGCATTTTCAGTGATGGTAAACCTTCCCTTTCTGAAAATACTACAAATACTACAAATAAACTATGACCATTAGATAAAATATGGGCCAACATGTATTACACACATTCAAAATCTGACTTCCAATAGTATGATGACCCACATAAGTGTATTAAAAAGGGCATTTTCCATGAAATACTGCCATTTGGTATTCATCAAGAATACTGGTCCTTTATTGAACCAAACTATTGTTCTCATTTATATAACTACAAATATGTATATTTATATATATGTTCTGAAAATGTTAGATTTGACAAAGATTGGGCAGAGTTTGCTAATATAAATGAACTTTCTTTCAATTCTCTAGAGGTCATTTATGAAAATGAGATTCACCACTTTGGGCTCATAGTTTTCAAAACTATCTTCAAAGATTCAAAATGATTTCCTTGAGACTTATTTCTGGAAAACTATGATCTAAGTTTTAACTCCCTTACACAGCACAGAGAAAATACCTATGCAAAATACAATCATTTTTACTCACTTTGTATTTATTTGATAACCCTTCATTTCAGATGTGGAATTATTCACTATAAAAATTCTATAATTAGCCTAATTGCCATTCATGTATGAGAGCAAATAACAATAAGAAGGCAGCCTCAGACATGTAGACCTTCAAATTTATCTTTCTTTAAAACAAAGCAAACAGAAATATTCACCTCAGCTGACTGACTTTTGAATCAAAACCAAAGTTTAAAAAAAATCTAATTCTCAAGAATGATGGGTTCAACAGTGAAATCAATTGAGTGTATAAATTTAGGCCTTGAAAACTGTAAATATGTTCCTGGAAAAAATGTTATTTGACAATAATAATTCATAGGTAATGTAAATTTAATAATTTAAAGGAAAATACTGTTTGCAGGTAATATGATTGTGACATAGGACAGCCAGTAGTATCTACTATACGTGTATATAACTAATAAAAGAATTCAGTAACTTGGCTAGATTAAAAATCAATAGCAAAAGTCAATAACCTTTCTGTGTTTCAGCAGTGGTCAGTTAGAACATTTAAAATACTATTCACCATAGAAACAATCAGCAGCAAATTTAAGTCAGCTGGGAAATATAGATAGAAGGGAGATATGCATGCATACTCAGTCTGTGCTTTTGAGCCACTTCTATATTATGTCATACATATGGTATTTAGTTAGGAAGAGCTTCATGGATCTTGTAGATATAATTCATTCATTTTACTATAAATGCCTATTAAAGAGTTACATAACTTAGCAAGGGTCATTCCACATTTTGTTTTACTGAGACATTATTCCCTAGTCTTTGCTTGACCTGTGTTATCAGTTCCAAATATTTGAACTCGTGGGGTCCCCTGATATACATCATTTCTCCTCAATCACATTTTATCTCTTCTACCTTCATGTAACCACATACTTGTTTATATTTTCCACTCATCTAATGGTTGCTTGTTGTCTCCATCTTGTTTTTTATCTTATGATAGTTATTATACTGCTAAGAAACTCTGTACCTTTGAACATCTTCAAGTAATTTTTTTAAATAAGCATTATCTTGTGTAAGTCTGTTAATAGTAAAATGTGTTACTGTTGGAATTTGTTTATAAAATTCTTTAGTTGCAACTTTTAAAAAATTTTTATTTATTTATTTTAATGTTTACTTATTTTTTTTTTTAAATTTTTTTTTTTTTAACATTTATTTATTTTTGAGACAGAGAGAGACAGAGCATGAATGGGGGAGGGTCAGAGAGAGAGGGAGACACAGAATCGGAAACAGGCTCCAGGCTCCGAGCCATCAGCCCAGAGCCTGACGCGGGGCTCGAACTCACGGACCGCGAGATCGTGACCTGGCTGAAGTCGGATGCTTAACCGACTGCGCCACCCAGGCGCCCCCCATGTTTACTTATTTTTGAGAGAGAGAGAGACAGAGCATGAGCGGAGGAAGGGCAGAGAGAGGGAGAATGGAATCTGAAGCAGGGTTCAGACTCCGAGCCATCAGCATAGAGCCCAACGTGGGGCTCGAACTCATGAACCATGAGATCATGCTCTGAGTCTAAGTCAGTCAGACGCTCAAACCGACTGAGCTGCCCAGGCGCCCCTAGTGGCAACGTTTAAATGAAAAGTTTTGTAATAATTTTCCCATTGTATTTTGGCATCTAATACTGCAGAAAAAATATCTTAGAACATCATGATATTTACATTTTGTAATTCTTTTTAGAATACTGATTTTGTTTGTTTATTTGTACTTTTGTTGTTGTTTTTTTATCCTTTTAATCTTTTTAAAAAAAATTTTTTTTTCAACGTTTATTTATTTTTGGGACAGAGAGAGACAGAGCATGAACAGGGGAGGGGCAGAGAGAGAGGGAGACACAGAATCTGAAGCAGGCTCCAGGCTCTGAGCCATCAGCCCAGAGCCCGACGCGGGGCTCGAACTCACAGACGGCGAGATCGTGAGCTGGCTGAAGTCGGAGGCTTAACCGACTGCGCCACCCAGGCGCCCCAAGGGATTTTTTTTTTTTACCCTTTTCTTAGACGTCTATTTTTATCCTTCCTGTCACTGATTTCTTTAGGTATTTAATGTCCTTAAGTTATGTGACTATGCATAGACCAACAATTATAAGCTGCAGGATCCTGTGTACTATCTGGGCTTATGTCTCAGTTTTGCATAGGACAGACTGAAGTGGATTCTGAGTAGGCAATAACTGCTACCATTTTAAAAAGTGAGGCAATTTCACACAATAAACCCAGACTTTGGATTTCTAATGAAAACTCAGAAACTCTGGGAGCAAAGGACTGTATTACCAAAGAAAACACTGGCTAGTGTTGCAAAATTCAATGACGACCGCCCTCTTGGGATACATTCTTGCTTCTGTTGGCTCTGCTTCCAAAGATTTTTTATGGTCGTTTTTTTGTACCTTGTTCACTTTACTCCTTTAAATCACTTGGCCCTTGTAGGTATTTATGGGCATTACTTCTGCTGTATTTTCTCTTTCCAAATAATGCAATTTCCTCTAAACTTATTTTGAGATTCCTTTATTCTAACATTGTATTTCTTTTGGGAGAGTTTCTACAAATTTCACTTACATATGGGTTCCAGATTTAAAATGTTTAAAATCAGTTTGACTTTTTTCAGGAAAAAACTTTTCATTTGAAGCTTATATTTATATCTGAGCTGTATCTATCATCATCTAGAGCTAATCTATGTCATCTATATCAATACCTATTTTTATAAATGGGAGACAATTTCAGCAGAATTCTGTTGTCATCTACAGTTACCAGATAGTAAAGAACGACACAATCTTTTCTACTTATTCCTTTGAATAAAGATTGTTTTTTAAATTGAGATATGCCAATATTTATTCATTGTTATTACTAGTAATTATTACTTACTATTTATTATTTACTAGTTATCTATCATTTTTCAGTTGGCAATACACGCTAAAACACTGTTCTGTGCTTAAACACTGTTCTGTGCTTAAATATATATTTCCTCTGATTTAGTCATCTTTAAAGCTGATGATATTTGAAGATGATAATGTCTTTTATGTGTCTGGATTATGAACATCATAGAAATTATAAATAACTTTTTGAAGGTACAGACATGCTGAGTGAAAGGAATTCAGTGGATCATTTACAGTTACTTCTTCAGCTACTGTTCTGGAAATAAGTTGGTTTTTAAAGAAGCCAGTTCTTCCCAGGCTTTGGAATACCGTGACTTTCTTCATCCTTCAGTTAAAGTCAATGATTTGTTCAGAAGAAATAAATACTATTGGTTTAAGTAAAACGCAGAACTTCATGATAATAAAGTGCTTTGTAACAAAAATCTTCCCATAGGTAATGATTTTTCATATAAAACCATTTAAGAAATGCACGTCTTAAAAACATGTTTTGTTCCATGAAAGATATGATTCAACCTAGTACAGAGTTACGCATTTTTCTTATTTGCACTAGCCATCTGTTTTACCTCTCCAGGAGGCAGAACTTTCCATATTTTAGAAAATTATGATAGGAAAAACTTAGAACCAAAGTTATTTGAGTGGCATTGTTCATTAAACTGAACATTTTCTAATTGAATAATTCTATTTTTCCTATTAAGCTACTTCTTTCCAGCTCCCCTTGAAATCACACAGTAATGTTTAAAAGGATAAGGGCATTTTTGGGGGAGGCACCTGAGTGGCTCAATTGGTTAAGTGTCAGACTTCAGCTCAGGTCATGATCTCGCGGTTCGTGGGCTCCAGCCTCACATCTGGCTCTGTGCTGACAGCTCAGAGCCTGGAGCCTGCTTCGGATTCTGTGTCTCCCTCTCTCTCTGTCCCTCTGCTGCTTGTGCTCTCTGTGTGTCTCCCTCTTTCTCTTAAAAATAAATAAGCATGAAAAAAAATTTAAAAAAAGAAAAGAATTAGAGCGTTTTTAAGTGAAATTTATGGAAGTTTGGTTTTCATACAAGAAAACACTCCAATTTTAATTCTTTTTAATGTTTGTTTTTGAAAGTGAGAGCTTTCCCCTGTGAGCAGGGGAGGGGCAGAGAGAGAAGGAGACACAAGATTTGAAGCAGGCTCTAGGGTCTGAGCTGTCAGCACAGAGCCCGCTTAGAAGAAGCCCATTCTTAGCTCCTTTTTTTGCTGACATTGGCCTCTGTCCCACACAATCTGACAGTCATGATGACCTCCAGCAGTATCACTCCAAGTGCCAAAGGACAACAGCAGGGTGCTGCACAAAGGTCTCCTCAGGAGTCTCCAGGACCTGCAGTTGAAAGAAGGGGACCCCTTGTTCGTGTCTTGGTAACCCTGTTTATTCACATCCCACTTTGGCTGACCCTGCCACTGTTGTGTCCGGGCTTTGCTGGACATTTCCTGTGCTTCTGCCTAAGCTCCGTAGGCAGCAGGCATATCAAGCCTTGTTCTAATGCTAATGGACTGACTACGTGGCAGGATCTCATGGTCACTGTGTCTCTTTGTGCATTTATTATTACTGCTGTTGAGGGATAATTAGTTTTATTCTTTTCCCCCTAGTTTTAGTATGATACAATTGACACACATCTTTGCATAAATTTAAGGTATACAGCATAATGGTTTGACTTACATGTATTGTGAAGCAGTCACTGCAGTAGATTCAGTTAGCATCCATCATCTCAGAAAGACACAAGAAAAAGAGCAAAAAGAGAGAGAAAAAAGTCTCTTTGTGCATTTGAAGTCAAATGCAAACGTAAGTGGCACAAAGAAACCGGGTAAAATATCCTTGAGAAATATGAGCTCTCCAGCCATGGTGGACATGCTCAGAGCCTTCCGGGTTAGTCTAGGGCTGAGTGTTGCTTCTGGTGGCATGCCTCATTCCCCCATCGGAGCAGGGTTTTGTCGGCTGCTTCTCTTCAGCACGGTGTGTGCCTTTCACTACAGTATTTCCACAACAGCTTTCTGCACTAGCTTGCCACTGAAAACCACTGAGTGAATATAGAGTTACTCTGGAATGAATCAACCACAGTTTATTTGCTTAATGTCAAAGGCTTTTCTCATTTTTTAAAATGAGTCTTCAAAATGATCTGTGATGGCCGTGTGTGTGTATGTGAGTACACACGTGTATATTCATCGATATATTTCTGGGTGATTCACGCTGAAATGGTTTTTAATTTGTTTGTCTTTTCTTAATCAAGATCCGTTAAGCAAAAAGGAAAGCTAAAATTGTGTGTAAAGAAGCTATTTCTGTTTCTGAGCTTATTCATTTATGTAACAGTGTGAGTAAGCTGCTGACTCAGAAGACTTCATGCTTAAATGATCTTATAGAAAGGTTTACACATTTTAATTTTAATCGTATTAGCTGTCATGTTCACAGATTTTTAAAGTTGCATACTAACACATTTATATAATATTTTTCCAGAAAAAAGGTTTATATATACATGAATATATATAACACATGTTTATTATATATGTATATATATATGTATTATACATATATATACATATATACATATATAGTTTATATGTAAGAATTAAGAATTTGTTGGTTGTCAGGGAGAAAAGATTTCAGAATTGTATTTTCATTTCTACTTTTCAGATTAGCCACTGAAACAAGACAAAATATAATTCAGAAATTATATTTATATAATATTTTATTCAACATATGAAGTGGATACACTCATTCATAATATATTCTTACTATCTTTAGTCCCGTTCCAAAGGAGGAAGAATCTCTCCTGTGTTTTCTTTTGCTCTTGATCCTTTTCTCTCTCATCTCCTGCTGGATTTTATTTTTTCCCCAAAATAATAGGTCTTATTTTTTTCATACCTTCAAATTCTCCTGCTTTATCTGCTCATTCCTCTCTATATGCACAGATTTCAGTTACCTTTTCCTCAAACAATTAAAGTCTCCTTCAATCTTACACTAAATCAGCTCTCTCTCTCTTCTTTTCATTACAGAACTTTGAGAAGGTCTTTACTACTTTGACTAAGTGTTTTTTCAGCCACTGCTTCCTGGCCCCATCAGACCCCACTGACTTTTCAAAGATTACCTATAACCTTTGACTTAACACAACTGTGAAATCCAATAATCTCAAATGTGTGTTAACTCTGCTTATTACTGAAGTCATTTATTTTTCAAAGCAACTAAATTAAAAAAATTTTTTTTAACGTTTATTTATTTTTGAGAAACAGAGGGACAGAGTGCAAGCTGGGGAGGGGCAGAGAGAGAGAGGGAGACACAGAATCTGAAGCAGGCTCCAGGCTCTGAGCTGTCAGCATGGAGCCTGATGCGGGACTCAAACGCACAAACTGTGAGATCATGACCTGAGCCGAAGTCAGATGCTTAACTGAGCCACCCTGATGCCCAAAAGCAACTAAATTTAGAAAGTAGCATGTCTTAAGTACTCTGGGCACTGGTGTTATAAAGATACTGCTCATTGACTCAAGGAACTTAGAGTTCAGTGAGGACAATGGACATGAAACAAGCATGAAATGTAAGGTAACAACTCATAAAGGTTTATTTTCTTGACAGAGGCACGATACTCATTATATGCTAATCAAGAATGTTTACTTATATAGGAACATGAATATTTTCTAATGTAAAGAATTCCATAATTTATTGGAACTTAAGAGATATGTTAAACCTGGAAAATGATATTATTTACAAAAACTTTGATTTCTTAGATATAAACCATGTATTTTCAATTCAGTAACTGTTTAACATAAGCAAATAACAGCATCACACTTTTAAAAAATTAAGGCAAATTGTTTAATTCTCCAAATAACTTTTTCTATGCCATGGAAATGCACGTATTATACCTTCTAGAATTCTCTCATAGTTTGTTAAAACCTGATTATTATCTTTCAACTGCTTAAATCCATATGACACATGGACGAGAATTCTGTAATATTTAGTGTGTTTGTATTTGTATGGAGATATAGATAAATAAATAGATAACACACAGTTTCCTAGGTAAAGTGATACATGTCATTTTAAGAAGTCAGGTGGTTACCCATTTAAAAAAAATTGTATGCCCTATGCTAAATCAAACCCCGATTATTTCAGGAAGGGAAATTTTATAAACCTACAGAGGAAGGATAACCTATAGCTCTTATGAAGACAGTGTAAGTAAGATCCTACACTGAAGACTCTGAATAATGGGTCAAGACCAAAATCTCCTTGAAAAACAGGAATTTTCCTTGATCATTTTTATAATCTGTGTAATACAGAACCTTGCATAACTGTGCAGGAAACAAACTCACAAAACACTAAGTGCCTGCTGGGGTTGTGCTCCCATCTGAATAATGTGGCCCCAAGCAGTTTCTTTACAATTCACCAAAAGTTTGTCATGTGTTTTGGCTTCCATGGGCACAACTGATTGACCAAACTCTTTAGCCAACAGACATTGTCTATATAGGCTAGATATCCAGAGCCCATATACGGTGAGGTGACTGAGTTTGAGAACTCTGCTCATATGGAATGGAGACTATAAGGATACTCATTCATACCTCCCTTTTGATTTCAGGAGAGAGGAGTAGAATAAGGAACTGTATTACAGAATCAAGGATAATGGTAGAGTCAAAAACAGGAAAGAAACTTGGTCATAAGTACTGGGAAATCAATAGAGTGGGAGGAATCAAAAACTGGCTTCTAAAAAGATGGCAGGCAGGTGCCCAGGGTTTCTTTTAGGTCACAAGGGTAGTCATAGTAACTGGAATGGTTTCAATTGTTGTTTCAGTTCTCCAAGGCATCAAAAGATGTTTGGATTTTCTTAGTTCGTTGTGTTCGGATAATAAGTGCCAAACAGTTTACCTGGCCACGTCCTGTTCCTTACAACTTGAAAATGCCTAATGCAATATTTATGCACTATTTAGAATTGAATGGACACTCTACTGTTGTCTCACGCATTGGAACAACAGGCCAACCTTACACCATATTATTAACATATAGCTTTATGCTTCTTCTAGTACTTTCCCATCAGCAATGATTATACTTTTGCCAAATAATATGCAAAGCATTATGTGCTATTGGTTGAAATTCTGTGCTTCTTTATGTAAGCTGATAATGTAAAAATGCATTACAAAGAAGCCTAACCAATTAGAAGGACTTTTATAATACAGATGCTCTTAGAAAAGTTAGAGTTTAAATGAAAACATCTGCTTTTATTGTATTTTTTTATAAATTCCAATAAAATTATAGAAACAAACATGATTTTTGCTAGATGGGGTCTAAATTATTGGAGATTGGATATTTTTGTAAAACTTGGTTGTGTGCATTTGAAATTTTATGTTATCACATGAATCCCAGAAGCAAATTTACATTATGCAAATTTATTTGGGGGAAATTTTTGAGGTTTTAGCTGTTGTTTTTGCACTTGTTCCCCAACCCACAGAGGTAATTAAATAGTATGACTATAGGGGCGCCTGGGTGGCTCAGTTGGTTAGGCATCTTACTTTGGCTCAGGTCATGAACTCCAGATCTGTGAGTTTGAGCCCCGACTCTGTGCTGACAGCTCAGAGCCTGGAGCCTGCTTTGTATTCTGTGGCTCCCTCTCTCTCTGCCCCTCCCCCGTTCATGCTCTGTCTTTCTCATCTCTCAAAAATGAATAAACGTTAAAAAATTTAAATAGTATGATTATAAAGGGGAAACCTTTATCTGAATCATTTCTTTAAAAATGGTTTTTTAGGGGCGCCTGGGTGGCGCAGTCGGTTAAGCGTCCGACTTCAGCCAGGTCACGATCTCGCGGTCCGTGAGTTCGAGCCCCGCGTCAGGCTCTGGGCTGATGGCTCGGAGCCTGGAGCCTGTTTCCGACTCTGTGTCTCCCTCTCTCTCTGCCCCTCCCCTGTTCATGCTCTGTCTCTTTCTGTCCCCAAAATAAATAAACGTTGAAAAAAAAATTTAAAAAAAATGTTTTTTTAATGTTTTTTTATATTTGAGAGAGAGAGACAGAGCGTGAGTATGGGAGAGACAGAAACAGAATCCAAAGCAGACTCCAGGCTCTGAGCTGTCAGCACAGAGCCCTTATAATGTAAGCCTAAATCGTAGGCTGAACCGAAGTCAGACGTGTAACCGACTGAGCCACCCAGGCGTCCCTGAAGCATCTCTTTAAATTGATGTTTCACTTGGTAGCAGAGCATACAATTTTGATATCTCATGTTATCTAGCACAGCATCTCAATCATATTTATGTCTTAAGAATGTAGACTTATGGGCTCTATTCTTTGAATTATTTTGGACTAGTTTTTACTTCCCCATGTGATGTGCTCCTATGCTCACCATCAGCCTGTTAATATCCTTTAATGAAAAAAATGCATTTTTCAATTTGGTAAAGCACACATTGGTTTCTGATTTTTTGCTTTTGACACCTAATGGTGTCCCAGTGATTGAGACAATCATTATTTGCACAGTAAGATCAGGAATTCAAAGTAAAATGGAAAAACGTCACTCAATTACTCAGAGACATTTGATTTCATACAGGTGATACCCATTTGTGGTGTTAAAGTTTGACTAGAAGTCTAACATAAGATATCCTACGCCACTGTTTTAGATTAGTTGAATTTAATTATTAACCCAACTCAGGGATATTAGCATTTTATTGCTCCTAGACAAAACCCTCTCTATTAATTATTATAAATAAACTGACAACTCTCTTCATGATTATTAATAGAACATGTGATTTCTTCCATTTTTCAGTTATATTTTTATATTTTAAACTGATAATTCTGCACTTGAAATGTGAATTAAACCCCTTAAGTGTTCTTATGCTCATTTTTTTTTTTTTTTTTTTTTTTTTTTTTTAGAAATGGTATTAGAACTTTCTTGAAGAAATTGCTACATACAAAATCCTTGACAGGTAAATGTCACAAAAAGCATTTCTGACATTGTAGCTTCAAAAAAAAAATCATAAAAATATCTTTGAAGTAAAAATGAGGGGAAAAGGCAGCAAGAGAAATAGATCAAAAAAGTTAAGAAAAACTGAACAAATAGGAGAGAGAAAAATAGATTATATGACATATAGGATCATATAATACTTTTTAAAAATTTATATTTTACATTTTTTTAATTTAAAGGAAGAATTTTTATGTCTGAAAAATGGAATAGAAAACAAACTTTAGAAATAGACACAACATGTAGTTCAGTTGGAAGACAATTAGTTGCAGGACTTAAAGTAATGACATCAAATGGAAACAAAAATGTATTAATTTACAAACTTCTTCCCCGAGATTTTGTGGTCCTGGTCTTAAGCAGAAAAATTTGTTATATGAATGTACATTTATACTTAGACTATGAAGGAGCATTTTTATGAATGTCTAAAATAATTTTATTTTTTATTGTGATCTTTTTTTGTTTCAAGTTTATATTTAAATTCTGGTTAGTTAACATGTAGTGTAATATTGGTTTTAGGAGTAGAATTTAGTGATTCATCATCTACATACAACATGCAGTGCTCATCACATGTGCCTTCCTTAATACCCATCACCCATTTAGCCCATCCCCCACCCACCGCCCCTCCAGCAACCCTCAGTTTGTTCTCTATAGTTAAGTGTTTCTTATGGTTTGCTTCCCTCTCTCTTTTTTTCCTTCCCATATATTTATGTTTTGCTTCTTAAATTCCACATATAAGTGAAAGCATATGGTATTTGTCTTTCTCTGACTGACTGGTTTCACTTAGCATAAGGCACTCTAGCTCCACCCATGTTGTTGCAAATGGCAAGATTTCATTCTCTTTGATGGCTGAGTAATATTCCATTGTGTGTATATATATATATATATATATATATATATATATATACACACACACACACACATATATATATGTATATATATACACCACATCTATGAAGGACCATTCAGAATTTTCAATCTAAAAAAATATAGAATTTTAACCATTCTAAAAATGTTAAATTGTACACACTGAATCATAAATGAGAAAGCATATTGCTTTATCATATAGTAGAAATGCTATTAACCACAGCAAAATAATCATTTAATCTTAGGAAAGACATATTAAGCAGAAATTTTTGTCCCCTGTTGGCCATTGTACATTATAACACTGAGCACTTATAATATAACTACTTGAAGGCTAAATGAAACATCTTGGGGAAGACACTGTGTGATAAGAAATAACATCTCATGAAATCTAAACAGCAATACTAGAGCTGTCCCAAATCTCCATTTTGTCAAATGAAATCCAGAGGGATAATCTTTAAATTCGAGGACAGATTGGTATTTAATATGATTAAGGTATCACTAAAAAGGTATAAAAGAAAGAACTGTGATTTATTTTTTCATCAGTCAGGGTCTCAGGAGGTAAAAAAGTCAGGTAATTTATTTAAATGGAGAGAGTTTAATAAAGGGACTACTTACAGAAGAGTACACAGGGCTAAGGAAAAAGAAAGAGATGTTGATACATGCAGGAATTAGCAATGGTGTCTTCTCAGCACTCCTGGGACTAGACCTTTCAGGGGAGGAAATGGAGCTACAATTACCAACCATGGAATCACCAACCATGGAAGACAGTCTGCCCTGCAGGAGCTACAATCACAGAAGAATGTAGTTGTGTTCAGAGAAGCTCCCTGAGACAAGGCATGGAACAACAACAACAACAAAATGCCCCGAGCTTTGTCTCTCTCTGGTTGTTTCGTACATAGCTTACATTGGTAGAACCCAGTCTCAAGCCAGCCAGCAAGGGAGCCTGTACGTACAGCCTCCAAGGACACAGAGAGGGGAGAATACAAGTGAAAAATTCCTTGAGAGAGGGGGAAAAAGGGAAGGAGCAGCATGAGAAAGAATCAGCATCGCTATTGAGAATAGGCTTTTGCATTGGATTATGAAATTGTCTTCCTGCATCTTTCTCATTCATACATTCAATCAAATCTTGTTAAGTTTATCAAGTACCTACAGAAGACAAGGCCCTGGACTTCCATTTCATATTAAAAGATTTACATGGGCATGGAAGTTCTTGATTTTCTTAACATTGACAGCACATTTGATCATATCATGAGCAATATTTACAGACAGTGTAAGGGATTATGCAACCAAAATGTGGGCTTTTGTGGGAACTTATAGGATATAACTAATAATGACAAAAATAGTAAAGCATATGATTTCTTTCCATAGAATATGCATCTAGTCTACGTAACATGCTTTTTTTGGTGCATGTATTGACAATAATTGTGTGTGTGTGTGTGTGTGTGTGTGTGTGTGTTTTTAAGAAATAGAGAAAATAAAGAGAAGAGTAAGCTGTCAGATAATAATTATATTTTAAACTAGAAATGAACTTAGACCCACTAAAGAAATTGTGTGCATCATGTACTGTGTGCAAACACCATTTAAGTATTTTACATCAAGGAGAGGACTTAAACTGGAGGGGGCAGGCTTTAAAAATAGAATAGTACCCACATAGGCAGAAAGGAGCAAAGGAGCATTAGCACAATTTGATTTAATATCAGACATGAGATTAATATCAGTAAGAATTATTCTTTACAATAATAGTCAAGTCCATTATATTCTGAATGGGAATGATTCTTCTTATAATACATAATTTTATGTTATGGCCAATGGCTGTCTATGAGATGAAAAGTAAGTAGTTGATGGTAATGGTTGGACCAAAAAATGAGTAAAATAAATAATTGTTAAAATTGAAAACATGATTTAGTTCAATTGCTGGAATTTCTATTGAATTAGTACATTTATCAGGTAGTCTTGTGAAAATACACCTAATTGAAGAATTAACTATAGCATATTCTTTTCCTGTATCTTTCCTCAACATGCTACCTTTCCCACCATTTATTTCCTCTTTTACTGAAATAAATATGATGGTATACTTTTGTATAACTTTCACTGAGTATATAAGAAATAAGAAACAGTATTTGTAAGGTTGAATGACCTATGGATGTGACTCTAAGGAATCATTTACAGTATATTGGTTTGAGGTAAGTCTTTATAATTATTTTTTAATTTATATTCTAGCTGGACACACTGACTTTTGCACCTTTTTTTTTAAAAAAAAGTTTATTTTTGAGAGAGAGAGAGAGAGAGATAACATGAGTTGGGGAGGGACAGAGAGAGAGAAAGGAGAGAGAGAATCTCAAGCAGGCTCTCTGCTCTACACAAAACCTGGCATGGGGCTTGAACTCATGAACCGTGAGATCATGACTTGAACTGAAATCAAGAGTCAGACACTTAACTGACTGAGCCACCTAGTGCCCTGACTTTTGTACTTTTTTAAGCCCATTGTCAATATTTACAGAAGGAAAGAGTGTTCTTTTAAGTTTTATTTTTGCAACATTGAAAAGAATATGACCAGTGACCAATTTCAGATCAACCACTGGGCAAACATTGCACTAATGGTTAAAAGTGGAATAGAAACATTAAGTCTAAAGGCATGACCCCGCAATCTCAGATCACTCAACACTTTGAGCACATTAAACCTGAATTTTTCTCCAGCTTTTCATGCAGGAAAGTTATTTTCTGTTTATTTATTATGCTGTCTGAGGTGTTTCCTAGACATTTTACCCAGTGAGTTTCAATTTTACAACTTGATTTACAGTAGGTCATCAGATTTAGCTTCGAGGATATGTATTTGACATTATAATTTTTACATTTATAATTTCATGGTATAGGTTTTTAAATCTCTGACCAAAAAAAGCCACAAAAGTGAAATATAAATTCTATGGTTTATTCTTCACCAGAGTATTATTTTCAAAAGTTAAGTTGTAAATAATACCTAAATGCTGAGAAGCAACATACTGAAATAATCAGCTGCTGAATTTGGATGTGAGTAAGGCTTAAAATTCAAAAGTGTCATAGTATAATTTTATTTGCATTATAAAATATACAGAGGCCAGCTTTATTCATATTTATGTTTTTATTAACATTTTATATTATCCATATTTATGTATTTTATTAACGGAAATCTAAAGTTATGGCTTTCTATTTTTCATCAATATTTTCAGAAACCCAGAATTCACTTGCAGGTATTGCCAACATAAAGCTTTTGTTATATCTTCTAGAAAGAAAACCCTGAGACCAGGATTTGAATGCAAAGTTTTTGTTTTGTTTCTGTTTTTTTTTTTTTTTTTGGAAGAGTGTAGGACACAGGTTGATGATTAGTTTTGTGAGTTAATTTCGCTAGGTTATAATGCTGATGTTGTTTGTTCAAACACAGTCTAGATATTGCTGTGAAAATATTTGAAAGATGTGATTAACACTAAAATCAGTAGATTTTGAATAATTGCCCTCCTTAACATGGGTGGGCCTCATCCAAGTAGTTGAAGGCCTTGAAAGCAGTCAGAGGATCCAGGAAGAGGATGCAATTCTGTTTCCATGTTGCAACATAGAAATTCTGCATGAGTTTTCCAGCCTTTGGACTCAAGACTCCAACATCAACTCTTGTCACAATTTTGAGGCTGCCAGCCTGCCTTGAAAATTTTGGACTTGTTACCCCCTCCCCCCCACTCACGTGAACTAGTTCCTTAAAATGTCTATCTATCTATCTATCTATCTATCTATCTATCTCTATCAATGGATCAATCTATCAATCTAGCTATTTCTATGTAGTTGGAAAGTGTGATGAATACAACTGGAAAGGAAGTTGACAAGTCATAAAGGAAGGGAAGGCAGCCAACAAAGAGCATATTATTAAGGCAGTAACCAAAGTAGGCAACTGCAATGTAATTTCTGTAGAGAAACTCAAGGATGTCATTTAGATACATGCCTCAGAATCATCTCACCCAAGACAAGGAGGCTGAGATACTTAGATACAATCTTCCAAATGTCACTGGTTGGGGGCTGCTTCCAGGAGCTGTTAATTCCTCAGCACCTCTATCTGTATACATCTCTAGACAAAGCAGTCCCCATGGTCCTGAAGAAAAACTTCAGAGAGAGAGATGTCTATGCTGGTAGTTGGGAACCAACCTAGGATACATACAATGTATAAGGTCTGCAAGTTGTGAGCACAGCACTGTGACAGCCATGGGGGTACACTACTCAAATCTCCTTTCAAGACAGAACCTGCCAAGAGGAATGAAATTGTGGATACTCTCCAGCTGCAGTACCTGTAGCATCTGATGCAGCATTCTGGCAAAGGACACACTCCCTTTGAGTAGCTCCAGCGACTCATTGAGCATGGCAGGAATAGTAGGGTCTGGCCATTTATGCCCCCCACTAGACTTTCTAAAGGAAAATCTTTGCTCTGAATTCCCACATTCAGCTGACTGTGATTTTCTGAAGTGTTGTAACATGGTTTGAGTCTTTTTCTACCCGATCTTCCTTTCTTCCCCCTCTCCTTTCACAGACGATAGACATATATCATGGTCTGAGATCTTTCTTCCTTATTCCTGCTAATTCTCCACTTTATCATGTATTAGCCCCAATAAATGTCTTGCATTTCTAACTCTGCTTTGGCCTCTGTTTTCTGGGGGAAGTGTGAAGCAGTTTGGACTGTCTTCAGATATCTTACAGAGTACCACACTGATTTATAATGTTGATGACATTATTTTGATGGGGCAGGATTATTAAGAGGTGGCTAACATGCTCAGTAAGACACATGTGCTCCAGAGGATGAGAGATAAATGGTTCAAAGATCCAGACACCTGCCCTTTCAGTGAAGATTTTAGAAATCCAGCAGTAGGGGCATATCAAGATATCTCTTCCAAAGCAAAAAGCAAATTGCTGCATTTTGCAATCCCTACTATAAAGTAAGAAGCGTGATGCTTTCCAAACTTCTTCAGGTTCTAAAAAAAGCACATTCAACATCTAGTAATACTTCTTATATGTGGGGTGAAATAGAAGACTCATATTTGAGAAGAGCCTGGCATAGGAAAGGGCAGTGAAGCAGGTTGTGGTCCAATCAGCCTTGCTGACTTGACAAGATAAATGACTCTGAACATGAGGAGAAGGCAGGTTTTGTTATACAATGGAGGCGGGGGGGGGGGGTATGCATGGAACTCCTACTACTCCCTTGCCTGACCGTGAGTGGACATAAATAACAAACCTTCCCGCAAAAGAGTATATTAACCAATGGCCTAGATGTCCTCAGAAATGAGGGTTTAAGTAGCTCTGCCAGGGAAGACAAGAACTGTAGAGGTGAAAGGTCAGAATTAGACGAACTCAGAATGGATACCGCAGGAGGGAGAGGAGGAGTATTAGGTGTAGTCCGGGACGATCTGCAATCATGAGAGCTTTACTTCTTTCCACTACCCTCCCTTTTCCAAGTTCCTCTCAAGAAATGAGGATCACAGAAGTTGCTACCCAATGTGTAAGAAGGAATGGATTTGCGTAACACAAGATGTAGTCTGTAGCAGTTCTGAAGTACAGCTCTCTCCAATTACACGTATAGTAAACTGCTTGATACTATCCTAGAGTCTATTGGACCTTTATTTTTCTCAACATTTTCTCTCTTTGCTTTTTAGACTCAATAATTACTTTCTCCCTCCCTCTCTCTTCCTCCCTCCCTCTCTCTCTCCCTCTCTGTCTTCAATTTCACATTTATTCTCTCATCTCTAATGTCTTAAGACCTCTAACTGTGTTTTATATTTCAGATAGTCTCCTTTTCATTTCTATAATATGTATTTGGTGTTTAAAAGTTGTTTCCGTTTTTTTCTGCTAAAATTTACCAGTGCTATCATTATGACCATCTTTTTCTTTAAATCCCTAAACATTCAAATTTTAATAGTTTTGAAGACCTGTGTGATGCTTTCCTCACCAGGGTCATCTTGTGGTTGATTTCTATTATTTTCTTTTGAATATGGGTCATATTTTCCTGTTGCTTCTCATATCTAGAAATTTTTAACTGCTCATGTAGTGTGTATGAAGGTTACTAAGACTGCAGCGTCTGCTACCTTCTACATAGTTCTATTCATTCTGGCAGTTAATGTGGCTCAGTTCAAACTCTAAACAGTCTCCCTGTGGTGAGCAGCAGGCGAGATTTCAACTCAGGTTCTTTATCCTTTCATTTATTACTTAGAGGCTGTCAGTTTACTCTATGCAGGTATATAATTCAGGAATCAGCCCCGGATTTGGATACAGTTTAAAAACTGATTTTGTGGTTCCTTTTACTGTGGCTACTTCCCACTGGAAATTCTCCCCTTAGTTTACTTGCAATTGTCTTGGCAGCCCCGAGCTCTATGTTTCTGACTCTTCAAGGCATTAAATATTTCTGAGCATTTCCACAGTGTGAAGTTTAAAGAGTGTATACCAGTGAAAAGCTACACAAATCTCAATCTTACAAAGTGCAGTTTCTTGTTTAAAGGGTAAGATTTACTTCCATTTCTACCTGCATTCATCATTCTCCAGTACCGTCAATAATTTTTTTTTTCCCAGAGACTATAATCAAGATCTGCAGGAGGGCAAGTCCAATATAAGCTATTTTGCCATTTTGATGAGCAAAATGAGTCTGTTCATACCAATGCAGTTGATAACATCTTTTCTCTTAGAGCTATTTTATTATTTTTTCTATTTGTTTCACTTGTTTCTTTTACATTTTACCTCCATCCTTATATTTTACTGAATAATCAAATAATCCGTCATTAACTTTATCATTATGTTTTCCTTTTTATTATAATAATCACAAGTTATTTATTACCTTACTATATATTAGTGGTCATTCTAAAGATTGCCTCATGCATCCATAGCTATTAAAGTTTAATATAAATAATTTTACCACCTCAGAAACAATGTCAGGATTTTATAACTCTAATTCACTTTCACTACCACCTAATTTTTGTGCTAATATTCTTGTGCATTTAATTCTTCATATGTTTTACATTAGACACAATTTGTTAGTTTTGCTATATACAGTTAATAGGCACTTATGTATACCAACACATTTTCTCTTTCCATTCCTCTTTATTCTTTATGTATATATGTGCTTCAGTCTAGCACTGTTTTTTTTTTCTGCTTGAAACTTTTCCATGAGTATTACTTTTAATTATCTCAGTATTTTTTGATAGAAAGTATCTTAATTTCCTGTCATTTTCCAGTTTGTTTTCACTGAATATTGAAATAGAGGTTGAGATTTATTTTAGTTTATCACTAAAAGATGCTATTCCGTGGTCCTTTGACTTACATCATTTGTGTTAAAAGTCTACTATAAATGTTATGGTGCTTCCTTGGAGAGAATGTGTCTTCTCTTCTGTAGCTACTTTTATATATTATTTGTTTTTCATTTTCCTCTGTTTAAATATCGTGCACCTAAATGTATACTAATATGGCTTCTTTTCAGTGTCTCCTAACTCTTCTCTTTTTAGAGCTGCAGTTACACAGATGGTTGACATTTTAACTGTTTTTCTTTTTGAAAAAAATATTTTATTTCTTCGTATTTTAGTCTTTTTTCTGTCTTCTTCATCTAAACATTTTCTGTTGACCTGTCTTTCAGTTAACTATACTCTCTTTTACTGTGTCTAATTTTCCTTGAACCTATCTATTAAAAATTGTAACTTATGGTAATTTTAAATTATGTCATTTCCATTTTATTCTTAATTTTTTTGACTCTGAATACTTTCCAACTCATATCTTATATATCTTTTGGCTGTTTTGATGATGAAAACCATAGTTAAATGTAAGTTTTTTTTTTAATGTTTATTTTTGAGACAGAGAGAGACAGAGCACGAGCAGGGAAGGGGCAGAGAGAGAGGGAGACACAGAATGTGAAGCAGGCTCCAAGCTCTGAGCTGTCAACACAGAGCCCGATGCAGGGCTCGAACTCGTCAATTGTGAGATCATGACCTGAGCCGAAGTCAGAGGCTCAACCGACTGAGCCACCCAGGAGCCCCTTAAATGTAAGTTTTATTATGATAACCCCAATATCTGGGTCATTTATATTCTTTATTACTTCCATTTTCTCTATTATGTCCTGGGTTTTAAATATTTCTTCAATCCCTTGTCATAACTGTGAATTAAAAACTATATACCATTTAATAATTTAGCAGTGGTGGGTAACATTACTTTCCCTCTTCATTAGGGAGATAGAATGGAGGTGGGTCCCCTTAATCTAACCAAGAATCCACAAGACTCCAACTTGCATTAAAGTTTGATAAGGATTTGTCCACTTGTAGTTTGTCCCTCACCTCCCTTTCTCTAGGGTGTAGCCTTCCAAGGATTGCAAACCCTAGGGAAGTCACAGTGGCCACTCTACCATGCACCTGTTCTCCTGAGTAGTATGAGGTTGCTTAAAACTACATCCAGCTCTTCTGAATGTTTAGCTTGGCTTCTATTTAAACTGCTTTCTGCCCGGCTTTAGAATACATCATTTTGTCACAGTTAAAACAGCAGAGAGATCGATTCTCCAATATTCCTCCTTATTTAACCTTCATGTCTCCAGTTTTTATATTTTCAGACTCAAAAAACTTCCATAATTTCTGCCAGTTTTCTGTGTTTCGTAGTGGAAATTACCTGACTTGTTTGCTGCATCCTCAGCCTCTTGACCTCAGCCCAGAATCTGCAAATACTGAAAGAACACAGCCACTTCAGAATGTTGGCTTTCCTCTCTGTGCAATTCAATCATCTGCGTGACTTTCTCATTTGAAGTTCTGGTCATCTCAACAATTCTCTCATCCCTTCAAACACCCAGCTTTTCCTTTCCTTTCCTTTCCTTTCCTTTCCTTTCCTTTCCTTTCCTTTCCTTTCCTTTCCTTTCTTTTCCTTTCCTTTCCTTTCTTTCCCTCTCCTTTGCTTTGCTTTGCTTTCCTTTCTTCTTCTTTTTTTGCTTTTTTTCTAGTTGTCATCCAAGGAAGGTGTACTATGGCCACTTTATCATAGCCTTGAGTGGTGCTTTGGTATCCTATTTTAAAAGAACAAAGCAATTTGAAATAAGAATATTTCTATCTTCTCTAGCTAGTAGTTTATAATGGCACCTTATAAACATGAAGTGAACACATCAAACAACTGATAAGTTTTTGTTAAATTAGATTATGCAAATCAACCTTCACTAAAGTGCACAGTTTCTTAGAGCTATAAAAGCATGTGTGTTCTTTTAAAGATTTTGTTGTCTCCATGAGTTAGATCTCCACGGATTGCACTTCTTTTAATGAAATTTTCATTGCCTTTGTGCCTACTTATCCAATAGATAAAAAAAACCATGTTTTTTTTTTTTTCCTGTTAATGCTGTGGGCTGATGATTTCCTCTTGTCACAGCTGCTAATTGTTTAGGAAAGATCTTTAAACTATCTGAACATTGGTAGAAGTATAATTGCTTCAGTGATTTTTTGATTTCCAAGCCATTTATATCTTGAACGTCTTCTACTTCAGTATCTTTAAGTACAATTAGATAGTCTGACATGTCCTTGTTTTTAAAGAGATGAGATAATGTGCACACTCTAAATTTGTTCTTTGGGAGATAGATATCACTTACTAGTGTCTCACAGTATATTTCAGTCAATATAATGTTATCTTTTGATCACTCTAAAGCAACTTGTCTTTGCTTTTTTTCATAATTTACTGTTTTTGTGAAGAATGCCAACTCTTCACAATTTTACACTTGCCAATAAGTATGAGATTAATGTCTTCAAGGTCGTAATGAGGTAGGATTTCTGTCTTTTTTGCTCCTTCCTCATCAGGGAATCTGGGCTGAAAAAGATGTGACTTCAGTTAATGTGAACATTCAAGATCTTTCAGTTAATGTCAAGTGGGACCTTTAGGTGTCACTGTTCCATTTGTAAACTATTCTATAGACACTCAATCGCCGTTTCTCATCCAAAGATCTATATAAATAGTTAATCACCTTCTTACTAAGAAGTTTTCAAATGTTTATTGATTTATGAACACTGGACTTATTGTACTTATAAGAGAGATAAGCGGGAGTATTGTTAAGATTATACTTTGTCCCTACCATGTGAAAATAAGACTCTAATGAAAGGTTCTTTCATAGACTTTGATTTCCTGTAATAACTAATTACAAATGAAAGAGGCACTTAAACAGCAAAATAAATGGTGCCATAAAATAACGAAGCTCTCATAAAACAAAAAGATAGGGCTATGTCAAAGGGACAAAGGGACCACCTGAAAGAACTATCAATAGCCAAGCTGGAATAATTTGAGCAAAAAATAAATAATATAGTACTGAGTTATATCTCAAAGTATGAAATAAATATATATGAATCTATGTTGGTATAAATACATAAATCACTATATAAATAGATACGGGAGAATGGATAAATCTTCCTTACAGAAGTATTCCAAATAATTTATTTAGATACCCTAATTTTTCTCAACCCTCTTGAGTGCAAGCTGGAATCTGTGACTTCCTTCAAAAAACCTAGAATGTGTAAAGAGGAAAAAAAGTAATTTTACAGTAGAAAAACCCAACAAACATTGCTTTGGTCAAGAGATAAAGGTTAACATCATCAGTCATAAGTCATGTTGATAGTATCTTCGTATAATGTGATAAGAAGGTTGCCTCACCTCTGTGGTATCTGTTTAAAAAACCTATAACCCTACTGTAACCATAAAAAATCAGATAAGCCCAAGTTGAAGGTGATTCAACAGAATACCCAACCAGTACTCCTCAAAACTCTCAAGATCATGAAGAACAAGGAGAACTGAGAAACTATAGTAGGCCAGAAGAAACTGAAGAGACATGATACCTATAATAATGTGTTATCCTAATGGGCTTCTAGAATGGAACTAGGACATTAGGGGAAACACTAATAAAATTTGAATACAGTCTGGAGTTTAATTAAAAGAAATGAAATAAAACATTACATGTGGCTTAACAAGCCATAGTTTGACTAATAGTGTATGTATTATATAGAAAAATTTTGAGCATTTGTATATATATTAATATGGAGAGTTTTGAGTTGCACAGGTATAGAATTAATAAGTTATAGTTTTTACCTTTGTTAAATTTAATTTCTATCATCTTCCTGTAGATTATGTAATAGTGATCATTGATATTTTTTATAGGCAAAGTGGGATTTAATAGAGGTACCATGCACAAATCACCATCTGTATAAATATGCCAAACAAAAATCATAATACTCATGGCAGTTTTATCACGTCAGTAACAGAGAAGACACTCATCAGTCTCTAGTCCCACACTTGGTTATCACTATAGCAATAACACAACAAACTAGCATTAAACCAGAAGTGTCCCCCGTGCCTAGAACTGATATCTAGATCATTATTTTTATCCTTATCTACAATTTTTGTTCTAGAAAAAAAATACTTAAAGATGGAAAAAATAAAACTTAGTGGTTAAAAATTTATTTGAGTATTACTTTGGATGAGAATTTCCATCTCCTATTGTGTATGTATATATACACTTATTTGCCTATATACTTTTTTTAACACCAACCTCACCATGCTGTGTGATGTCTTATCCAATTTAGCTTTCTTTTCACAATGGAATGTTTGTAATAGTGAATTTATTTTCTTAAATTGATTTTTGAGGGAGTCATATCCAACACAATACTAACTGTCAGATTTGATTCACTCAAGTCAGATCTTACCTAGCATTAAGGTTTACTAATAATTTCAGGGATACAATCAAAAGGCATTGGCAGAGAATTCAAGAGCAGCTCTCCAGATCTTATCTTCCTTGATTAGACACCCACTCACTGGTGCTGGTGTCTCAATGTAAGGTAAAATTTATTATCTCATATATTGGGAACATTTAGTGTTTGAAACTTACCTATTTTATACCCTAGTCAGCTAGCTTTTATGACATTTTCTAAGGTGTCATGCCCATAAATCCACACATCTTAGTTTTGTTTATCATAAATGATCCTAAAGTTGGGACCTGCAACTAAGATATATTTTATCAGGCTCTTTTAATTGTTCCTCTGGTTATGCTAATAATGTTAACATAATTAGTCTAACTGCTATGATGTCAATTATCAGCATGTTTATAAAGAAACTACACTAGGCCATCTGCCATCTTTTTTTCTCAAGAAATCCCCTCAGTATTCAAGAAAGAAATGAATCATTGGTCAGTGCTTCAACCTTTTTTCTCCAATGCCATTCACAAAATTAATGGGAACGCTATTTTCAGAAAAGTAAATTCCTGTTTATAACTACAACTTTTCACCAAGATTTCCTTAAATCCTACCAACTCTCCAATCAAATTATAATTATTTAAGCCATGAAACCATTTTCCAGGGACAGTATGTAATTTTATGTTAATTAATTATTAGAAATTAACATATCTTAAAATGTGAAAGCAGATGGAAATGAAATGATAAAAAAGTAGATCATGATAGATCATAAAAAATATTGAGGCTTTGCTAATGAGTTTAAAATGACAGATTCTATTAAGTTATTGTAATCAGCAAAATAAAGCTATAGAATAAATCAGATTAACTAGGTACAACCCTAAAATTGGATGCAATATTTACAACATGTTTATGAAAATTGATTCTGATTAATGTCAAAAAGCTATAATTACAGATTCAACATTCAAAATAGGTAAATCTTATCAATTCACAGGGCAATGTTTAGCTCTTTGAGTACTGTCCTACACTAAACAATATTACATTGAATTCTTCTTTTCTTTTATCCTTGAAGCTTTTCAAACAGTAAGGGAAACCAACAGGCAGAAAGCAAGTTCCAAATTCTAGCCACATGCTGCCTTCCCCTAGCAAATGATTCTCAATCCTGGTAAAATATAGGCTATTAAGGCCTCTACTTAGTTATACATATCCACGTAACTCACTGCTCTTTACCTCACAGGTCCATCTGAAGACTTCCAAGTTGGGTGTGTGAGAGTTATGTGGTCTCATAAAACAAATGGGGAAGTATTTTCCTTTTTTCGATTTTCCGGAAGAATTTGCGTAGGACTGTGTGAAATTATTTCTTTTTTATATATTTGAAGAGATTCCTCTGTGAATGAGAAACTGTCTGGAGCTGAAGTTTACTTTGTGGAAAAGTTTTGAAATTACAAACTCAAAATCTTTAGTAGATTAAGAATATTTAGATGTTTGGTATCTTTTTTGGCAGTTTTAGAAATTTATTTTTCAAGGTAATTTTTCTTTCATATAAATAGTTGAATTTGTTGATAAATAACGTTTTATTCACTCCTTTTAAAGACTTTTTCATGTCTGTTGGATCAGTAATGATGATGCCTTTTATATTTCTGATATTGGTAATTTGTATTTTCTCTCATTTTTCTCCTTTGGTTTGCTAGCACTTGCGTATTTCGTTAAATTTTTCAAAGAACCACATTTTTATTGAGTATATCTTTTTTATTGTATATCTAGATTTTTTTCTATTGCATATATGCTTTCTATCTTATTGGTCTCTGTTCAGTTTTTAAAATATCTCTTTCCCTTTATATACTTTGCATTTAATTTGCTCTGCTTTTTCTAGCTGATGAGATAGAAGCTTAAATCATTGATTTTTCAACTTTTCTTCTTTTTCACACGTACATTAAGAACTAAAATACCAAAAAATCTAAAAAATCTCTCAATGCTGTTTTAACTGCATTTTATGATAATACCATCTATTTATCATCACTTAGTTTTAAATATATTCTAAATTCCATTATGATTGCTTTGTTGATCTAATTATGTAGAAGTGGGTTGCTTAATTTTCAAATGTTTGGAAAATTCCCTGAATCTGTTAGCCCAAGGATTTAACTTAGAAAGCTATTTTCTAATCCTCAGAAAGTATTTTCTCCTATTATTCTTAATGATTATGGTGCTTTGTACCCAATTTGTAATATACAAATAGATACTTGCCACTGTCTCTGAAAGGTGTCTAATAACTGAATGTCCATAGAACTAAAACAAAAATTTCATGCCAGAGATGGCTCATTGAACTTGTGGATTTCTAGCGATGGTTGTTTGTGTCTTCTTTTCCTGTCTCTCTTGATTTACTCAGTCAAGAAAAAATAATACCAACAAGAACAAATGAAATTTCCAAAATGAAAAAAAGTAACTTTCATAAAGAAGAATTGAATGTGTCAGAAATAATTAAAACATTTTTTAATGGTTATTTATTTTTGAGAGAGAGAGAACAAGAGAGCAGGGGAGGGGCAGAGAGAGAGGGAGACACAGAATCCGAAGCAGGCTCCAGGCTCTGAGCTGTCAGCAGGAGCCCACATGGGGCTCAAACTCAGGAGTAGTGAGATCATGACCTGAGCAGAAATCAGATGCTTAACTGACTGAGCCACCCAGGCGCCCAGAAAAATTTTTTTACTTCAATGAACATGTAACAATGATGAAAGATTCTGATTTGGCTCCCATTACTTATTCCAGCTCTATCCCTAATTATTCTATTTTAAATCAAAATCCTTAACTACATCCTTTTTGTTCATTTCAAAATCTTTGTTCACATGGAGAAATAAAAATGATTTCCGTCACTTACCCCATTAATAATAACATTTTATATAAAACAAAATCCTTGAAAGAACACAAAAGAGAGTTTAGACTATATCTTAGAATGCATCTTTAGAATACATGTTTTGCACTTTATGTCTTTAAAAGCTCATCCAAAAACCTTTGGTATTCATGATTACCCAAAGCTATGGAATGAGAAGGCATTTTCCATGGGTTTTTCTCTGGCTCTGCTATGTTTTAGCCTTGTGTTCTTGCAAACATAACAAGTCTGGAAAAAAGAGCAGCAGGACTCATGCATTTCACAGTTGCATTTAATAACCTCTAACAGAATTTCTTTCTGTTCCTAAATCGAGAACTTTGGGCTATGCTGATTGATGTGGTCTTAGTGCCCAAGGGACACTGCTTGCACAAGGAGATACAATAATATTTCTCTTGAATTGGCAATTGAGAATAGCTGGTAATTTTTGAATTTTTCATGGCATTGAACTATAAGTCCAAAAAAAAAAAAAAGAGCAAAGGGTTACTGTGTTGGCTGGACTGTTTGGTCCTGAAAATTGTAGGGAAATATGGCTGCCACAAATGAGATTGGAGGGAAATTCATATCACATCAAAGAGATCCCCTTGGGCATCTCCTAGTACTGTCTCAACCATCATAAAGGTTAAAGAATAGTGACAGGAAATCAATGCATACAGCACAATGTAGCTAGGATTTATAATTATCTATAATTTCTTCTTTATTCTTAGGTTTATACATATATATATAGATATATATATATCTATATATATACCAATTTATTTAATGTCTTTCTTTCCTCTAACATTTTATATACTCTTCAGCTGATGTCAGTACTGGTTATCTTTATAACTTTGTACATTTCTCATTATCAGTATGTAATCATTACTAAATTACAAGAAGCATGACAATCACTTGGAAATAAAGGCAGAAATTGTTAGGAATTTAGGTCTCCCCTCTTTGGGAGATAGTAAACAATTTGCATTTGTATGTGGGATGGTTGCATAATGTTGAATGGAAGCACTTTGTAGTTATTGCTGTTTAGAACCTTTCAACCTTAAGTTGAAAAATAAACTCTTCATACTCTGCTCCCAACATGTTGGTGGTAATAGGTTAAGTGTGTGAAATCTCCATTTGGAAAAGAAGATAGAAAACACACAAAGACTCTTCCAGAGCACACATTGACACTTGCTAACACTACTAATGAAGGAAGCTCTGGGGATGTGTTTGATACTTTTTTGACTGAAACTGACCATTCTGAAAATTACCAGCATTCTGACCAACTGCTGCTGGTTGACACAGTCTATCTTTAGATGTGTTAGTTCAAGATGGCTCCTTTAATTTGTAAATTTATATGTAAATTATGTACTTAAGCCAAAAATAAAAATTACAACTGCTGTTCTAGTGTAAATATTAACATAATGAGACACCAGTTCCCAACAGCACCTGTAGTAGCTTTTGGATCAGAGGATGGCCCCTGAGTGACATTCAGAGGACTCCTAGAGGGCATCGATAGTTTAGGCATGAGCACTTAGACAGCTGTTGCCTTTGTTCTGCAACACATGCTCCTCTGTATCTTGAGTAAATGTTATGCAGAAAAAATATTCAGAAAAGGAACAAACAGCAGGGGGAAAAAAAAGGTAGAGATGCATGGGTCCAGGTGGCCAAACAGCTCTTGATTAGCACATAGAATGCTGCCATCTCAAAGTGACAATAAAGAATAATTTAGGCAGATATTAATGTGTTTTCAGTGATCACCCCGGCTACTGTAGCCGCTGATGGAAATTGCCTTTTTCTGACCAGCATAGCAATTTAAAGCTCAGTGGTTATAGTTTAGCAGTAGTTCAATAACGTGCTTCAAAATGGCCCATCATAGCACTCATGTTTCCAAGCAACTATTTCTATAGCAGGGTTCTACCAACCTATGATTAAATAAATTAGTCCTCTCTGCATATGAGGGCTGAGTAATAGCCTTTTGGGAAATTTGAAATTCACGAAAAATTTTGCATCCTGATTCTTATTTTGGCACTTTATTAGTTTCATCCAGTTTGCATTTAAGATATTAGAAATTCAGGTGTGTTACATGGAGGGGAAAACACACATATGAATTCCAATTAAAAATACCAGCAAAGGGGCGAGAAGTGAGACAACTGGCTATGTGATGATTAAAACATGTTTTGGTTTCATATGCGTATGCACAGAGTTTAGGCAGAAAGCAGTGTTTGATTAGCTGCTTTTGGACTGTGAACTATCGGACTTTATTTTTATTTATTTATTTATTTATTTATTTATTTATTTATTTATTTAATTTTTTTAAACTTATTTTTTAATTTTTTTTAAATATGAAATTTATTTTCAAATTGGTTTCCATACAACACCCAGTGCTCATTCCAACAGGTGCCCTCCTCAATACCCATCACCCACCCTCCCCTCCCTCCCACCCCCATCAACCCTCAGTTTGTTCTCAGTTTTTAAGAGTCTCTTATGTTTTGGCTCCCTCCCTCTCTAATCTCTCTCTTTTTTTTTTATCGGACTTTAATAGTGTAGGTAGATGAACCATAACTTCAGGTCTCCCATGTGCATATCATTCTCAGACAGGAAAGCTTGGGAGAACACTTTGAAGTTGAATCAGCCAGTAATGGTGTCCATGTGAAAGTTGACAATGAAATGAGGAATGAAATAATAAATAAATAACTATAAGACTTACTTGGAATTTTGTGCTTTGTGATAGTTGCCATACCATATTTTTTCATGAGTCAGTAAGGTTGAATGGAACCCCAAATTAGTATGAAGAAATTGCTAAAGCAAAAACCCCAAAAAGGTAGAAAGGTATGGGTCAAGGTGGCTGAATGGTTATCGAACTATGAGTAATCTAGGCAGGTATTAGTGTATTCTCAGTGATCGCCCCGTGTTGCTGTAGCTGTTGCTAGAAATGACCTTGTCCTTAACATCTCACAGATTGAAGCTTGGTGGTTATAGTTAAATAAAGTGCTTAGTGCTTCCAAATAATGTTTTTGAATAACCTCAGTTTACAGGTGACAGAAACTTTAAAGTAACAAAGTAGAAGAACAAACTAGACTGCAACTCAGTTCTTTCAGGGAAGGAAGAATATTAATGAGAGGAATGGAATAATAAATGAATCCTAGAATGTCTGGGTAATAAAAACATATCTGAAATAATGTAGTAATGTATTTACAGCATTTTTTTAAAGAGATATCATGCATGTGCAATGTTATCTATGTATAGAACAGATACAACAAATTTTCTTTATTCAGCAGCACATAAGATTGCCGGAAGTAAACAGTTTGGAAGTTTGATTTCACCTAAATTCTTATACTCACTGAGAATCGATGATTGATAAAATAGGAAAACAGTGTTACACTGAGAAATTGAAGTACTTCCCCCCCAAACCTTTGATGCATTCCATACTAAAGTGTTTGCATACTTAGAAATTATGCACTTTTTCCTCTGTGCTTCTTCCTGAACCCAGAGTGGGTCCAATAATCCAGGCAAGGAAGGCAATGCAAGCAGAAGATGGCCTGGGTGACTATGCATCCTTACCCAGGGCACTAGGAGAGAGAGAATTTTTGTTTCTTGCTTATCTAGAGATTCTACTTTTTAGGGCTTTCTGCCCAGTTATGATGCTAGAGAAGATCAGGTGAAACAAGGAGGTTCTAGAATTACCTGACTTGAACAACGCTGACTCCAAAAAAAGTCTATGGAAGAAGACACAAAGTTCTCTTAAGCACCAAAGTCAAGTTATCATTTATATCCATTAGTCATAATGTTTCTCTTTATAATGTCATTTTGCATGTGGAACAAATATCTCCCTAATTTCTTCAGATGTTTCCGCAGGCTTGAGTATCGATACCACATGTAGCCCTTTCTCTAATCAGTGCATATTTCCTGTGCATGTAATTTTTCTATATATAAACTCATTCCTCAAGGAGGTTAACTGGGAGTAGAGAGTGTAAAAGGTCACTTTGATTTAGACATTCAGCCCTCTCTAGGATAAAATAAATTCTTGGTTTCTTTTGCTCCTGGAATTAAGAAAATGGAAAACATTTTATATTCCTGCCAGCTTTCTTCTCTACTTCCTCCTCCTCCTCCTTCTTCTTTTCTTTTCTTTTCTTTTCTTTTCTTTTCTTTTCTTTTCTTTTCTTTTCTTTTCTTTTCTTTCTTCTTCTTCTCCAGGTTCTCTCTCTCTCTCTCTCTCTCTCTCTCTCTCTCTCTCTTTAGGTTATTCATTCCTCATAGTCATCCCTAGTCCTATTGGTCATCTGTTTTACCTACTGAGTGATTTGGGCAGATGGCTTTTTAGCATAAAGGGAACAATAACACCTGTCATTGGCTGCAATTTTGACACATTCAGAGACCATCAAAAGTTTGATAAAAAAAGAGGAAGTAGACAGTAGGGAAAATTCAGTACTGTCTGATAATGTCACAAGCAGGCCAGAGAGGAAAAAGTATAGAGAACAAGGGCATAGGCAGAATGGTTGGGTTCTAAGATGGAGAGCAGAAGGTGCCTGAGAGAGCAAGTCAGCCAATATTTTCTACTCAACCTACTCACCTATCATGGCGTAAATACTTCGTTTCACAGTTGTCTTAGCTCAGGCTGCCATAACAAAACACCATGGACTGAGTGTTTTAAGCAACAGAAATTTATTTTCTCACAGTTCTGGAGGCTGGAAGTGTGAGATCAGGGTGGTAGAATGATCGGGTTTGGGTGAAGAGCTCTCTTCCTGGCTTGTAGATGGCTGTCTTCTCATTGTGTCCTCACAGAGCAGAGAGTACAAGCTCTCTGGTATTTATTCTTATAAGGTCACTAATCCCATCTAATAAGGCCCTTACTCTCAAGACCTCATCTAAACCTAATTATCTCCCAAAGGCTCCATCTCCAAATACCACCACATTGGGATTAGGGTTTCAACATACGAATTGGGGGTGGAGAGGGGCACAACTCGGTCCACAGCAAATGTTTTCCAACTATGCCATAAAGAAGAGATGTTCAAAAGTACAAATGAGAAGAAAATTTGCAATCTTTATCCAAATGCTCTCACATCAGGTCAAGAACCAAGCTGAAAATGTGTTTTGTGGGTCGGGGAGTGGAGATTGTCCCAGCATCTCACTGCTTGATGACACTTACAATTTCAGGGACCTAATTCAAAACAAGGAAACTCTGTGTTTCCATGTTTACACCAGTGCTGAAATAAATTCTTGAAGCTGAGTATTTAAACATGATTCAGGTGTACTTATTAAATAAGTTTATTATTCTACAAATGTTTTTCCCACGCCTTGGTTAATTTTTTCATGTGTTTAACTTTTGCATTCTGTTTTTTGCATGATAATTAAATTACTTTGCAGAAAGATACACAAAATTTACTAGTAAATTATTAAGATTATTAACTACTTTTGATGACTAATGAAGCTTTGCTTCATAGGTAGAATGATAACTGGGATGTTTTAAATGCCGAATTATATTTGGTTATTTAGCTTTTGGAATATAATGAGAATTTCTCATCTTATTTATAAAAGCCTATACATTATGGAAACTATCTTATAGAAATTCTTAAATTCTTCACTTTGTAAAAGTATTAACATAGAATATCAAATAATATCAAAATAGGATATGATGTGTGTTAGTTATCATGTCTAAGTTTTTTTTTTAATTTTTTTAACATTTATTTATTTTTGAGACAGAGAGAGAGCATGAACAGGGGAGGGTCAGAGAAAGAGGGAGACACAGAATCTGAAACAGGCTCCAGGCTCCGAGCTGTCAGCACAGAGCCCGTCGCGGGGCTGGAACCCACGACCGGGAGATCATGACCTGAGCCGAAGTCGGAAGCTTAACCAACTGAGCCACCCAGGCGCCCCTATTGTGTCTAAGTTTTAAAACTTGGTTTCTGGGGTGCCTGGGTGGCGCAGTCAGTTAAGCGTCCGACTTCAGCCAGGTCGTGATCTCGCGGTCTGTGAGTTCGAGCCCTGCGTCAGGCTCTGGGCTGATGGCTCGGAGCCTGGAGCCTGTTTCAGATTCTGTGTCTCCCTCTCTCTCTGCCCCTCCCCCGTTCATGCTCTGTCTCTCTCTGTCCCCAAAATAAATAAAAAACGTTGAAAAAAAATTAAAAAAAAATAAATAAAACTTGGTTTCTGATTTCACCTCAAAGTTGTATTCATTACAATGATCAACTTTCATGAAATCTCCATGATTCAGCTTTTGTTTAACCATGATTTGTTTCCAGACTCTGTGCTGACAGTGTGGAGCCTGCTTGGATTCTCTCTCCCCATTCTCTCTCTGCCCTCTCCTACTTGTGTGTGCGCTCTCTCTCTCTCTCTCTCTCTCTCAAAAAATAAACTTTAAAAAGTATATTTAAAAAAAAAAACATGATTTGTTTCTATGTAGGAATCAACCCGTCTAGCAATACTCTCCCAGTAAACTAACATGTGGCTAAAATAGAAGAGAAGAAAAATGGCTGACAGAAGGATGGCAGTTTTACGTTGTCCCTTTTCTAATGAAGCAGGCACAGCTGTGTATGCAACACCATGCAGCAAATGAGGTATTATTCTCATTAGTGTTGTGCTTCTGTAGCTTTTACAACATTCTCCTCACTATCAGTAGATCATAAGAATTCTAGGAATTACAGCCAAGCAGTATATGAAAAAAATACAAGGAAAAATAGAAACTTGTGTTGCTTAGTTTATTTTGAACTTAAAAACAGGGCAGATCTTACGGTTCCAGGTAGGATAGAATAGGTTGTGACAGGCCAAAGTTCCCACTGCAACAACTAAAAGAAGCTGGGTGAATTATAAAAATATTTTTAAAGGCCTAAGAATAAAATAGAAGCAATGAGGACTCGATGAACTAAATTCCAGACAGTGGAGAATCCTTTCAAATTGAGCTGATAATCACAATTGTTTCCTGAGGACATGTACTCATTCTGGTGGGAGCTCAGACTTGGAATCTGCTTAGGCAGATTCTCACAATGCATCATCTTGATTCTTCTGTCTGCTTCCTTTGTGCCAGATCTAAAGTGGTGCTAAAGTTAAGAGAATCTACCTATCCTGACTTGGTCAAATCTGTTCGCTGTTTCCATGTACTCTGTCAGCACTATAGCCACAATCTTTCTGTGTGTGTGTGTGTGTGTGTGTGTGTGTGTGTGTGTGTCAGAAAGAAAGAGAGAGAGAGAGATTTTATTTGGATGTAACTGCTGATCAATGACCTGTTTTAAGAAACTATCATTTTAATGTCATTTTACAATATTTGTACAATATAAAATACATTTCTCTTATTTGAGATGTTGAAAGATGAATGAATCAGTTATAATGATCACAGCCAAATCAAACTTCCTCGTGATTAACTATCCACATTCTTTAGGAAAAAATATATTTAAAACCACAGTTGTTAGTATGCTTTCGGCCCTGAAAGATTTGTTGCAGTGAAATGGCTACATCTTCACTAAAAGAAATAAAAATGACTATGTTCAAGTGAATATGGTGGAAGTTGTGAATTGAAATGTGCCTGTTGACTAGCCTCAGATTTATTTGAGTCTAGCTTATGTCTCCTGAATTTTGCATTGACAATTTCTACCTCCAGAAACTCTGACCACCAGGTCTAGGCTACAGCCTGGTTTTACCAGGTGACCCCATATTATCCTGTTACAACAGCACACTTTGAGACATTATTCAAGTGTTTTCGTTTCAAATGTTTTCTACTGAATGTGAGACATTTCACTGGTAGAATTTTCTTCTGATAACTGTGGTACTAAAGGTAAGCCTAAGTAGTTATGTCTGAAGTTTTAAAATTAAACTCCTGTATATCTAACACTGTGACCCAGGAGAAGAAATAAGTAGCAAGGTCTAAAAGGTAAAATGATTATGTAAGGAAGCCCAAAGCCAAGTAGGAAAGAAAGACAGATAGACCATGATGTCAATGCCGAATAATATATGCTCCAGTACAAAAATCTTTGAGATGTCATGTATATTTCAAAAATAAAAATATAAATATGATACTTTCTGTCTATATTGGGTGAGGGAAATTCAAGTGAAGAGAAGAGACATCTTGTGGTGGACATGTCAGCATTAAGGACAGCTTCATTGAGAAGATGAGTGTGTCCTTTAATTTTTTTTTAATTTATTTTTGAGAGACAGAGTGTGAGTAGGGGAGGGACAGAGAGAGAGAGAGAATGCAAAAGAATGCAAAGCAGGCTCCGAGTTGTCAGCACAGAGCCCAACGCGGGGCTTGAACTCACAAATGTGAGATCATGACCTGAGCCAAAGTCTGGCACTTAACCAACTGAGCCACCCAGGAACCCTATGAACATGTCCTTCTAAGTAAGATTCTTCAGGAGAAAAATAGTGAAAAATAGTGAAATAGTGAAAAATAGTGAAAAAATAGAGAAAAATAGTGTTTTGTTTTGTTTTTGTTTTTGTTTTTACAAGCCATGGTGTATTATCATCATCAATACAGATAAATTATACTTCTGTATATGTATACAGGTATTAATGGATGATGGGTGAATTTATACTAAGGAAATAGCACAGTATGGGACATTTCTGTTCATGGTAAATTTTTTCACCCTGGGAAGAGTATTTCTGCTGGGATATTATAAAAATGCTATTATGCTGTCAGTTGATTCTTGACAAAGGAACCAGTGTGATATAGTGTGAAAAGGAAAACTGTGTTGCTGGACCAACTGAATAACCATATGGAAAAAAAAAACTATCTTCATCCTCTATCTCACACATACACAAAAATTAATTTGGGATGGACCAGAGACTGAAAAGTAAAACCATAAATCTTTCAGAAAAAATAAAATAGAATAACCTTATGACTTGAGAATAGGCAACGTTGTCTTAGGACACACACTTTTCTGTGTGGTCACTGTTGCTTTTATGAGGAGTGGGAGTAGACTGGTAGAAAATGCACTTTAGCATTCATAAATAGAATTTGATTTCTTGATGTCATCCTTTTCTATTTTTTTAAAGTTTATTTATTTATTTTGAGAGAGAGAGAGAGAGCAGGGTAGGGGCAGTGAGAGGAGAGAGAGAATCCCAGTCGGGCTCTGCTCTGTCCAACGTGGAGCTCCATCCCACAAACCATGATATTATGACCTGAGCCGAAACCAAGAGTCAGATGCTTGACCAACTGAGCCACCCAGGTGCTCTGATGTCATCCTTTCTTAAACAAATAACTAGCAATTTAATTGGTTTAATTAGTAAGATGATAAAAGATATTCACTTTTGTATATAATTGATCATCAGATTCCTTGGGAAGAATATTAATCAATCTCTGGAGAATTTTAGATGAGCTACAATAGAGCTAAACCCCACACTGAGTTCATATAAAATGTTTCAAAGGGAATTACACTTCCATTATCAGAAATAAACATTTATTGAATATTTACTGTATTACGTGAAGAAAGGTGTCTGTATTTTATTTATTTATTTAAAAAAAATTTTTTTTCAACGTTTATTTATTTTTGGGACAGAGAGAGACAGAGCATGAACGGGGGAGGGGCAGAGAGAGGGAGACACAGAATCGGAAACAGGCTCCAGGCTCCGAGCCATCAGCCCAGAGCTTGACGCGGGGCTCGAACTCCCGGACCGCGAGATCGTGACCTGGCTGAAGTCGGACGCTTAACCGACCGCGCCACCCAGGCGCCCCAAAAGGTGTCTGTATTTTAAATGATGACAAACTCAGCTTTAAATTATTATGAAATTATGGTTTTGATAAATTGGAATACTCAATTAGACTTCTAAGTTTTACTTCTTTATTGCTGTGTATGACAAGAAGCACAATAAATAAATGTTATTAGTGTAAGGCCTAAAGCATTTCCTTAAAAAGTGAAAAAAAAATAAACATTTGAAGTCCAACTGTTTCAATATAAATAATTTTGTTTTCTTAACAATTTAAAGAGTGGTTTCTCTTGCTTACAGAAATTCAAGAAAACTTAAGTAATATAAATTATGTCTCTGTAGAGATATTCATATTCTCTATGGCAAAATGATATTACTTAACTAAAACAGTTTAGCTATTTTATTATAGTTTATAATTGTTTTATAAAAATCTTACAAAACAAGGTCAGAGGAAAACAATGTGTGTGTGTGTGTGTATATATATATATATACATATATATATATATATATATATATATATAAACTCATTTTATCGTGTGTGTGTGTATGTATATATATATACACACACATATATATACATATATATACATATATATGTGTATATGTGTATATATATATATATATATATATATATATATATACACACACACACATATATACACACACACACACACACACACACACCATAAAATGAGTTTCTTCATTGGAGAAAGATGATTGGGAAATTTGGAATACTTACTACATTATGGTCTGAACTATGATGCAGCCATTTTTGAAAAGAAGCAAAATATTTTTAAGCTAGACCACAAGATGATCAAAATTACTTGTGTAATGATAATATAATCAGAAGGCAATGCCACACCTTACAATACAATATATTTTCTATCCAAAGAATAGGTTCCTTTGGAACGCATTTTGACAAAATATGTCAAAAACCTTCAAAGGACTTAGATCTTTTGACACTGTAATTTAACTTCTAGTAATCTAGCCTAAGGAAATATTGAAAATATGAGGCATTTAAAAGAAAGGGGAAAAGGGGGAAACTGCATAAAGAGATTTAATTTCTAAGAAAATAAATGGAAAATAAGGTAGTACCATGGGATGTGGCCATTAAAAATTATGAGGCTAGGGGCGCCTGGGTGGCTCAGTCAGTTGAGTGTTCGACTTCAGCTCAGGTCATGATCTCACGATTCATGGGTTCGAGCCCCACATCAGGCCCTATGCTGACAGCTCAGAGCCTGGAGCCTGCTTCAGATCCTGTGTCTCCCTCTCTCTCTGCCCCTCTCCCTGCTTGCACTGTGTGTGTCTCTCTCTCAAAAATAAATCAACATTAAAAGAAATTATAAAAATTATGAGTCTGAAGAGTTTCTAATGGATGTGAACTTTGTTCTTGTTATACAGTTAGCTAGAAAAAAAAGCAGCATACACACTTGAATATAATTTGTAAACCAAACTGAAACCAAAATAAATTATTCATAGAAAAACGTGAAAGGAAATAAAATGTTGACAGTTTTTTGTTGTTGGTGTGAATTTGGGAAGTTACTGTACTTTTTTCTTTGTATCTTACACATTATGTCTATAGAGAGGTTTTATTTTTAAAGAATTCACAACAATGTGTAAAAAATCATTGTTCAAGAAAAAAAAAGGGATATTGCAAATGTAGCCTATGCTTTTGACTTCTTTCTTTCCCCAGCATAACAGGGAGAAATTAGCACAAAGGCAGACTTTCTAACTTCTAATTCTTTCTCTCCAGCAGGAGCTCACTGAATATTTCTCCATCATGTACACTGTTGGATATGCCATTTCTCTGAGTTCTGAAGCTGTGGATTTTCTCCTTACTGGTATTTTGGGTGAGCAATTGCCAATCAATGTCTTTTCACAATGGGACAAGTTTTGTTTTTTATTATTGAGAAACTAAAAGTTCTCAGAAACTGCTGCACAACAAAACATCTCACCAAATTGCTTTTAGTCAGTGTATTGTTATTCCATTATTTCACTTGAGAAACAAACCCTTATTGCACAGACTTCCGCGTTTAGCCAAGATGGTGTAACGGACCATTTACTCTCCTGCCTGAAACAACCACAAAACTAGGCAAAATATATGAAGCAATAGTTTTTAAGACAATAGACACCACGCAATAAAGGGCAGTGATGTCTGGGAGATGAGACTCATCCCCAAGTGAATTTTGTACCATTGGGCAGAAATTTGACCTGAAATACAGAAAAAGAAACATATGTAAAACATGCACATAAGTAATACAATGCTATACAGTGTCAACTGCAGTGTTATTTATTTATTTATTTATTTATGTATTTATTTATGTATTTATATATTTATTTCAGGCATTCAAACTTTTGTTCAGTTCATAGCAATGCAGAAGACAAGCTAGGAAATGTATGAATGAATGTCTATGACTTCAATAGGTCTGCTTTACTTAGTAAACTCAACTATTTCTGTGTGTCTTTCTAAACACTTAAGTAATTTGTGTTTTCAGTTCTGGAAATGGGAAGTCACGTTAGTATGTCACTGAACAAAAAATACCAGTATTTTTGCATTTTTTTTTTTTTTTGCAATCAAGCATTAGTAGTAGAGTTGGACCTATTTGCCAGGTTATTAGATATATTCTATAATACTTGTTTTTTTTTCTAAAAAAAATTTTAATGTTTATTTATTTTTGAGAGAGACAGAGTGTGAGTTGGGAAGGGGCAGAGAGGCAGACACAGAATCCAAAGCAGGCTCCAGGCTCTGAGCTGTCTGCACAGAGCCCAATGCGGGGCTTGAACCCACGAACTGTGAGATGATGACCTGAGCTGTAGTCAGAAGGTGAACGCACTGAGCCACCCAGATGCCCCAATAATACTTGCTTTTTTTTCAAAATGAAATTCATGAATTCTTTTTTCTTTACAGACTTAGATCTCTATATTAGAAATTAATGGCTCTGAGCCAACTCTTGACTGTTAATGCCTAATTTGTAAAGGTCCTTTAAATTCCAAAGGTATTTATGCTAACTCTAAACTTTTTTTCTTGATTCTATTTAATTTTGTATACTCGCAAGAAATACATTTCAACAGCTTTTAAAAAAAGAAACTAAAACTTCTCAATTTTATTTAATGAAGAATGGACAATGTGAAAAATTCTAGTTTTAACATTTAGCTTCTTTTTTATGATTGTTCTCTTTGACCATTATTAACTGATACTGAACAATTCTGAGATATTTCTTGCTATTTTACTATAAAGTAGGGTTAAAATGAAAGAAGAGTGGGGTCACGTTGAAAATAGTAATGGAAAGAGAAAAGGTACGAGTGAGACCTCCATCTCCATAAAAAAGCAGAAATTTAGTAAACCTGATTAAAGGAAAAAGAAAAATAGTACTCTGTGCTTCCAGTGAAAACAACTAGACTAAAACTACCATGCGATTGTTCAGCATTGTCCTGGGGTTCCGGTAATAACTATCATCCATCTCGTCCACTGGTAGCAGAGAGTTCTAAATATTTCCACAACTGTCCCCAGGTGCATTATGATTCATACCCAAATTGGATCCTATTGCTATGTAAATAGTATAATCTGAAGTCGAAGGAGAGTAAATTAACTATAAACCCTATGTGTCTTCTGATTCCTCAGAACCCCCTATAGTTTAATGAACAGAGAAGTTTTATATTAATTCTAAAGTGCCAATTATCCACAAGGACAATTTCAGTTAGTAAATAACAGACTTAATATTGATGGTGTCTTTACTTCTATTTTTCCCCCCAAACATTTTTTAGCAGTGAAATATGTTTAAAAAGAAAGAATGGTAATATATTAAACAAATAAAAGCAAATGGACATGATTCCACAGATTAAATTTTATTTTATTTTATTTTATTTTATTTTATTTTATTTTATTTTATTTTAATTTTATTTTATGTTTATTTTTGAGAGAGAGGGAGAGAGACAGAGCATGAGTGGTGGAGGGGCAGAGAGAGAGGGAGACACAGGATCCGAAGCAGGCTCCAGGCTCTGAGCTGTCAACACAAAGCCCTACACGCGGCTTGAACCCACAAACCTTGAGATCATGACCTGAGCGGAAGTCCGATGCTTAACTGACTGAGCCACCCAGGCGCCCCTCCACTGATTAAATTTTAGTTGTTTTCCCGAAAATATATTACTGATTAATGAATCTGGGAACTTCTGAGAAAAAGCAGAACTCAGAAAACACTGCTCTCTCTCTCTCTCTCTCTCTCTCTCTCTCTATGTGTGTGTGTGTGTGTGTGTGTGTGTGTATGTGTGTATGTGTTTAAAAAGACTTCAATTCTACTCTCTTTCTGTCTCTCTCTCTCTTCTGTACCATTCCTCTCGACTTAAATTTATACACCTAAGCTAGAAAGATGAAAAGAAAACTTCATGTGTAACAAAATAGATATGTCATCAAAACACCTAAGGTCCAGGTTTCAGTTTAGTCATTCACACTTTGCAGGACCCTTGGACTCTTCAAGATTTGGATTACCAATGATAACAAACTCAGGTTATGCTCATTCTAGACATGCGTACTTGCCCGGTTTTTCAGATGGAGAAGTTCTAGAAATGGCTTGTGTTTGGCTAAGATCTGGAGCCAGGGTGATCCTGCTGCACCCCATGCAGTGCCCACTGGCCGAGAGTTCTGACTCTGTGCATCCCTGTGCACTGACAGATCTTTGGGACTGTTGCTTCTCAGACAGCTCCTTGGAGAAGTCAGGTAACACAACCAGGGAGTGTGAAAGATTTAACTTGGACTAATGAGAGACAGGGGATAGGAGGAAGTCAGTGCACAAATTCTCCTCTCTTTTCTCCAAAGCCCCTGGATTACTCTCCATGAGTACGTGTTAGGAGGACTTCTCTTGACATTGAGAAACCAAATGCATTCATGACGATGTAACCGGCTCAGTAAGATTGCCCTCATATTCACTTTTTCTGTCTCATTCTTCCTTTTCCCCCACCCTTCCATCCTGGAATCGCTCTACCTTCAAATATTATTAAATAAGCTAACTTTGAAGGATATGCTTTCTCAGCCATCCAGAGGAAGGCATTCCTAAAAGCAATTCATCTAGGAGATCAAAATGATAACCTAATTACTAAATAGTTGTCAAGATCAAAGAGATTAATTAAATGAATAAAAGCATGAGTGGATGGACAGATTTATTCATTTACTCAGCAAATATTTATTGAATGCTTACTTTGTACCAAGCATTGCGATGGCAAATGGAGATTCAGCAGAAAACAAACCGAAAATATGTTCTGCTTTCGTGGAGCTCACGTTCTAGTGACAGAGCTGTTGTGTGTGCCCTAGTTTCTCTGCCCATGTGGAGACAGTTTTGCCTTTGCCTTCTCAACCTTCTCTCCCTTACCCATATTCTATCCTCTTTTCCATACAGTCCTAGACATCATGGTAAGGATTGTTTGCACCAAGAGAAGGATATAAAAAAGGTAAAGCTAGAAGGTGGAAGGAAAATGTGAATGGCAGTGAACTGGTATTTTTATTTTTATTTTTCAAATGTTTATTTACTTTGAGACAGAGAAAGAGACTGGGGGAGGGGCAGAGAGAGAGAGAGAGAGAGAAGGAGAGAGACATAGAGAGAGAGAATCCCAAACAGGCTCTGTGCTGTCAATACACAGCCCAATGCAGGGCTTGATCCCACAAACCATGAGACCATGACCTGAGCCAAAATCAAAAGTTGGGCGCTCAACAGACCGGGCTACCCAGGTGCTCCTGAACTGGTGATTTTGATGGGCTTTAAGCAAAGAGAGTGTGGGGGAAGAGAGGGGGATCTGCTGAGCTCCTGAGTGTGGCTGTACAACTATAAGAGAATTGGGGTGCAGAGGAAATGGGGATGTTTGCAAGCATTCCTATTATTTATTTATTGGACTCCCATTAGTGAACATCAGTAGACACAAGTTTGAAATCAGTGATGGGTTGTTTTTTTAATTACTTCTGAGTACTAAGATGTACTTCAGTGTGAGAGCATTCGGTTCTGGGCCATAGAATTTAAAAATGGATACATGGAAAATGTGCGGCATAGCTTTGAAAATGGGTCATTGGAGCTACATATATTGGTTGTCAATGATATTCTTTTCAGTCTTTCCAATTTTACCAAAATCTTATACTTCCTATTTGATTTTCACTCTTTCCTTACCTCTTGAGGAAACATACTTTCTTGATAAATTTTCATATATATGGAAAAGTAGAAGAGATAAAAGGGAAAAGGAATGTAGAGAAATGTTGGAAATGAAAAGAGAAGGGTGGAGTTAAGCTGTTCCAAAGAAAAAAGACACAGAACAGAGACTTTCCTTCTTCCTCAGCAGGAGTTCTCTTTTCTACAGCATGACTTTTTCACAAGGAGATAACATATTTTTCAGAATTTGGCTTTCTTTTGTTTGCCACTTCCTATTCTTACTCCACTGGTGGCTCTGTTGAACAAGATCACTTGGGCCATAGGGAACACGTACACAGCAAAACTAGATCCATAGATTATGAGAATGATTTATATAAGATGGAAGCAAAGAGGAACAGAGCGGAAGGGAAAGAGAAGACCAGAAAAGCTACACCAACATTCTAAATTTACTTTAAGAACTAAAAGCGGGCCATTTTATTTTAGGCCATCCATCCCCCCTCCCCAATGATATCTGTTTTGCATGAAGAGCAAGAAATCAAGAAAGGATGAGGGAACAAAAAGAATATTCTTCCCTGCCAGTGGCTGCACCACCTACCTAAGCAAAGTGATCGCGTGGCTGGCGCCACAGGTGTATGATTGCTTCAGGTGAGTGGTGAGGTGTAAACATTTGCAAGGCTTTTCTCTTTTACCTCCATCTGGTGAGGAAAATGTAAACAAGAACAAACAAGTAAACAAAAAGAGCCCATGAGAATGTCAAATTACGTTAGTAGTCACAGTGTATCCATGTGCTAAATCCATAGAGAGTTGTCAACCTGAATGTAAGCGGGTTCTCAAAATTCATTCTCAATGTGAAATATGAGTTGGAAGAAATGTGTGATTTCTGGTGTAAGAAAATTAAGAGTGGGTTTGTCTCATCCCCGTTCTTTACCTTGCTCACGTGGATGAGGTGTGGGAGATGCCTGTAAGGTGACTGAATTGCACAAAGAAAACTGCCAGTGTCCCAATTCCTACTTCTGGTGTATCCGTGGAAAAAGACCACAAAGTCAAGTCCATAAAAGTCACATTTAGGTCTTTGGAAAAAATCACCTCCTCTGATTTCAAACTAGGGCTAGGGTTAGGGTTGGGCTTGGGCTTGGAATTGGGGATGGAGTTAGGATTAAGGGTAGAGTGAGATTTTTAATCTTACAGGGTGACTGAGGAATAAGTATATCATGTTCCTTTTCAGCAGAAATCAATAAGGATTGTAAATTTTATCATTTCCCAGCACCAATAACAGGTCGTTATCCCTCCCTGTCTCAAGCTATTTCTCTTGAGGAAAACATTAGTGTGAATATTGGAGCCTTAGATATGACGTTTATAGGATGCTCAGAATATATTATATGAATACTTTGCTGAATAGTGAATAAAGCACAGCTTCCCATATTTGCAGGAAGCATAGCTCTGAAGCCAGCCTCTTTATCCCAGTATTCCCACCTTAGCTAGTCTCCAGGCAAAGCAGTGACTCCAGAGGAAGGGAGCCCCTGTGGCTGGTGTCCAGGAGAAAGCAGCAAGACCACAATACTTTCCTAGTGATCTGTAAATTGAGCACTTTCAGATTTCATTTAATAGAGCTTGCCTGCCCAGAAACACTGAAAGTCAAGTATGTTATAAAACTGATGTTCAGAGCTGTTGAGAATTAGACATAAAGAACATTGCTCAAGCTGCGCCTGGGTCTTAATACAAGATTGTTTACTTTTTAGTGACTATGATAATAAAATTAATTTTTGGTCTTTTTAATTACAATTAAAAATCTTACACTAATGCAAGGCAGATGGTTCTAGATTTATATACACAAGGCAAAAATCAGTTAAGATAATTTCCTTTTTAATGATGCATATTTTAACCATGATTACAATATGTATTTGCAACATGATTAAGAAATATTTTGCTTAGTTTCATAAGGAAAATATTGCCTCAATGCCAATATTAAGTGGACCAAAATTCAGAGTGTGTGGCTTTCATTACTGAGCAATAATGTGCTATATTACCTACCAGGGACATAATCCATGGAGTTTTAAACGAGTTGAGAACAATACCACAGTAACATGATAATGAAAGTTGTAACTTATTGATATAGTAAATAATTCTCTTACCATGGCTCAACTTCCACAGAGAAACTTTAAAGAAGGAAAAAAGTGTTTTCTTCTTACCCTGTTTTCTCGTCCTCATTTTTGTGTCTTTAGTTTTCTACCTGGGTTCTGACATGTTTAGGGAGGTTTTTTGCTGCGGTATAAGGAGAGAAGGATAGGATGCCACCTTCTCTGCCTCTGATGGGAGCTCCGCTGAATGTAGTTCTCCTCCCACATTTCTGACATAATTAGGGGCACAGAAACCTCTTCAAGTGTTCTTTCAAGAACCAAATGACAGAACAGAACCTACGAAATTTCTTTCTAAGCCTCAGAATGAAGCACAGAATAATGGAATTCACAGCTAAACCAATAACCAAGATTTTTCATCTAGAAAATAAACATGTTTGGCTCTGGGAATGGAAAGGCAAGGGTTGGCTGTGGAAGAAAACATGATCAGTAAAAATGATTTTTTTTTCAACTTGAAATATGTAGCTAAGCTGGGGAATGAGGAAACAAAGTTAAATCAAATTGTCACTCAACTTTTTTTTTGGTAAGCTATTTATAATACCGAACAAGAAGCTCTGAAATAGAACCTAATTTCAAGATAGTAATGAGCAGGAAATGTCAGGAATGGAAGGAAGAAGAAGAAAAAGGATACAAGGAGACTTCTTACTCAAAGTATGATTTCAAATGGAAATTCTAAAACATATAAATGAAAAAAGGCTGTGATACCAAAAAAAGAAGAGAGAGATTTATGTATAGGATATATTTTTGTCTGGCTGAAATATGAGAGATGTCTGAAAAATTAAATGTACTTTAGATTCTAGAAGAGACAAATTAAAAAATGACAATAATAAAAAAGAATGATAATATTATTAACATTTATATCAAAAACATTACGTGCCAGACATATTCTATGAGTTTTATGTGTAACAGCTTAATAATTTTTACAACAACCCTAAGAAAAAAATTCCCATTTTGCAAATGGAGAAACTGAGATGTGGGAAGTTTAAGTGATTTGCCCAGTCTAACACAGTAAGTGGTGGGGATCAACTTTTTTTTTTTTTTTATTTTTTAAAATGTTTATCTACTCCTGAGAAAGAGAGACAGCATGAACAGGGGGAGGGCAGAGGCAGAGGGACATACAGAATCTGCAGCAGGCTCCAGGCTCTGAGCTGTCAGCACAGAGCCTGATGCAGGGCTTGAACCCACGAACCGTGAAATCATGACCTGAGCCGAAGTTGGACACCCAACCGACTGAGCCACCCAGGTGTGGTGGGGCTCAACTTTGATCCCATGTAATCTGACTCCAGAAACTGGGTTCTTCACCACTGTATGCCAGAAATTTAAAAATAAAAAAATAAATACAGAAAGAAAAGAGTGAACTGAAATGGAATAAGTATTAATAAATATAAAAATAATCAAAGAGAAAGGTTGGCAATGAAAAATTTAGTCAGTGAAATAAAGAGGCATGAACAAGATAAACTTCAGTTTTCATGAAAAAAGAAAGAATAATTTGGGAAAAAGAATTGAGGAACTGATTAGAATGCATCCAGATAAACAGTGAGATAAAATGTCTATTATTTTCAAATAGTTAAAAGAGATTTAGAAACTCTAAGATCCAAAGGAATTAGAGAAGAAGAACAGAGAAAACAGTGGTGAAGAAATACAAACTCTACAAATAGAGACAGTTTAATTTTTTCCTTTCCAACACATATGCCATTTATTTCCTTTTCTTACCTTATTGCACTGGCAAGAATATCTTGCACTATGCTGAGTAAGCCTGGTGAGAGTAAACATGTGACATTTTCCCAATCGTAGGGAGAAAGCATTCAGTCCTTTTCCATTATGTATTATGTTATCTATAGGCTTTTTGTAGATGCTATTTATCAAGTTGAGGAAGTTCTTCTTTATTTTTATTCCTTCAAAAGTTTTTTTTATCATGAATGTGTTAAATTTGTCAAATATTTTCTTGTGTGTGTGTGTGTTAACTGATACAATCATGTTCTTTTTTCAGTATGGTGGATTACATTGATTGGTTTCTGAATGTTGCATCTTTTCTATGAACCCTATCAGGTAATTACGTATAATTTTTAATATATTTTCCAAATTCTATTTGCTAATATATTTAAGGATTTTTGCATTTATATTTATGAGGAATATTAGTTTGCAGTTTTATTTGTTGTACTGTTTTTTGTCTGGTTTTGGTGTCAGCTTCATAAAATGAAATGAGTTCTATCCTCATATTTTCTGGAATATATTTTGTAGAACTGGTGTTAATTCTTTACATGTGTGGTAGAATTTTCTACTGAAATCATTTGGATCTGAAAATTTCATTTCGGGGAGAGTCTTTTAAAATTATAAATTGAGGATGCCTGGGTGTCTCAGTAGGTTAGGTGTCTGACTATATTCCAGCTCAGGTCATGTTCTCATGGTTTGTGGGATAGAGCCCTGCATCAGGCTCTGTGCTGGAGCCTGCTTTGGATTCTCTCACTCTTTTCTCTGTCCCTCCCTCCCACCCCCTCTCTTTCAAAATAAATAAGTAAACATAAAAAAATAAAATTAAAAATTGAATTATCTCAATAATTATTGACTCAGTAGTTATTGCATATTGAAATTATTTTACATACAGTGAGTATAGTAATTTTGTTTCTAAAGAATTAATCCATTTAAAAAAAGCTTTTTTAGTGTTTACTTATTTTTGAGAGAGAGAGAGAGAGACAGAGCATGAGAAGGGGAGGGGCAGAGAGAGGGAGAGACAGAATCTGAAGCAGGTTCCAGGCTCTGAGCTGTCAGCACAGGCCCCAAAGCAGGGCTCAAACTCATGAACTGTGAGATCATGACCTGAGCCGAAGTCGGACATTTAACCGACTGAAACACCCAGGAGCCCCCCAAAGAAGTGATCCATTTTGTCTAAGTTGTAAAAATATGTGTATATAGTTGTTTGTAGAATTCCCTTATTATTATTTTTATGTCTGCAGGGTCTGTAGTGATATTCTTTCTTTCATTCCTGGTATAGGGATTTGTGTCTTCTCTCTTTTCCTTAGTAGTTTTGCTAGGGGTTTTCTTCCTCTTTCTAGCCTCTTTGGTTAGAGAAAGTAGTCTTTGCTAGGGCACTTTTGTCTGGACTTTCTGGTTGTTTCCAGGCTGCTGGCTTCTTCAGCTCCCAGTATGGGATATATGAGGAGAAAACCAAAACCTGATGAACTCCCCATCATGTTATTCCTTTTTGTAATTTATGGGAGCAGTATGGGAGGAATAGGGAATAGGATGTCTACTTTATATTCCTGGAAAGGGAAATCCTCTTACAATTGTTTTAAAGAAGGAAACTTCGGGCTTTTTCTGCTTTTTGTCTTTCAGCAACAGATAATTAAAACACTCGCCAGCTTATTCTGTGAGGTTTACCAGCTTCATAGACAAGGACACTATGAAAATTGAAAAATCAAGCTCATCTTCTATTTGTCCATACCCATTCTCTCAACACCAAGGTGGCCAGGATCCTAGTGGTCCCTCAGCTCTGGCGTGAGCTGCATTCGCCAGGCTTCCTTGGCCTGAGAAGACCAACCTCTAATAGTATCTCCGTGGTCTCCTTAATTCACAAGTACAGTGGGAAATGTCAAGACACTCACTGCTCCATTGCAATGCCCTAAGCTGAGTCACTTGGTGTCAGCCAGCTGTACTGTGTCTTGTTGCCCTTCGTGAATAAGAAGCCCGTAGAGACTTAGGAGGGGTTGATGTCTCAGGTGCTCAGTGCAGCCCAACAGGCTCAGGAATTGGTGGGCGGAGTGGCTGTGAGAACACGCTTCCACAGAGAGGACTTGAAGCTCTGTCTTTACATTTAAAAAAATTTTTAATTTTAGTAGAGTTAACATATAGTGTTATATTAGTTTTAGGTATACAATATAGTGATTCAGCAATTCCATACATTACTCAGTGTTCATCATGATAAATGTAGTCTTAATCCCCTTAAGCTATTTCATTCACCCCCACCCCCACCCCTTCCCTCTGGTAACCACTGGTTTCCCCTGTATAGTTGAGTCTGTTTTTTTGGTTTGTCTGTTTTTTGTTGTTGTTCATTTGTTTTGTTTCTTAAATTCTACAGATGAGTGAAATAATATGATATTTATCTCTCCGATTAACTTAGTTCATTTAACATTATACCCTCTATATCCATCCATGTTGTTGCAAATGGCAAGATTTTATTCCTTTTAATGGCTGACTAATATTCCATTGTATATAAATATGACTTCTTTTTTATCCATTCATCAATTGATGGACACTTGGGCTGCTTTCATATTTTGGCTATTATAAATAATGCTGCAGTAAACAAATGGGTGCATACATCTTTTTAAATTAGTGTTTTCATTTTCCCTAGGTAAATATCCAGTAGTGGAATTACTGGGTCACAGGGTAGATCTATTTCTAATGTTTTGAGGAAACTCCATACTGTTTTCCACAGTGGCTACACCAGTTTGCATTCCCACTAACAGTGCAAGAGGATTAGTTTTTCTCTACATCCTCACCAACATTTGTTTCTTGAGTTTTTTATTTTAGCCACTCTGATAGGTGTGAGGTGATATCTTACGGTGGTTTGATTTCCCTGATGATGAAAAGATGAAGGAGAAATGTCTATTCATGTCTTCTGTCCATTTTTTAATTGGATCATTTGCTGTTTTGGTGTTGAGTTATAGAAGTTTCCTACATATTTTGGATACTAAGTCTTTATTAGATATGCCATTTGTAAATATCTTCTTCCATTCCATAGGTTGTCTTTTAGTTTTGTTGGTTGTTTTGTTTTTGTTTTTGTTTTGCTGTGCAGAAGCTTTTTATTTTGATGTAGTCTCAATAGCTCATTTTTGCATTTGTTTCTCTTGCCTTAGGAGACATATCTAAAAGGATGTTGCTACAACCAATATTAGAGAAATTCCTGCCTGTGCTCTCTTCTAAGATTTTTATGGTTTCAGGCCTCACATTTATGTCTTTAATCCAATTTGAGTTATTTTTGTGTATGGTGTTAGAAAATGGTCTGGTTTCATTCTCTTGCATGTAGCTGTCCAGTTCTCCCAACACCATTTGTTGAACAGACTTTTTCCCACTGCATATACTTGCCTCCTTTGTTGTAGACTAATTGACCATATTAATGAGGGTTTATTTCTGGACTCTCTACTCTGTTCTATTTTTGTGCCAGTACAATACTCTTTTGATTACTACAACTTTGTAGTATATCTTTAAATCTGAGGTTCTAATACCTCCAGGTTGGTTTTTTCTTTCTCAAGATTGCTTTGGCTATGCTGGGTCTCATGTGGTTTCATACAAATTTTAGGATTATTTGTTCTAGTTCTGTGAAACATGCTGTTAGTATTTTGATAGGGCTTGTATTAAATCTGCAGATATCATTGGATAGTATGGACATGTTAACAATATTTGTTTTTCCAATCCCTGACCATGGAATATCTTTCCTTTTGTTTGTGTCATTTTCAGTGTCTTTCATCAGTGTTTTGTACTTTTAAGAGTATGGGTCTTTCACCCTTTGGTTAACTTGATTTCTCAGAATTTTATTATTTTTTGATGCAATTGTAAATGGGATTGTTTTCTTAATTTCGCTCTCTGCTGCTTCATTATTAGCGTATAATGCAACAGATTCTCTATATTGATTTTGTGTCCTGTGACGTTACTGAATTCATTTATCAATTCTGTGCTTTGATTCTGATCCTTGGGCCTGATTCCTGTAATTTTTCCTTCGTGGAGGAGCTCTGGTCCATGAAACATGCAAAGATGTGTATATATAACTAGTTAGAGGACATTCTAGATAAAGCTGAATGAGCCAGGTGTGTGTCAGGTCAGGGGTCAGTTGTGTTGTTCTGAAGAACTTGTAGGGGCTGTTTTGAAGAAGTTTGGGGTAGGTTTTTTTGGCGGAATCTTCAGGATTTTCTATATATGGTTTCATGTCCTCTGCAAATAGTGAGTTTTTCTTACCAGTAGGGATGCATTTCATTTCTTGTCTGATTTCTGTGGCTAGGACTTTCAGTACTATGTTGAATAAAAGTGGTGAGAGTGGACATCCTTGTCTTATTCCTGATCTTAGGGAAAAACCTTTCCATTTTTCACCACTGAATATGATGTTAGCTGTCTGTCTTTGCATGCTTTTGATGCTTCTGCCTTTTTGAGGCATCTGCACTAGCTGCAATGTGACCAGTCTAACAGGCCTTCTGCTGGTGACAGCTTCACCTTTATTTTGAACTACTTGATTTGAAAAAAAATTGGACTGAATTATAATTTGAGTTGTATTTTCACAAACTCAAAGCATGGATTTCATTCGCTTCTCACTTCATGCTATTTTTCTTGTCCATCAGTTGAACTGCCTGACGTGTGGCTCCATTACACATGTGCAATGCTGAGTGGGTCTGGTGAAAGAGAGGGGTGATGATGAAGACGAAGAGAGAAGATGGGCTATCAAGGATGATAAGATCTTCTGGCACAAAATCTCATGATTCTAAAAGAAGTCACCAGAGGGATTTGCACTGTGGCCTATTAAGTACATTTGCTCAAACAGCAAATGAAGTCCCCCTAACAAAGTCGCCATTTTGGCCGGGCTGGGTTAGGAGCCATCTGGAAAAGTTGTACGTATCAACCGTCAAACCCACATTCCTCTTTCGTTTTACCTTTCACAAACTCTTCCTCTCTGACTTTCAGCTAACCAGGGAGAATGACATTTTCTGATTATCCAAAATTGCTTTTAAACGTGGTGGAACTAAAAGCACTTTTCAGGAATCCGAAAGGGAATTTTACAGAGATGTTTACTGACCTTTCAGATAATGAAGCTACCTGGGTGGGTAGAAGAATACAGACTGTCCTCAAGTTAAATAAAAAGAAATCCGTCTCACAGCATGGTCTATTCAGCCCCATTTCTGACAAAAAAGGAGGTCATATCCCTAGTAGAGCCACACTTAGTGAAAGATCTTACTGTATAATGGTTTGTATGATTTTTAAACACTGTGCTTCTTCTATTACATCATAGTCATCCTATAAAATCTCTGATTATGATAATCAATTCAGCATGGTGTGATACAGTATGCAGTAACAAAAATTCATCACCAGACTCATTCCTTGCAAAATTCTGACCCCTAATCAGTGTTCCAAGAAAAGTAATATATGTTAAGGGAAAATAAACACATGGAGAAATACCTTGTTTAAGTAAACTATGTGTGCATAGCTAACCTCAAAGTCAAATTCGATTTCAATATCCTGGAAATTTGTATGCAAATGTTACTCTTTCAATGTGTGGCTATGTGTTCTATACTATTTTAATGTTCTACTCTAATATTAATATTGTTTTAAAGAGAAATCTAGCATAACTGATAAAATTAAATAAATTTGATGTCATAAAAATAAAACTGAGGCTGAAATGAAACTGACCTTTTGAGGATTTAAGGCTGAAATCCTTTCAAAATTTGTCAGTTTGGTTGTTTACTTGTTTGTTTGTGGTAGGTCAGGGATTCTAATGCATCTAAAATTTAAGCTTTTCAAATAGATAGCAAAAGCATGGAGTCTTTCACTGGCATTTTCCCAAAAAGTTATATTATATCATATCATGAACAATAAAATTATCCCCTACGTATAATGCTAAGGCAAAGGAAAGTCTCCAAATTTCTAAATAACTCCATGACTGCTACAGCATATGGATTTTTCCCGTAGTACTCTGATATCCCGTGGAGTGCTAACCCAGAATAGTTGTAAGTTTCACTCACCTGCACTGACAAAAAGCGAGGTTTATTCCTCCTTGTTTTCTCTGTCACTTCATTCGATACACTGCTTGCATGGTACTGGCATGAAAGGACCCAGTCAGTATCTAAATTTCCAATAACTACAGGAGGATATTCAAACGTGGAGAGGGAGATCATATAGTAGAAAAGATAAAATAGAAAATGGAAGTGTTCAGCTGAACTCATAAAGGATTTCTTTATTTTGTCCCCTTTAATTTTCAGAAAACCAGATTAATGGTAGAGACAGCTTATTAGGGAATGAAACCTTCCATCAACTGGAAAGACAACCATGCATGAGAACTCTGACACAATCAGATGCTGTCTACATTCAATATTTCAATACTCAGGATGGTGTGGTGATGGACACATAAGCTATTCTTTCTCACTAATTGGTGACTGCTATTATTTTTTTTAAAAGGAAGATCAAATAAAGATACTCCTTCTATCAAATGAGAGTCAAAATAAATTCTAACAAACTTGATTTTAGCAAATGTTTGCCCTTAGTTTATAAGCAAGAAATTGGCCACCCCAAAATTCAGACCAACTATTAATAAATGTATTTGATTCTCCTATGAGGAAATAATAAACCATTTCAAATGAACTAACTCTTCTCAGGTTTCAGAATACCTTTCAGAAATTATCTCTTATGAGACCAATTCATGTTAATTTACTCTGATGTGTCTGTGAAACTATGCATAACATCTATGTAAAGATATGTTCACTGTGCATTTTCCTTAAGTGTTTCAACAGAGGCCACCTACTAGATTTATTCTCCTGATATGCTAAAATTTTGAAATGAATATAGAAAATGGTAGACAATCTGTTCAGGTTTGGGTGTTGTGACCTCAGTGTTCAGGGAGCCTTCCAAGTTAAGGAAGAGTGTGCTGTTAATTATGTGAGAATTTTGCTCACTTTTAAATAAAGGTCAACATTATCCCAAAAGGCTGATGTAAAGAGAGGAAAACAGTACAGTAGCGTGTGGCAAATTAGATATATCGTTTTTAGTAATTCAATACTTTATGGAAAATCCCCAAAGTATCATTCTTTCATGCTTGACTGAGAATGTATTGTTTTCCCACAACAAATTCTTTTTTTTTTTCCAGGAATAGAATTTAGTGATTCATCACTTACATATAATACCCAGTGCTCATCCCAACAAGTATCCTCCTTAATGTCCCTTGCCCATTTAGCCCATCCTACCACCCAAAACCCTTCCAGCAACCCTCAGTTTGCTCTCTGTGTTTAAGAATCTCTTATTCTTTGTTTCCCTCTCTGTTTTTATATTAATTTTGCTTCCTCTCCTTTATGTTCATCTGCTTTGTATCTTAAATTCCACATATGAGTGAAGTCATATGATATTTATCTTTCTCTGACTAATTTTGCTTAACATAATACACTCTAGTTCCTTCCACGTTATTGAAAATGGCAAGATTTCATTCTTTTTGAGCACCAAGTAATATTTCATCATATATATATATATATATATATATATATATATATATATATATATACCACATCTTCTTTATCCATTCATCAGTTGATGGGCATTTGGGCTCTTTCCATACTTTGGCTATTGTCGATAGTGCTGCTATAAACATTAGGGTGAAAGTGCCCCTTCGAAACAGCACTCCTGTGTCCTTTGGATAAATACTTAGAAGTGCAATTGCTGGGTTGTAGGGTAGTTCTATTTTTAATTTTTTAAGGAACTTCTATACTGTTTTCCAGAGTTCCTGCACCAGTTTGCATTCCCACCAGCAGTGCAAAAGGCTTCCTCTTTCTCCACATCCTCACCAACATCTGTTGTTGCCTGAGTTGTTCATTTTAGCCATTTTCACAGGTATGAGGGGGTATCTCATTGTGGTTTTGATTTATATTTCCCTTATGATGAGTGATATTGAGCATTTTTTCATGTGTTGTTAGCTATCTGGATGTCCTCTTTGGAAAAGTGTCTATGGATGTCTTTTGTCCATTTCTTCACTGGATTATTTGCTTTTTGGGTGTTGAATTTGATAAGTTCTTTACAGATTCTGGATAGTAACTCCTTATCTGATATTTAACTTGCAAATATCTTCTCCCATTCCATCAGTTCCCTTTTAGTTTTGCAGATTGCTTCCTTCACTATGCAGAAGTTTCTTTATCTTGATAAGGTCCCAATAGTTCATTTTTGCTTTTGTTTCCCTTGCCTCTGGAGACATGTCAAGTAAGAAGTTGCTGTGGTCAGAGAGGTTTTTGCCTGCTTTCTCCTTGAGGGTTTTGATGGCTTCCTGCCTTACATTTAGGTCTTTCATCCATTTTGAGTTTATTTTTGTGTATGGTGTAAGAAAGTGGTCCAGGTTCATTTTTCTGTATGTCACTGTCCAGTTTGCTAAAGAGACCTTCTTTTTATTTTTCCATTGGAAATTCTCTCTTGCTTTGTGAAAGATTAGTTAGCCATAGTTTGTGGGTCCATTTCTGGGTTCTCTGTTCTATTCCATTGATCTCTGTGTCTGTTTTTGTGCCAGTACCATACTGTTTTGATGATTACAGCTTTGTAATACAGCTTGAAGTCCGGAATTGTGAAAACCAAAGCTGGAGGCATCACAATCCCACAAAAAATTTCTAACTACCCCAGAGATCCTGAAGAAGTTAAGAATCTACCACCTGGAAAGAGAGAAGTTTGCTTATGAAATGCCTTAGTAACACCAGGATGTCTGTGGGAAGGTGGTGCTGATGTGCCCAAGATATATCTTGCAATACCAGAATTGCAATACTTGGTATCAGGAAACAGTAGGTTGTAAAACCCAAGATTGGTTCTCTGCCTCACACATCCTACCTAATATCAACTGATAATATAGGGCCACAAAAGAGACAATTAATGCAAAGAATTAAGGTATAGATCCAGGTTTTGTGGATATAGAAGATTATACACACTGGGGAAACTTCTTTAAGAAAAAGAATCTAGGGTCACCTGGGTGGCTCAGTCAGTAAAGCATCCAACTTCGGCTCAGGTCATGATCTTGCAGTCTGTGAGTTCGAGCCCCAGGTTGGGCTCTGTGCTGACAGCTCAGAGCCTGGAGCTTGCTTCGGATTCTGTGTCACCCCTCTATCTCTCTGTGTCTCCCCCACTCATGCTCTGTGTCACTCTCTGTCTCTCAAAAATAAATAAACTTTAAAAAAAATTTTTTTAAAGAAAAAAAATCTAAAATCACAAGTACAGCATCAGATACAAAATGAATTCTTATTTATAGTGAAGAAATAAATCACTATAAACTAGATTATTATAATTATTTTTATTGAGGTATAACTTGTATTAAACCAGATATTTTAGTAAGACGACACATACCATAAATATAAAATCCAGAAAAATATAATATTCTTATTAACTGCCTAACTCAATCTTTTATATCTTTTTTCTTAATCTTTTGATTGCATATTTTTTACATTTTCTTAATATGTCAATGATTTCATATTAGTATTTTCCAGTGGAGAAAGAGAAGAGAACCCCACCTTTAATGTGGCGATCCTGACTCGTTCATTTCCAACCTGGTTTCTTCTCCATGGCTCACATGCCTATTTCCAGGGCTGGGTGCCATAGGACATGCTCCAATAGCACAATGACCTGTGTCTCTGCACCCTCATGTCCCCAGGTAAGTAGGCACAGCTGACATTGGCATGTTTCTAGAAGCCTTCCCTGCTTTGGGACTGCCAGCAGTAACTTCACGATCACACGGGAGGCACACATACATGTACCCCATCTAATCAGAACTAAATGTAAACGCAAATCTGCTTTCCCTTTGGCCACATGTCAGAAAGCCTTTGATAATTTCAACCCCTCAGCAAAAGGTCTTAACCAATGGCATATAAGGAATAGCATTTTAAATAAGTTTTACAGGAACCTATGGCTACATGAACAATTCATTAGTTTCATTATCTTCATGCTGAACATGCCTTGGTGCCCCTGCAGTTTTGTTTATGGATTCTAGAAGTACAATTTTGTTAGGAATATTTTGCCAAGACAAAACCGCAATATGATTTTTTTGTCCTTTCCCCTTTAACCTATTCATAAATCTTATAATTATTTTAGGGGAAAATGTACATTTCTCCTTATGTTAAATTAAATTGCTAAAAATGTTCCCATTATCGACACAATTTGTGCTGTACTGAATTGGCTAGAGGTTAAGTGTGGAACAGACTTGTCAGTTTCTCTCATTTTACCCATGGTAACTAGCAATCCAGTGTGAAGCCATTGGCTTAGGTTAATGTGAATATTTATAAATATGTGTTATATTTTTTCCTTAGATGAGAAGAAATCCAATTAATTAAAACATTTTAATGAGTTTGTTTTCACTTTTCTGCCCTTTTAGCAATCGAAAATGATGCTTAATATGTCACAGCTTATGATTGTGACCCCCTGTGGACAATTTCTGGAGCAGGACCTTGCATTTGCAGGCTGAAGTGGGACCCAAGAAGGCAGTTGGAGGAGCAGAGAGATGCCAGGTGAGACTGTCCTGCAGCATGTGGCTTTAAAATCATTGAACAAGCATCTGCCCCATCACCCAGGAAAAAAGAACGTGATTGTCTCAAACCTTTCCCATAAAACGAGTCTATATGGTTGAGAAAGAGGGAAGAGAAAAAGGCAATAAAGAAGGTGAAGTTTGTTGTACTCTGCAAATACTTACAATGAAACTACCTACTTATGTTCTCAATTATTCGGATGCTTTGATGGATTTTTAAAGGAAAGTCTACTGGGATGATTTTAATGAACTCCACTTTCTGTTAAAGAAACTAAGGTATCATTTTAAACTTTCTGGGGATTTGATTATTTATTTATTTATTTATTTATTTATTTATTTATTTATTTATTTATTTAAAGTTTATTTATTTTGAGGCAGAGAGAGAGAGACAGAGAGACAGAGAACACAAGCAGAGGGGAGGCAGAGAGAGAAGGAGAGAGAGAGAGAATCCCAAGCAAGCTCCCACTGGATGTGGGACTCTAACTCATGAACTGTGAGATCATGACCTGAGCCAAAGTCCAGAGCAGACACTTAACTGTCTGAGCCATCCAGATGCCTACGTTCTGGGTATTTTAAAGACTTGACTTTGCCACTGTTCTCATAACAATCCACTTTAAATTAGAGGAAGTGAGCAAAAAGAAAATCCATTAAAACTCTAATGAAGTTTCTTAAAGAAGCCATAGCAATTTAGATACCTCAAGTCTACAAGGTCTTTTCATAATTTATACGAGCTGTGTTCTACACTGGTGTCTGTTGTCTAGTATTCCCCATTGTTATTTAGGCAATGAAACATAAACTATATTCTATAAGCAAAGATGAATTTTAAAATTGTATCTTTTTTATAGAGTATTTGTGATTTATTTGTTACAAATTGCATCCATTTTCAAGAAAGCAACCATCATGTGATTATTGTGAAAAATGTCATCTTTTAAAAATTGATGTTCTCGGGCGCCTGGGTGGCTCAGTCGGTTAAGCGGCCAACTTCGGCTCAGGTCATGATCTCGTGGTCCGTGAGTTCAAGCCCTGTGTGGGGCTCTGTGCTGACAGCTCAGAGCCTGGAGCCTGTTTCAGATTCTGTGTCTCCCTCTCTTGGACCCTCCCCTGTTCATGCTCTGTCTCTCCCTGTCTCAAAAATAAATAACATTTAAAAAAATTGATGTTCTATGTTTTTGTGGAGGTTTCCATAATATATTGTTTTTTACTAAGGATGAGTGGGACGGCCTTAGGCATCTCTGGTAAGGGCGAGTTATGGTTTTTCAAAATCATTTCTTGCATTGTTATTATAAGTTTGTGAGCTCAGAGTAAAAATAAAAATATAAAAAGAATGTAAATAATAAAGACATCATGCCTTTGACTTTATCCGCGAGGAAGGCTGCTGTAAGATCAATGTAATAGGACACGGTAGTTAGAACTGGTTCTCTTTCCAGACCAAAAAAAGAAAAAAGAAAAAGAAAAAATCCGGAGTAGCTACTCACAAAATAAGAGATAAATAGCACCACCGATAATGAATAAAACTAAAGAGAGGGAATACACTGTGACTCTGACTTTCCATACAAATGAAAGAGGAGGCTGGCATTATTTGACAGCTATCATTATCTTTCCACTTCATTTGTGGCACCGGAGATAATACAGCCAAGCCATGTTCTCCACAGCGATTTAAGTATGACTGGGCAGAACACCGAGCCAGCTACTACAAATTCACCAAAGTTTTTCTAGGAAAAAAAGCTTTTTTTTTTTTCTTCTTTCTTAAGGAGTGAGACAGTCAGGCATGAAACTTGCCTTATCATCAGTTCTTTGGCTGTGAGAGAGATGAGGTGATTGTGAATACAGTTACAGAATGGGATACTTCAGCTCTGGGATTATTTCTGGGATCCTGGGAGATGCCAGGAAAACCAACCAAAAGAAGCGTGCACGCTGCTGACCACGTGGCAGACTGGCACATGGGGGAGAATTGCCTCCGTGTCCCTCTAACTCTGCGGTTTTTGTGTATGCAGTTATGTTATCTATTTTTATTTCAGAATACAGTAAAGAAAGTGTTACCATATTCTGTTATTAAAGAAGACATTGGGTCTACCAGAGTTGAGAATTACGAAGATATAACATGAAGTCATATAGAAATCATACAGCAATAGGTAAGTTGTGAGTTCAGTAGCCGTTCAATAAAAATCAGGCATGCTATGCTGGTGAAAGTTTGGATAAAAAGCAGAGGGTCCAGCATTAGAAAGTTTGTGTTATACTCCATGTCATATTAACATGGTAAAATATCATGGCACTACTAAAGTTTATACATGGAAGTATATGGAAATGTGTTTATAATATGAGGTTATAAGAACATAATGACATAAATACAGTATGTACCTATGATTGGATCAATGAAAAATTAAGTGTCCAGGTAGGAGGTAATAGGTGAAACCATGATGGTGAAGGGATGGTGACAATATGAACAGCTATAGCATTTTATTATTTTGCAATATTGTGTTTTCTTTTAAATGAGGAAACAATGAGAAATGTTAAGTTGTTGTCTCTAGAAGGGAGAGATGAATGAAAGTCAGTCAAAAAATACAACTGAAATTTCATAGAAGTGATAATCAGAGGAGACTTTGCCCTCAAGATCAATAAAACTCAAATAAGCAAACTAATCAGAAGAGTCAGAAAGAAAAGGAAAGTTATTTCACGAAGGGAAATAGGCTGCTTTGTATGGGGTCACCAGGCTGGAAAAGAGAACTGTTCTCACTTTCCATTGGAAAATTCAATCAGAATTCAGTGAAGCTAGAAAGGGCATGGATTATCCTCCGAGTGGGCGGCGGAACTGATAATCATCGCATCCCGTTTTATCTGGTTTGTGTCATGATTTTGAAATGGATGACGAACACCAAAGGAGTCATGAGTAGGATTTTCAAGGCAAAAACACTTTGGTTCCTAGGTAAGCCTACATGAAACACTGTACTACAGTCAAAAGACAACTGTCCTTGTCAAATGACCAGTGTCAAGCCATCCCCAGTATCTGCAGGGCACGCATTTGGACTTTGTGAGCTGTCACCTTTTCACTCCCCTTTGTGTGACAGCATAAGTGATTTGATGTCACACAAAGCCTTTGTCGCTTTATTCCTATCGTGATTCATTAATTGATTTAATCAGTATTCGCTGAGGTTTTTCTTCTTGCCAGATATTCTTTAAAACACCGGTTAGACCCGTGAACAATAACAAAGTAAAATCTCTCTCTCATGGAACGTACATTCTATTTGGGGCTGGGGGTAAATCAAAAGTAACAAACTATAAACAACTAGCATAACAATAAGGAAACTATACAATATTTTTCTGATGCTAAAAATAAAGAAGCCTCAATATCCTGTAAGTTTTTTTCATAACTTAAGTCTAGTTTGAAGCAAGAGAGACTATCTCACACTGAGCTAATGAATAAAGTACCAAATATAGAGAAAAGGATCAATAATTTCAATCTTAGATCAGAGCAGGATTCTCATGGGTAAGATATATTTCTAATATTATTAAATATTTTATATCAAAAACAATTCAATAAATTACTATTTCGTGAATATTTGTGTTCATAAATATTTACATGCAATCAAATATTAAAATAAATATATAGATAGTCTTATACAGTTGCAAAATACTATTATAAATTTACTCTTGTAAATGAGTTTCTCTTTTTTTCAACTGTTATATCAGTTTCAAATCCTCCAGAGCTGCTGGGTCTGTGGTCCTAATTGATTAGTTTTCCTCGCTCACTCTCTAATTCTCTCTTACATATTTAGTTGGTTTCCATTCCTGATGAATATTTCTTTGGGCTCTACAATTCCATGTTTTTAATAGGGTGCGAGTAGGGAGAAAAGATGTTAATTATCTATGTCAAGGAACGTCAAAACAAATTTTTAACAATTTGTTTTGCATCTGGTAAGGAGATCTTGTAAAACCACCACCTGACAAAACCTAATTTGTAGCAAAGACTGTGCTTCTAGAAGTGATCTCATTCCCGGTAAAGGAACTGGATATTTGAACCACCACTCAGAAAGGAGGTGTTGCTAAGAGACCAAGTTCTACACTGCACACAAGAAAATCTAGCTTTGCCCTCAGCTAACCATGACCGGTCCTTGTTCTGCACCTCCATTCATTAGTAATGAAGATCTTATCAACCTCACGATTAAATAATCAAACTTAAGAACCAATTGGAGAATAAAGAATAAGACAAAGTGATCAGCTTTAGTGACTAGTGAAAAACTTGTTGGATTAACCATTGTAAAAAAATTCTGGAGCGCCTGGGTTGCTCAGTTGGTTAAGCATCCAATTTCGGCTCAGGTCATGATCTCCAGATTTGTGAGTTGGAGCCCCCCATCAGACTCTGCACTAATAGTGCTTGGGATTCTCTTTTGCTCCCCCTCTCTCAGCACCCCCTCCCCACTTATGCAAGTGCACACTCTTGGACCACAGGCGTGCTCGCTCTCTCTCTCTCTCTCAAAATAAATAAACTTAAAAAAAATCCCAAGGCTTTATGTCTTATCAATGCAATTAAAATATATAGGCATATTCTTTTGCATTGGGATCAAATTTCTGTTTTAGTATTTTAATTTTTTTTCAACGTTTTTTATTTATTTTTGGGACAGAGAGAGGCAGAGCATGAACGGGGGAGGGGCAGAGAGAGAGGGAGACACAGAATCAGAAACAGGCTCCAGGCTCTGAGCCATCAGCCCAGAGCCCGACGCGGGGCTCGAACTCCCGGACCGCGAGATCCTGACCTGGCTGAAGTCGGACGCTTAACCGACTGCGCCACCCAGGCGCCCCTCTGTTTTAGTATTTTAAATCACTGCATAGGGTTTATTTACTTGCTTAACGCTTTCTCCTCTCCTGTTCACAGGCTATTCATCCATAGTTCAGTGTTCTTCCTTTGTAAACAAGGGATTAAATTCTTGTTTGAGATTGCCACTAAAAAAGCCCATCTCTAGATATGAATGTGTCTCCTATTTTTGAATTAAAATAAAGGCTCTATAGTCCATTACATTTCTCTTATTTGTAGTAACTATCAGAAAGCTTGGAGGCAAACTTCCTACCAAATACTTTAAATCTCATCCTCCTGCATACATTTTGATTCATTTCTTTGGGCTCTGTTTGGCTTTAGCCTTAAAAATTTTTTTTCACACTATATTTTATTTTCTAAGCCATCTCTAGCCCTTTCAGAATGAGACAGGACATAAATCCCCAGGACATAATACTGGGTAGAGCTGGAAAAACTTCGTACAGGAAAAGTGTTTTTGTTGTTGTTGTTGTTGTTTTGGTTTTTTGTTCCTCCTATGCCATAAAAAACGTGCATCTTCCTGAGGGGAAAATTGAAAGTTAACTTTAATGCAACACCTAGGCATCTCTAATGTGTCCTGCTCCTCTCTCCCCTTCTGCAAAAGAGCCGGCAACTGTGTTAATTCAAGGATGGCATTCAGCTGCAGGCATCAAAAGCAAAAACCAAAATACCTGTAGAGTTCAGAGGTCCTACGAATACTTTGATTCTGTTTTGCCTTCTCTCGCCTTTTGTACTTTGATGTTCTTTGAAACTCAAAGTGATAAACTGTATGTTAAACAAAATTAAGTTGTGTTCAATTTATTAATCAGTTCTTCATGGTAAGATTTTTACCCATTCAATAGACGACGGGAAGAGGTGTAGAAAGAGAAAAAATAAGAAGGCGTGTTGTAAAATTCCAAGATAGAAGAATCACACTCTATTACCGCAATTTAACGAAATTGTAATCCAATGAATTCTCTAATTTGATATCCTTTTGAGGATTTCAACAGTGGAATCATTCTAGAAAAATATTTGTGTGCAAGTATTTAGGCCCAGACTCTTCTTGAAATCTTTACATATATGTTCACTTTATTCAACTTTATAGTCATAGCATATGCTCAATGTATACTTAAAAAGAGGCTGTCCTAAATCTGTTTCTAATTAGAAAAGAAATTCCTAATTTTCTTAGTTAATGCATTAGACTAAGGAAATGGTTTGAAGGCTGTTTCCTGTGGCTCCCTGGGGCTTCTCCAAAGTGCCTCCATGCCATCCCAAAAAGCAACTGAAAGGAGTTGCCAACACCCTCTACTCTCTAGAATAACTTTTACCTGTCGAACAGAACAGAGAAAACATATGATTTTCTTTGAAAGTGGCTAGAAATAATATTTTGTTAAAAGAAAAATTCGGAAACCATTAGGTTAATGTATTGTGCAGACACTCCTTCCTTTTAAATGTGAATGTATTACCAAGGAACCACAATATGGAGAGAAATTATCATTTATAAAGCATATCAGGGTAAACATGTTTACATGGTTGGTATGCTATTTCCAAATGGAAAGACTGTTATTTAGAAAATTAAGCCGACGAGGGCTTCTGGAGCACAGAAACTGGAAAATGTCTGGCTCATGTCACACTTCTCAAAAAAGCAAGACTGATTGGGCGTCCCCATGGGAGAACCTGGCAGCCAGATCCCAGCTCAGGATGCAGAGCCCCATGGCCAGGGATTCTGCGGGGCTGGGGGAAAGAACGTGCTGCACAGGGGCTTTCACAGATGGCCGGTCGGATATTGACAATGACTTCAGTTTAGGCTCTAGTTTCAATGTTTTCAAATGACTCTTTTAGTGATATCTGAGGACGTGCTTAGACCTTTTATTTTTTTGTCACCCCAAATTATTTAGTCATCTGCGATACTTTTCACTTCTGAACATGACATCAAGCTTACAATAGGCAAAGCTTTTTGCCTAATAGATTCGTTTCTAAGTAGAGGCTTCCAGGAGTCAACATAAACAGTACATATTTTTTTCATGAAGTCGGAAAATCTTGATGAAATCCTTTTATTTCCCGGTTGACCTCTAAAGACAGCGTAAGAATTTAGCAGGCGTAAAATCTACTTTTGCCCCCCTCTCCCCAAGTCCCTTTTGATAATCAAGTTTTTGATGGAGTTGGGGGGTATTTTAAGAAGAAAATGTTGTAAAATGATGTACACAGAGACTTGCAAAAAGTTCAAAACTGTCCTGAGGAACTTGGTAGAGAAAAGGAACAATGTGCCCTCAAACTACTTTCAGCGAAAGCTTTTTAGCGTGTTTCTCAACGAATGTGGCAAACTTAACCCTTTAAGGAATAAGCAGCAGGTACTGTTTATTATTTTAATGTATCTGATTAACAGTGAAGCTGTTTACACCCAAGAATCAAACAACACGTTTTCTAGTGAGTATATTTCTTACTGTAGTGTTCTTCAAGCACTCTGAGGATCAGACATATGTCCTACACAAGATCACATACAATTCAGTAATCGAGATGCTCTGCAGTAGAGGCAACTGTAGCTCCCTGACACCAATCACAGGAAAGCAGTGAAGTTCCCAATAAATAGAGTGTGATTATCAGCATGTTATGCAAGCTGCAGCAGAGGGCATGTCTTTTATTATCCCCATGGAAACCTCTCGCATAAAGGCCATAGAAATCATTTGCAAATATAAATATGAATGGAACCGTATTTACTTTTGATGTTTGTAGCATCCATATTAATAGCAGTAAATCATATAAAGACAATTCGCTTTCTGTTTCCATTTGCAAAAAAATATGAAATGCATACTATCCAATAAGCAACAGGTACATACAATGCCATTTGCGTCAGTGTCAGCATGCTGAGAAAGGTAACACACATGTAACTCAGTTGCAAAGCACTGCAAAAGAGATGTCACATGCAAGCACTGTATCACAAATATATTTTTCAAAGCATGGATTACATCTGTAAGGAAAGTATGATGGAGAGGAATTCTGACAGGAAAGGGGCGAGAAGAAAATAACCCAAAATTAAATTAACAGAAAGTTATTCTGTTTGCAGTTACTAAATTATTTTTAAAGATATGAAACTGTAATAAATCTAAACTGTTACATTTCATGTAATTCCAAAGAAAAAGAAGAAAACACAAACAAAACCCAGGGAGAAAAATTGGCAGTCTTGGGTTATTAAGTTTTCTAGCCATTAACAAATTCCAGTGACTTAGTTACAGTTCAACTAAGAATTAAAAACAAAACCAGGAAAAAAATGCTTATATCCAGCAGCAGTTATCCAAGACCTATGAGATATCAAAATCTAAGCAAACTAGAAATTTCAGTGGGAGTCTACTTATATTCCTACTTTCCTTCTTTGTTCTACTGATGTGGCTGGTATCCTTTGGAACAGCTTCCTTATGTGAGAGAAATGGGGAAGCAATTTTAAACATCCTATGCAATAGACAAAAGTATATATTGGGTGAAGAGGTTTCTTTTTCATATTTTAATACTAGACGGGTGCATACAAAGCAATCCTCTCCAAAACTTTTATTTGTTTTCAGGAAAAGAAATAGAAATGCAGACTGCAGGCTGAAGCTTACTTAGTGAAAATAACAAGCAAACAAAAAAAGCAGGAAATTTGTCATCAAGATGGAAAAAATAAACACTTATTATTCCAAGGACATTGTGACAGAGAGCATTTTATACTAGATTTTGACACGTTAGTTGGAAGTTCTGGCAGTAATTAGCAGCATGATCTTAGGTGACTCAAATAAACTTTCTAGTTTCTTTCTCTACAAAGGGAGGGAGTTAAACCAAATGATTTCAAAATCTTTTCAAATCTTAACACTACTATTTTACTTTACAACAAGGTAAACAAAAATTCAAAAACAAACATTCCAAATGGCTTTATGAATCTTTTTTTTTTTTTTTGTAGAAAATATGGTTTCAAAAATCAACTTCATTTGGTGGCTTGTATTTTTTAGATTACATCTAGTTTTAACAGATAATCATCTACTGGGCACTCTGAGATAGATTTATGTAACAAAGTACTATTATTCTTTAAAGAAAATTACTTCGGGGCGCCTGGGTGGTGCAGTCGGTTAAGCGTCCGACTTCAGCCAGGTCACGATCTCGCGGTCCGTGAGTTCGAGCCCCGCGTCAGGCTCTGGGCTGATGGCTCAGAGCCTGGAGCCTGTTTCCGATTCTGTGTCTCCCTCTCTCTCTGCCCCTCCCCCGTTCATGCTCTGTCTCTCTCTGTCCCAAAAATAAATAAATGTTGAAAAAAAAATTAAAAAAAAAATAAAAAAAAATAAAGAAAATTACTTCAAAAGCCTGTTATTGTCTTAGTGTCATGACAATTAAATTGTCTACACTTAACGATCAATACAGTTGGTTAATCAGCAGTCATGATCAAAATTTTGCTCTTAAAAAATATTTCCCTCTCATGTGACTGCAGAGCAAATATTTAATTTCTGAAATGTTTTGCAAGTGGCATCTTGCTCTTATCTTAATTTTTTTCCTCTACCAGGAAGGGCTATAGCTCATCTATCTGACCTGAAGTTAAATGATCATTGTTAGTAAGTCTTAACGTAATATAAAAGTAAAAAAATAAGTTAAGATGTTATATTTTGTAATATTAAGATTCATAAAGAAAGTGACTTCACTAGAAAGAATATAAAGACAATGGGAATGTAAAATATTGTAAGATAGATTTTTCATTCAACAGCATCTGAGCCCCTGGGCGATACGGTCTTTTCAGCCCCAAATGCTGCACTTGGCTATTTACTGTCAGAATTGAACAAGAGAGTACCAAGAGGTGACAGAGAGGGTCACCTGGACACCAAATACATTCCTTGAGTCTGCATTACGTAGCCGCATCCTGCTTCCTCCTGGGAAGGCCAGGACTATACTTCCTGCCTGCTTGTCCATGGACACATGGACTCAGGCAACAACCTTAGCTGAGAGTTTAATAAAACCCATGTTCCAAACCTTGATATAAGGGTTCATCCTTTAGGAACCAGAATATCTAACCCTGGAGCCCAGCACTGTGGGGACAATAGACACAGGTCTTTGGGAAGGATGATAAGTGGGGTCATTTCGACTTCCATCCCTGAAGAGCCAGACACCACGGGGTACAGACAAATCATCCTTACTGTGCCCTACCCAACTTCCTCACCCACAGAATCCTTGTGCTTGAAGATAGCTGTTTTAGATGACTAAGTGTTGGGGTGGTTTATCATGATAGCAGCAGTAGTATTGGTTTTAGTATTAAGAGCGGAGTGCTAAGCTGATAAAAACCTAAAATATGCAGCACTGGCTTTGGGACTGGGAAGAAGTTGGGAAAACTTTCAGGAGATTGTTAGTCCAAGTTGGACAAAAGAGGACACTTGTTATGCACAGGCAAAATTTCAGCAAAACTATTTTCTGCAATAACGGCTAATAGAAAATATACCTGAGGAATATGGTGACCTGGCTAGATTAGCAAGCAGTGTTGAAAATGTATTTGGTTATCAGCCGCTAACTTAGAAAATGAGAGAGAAGAGAGATGAGCTAAAAGAGTAAGTTAAAGGAGCCAGCACTTACAGGGTATGAAAATAAAGCTGCTTCTCATTCTCACAATTGGATGAGTCTTGAGGACGTCATAGGAAAATATAAGTGTATCTTCATGCAAGGGACAGGTGAATTGTAAGCCTATGGGAAGACTACAATATATTGCATTTTCAAAAGATGGCCACACCAGTCTACACCCTACCCAAGATGCTATTTTTGCAATGAGATTGTGACGCTCCTCCTCCTATAAAAAGGCTGGGTCTATGCGGCACCACCTGAAATCTCCTGGACTTTTGTGACTTCCTTGGTCAATAGCAGAGGGGAAAGATAACGCTATGTGATCTCTGGAGTCAATCATAAAATGTCATGCATCCAAGTTTGCTTTTGGAGAAGGCTTGCTCTCAGTAACCATTTGCATACTGTGAGGGAGTCCAAAGTAGCCATTTAGAGAGACCACAGAAGAAGGTCACTGGTAAATGTTCTATTTGAAAGCTCACCTGAGATCCAAGATACAGTTGGCGCTAACAGCCTCACATGTGAGTGAAAACACCACCATTTCCTTCCAGTCACCATCTGTCAGGTGAACTCGGCTTTTGAGTCTTCCCAGCTAAGGCTCCAGAGACAATTAGTTCTCGCAGTATGCTATTCTTAGCTCTAACACAAAGAATGCAAGTATTGTTTTATGCTACTAAACCTGGAGTGGTTTGTTTGTAATAGATAACTGATAAACTGTGAAGCAATTTTGAAAAACGAATCAACCACACTTTAATGTTTACATTTTTGTTCATTAGATGTTTACTTTGAAAAGATTTCAGTTCTGCTTTCTTATAAATATAGAGGTTTTCTTACAAATCTGAGATAGGACCAACACAGTGGTCATGTATTTTAAAATACATGAACATAGTTTTCCTTAGCGAAATAGGGAATTTTGCATTTTTCTTCATGAGCTCAGATTTCTCTTATATACCCCTTAAGGGGTGCCTCAGCGATTCAGTCGGTTGAGCGTCCGACTTCGGCTCAGTCATGATCTCATGGTTTGTGGGTTCAAGCCCTGCATTGTGCTCTGTGCTGACAGCTCGGAGCCTGGAGCCTGCTTCGGATTCTGTGTCTCCCTCTCTTTTTGCCCCTCCCCTGCTCATGCTCTCTCTCTCTCTCTCTCTCTCTCTCTGTCAAAAATGAATAAACATTAAGAGACAATTTTTAAAAATATACTAATGTAACCTAAGTGTCTTCAACTATTTTTGACAGCCTTTTGGAGCATTAAAATTTGGGGGTAGATATTTTGTGAAGGAGGCTTAAACTATACCAACTCCGCCTCCTCAAGTTGCTAGAAGTATTACCTGATGACTTGTGAAGCTGTAATTATGTGCGGGAGCAGTGTCTCACCACGCGAACCTTGCTCCAATTCAAACACTGCTATACAATCATAGGCAAACACCATGTACACTTCATAAAAGTAATTTATTAATTTGTTTTTTACAATGCTGTAATTTTTCAGGGCAAAGGATGGGGTAAAGAGAAACTTCCCGGAATCAAATTCCAGTTCAATACAGTATAGGACAGGGGAAGCTGACATCACAAATGGAATTTTATACCTCAGATTCAGTAGCGATTTCCTAAGAACTCTGGATACCTTCTTAATGTTTTATCAACAAGACAATGACACGCTATCAGCATAAAAATGTATAAATCCCCAAACCCAAATCTATAGGTAAGCTGGAGATACGCTGTTATTTTCAGTATTTGCATAATACTCTCTGGGAGGTGGTATGCACATTGGATAGGGGAGGAGCTTTGGGAATAAAATCCTTTGAGGAAAGCAATTACATCAGTGAGAACTCCTTTGGTTAGAGAAAATATACACATATTTAGAGATATCTGTCTATCTATCTATCTATCTCACATCTTATAAAGAATTATTAAAAATCCAAACCAAACTGTCGCAAACACATTGTTATTTGACATACAGTGTGAGTCTGGTCCGTTAGTGGCGTTGAGCTAACACGGTTCCGTTTATCAAGAGGAAGACGTTCCCTTCCTCCGTTGTTGGTTTTCAACCCTAGGTTGACAGAAGAGTGTGAGACTGGGGTTATTCCAGGACAGGGACATGCAGTGACACTCAGTGGGTAGAGAACAGGTAATCTGAAAGTCTCACAATCCTGAGGACAGAACCCATAATGAACAAATGTGATATACACATTCAATACAAGTAAGACACTGAGAAAAATGCCTGCCATGTAGAAAATGATCAGTAACAATTAGATGTTACTGTTATTATTATTTGTATTACCATCATCTTCATCATCATCCTCCCCATTTCACATGTATGGGAAACAAGACACAATGAACTGTTCATACATAATATGTATGCACCTCTTTCCCATTCCATTGTTAGACTTTCTGACATGTGAGTTCGTTGTCGTTCTCACATAAATCTTTCTGGTGCCTAGATTTCCTGGAACTGACTGTTTATATCAGTACTCATTCTTTGCCTGATCTAATTCCCTAGCAGCTCCCTTTCAGTTCCGTTGTGCTCTAGATTTCTCATGCTGATGCTGCTTTTACCCATTTTGTGTATGCGATAAATTCTGGATAGAGTGGTCTTTGCAAGACCCTAGATAAGGTCACAGGACACTCAGCTATGACTCAGCTATGGTCTGGCTTACCTAGTCTGCAGTCTGTACCTGCGTGAGATTTGGAAATCGTGGAGGAACTGGAACGCAGAAAAGACATTGTATCAGAACCTCACTCTTCGGCTTCCAGAAGAGTCAAGAGCAGTGAATTGATGAACTGCCTGCTTATTACACCCATGTCTATCACATATTGCATTTTTCAAGATCCTGCATGGATTTCAAGGGGAACCACTGTATATAACAATTTATATTTGTTGGACAAGAGACAAAGTCATCAAGTGTGTTAAAAAAGAGATCTGGGGGCACCTGGGTGGCTCAGTCGGTTGAGTGTCCGACTTTTGATTTTGACTCAGGTCATGATCCCAGGGTCGTGGGATGGAGCCCCGTATTAGGCTCTGTGCTGAGCATGAAGCCTGCTTGAGATTCTCTCTCTCTTCCTCTCTCTCTCTCCCTCTGCCCCTCTCCCCCACACTCTCTCTCTTTCTCTAAAATTAAAAGCATATATATATAAAGAGATCTAAATTAAATTTTGAAATAAATTTAAATTGGTATTTTTAATAGAAGAGATTCATCTGTCAGAAACTTGATTTCTTTTTCTCAAATATAATCATCTCCTTGTAATATCACTTAACTTAAACTAGACAGTTGGGTTTGCAGTCATTTTCAATTCTAGCTTTTTATTTTTTATTTAAAACATTTTTTAATGTTTATTTTTGAGACAGAGCATGAACAGGGGAGGGGCAGAGAGAGAGAGAAAGAGACACAGAATCTGAAGCAGGCTCCAGGCTCTGAGCTGTCAGCACAGAGCCCGATGCAGGGCTCAAACTCACGGACCTTGAGATCATGACCTGAGCTGAAGTCGAATACTTAACCGACCGAGCCACCCAGGTGCCCGTAGCTGATTTTTTAAAAATCTAGTGTACATTTGAATTTAATGTCACACATCCTTACCAACAGCCTTTGATCTCTTTGCCCCATACCTCCAGATAATATCTTTTATTTTCTTTACAAATGTCATGCATAGTTCAATCCCCAAGCCCTCAAATGATTTGTCTTTAGAAAATGCATTGCTGTTTGTAACATTACATATTTATGTGTGCACACAAGGATGTATGCTTCACTGTTGGGGTCAATGTCCTAGAAGCACTGTAATAAGAGCTCACAGCTAGTGGCAAACAACAATCTTGAGAAATGTGCTTCTTGCTACTGAAAGTTTTGCATTTGCTGACCTAATCCCAGAGCCTGGTGGAACCAGGGAGAATAACACCAACGTTCCAATTCAAAATGTCCTTTCTAATTTGAGTCACTTCACTCCTTCCTTTCCCCAATCACACCCTTCCACACTCCTGCCCTCTTTCCCACACATTTTTGAAATTTATATCTCCAAATAGAAGACAAAGAGAAAGAAGACAGCCAGCAGAGCAGCCCTGAAACAACCTTTAAAAAGAAGAAAGAGAAAAGGATTAGGTAAATCATGGATGTTCCTTTTCATCATTTTAAAAAGGGGGTAAAAAAAAATATAAGAGTAAAGACTAAAACTCATAAAAAGGCAAAATTCATCCCTTCTCATTTCCTCATGCCCCACACTCCACTCCCATCAACCTTTATTTTTCCTGTATTTCAAAACTCTGAATATTTATCTTATCTTTCAAGTTGTTTGTGGAGCACTTACAGGGAATATTATTTGCCAGTGAACAAGTGCCCCTCACTCCGCAACAAGCAGTTCACGGCTTAAGTTTGCTTCACCTCGAAATCCCACTCCTATCATCTTTGCATGGCTGCACATCCTAATCTAAAGTAGCATTAATCCTGGAGCTTCGAAGGTGATCTACAAAGTCGCACCCCCCTTTCCTCCGGAGCCCAGAGCCAGCGACCGGCTCCAGGGGGACACGCGGAGAAGCCGGGACTGACACTTCAGGACAGCTCAGCTCACCTAGGCCGGCGGTAGCACGGAGACCCTTCTCCCGCCTTTGCCCCGCGGAGGCTCCCTCTGCCGGTGAGAAACCGGGCGAGGGAGTGCAGAACGCCCTAGACAGCACGAGAGTGGTGACAGATCTTTCACCTGGGCGCATATCGGGAGATTGCTGCGGTGCTCGCTGAGACTACTGCTGGACCTGGAGAAAGAGTGCTCTAAGGGAAAGAAAAAAAAAAAGTGTGAGGCCGGTAATGGATGAGGAGCAAGAGGGGTAGAAGAGAAAGAAACGGAAGGGAGAAGGAGGATGCTGCCGTGGTTGCCAGCGTAGCAGCCCGCGCCTCCAGAGCGACCGGCCTAGCTGCCCGGGCCCCGCCTTCCTGCTCACCCGCCCCGCCCCGGCCCCGGCCCGGCCCCGCCTCCCCACTCGGTGGCCCCGCCTAGGCCCTGCCTCCCCGCGCCCCCGCCCCCGCGCCGGCCCCGCCTCCCCATCCGACCGCCCCGCCCCGGCCCCTCCTCACCTTGCGGCGGCCGCCCGGGGGCGGGAGGGTGGTGCCCCCGCCTCAGTGTCGGGGAAGGGGGAACGCGGCAGCCCCGCCTCCTGCCGCAGCTAGCCCGCCGCCCAGCGGGGACCGCGAGAGTGGCAGCCACCTAGAGCCTGCCAAGCCCCGAATTCCAGAGAATTCCCGCTCCGCCGCCAAAGGGAGACCAGCGCCCTCGGAACAGAGGCACCCGAGAGACCTTCTTCTCTGACTCCTTAGGGAAATGGGGGTTCCCCATAAATGCCCGCCTCTCCTTTCTCTGTCACTGTGAGGCGAGGGTTCCCGTCCTCCCCCCAACCCATGGAGAAGGCCCATTGGACTTGCCTCCACAAACCTGACAACAGTTGAATCCAGAAAACATCTCTCGCCAGTATAAAAGGTGCAATAGAAAAGTTTGTAGAACTGAAGAAATGAATTCTGTTCCCCGTTTTCCTAATCAGATTCGTTGGTTAATCCTACAAAATGTTATTAACACCTAGTAGGTGCCGCGCGTTGTTCCAGGCACTGGGGATACATGAGTGAACAAAGCAGACAAAATCGCCTGTCCTTTTTGGAGCTTCTCTTCTTCTGCACTAAGCTGTGATTCAGGGACAAGCCACTCAGCTTCTCTCTTTCTCTTTTAGCTGGAAAATAACGCGTGTCCCACACACCTCACGCAGTAAATGTAAGAAGATAATGACCTAATGAATAAGAGCGCAGAAGTCTCTGAAGACTATAAAGAACTCTACAAACCCAACACATCAGGCTGCAGAGCTCAATCTTACCCATTTTTAGAGTTCAAAGTCCAACTGAGAAAATGAGCAAAAAATAACGATAGCGTCTGGCACGTTGGCTCTGATCAGTTGGAAAGCCTAACCAGCAAAAACTGAAATTCTTAGTTTACTTTAAATTTTGAGTACTTGGATTTCTCTCCTGTCCACACGTAGAGGACAATCGCAGAACCACCCCCTCTCCCCATAATTGATTGTCTTGGCTTTAGCTCTCCTTAATTGAGACATCGCACTCTCCCTGTTTTGAAAAATGGCTCAAATAAACAGAGAGGTGGGTGGTGAAAATTTTCCGTAAACAGTATCAAGAATTCACAGAGGGTCACAATGCTGGATTATGTCAAGGAATTTAGGGAAGAAATTCAGTTTTAGAATTTGGCTATATTACATATAAGTCCCATCATCTACTTTTTCGCATAGGTGGTGGTGTTTATGAAATTTCATGAAGCAGTTAAGACTGCCAAAGTCCCCCTCAGGCTAATTCACAATCAACTTTCAAACAGACTGTGACTATCCTGGAATCATCGCCCATAAAGTACCAGTTTAACAGAGGTTAACACTACAGTGGCCATCGGAACAACAGCATCTGGAGATGCCTTCCATGTTGTAGGAGTCTGATAATATTTACAGTCAAGTGTGACTCACAGGCTGAGGCTTCCACTGAAGTTTAATTAGCTTCAAAATTATAATAAGGTTCTGCACTACCTTCTGCCTACTCTATTTCTCTCCCAAATGTATACTTGTATCCCTGTAAGAAAACAAAGAATTTGGAAAGTAGGGAATTGAGATGAGATGCCCCCAAAACTCTTGCAAAATCTACTGCAATAATTCAATAATAATGGCAAACTATCCTGTGTTGTTTATATATTTACTAATTTAATACTTATAATAACCTCATAAGGTAGATGGATCAGGGACATGGGTTTTTGGCCCAGACTGAATTCAGAGAATATGCTCATAACCACTCGGCCACATTGCCTCCCAGCAAAAACTAAATGACGATAAACCTGTGAGGGTTGATGTTATGTCAACTTGACCGGGCCATGGGTCACCCAGATATTTGGTTAAACATTATTCTGAATGTGTCTGTAAGGATGTTTCCGAATGAGATTAACATTTGAATTGTTAGACTAGAGACTGTCCTCCCCAATTTGGGGTGGGGGGGGGGCTTCATCCTGTACTTTAAGGGTCTGAATAGAATAAGAGGCTGAGTAAGGGAGAATTTGCTTTCTCTGCATCTTCAAGCTGGGACACTGGTTTTCTGCTGCGTTCAGACTCAAACTTGGACTGGAACTATCCTCTTAGCTCTCCTGGTTCTCCAGCTTGTGAATTGCAGACCTGGAACTTCTCAGCCTCCATACCCGTGTCTGTCAATTCCTTATTATAAATCTCTCTGTGTGTCTCTCTCTTTCTCTTTGAGAAACAGAACCAGTGGGATGTTTCTCTGGAGAACCCTGACAAATACAAAACCCATAGGCTTACTATTAGTCCAGAGCATGCCTGCCCGCACTATTAGAGACAAGAAGCCCCTGAGTCTTCCTCTAAGGTCATGTGTGTGATGAAAACGATAGGATTTCTGCTTTATTTTTTCTTCTAGATCCAGATGCAGATCAAAGCAGAAAACAGACAATCCCAAGAGAGGCATGTGCTTCACCGTGTGTACTAGGTTAAAGTTGCATCAAAAACGTTTCTGAATGCAAGACAGTACACAGAGTTAAAAGGTAAAGCACAGATTCTTTCTGACAGACTAGACTTTTCTCAGTAGAAAGTTGGATATTCGACTTTGTTTTATTAATTTTTTTATTTTTTTCTCTTCAAAGTTTCATTTAAATTCTAGTTAGTTAACTTAGAGTGCATTTTCAGGTTTCAGTGGTTCATCTCTTACAGTGCTCATCACAAGTGCCCTCCTTAATACCCATCACCCTATTAGCCCATTCCCCACCCACATCCCTCCGTCAACACTGTTCTTTATCCTTAAGAGTCCCTTATGGTTTGCTTCCCTTTCTCTCCTTAACCCACTTCCCATATGTTCACCTGTTTTGTTTCTGAAATTTCACGTGTGAGTGAAATCATATATTTGTCCTTCTCTGCCTGACTTATTTCGCTTAGCATGATACACTCTAGCTCCGTCCACTTAGTTGTAAATGGCAAGATTTCATTCCTTTTGAAAGCTGAGTAACATTCCATTGTGAATCTTTATATACCACATCTTCTTTATCCATTCATCAGTTAATGGACACTTGGGCTCTTTCCATAATTTATTGTTGATAATGCTGGTTTAAACACTGGGGTGCATGTACCCCTTTGAATGTATTTTTGTATCCTTTGGATAAATACCTAGCACTGCAATTGGTGGGTCGTAGGGTAGTTCTATTTTTAACTTTTTGAGGAACCTCCATACTGTTCTCCAGAGTGGCTGCACCGCTTTGCATTTCCATCAACAGTGTAAGAGGGTTCCCCTTTTTCGAATCCTCGCCAACACCTGTCTTCTGTATCGTTAATTTTAGCCATTCCGACAGGTATGAAGCAGTATCTCATCATGGTTTTAATATAATCTCTAGTTCTTTCTCTTAAGGGATTCAGCGGAGATAAACATCAGTACTTATTTGTAAAGGCAACAGACTATGTCAGAGTTATCAGCACCTTTGACATAGAAATGATCCATCAACTTATGGGTGTTTTATGCGGATAGGCACATAAAAGTGAAAATGCTTACATTATGTTTATCTCCGTATGTATGAAATAGAAGAACCTGTGTGTTCTCTGCTGAGTGGCTGCATGCTACCAGTGATATTGTCTGTCTGGTCTGCTTCTTTTACTCCCTTATTGCGGGAACTTGTAGGAGTTCTGTTAATAATTGCTGTTTTTAGTGTCTACAGTTGAGAATGTTAGTGAAATCCACTTTGTGAGGTTTCCTCTGATCAGCTCCACAGACAGAAGCTTCAATATCTACGTTCTCTGTAATAAATTCATTATAATTCCTATCACATTAATGGAAACTGTCTATGTATATTTTAATTATATTGTAAACTCTTTGAAAACATGGAGCACAATCCTTTCTTATACACTTATGAGAATTAAGAGATTGAATTTTTAAGAAATATCTAGAGATCGAAAGAGTTTAAGCCAAGATTTATAAAAGAGGGTCTAATAAAATCCCTCATTACTACTGTGAAAGAAAGAAATCTGACTCAATCCAAAATCTTTCTTTTATTATACTAATTTGAAAACATTAAACAGAATTGCTCTGGGTGAAGCGGAGTGGTTGCATCCGGGCTTTGTCTTCTTTGCACCACCCCTGCCAAGAGGCTCCATACAATACAGTCTGAGAACTGCTGTCTTACAGGAAGCAGGAAATGATGGTTGCAAAGGTACAGGTGCGAGTGTCATCTAGGGAGGAAGAAGGAATATTTATTCATCTGAGATAATAAAAAAGAGGTGAGAACAGAGAGTACATTCACAGAAGTACTTGAATACATTGCTTCTAAGGGGTATTTGCATATGGTGGGATTTGAGGTACAACTGTAGACAGGGGAGATATTTTAGCACAGGGGACCTATTACCTATGATCATATTGTGAAAGCGACTGCCTGGTTTACCATGTAAAATTAGCTCCGAGGTACCCACTGGAAGTCAGTCACATTTTATAGTTTTTATAAGCATCCATTTGGTGTCAGAAAAATAGGAGTTTGAATTTCTTAATATTGTGTAACTGAACAATTTTCTCAAAGTTATCATCTATAAAGTCCATTTATGTAATAAAGTTTACCTCATGGGGTAGAGTAAACCATTATATAATTCTTGAGAAGCATTGAGTGTTCAATAAATGCTGGTATTGGCTACATGAAAAAGTTACTGCTGTGCCAATAAAGAGATTAACTTAGGTTTTCTTCAATTAAAGAATTAGAAGAAGCAGCTCTTTCCAGAGAAGTGAAGGTAGGAGAATCATGCCATGGCAGGTGGAAATTAAACATATGTATGTGTGTCTATATATAATATATACGTGTATAAAATATAATTATACACAATACACAGATATCACACACACACACACACACACATATACACACACAGATACGTGCCATATATAGAGATCTTGTTATATCTGTTAATAATTCACAATTTTTGTTAGGGTTTCACAAACAAAATTGAAGGAAAATACTCCAAAAAAAAGCAGTCAAGAGTTTTAAGAAACATTTTGGCAGCAGGTAAGAAATATGGTTAGTTCTGACTGTAATACATTTCCCATATCTGAACATGTGTGCCATTAAAAAAATCTTAAAAATTCTTATTGTGATGACTTCATTTTGATGAGATGAAGAGAAAGGGTAAGAAGGTAGTGGCCTGTGAGTATGGGGAAATCCCCACAGAATATTGGTATTATTACCTACCCTTGGAAAAATGGAAGTAAAACCAATATTGAATATTTCAAGTTTAAACATCAAGTGTATTTTATTCAAATATGAATAAGAACATCTGGTTGGCAAATGTTTTGATCCTTCAAGTAAGATTATATAGTAGTGATAATAATTTTCCACTTACAGGGACTTGAGTGAACCAATGAGGGGCAAGTTTCTACTTCTGATGGAATTACCTTGGGAAAATGGAACTATTTATAAAAAGGTCTGTTTCTGATGGACAAATGTATGTGTGTAGGAGTGGCACCCCCTAACTGTGGGAATAGTGGGTTTCTGTGAAGCAAAGTGTGCCTATGTAGACAATGCTTCAACAACTAACTGGACCTCTTCTGAGATTCCCTTGTAATATCCACATCATAATCTAAGAATGCCATTGACATCCCATGTGTCCCAGCCATATTCAGCTTGAGAAAGGAATATCTGGGCCAGACAAATATCCTTACCTCAGGGAAAATAGATAAGACAAAGGGTGTTTTCATTTCTACCTTGTCTATAGCACCCCTTAAAAATCCTTTTCTCCCTTTCAATTTTGTGTCAAGATGCTCAAGTCTACTGAACCAAGTTGCAATTAGAGAGACTTTGACAGAGTACTAAAGCCATCATGTAACACGCTGATTCTGTTTATGAAAGTCAAACGCTCTAAACCAGGAACTTAAGAGTACCAGAGGCCCAATTATTGGTGCTAAGTAAATGGATTCTTGGCTTCTATTAAGAATAGTGATGCTTTAGTCTATAAAGTGGTGTTTCTATTACCCTTATCCCTGAGCTCCTATGTGAAATCAACTCAAGAGGACAAATTAAATGGGAATTAGAAAAAAAGAGATTGTCATCTTGCTACCTTTTAGGACTTAGGCATTCTTATACATTTATACATTGCTATACATTCTTTTAAACATAATTTGAATTTCTGAAGTGTTGTGACTGAGACCAACTGTTTTTCACTAACTTAAGAAATGAATTTAAAAAAATTTTTTTTCGACGTTTATTTATTTTTGGGACAGAGAGAGACAGAGCATGAACGGGGGAGGGGCAGAAAGAGAGGGAGACACAGAATCGGAAACAGGCTCCAGGCTCTGAGCCATCAGCCCAGAGCCCGACGCGGGGCTCGAACTCATGGACCGCGAGATCGTGACCCGGCTGAAGTCGGACGCTTAACCGACTGCGCCACCCAGGCGCCCCAAGAAATGAATTTTAAAATATGAAAGTAAAAAAGAGATTGTAATCCAGTGAAGTCTCTCTCAATTATATTAAAAAGATTGAATTAGAGACAATATTTTTTACATTATATCAATTATATTAAAAAGATTGAATTATAAAAAGATTTTACATTATATCGAGTATTTGGGCATGTTATTACACTAAGTTAAATTCTTCCTGAGAATGGTTTAAGGGTATAAACTTAGAACAAGTAGTACATAAGCCATAATGATCCAATGCACAGTATAATGAATATAAATAATATTGTACTATAATTATGTAATGTGGAAGATGTTGCTAAAAATGGCAATCATATTACAATATCTAAATGTAACATGCTATACACCTAAAATTTATACAATGTTATATGTCAAATACATTCAGCAGAAAAATTCTTCCTGAATGTTAATGCAGAAGTACTATAGGTTTTGGATAGAGATAAATTTAAAGTAAACATCAAAGATGAAAAGAATATTATTTGAACTATTCCATTAAAAATCCTCACCTTATTATTTTGAATCTCATCTTTGCTTTTGAAAGGATATGTTTTGCTTATTCTTGCCCTTGAATATATGTATTCTCTCTCAAGTTAAGTAATCTATTTGTTACTACAGTCTATTAGCTAGACTGTCTTAAAAGAATCAAGATGTTTTCACAGCCACCCTTTTGAGCTAATGGAAGAGGGAAATGCTTCTAATGCCTCCCCTCAAAGGGACACATATATTTGTGCAATTAGGAAAGTTTCTATTAGTAACTAAACATTTTTGAAGCAATTTTGAAAGATGACTTCCAAATGTCATACATTTTATTTGATTAACTTTATTAAAATTTTAATTAGTAGAAAACCTTTGGTATATGGATTTGTTAGCAACCCATTAGGTCAACCGTATTTAAACAAACCATGTCCATTTTCTTTCCACTAAAATCGGTTTCTCTCATCTAATTGCCTGCCAATTTAGGTAATGACATTTTCCATAAATGATGTCAAATCACTTCCTGAAAGATAAATCATTATCCTGTTTGTGCAAATGCTCTAGATTTGTTGATGGTTTTAAACTCGAGTTTTTTCCCTAATTAGGTGGTTATTTTTGAAAGTCTCTTACGAACTTACTTCCTTTTATTTTTGCATTCACCTGGCCACTTAGTAAGGTAGGTAGTTTATATAAATGTATCTTCCATTTTTATCATTCTTATCAAAATAAATCTAATCTTACAACCCCCAAATCTATAATGGCACAAATGACATGTACAATTTATGACTATAAAGAAATAGAGTTCTGATTCAAGAGAGTGACGTAGGAAGACTCTGAACGCCCCTTCTCCGGGAACACACCAAATTATACCTATTAATAGAACGATTCCTCCTGAAGAGCTGAGGACTGATTGGACAGCTACTGAACCACCAAAGATAGAATGGGAAGAGAACAGTAATAGAGAGGAGACATGGTAATAAAGGGAAACCTCACCCCCAATGTTGCAAATGGCATGGGAGGGATAGTACTGAAGGACTGGGAACAGATCTTTCTGTCCTAGGGCACAGAAAAGGTGTCATGCCTTAAAAGAGCAACTAGCATATAAAAGAGACAATGCTAGAAATTCTGCCAAGTGGTGCATGAGCTCTAGGAAAGCTCTCCAGGTCAGAGGGACTGGAGAGCAACAAGGTTTATGATCCCAACTCACCTTGGAAGCCTGTACTGGAGCAGAGTCCAGACACTGTGGGCTGATTGTCTCTGTGGGCTTGTGATTTCAGCAAACCCAGGGTCCATAAGCCCATACAAGCCCTAGATGCACTGGGACACAGAAAAAGAAGCAGAAATTTAAAAGGGCCGAGGAACTGTGGGAACACTTTTTCCCCCTCCACTTTAAAAGCCCAGATTGGAGGTGGGTCTGGATGCCATAATTCGTGGATCCCCACGCCATAACTGGCAGGTCAGATCATCACAGACAGCTTGTGACCTCAGTGAGTCCAGGATAGGCAAGCCCACACCAGCCCTACTATTACTAGGATGCAGTGGTTTAAGAGAGCCTAGGAACTGTGGGAATGTTCTCTTCCACACCTGCTTGAAAGCCCAGACCAGAGCTGAGTCTGGAACCTGAAAGGGTGGGGCTGGACTCCATAATTAAAGGGTCCCCATGCTGTAAGGGGTTGATCCAGATGCCAAACTGGTGGGTCCAGTCGTCACAGGGACCTTGTGACCTCAGCAAGTCCAAGGCCCTGAAGCCCACATAAGCTGCCTTGTTGTGCTGAGACACAGAAAACAAGCCTCAGTTTTGTGTTGGTTTTCTAAAAAATTTTTACTTTCTAATATAGTTTTATTTTCTACTTAAAAAATTAATCTTGTCTTGCTTTGTTATTGATTGATTGGGGTTTTGTTCTTTTCTTTCTTATTCTCTTTTTCTTTCTTATATTTTTCTTTTTTAGTTTTTTCTTTTCCTTTTATATTTACTACTTTCTTTTTTCTTTAATATTATTTTTATTCTTTCTGTAAAAAGCCACGGTTTAAGAGAGAAACTAGCATATACAACCACAGCTCTAGCCAGCCAACAACAGTCACCAAGCACACAAAATCTGCATGGGGGACATCATACACAAGACCACTCCTTCAAGTGTAGGATAAGTTGCCATTTTGCCTAGTTCATAGAACCAAATACAGAAAGCTAAACAAAAGGAGGAGACAGAGAATATGCTCCAAAAGAAAGAGAAAAAAATTTCAGAAAAAGAAGTGAAACAGATAAGTAAGAGGCCTGGTAAAGAATTTAAAATATGATTGCAAAGATACTGAGCTTCAGAAAAAAGTGGAAGACTCAGTGAGACCTTCAAAAAAGATAGAAAATATTAAGAAGAACCAATTAGAACACAATACCATACAAGAAGAATACAATAACTGAAATTAAAAAAAAACGCACTAGAAGAAATAACAGATTAGAGGATGCAGAAAGTATCAATGATCTGAAAGAGTAATGGAATGTACACAAGCTGAACAGCAAAAAGAGAAAAATTTTTAAAATATGAGGATAGATTAAGAGATCCTTTGGATAACATCAAGCAAACAAATATTTGCATTACAAAAGTCCCAGAGAATAAAAGAGAAAGGTGTAGAAAACTTACCTGAAGAAATAATGACTGAAAACTTTGCTAATCTAAGGAAGGAAATAAACATCCATGTCCAAGAAGCAGACAGAGTTCCAAACAAGATGAACCCAAGGAGATCCACACCACAGCACATAATAATTAACATGTCAAAGATTAAAGATAAAACCAGAATCTTAAAAGCAGAAAGAAGGAAACTAAAATTTACCTACAAGGGAAAATCAATAAAGCTATAAGCTGATTTTTTAGCAGAAGTTTTGCAAGCTGAAGGGAGTGGCATGATACATTCAAAATGCTAAAAGAAAAAAAAAGCTACAACCAAGAGTACTCTACTCAGCAAAATTATCATTCAGATTTGAAGGAGAGATAGTTTCCCAGACAAACAAAATATAAAGAAGTTTATCACCACTAAGCCAGTCTTACAAGAAATGTTAAAGGGACTCTTTTTAAGTGAAAAAAAAATGATCATAATTAGACATAAGAAAAGTATGAATGAAAAGATGTAAAATATGATAACGTATACATAAAATGTTGAGAAAGGAGTAAAAAGGGAAGAGAAGGAGAAAAAAAGAAAGATTTATTCTTTTTCTGTTTTTCTTTTTAAAATTTAGAATGTGTATTAACCTAAATGACCATCAAATTAATATCAACTACTGTTTACTGAGGATATTATATATAAGCATAATGGTTACCACAAATCCAAAACCTATGACAGATGTACAAAAAATAATCAGAAAGAAAGCCAAACAAAAACACTTTAGATATTCCTTGATCACAAAGAAAATAAGCAGGAGAAAAAGAAAGGAACAAAGCAGAATAAGAAAATGACCAGAAAACAAATTTTAAAATGGCAATAAGTATGTCCCTATCAGTAATTACTTTAAATGTAAATGGCCTAAATGCTCCAGTCAAATGATATAGAGTGGCAGAATGGATAAAAGAACAAAACCTATTTATATGCTGCCTACAAAAGACTCATCTTAGACCTAAAGAGGCATACAGACTGAAAAGGAAGGGATGGAAACACATTCACTATGCAAAAAGAAGGGGAAAAAAGCTGCGGTAGCAATACTTAATGAGATGAAATAAACTTTAAAACCAAAACTGTAATAAGAGACAAAGAATGACATTACATAATGATAAAGGGATGAAACCAACAAGAGGATATAACAATTGTAAATATCCACCCAAAACTGGAGCACTTTAATACATAAAACAGATATTAATGCATATAAAGAGAGAAATTGATGGTAGTACAATAATAATAGGGAATGTTAACACTCCACTTACATCAATGGATAGATCACCCAGACAGAAAATCAATAAAGAAACAATGCTTTTGAATGAGACATTGGACCAGATGGACATAGCAGATATATACAAAACATTCCATCCAAAACCAACAGAATACCCATTCTTTTCAAGGACACTTGGTACATTCTCCAGAATAGATCACATATTATGTCATAAAACAAACCTCAATACATTTAAGAAGCTTGAAATCGTATCATGATTTTTTTCCAACCACAACAGTATAAAACTAGAAATAAATCACAAGAAAAAAACTGGAAAAAACATAAACGTGGCAGGCTAGACAACATGACACTGAACAATGAAACAATCAAAGAAATTAAAAAATACATGGAGAGAAATGAAAATGAAAACACAACAACCCCACATCTCTGAAACATAGTCAAAGCAGTTCTAAGAGAAAATTATGTAGAAATATGGGACTATGTCAAGAAATAAGAAAAAATTCAAATTAACAAACTATCCTTACACCTAAATAAGAACAAACAAAACCCAAGGTGAGTAGAAGAAAGGAAATAATAGGATTCAGAGCAGAAATAAATGATGTAGAGACTAAAACAAAAAATAGAAAATACCAATGAAACCAATTTAGTTCTTTGAAAAGATAAACAAAATGGGCAAATTCTTAGCCAGACATCAAGAAAAAAAAAGAGAAAAGACCCAAATAAACAAAACCATGAATGGGAGAGGAGAAGTTACAGCTGATACCAGAGAAATACGAAAGATTATAAATGAATGCTCTGAAAAATTACATGCCAACAAACTGGACAACCTAGAAGAAATGGATACATTCCTGGATACATATAATATTCCAAAACTGAACCAGAAAGGAATAGAAAATATTAACAGACTGATTACAGGTAAGTGAATTGAATTGTAATCAAAAACTGCCAAAAAATAAAAGTCCAGGACCAGATGGATTCACAGGTGAATTCTATCAGATATTTAAAGAAGAGTTAATATGTATTCTCAAAAAATAGAAGAGGAAGGAAAGCATCCAAATGCATTGTACAAGGTCAGCATTACCCTGATAACAAAACCAGACAAAGACACCACAAAACAGAAAACTTCAGGCCAATATCTCTGATGAACATAGATGCAAAAATTCTCAACAAAATATTAGCAAACCTCATACAACAATATATTAAAAAGATCAATCACCAGGTTTGCTCCAGGATGCAAAGATGGTTCAATATTCACAAATCAATTACTACAGTAACCTGAGTAACTCAGGTAACCTGAGAGGGAACATACCTCAACATAATAAAGGCCATTTATGAAATAACACAGCTAAAATCCTCCTCAAGGATGAACAACCGAGAGCTTTCCTTCTAACATCAGGAACAAGACAAGGATGTCCAGTCTCACCACTTTAATTCAACCTACTACTGGAAATCCTAGCCACAGCAATCAGGCAAGAAAAAGAAATAAGAGGCACCAATATTGGTAATAAAGAAGTTTAACTCTTACTATTTATAGATAACATAATACTATACATAAAAAATCCTAAAGACTCCACCAAAAACTATTAGAAGTAAAAAACAAATGCAACAAAGTGGCAGAATACAGAAGTAATAATCATAAATCAGTAGGTAGCATTTCTGTACACTAACAACAAAATTGCAGAAAGAGAAATTAAAAAAAAAACATTTAAAACTGCATCAAAAATTTTAAAAATACCTACAAATAAACTTAACCAAAGAGGTGAAAGACTTGAACTCCAAAGACTATAAAACATAGATGAAAGAAAATGAAGATGACACAACAAATTGAAAGATATTCCATGCTCATGGATTAGAAGAATTAGTGTTGCCAAAATGTCCATATTACTCAAAGGAATCTACTTATTCAATGCAATCCCTGACAAAATATCAACAGCATTTTCCACAAACCTAAAACACATAAAACGAAAATTTGAATGGAACCACAGAAGACCCTGAATAGCCAAAGCAATTCTGAGAAAGAAAACTAACGCTGGAGGTATCATAATCCAGATTTCAAGATATACTACAATGCTATAGTAAAAAAAAAAAAACAACACTATGGTACTGGCACAAAAAGAGACACATAGATCAATAGAACAGAATAGATATCCTAGAAATAAAACAACATTTATATGGTCAATTGATCTATGACAAAGAAGGCAAGAATATACAATAGGGAAAAGATAATCTTTTCAAAAAATGGTGTTGGGAAAACTGGATGGCTACATGTAAAAGAAAGACACTGGACTACGTTCTAACACTGTACATAAAAATAAACTCAAAATGCATTAAAGACCTAAACATGAGACCGGAGATCATAAGAATCCCAGAAGGGAGCACAGGCTGTGATTTCTCTGGCATCAGCCATAGTGACATTTTTCTAGGTATGTCTCCAGAGGCAAGGGAAACAAAAGCAAAAATGAACTATTGGGACTACATCAAAAGAAAACAAAAACAAAAACAAAAACTTTTGATCAGTGAAGTAAACCATCAACAAAACAAAAACACAACCTACTGAATAGGAGAAGAAATGTACAAATGATTTATCCAATAAGGGGTTAAAATCCAAAATACATAAAGAACTTATACAACTCAACATGAAAAAATACAAATGCTCCAATTTAAAAATGGGCAGAAGACCTCAATAGACAGTTTTTCCAAAAAAAAACATAGATGGCTAACAGATACATGAAAAGATGCTCAACTCCACTAGTCATCAGGGAAATGGAAATCAAAACCACAACGACAAATCACCTCACACCTGTTAGAATGTCTAAAGTCAAGAAGACTAGAAACAAAGGGCGCCTGGGTGGCTCAGTTGGTTAAGCATCCAACTTCAGCTCAGGTCGTGATCTCATGGTTTGTGAATTTGAGCCCCACATTGGGCTCCATGCTGACAGCTCAGAGCTTGGAGCCTGCTTCAGATTCTGTGTCTGCTCTCTCCCTGCCCTCCTCTGCTTGCACTCTGTGCTCTCTCTTAAAAATAAACATTAAAAATTAAAAAAAAGAAGAAGACTAGAAACAAAAGTGCTTGTGAGGATGTGAGAAAAATAAACCCTCAAGTGCTCTTGGTGGGAAAATAAGTTGGTGTGGCCACTGTGGAAAATGGTATAAAGTTTCCCCAAAAAATTTAAAATAGAAATATCATATTATCCAATAATTCCATTATTGGGTATTTACCCAGAGAAAATGAAAACACTAACTCAAAAAGATAAATGCAACTCTATGTTTATTGAATCATTATTTATAATAGCCAAGACATAGAAGTAACCTAGTAACCATCAATAGATGGATGGATAAAGAAAATGTGGGGGACCTAGGGAAGATGGCGGTGTAGGAGGACGCTGGGCTCACTGCATCCTGCAGTTCACTTAGATTCCACCCACACCTGCCTAAATAACCCAGAAAATCACCAGAAGACTGGCAGAATGGAGTCTCTGGAGCCAAGCACAGATGAGAGGCCCACGGAAGAGGGTAGGAAGGGCAGAGAGACAGTGCGCGCTACACGGACTGGTGTGAGGGAGCCGGGGCAGAAAGGGCAGCCTGCCACCCAAGCAGAGACCCCGAGTCTGGCTTGTAAAAGCAGAAGGGCTGGACAGAGTGTGTTTGGACAGCAAGCGGGACTTAACATCTGTAAGGTTATAAGCTAACAGCTGTGCTCGGAGAATGGGAGGGCTGGAGGACAACGGAAGGGAGAGTTGTTGAGGGCCGGACGACAGAGCACAGCTTGGCAGGGAACAAAGGCGCTCACCACCGCCATCTCCCTCACCCATCCCCCAGCCAAAATCCCAAAGGGAACCAGTTCCTGCCAGGGAACTTGCTTGCACCGCGCAAACACCCAACGCTGTGCTTCTGTGGCAGCTTGGCAGGGAACAAAGGCGCTCACCACCGCCATCTCCCTTGCCCATCCCCCAGCCAAAATCCCAAAGGGAACCAGTTCCTGCCAGGGAACTTGCTTGCACCGCGCAAACACCCAACGCTGTGCTTCTGTGGATCCATCCCTCCGGCAGGTCTGACTCCCTCCCAGTGCCACAGGGCCCCTTCTGAAGGGTATCTCTGAAGGGAAAGCGAGCTGAGCCTGCCCCTCCTGCCCCTGTGCACCTTGCCGATCCACCCCAGCTAATACACCAGATCCCAAGCACCACAAGCCTGGCAGTGTGCAAGTAGCCCAGATGGGCCACAGTGAATCCTGCCCCTAGAAGAGGGAAAGAGAAGTCACACACCAGTCTGACTGTGGCCCCAGTGGTGGGCTGGGGGCAGATATCAGGTCTGACTGGGGCCCCGCCCACCAATGCAAGTTATTCAAGGCAGCACAGGGGAGGTGCCCTGCAGTTCCGCACCACTCCAGGGACTATCCAAAATGACGAAATGGAAGAATTCCTCTCAAAAAAACCTCCAGGAAATAACGACAGCTAACGAACTGATCAAAAAACGACTTAAACAATATAACAGAAAGTGAATTGAGAATAATAGTCATAAAATTAATCGCCGGGCTTGAAAACAGTATAAAGGACAGCAGAGAATCTATTGCTACAGAGATCAAGGGAATAAGGAACAGTCACGAGGAGCTAAAATATGCTATTAATGAGCTGCAAAATAAAATAGAGACGACCACTGCTTGGACTGAAGAGGCAGAGGAGAGAATAGGTGAACTAGAAGATAAAATTATGGAAAAGAAGAAGCTGAGAAAAAGAGAGATTAAAAAAATACAGGAGTATGAGGGGAAAATTAGAGAACTAAGTGATGCACCAAAGAGAAATAATCTATGTATAATTGGTATTCCAGAGGAGGAAGAGAGAGGGAAAGGTGCTGAAGGTGTACTTGAAGAAATAATAGCTGAGAACTTCCCTGATCTGGGGAAGGAAAAATGCATTGAAATCCAAGAGGCACAGAGAACTCCCTTCAGACGTAACTTGAATCGATCTTCTGCACGACATATCATAGTGAAGCTGGCAAAATACAAGGATAAAGAGAAAATTCTGAAAGCAGCTAGGGATAAAAACGCTCTAACATATAGAGGGAGACCTATAAGACTCATGACTGATCTCTTTACTGAAACTTGGCAGGCCAGAAAGGAATGGCAGGAACTCTTCAATGTGAGGAACAGAAAAAATATGCAGCCGAGAATCCTTTATCCAGCAAGTCTGTCATTTAGAATAGAAGGAGAGATAAAGGTCATCCCAAACAAACAAAAACTGAAGGAATTTGTCACCACTAAACCAGCCCTACAAGATATCCTAACGGGGACCCTGTGAGACAAAGTACCAGACACATCGCTACAAGCATGAAACCTACATACATCACAATGACTTTAAACCCATATCTTTCTATAATACTGAATGTAAATGGACTAAATGCACCAACCAAAAGATACAGGGTATCAGAATGGATAAAAAAACAAGACCCATCTATTTGCTGTCTACAAGAGACTCATTTTAGACCTGAGGACACCTTCGGATTGAGAGTGAGGGGATGGAGAACTATTTGTCATACCACTGGAAGTCAAAAGAAAGCTGGAGTAGCCATCCTTATATCAGACAAACTAGACTTTAAATTAAAGGCTGTAACAAGAGATGAAGAAGGGCATTATATAATAATCACAGGATCTATCCATCAGGAAGAGCTAACAATTATAAATGTCTATGCGCCGAATACAGGAGCCCCCAAATATATAAAACAATTAATCACAAACATAAGCAACCTTATAGAAACAAGGGCCCTGAATGATACATTGGATCAGATGGACTTGACAGATGTATTTAGAACTCTGCATCCCAAAGCAACAGAATATACTTTCTTCTCAAGTGCACATGGAACATTCTCCAAGACAGATCACATACTGGGTCACAAAACAGCCCTTCATAAGTATACAAGAATTGAAATCATAACATGCATACCTTCAGACCACAATGCTATGAAGCTTGAAATCAACCACAGGAAAAAGTCTGGAAAACCTCCAAAAGCATGGAGGTTAAAGAACACCCTACTACAGAATGAATGGGTCAACCAGGCAATTAGAGAAGAAATTAAAAAATATATGGAAACAAACGAAAACGAAAATACAACAATTGAAACGCTTTGGGATGCAGTGAAGGCACTCCTGAGAGGAAAATACATTGCAATCCAGGCCTATCTCAAGAAACAAGAAAAATCCCAAATACAAAATCTAACAGCACACCTAAAGGAAATAGAAGCAGAACAGCAAAGACAGCCTAAACCCAGCAGAAGAAGAGAAATAATAAAGATCAGAGCAGAAATAAACAATATAGAGTCTAAAAAAACTGTAGAGCAGATCAACGAAACCAAGAGTTGGTGTTTTGAAAAAATAAACAAAAATTGATAAACCTCTAGCCAGGCTTCTCAAAAAGAAAAGGGAGATGACCCAAATAGATATAATCATGAATGAAAATGGAATTATTACAACCAATCCCTCAGAGATACAAGCAATTATCAGGGAATACTATGACAAATTATATGCCAACAAACTGGACAACCTGGAAGAAATGGACAAATTCCTAAACACCCACACACTTCAAACCTCAATCAGGAGGAAATAGAAAGCTTGAACAGACCCATAACCAGCAAATAAATTGGATCAGTAATCAAAAATCTCCCAACAAATAAGAGTCCAGGAACAGATGGCTTCCCAGGGGAGTTCTACCAGACGTTTAAAGCAGAAATAATGCCTATCCTTCTCAAGCTATTCCAAAAAATAGAAAGGGAAGGAAAACTTCCAGACTCATTCTATGAAGCCAGTATTACTTTGATTCCTAAACCAGACAGAGACCCAGTAAAAAAAGAGAACTACAGGCCAATATCCCTGATGAATATGGATGCAAAAATTCTCAATAAGATAGTAGCAAATCGAATTCAACAGCATATAAAAAGAATTATTCACCATAATCAAGTGGGATTCATTCCTGGGATGCAGGGCTGGTTCAATATTTGCAAATCAATCAATGTGATACATCACATTAATAAAAGAAAAGATAAGAACCATATGATCCTGTCAATCGATGCAGAAAAAGCATTTGACAAAATTCAGCAACATTTCTTAATCAAAACCCTCCAGAAAGTCGGGATAGAAGGAACATACCTAAGGATCATAAAAGCCACTTATGAAAAACCCACAGGTAACATCATCCTCAATGGGGAAAAACTGAGAGCTTTTTCCCTGAGATCAGGAACACACAGGGATGTCCACTCTCACTGCTGTTGTTTAACATAGTGTTGGAAGTTCTAGCATCAGCAATCAGACAACAAAAGGAAATCAAAGGCATCAAAATTGGCAATGATGAAGTCAAGATTTCACTTTTTGCAGATGATAATGATATTATACATGGAAAATCCGATAGACTCCACCAAAAGTCTGCTAGAACTGATACATGAATTTAGCAAAGTTGTAGGATACAAAATCAGTTTCATTCTTATACACTAATAATGAAGCAACAGAAAGACAAATAAAGAAACTGATGCCATTCACAATTGCACCAAGAAGCATAAAATACCTAGGAATAAATGTAACCAAAGATGTAAAAGATCTGTATGCTGACAACTATAGAACGCTTATGAAGGAAATTGAAGAAGATATAAAGAAATGGAAAAACATTCCGTTTTCATGGGTTGGAAGAATAAATATTGTTAAAATGTCAATACTACCCAAAGCTATCTACACATTCAATTCAATCCCAATCAAAATTGTGCCAGCATTCTTCTCAAAGATAGAACAAGCAATCCTAAAATTCATGTGGAACCACAAAAGGCCCCGAATAGCCAAAGTAATTTTGAAGAAGAAGACCAAAGCAGGAGGCATCACAATCCCAGACTTTAGCCTCTACTGCAAAGCTGTAATCATCAAGACAGCATGGTATTGGCACAAAAACAGACACATAGACCAATGAAATAGAATAGAAACCCCAGAACTAGACCCACAAACGTATGGCCAACTAATCTTTGACAAAGCAGGAAAGAATATCCAATGGAAAAAAGACAGTCTCTTTAACAAATGGTGCTGGGAGAACTGGACAGCAACATGCAGAAGATTGAAACTAGACCACTCTCTCACACCATTCACAAAAATAAACTCAAAATGGATAAAGGACCTGAATGTGAGAGAGGAAACCATCAAAATCCTAGAGGAGAAAGCAGGAAAAGACCTGTCTGACCTCAGCCGTAGCAATTTCTTACTTGACACATCCCCAAAGGCAAGGGAATTAAAAGCAAAAATGAACTACTGGGACCTTATGAAGATAAAAATCTTCTGCACTGCAAAGGAAACAACCAACAAAACTAAAAGGCAAGCAATGGAATGGGAAAAGATATTTACAAATGACATATCAGACAAAGGGCTAGTATCCAAAATCTATAAAGAGCTCACCAAACTCCACACCCCAAAAACAATCCAGTGAAGAAATCGGCAGAAAACATGAATAGACACTTCTCTAAAGAAGACATCCAGATGGCCAACAGGCACATGAAAAGATGCTCAACATCGCTCCTCATCAGGGAAATACAAATCAAAACCACATTCAGATATCACCTCACGCCAGTCAGAGTGGCTAAAATGAACAAATCAGGAGACTATAGATGCTGGAGAGGATGTGGAGAAACGGGAACCCAAACCCAAACTGTGGGAATGCAAACTGGTGCAGCCGCTCTGGAAAACAGTGTGGAGGTACCTCAAAAAATTAAAAATAGATCTACCCTATGACCCAGCAATAGCACTGCTAGGAATTGACCCAAGGGATACAGGAGTGCTGATGCACAGGGGCACTTGTACCCCAATGTTTAGAGCAGCACTTTCAACAATAGCCAAATGATGGAAAGAGCCTAAATGTCCATCAACTGATGAATGGATAAAGAAATTGTGGTTTATATACACAATAGAATACTACGTGGCAATGAGAAAGAATGAAATATGGCCCTTTGTAGCAACGTGGATGGAAGTGGAGAGTGTTATGCTAAGTGAAATAAGTCAGGCAGAGAAAGATACCATATGGTTTCACTCTTATGTGGATCCTGAGAAACTTAACAGAAACCTATGGGGGAGGGGAAGGAAAAAAAAAAGAGGTTAGAGTGGGAGAGAGCCAAAGCATAAGAGACTCTTAAAAACTAAGAACAAACTGAGGGTTGATGGAGGGGTGGGAGAGAGGGGAGGGTGGGTGATGGGTCTTGAGGAAGGCACCTTTTGGGATGAGCACTTGGTGTTGTATGGAAACCAATTTGACAATAAATTTCATATATTGAAAAAAAAGAAAATTGGTATATATACACAATGGAATATTATGCAGCAATAAAAAATGACATGATGCTATTTGAGACAACATGGATGGACCTAGAGGGTATTATGCTAAGTGAAATAAGTCACAAAGACAAATACCATATGATTCCACTCCTAAAAGTAATAAAAAAAAAAATAAAAAGGAAAACTAGAACAATTTTACAGAGAACAAACTGATGATACCATAAGGGGAGGGGTGTTTGGGGCCTTGGGCAAAATGGGTGAAAGGGAGAGGGAGATATTGGTTTCCAGCTACAGAATGTGTAAGTCAGGGGAATAAGAAGCAGAATATAAGAAATATATAGTCAATGATATTTTAATAGTGATGTAATGGGACAGATGGGTCTACTTGTGGTGAATAATGTATAAACTTGTCAAATCCCTAAGTTGTATACCTGAAACTAATATAACGTTGTTTGTCAACTATACTTAAATAAAAATATTTAAAAATTAAAAAATAAAACCTCCTTTGGTAAGCACTTTATATTATTTATTTTAACCTCATAATCCTTTTGTTTTGGTAAAAGCCACTAAAATAGCATCTTAGTAATACATATATGTAAATATGTGCATTTTATGTATAGGTATATATGTTTATGTATATATATAAATATCCTAAGTCCTGAGTGTTTGTTGCTTTATTGCTTCTATAAAACAATAGCAAATAATAGCATGCATAAATTTGGATATGTATGCTTTTAAAAGAGTCACCTTAGAAAGCTATATCGTTATTCCAATATGTGTCTTTGTTACCATATTACATCATTTATGACTTGCCTTTAGAATCAGCTCTTGAATCACACAGAAAGCTCTTTATTATTTTTTATCCATATCTTCCTGTTTACCCAAATCTGTATTGTCCAGTATAATGAACTACTTTGTTCCCTACTCTTGGCTCAAAAAAAAATGTTGTCTTTATAAGCATCAGATCCACCTTCTAATTAACACATTTTGTCTCAATTAAATTACTTGGGATGAGAAGTATGTTTAGAAATATGTGCATAGTTATGAAGTTTTTGTTTTGCTTTTAGTACAAAGGAAGCAGAGAATACTGGTTAAGAACATGGGCTGAGAAATCAGACAGGCCAGAATCCTCAAAGTTAAAATCTTTAATAATTTTATAATTAGTTATTTGGTGTTTTTAAGAAATGAACGCAACATGGGTGCACTTGTAATAAATACACTTCTAGTTTTTTTTTCTTCTTTTATTAGTAGTGACATAGATGTTAGTGAAGATCTGCCCACCTTCCTTATTGAACTGCTTTTTACAATGTAGTGGGTATGTTTTGCAAGTTGGAGTATTAGAACTTTCCCAAAGTATTTCTATTAGGTACTACATAATTTACTAAAATCACGATTTACAAACTTGACCACATTTTCAGAGGTTACCTGATTATAGGTGCTAAAAAACATTCCTAAATTATTGAATTCACAACAATCATTGAAAATCAAGATGATTGTTTATATCTGCGGCCTCTCTATTTCATTCAATGTTTCTCCTACGCTGAATATGATTATAAACTTTTGTAGCAGTGGACCACATTTGGATACAATCTGTGTCTGTGATATTACAGGTTTTTCCTGACTTGAATCTTTGCTCTCATGTTCATTAGTTTTTACTCTAAGTGAGAGATCCTGACTTTCCCTCCCCCTCCACTTTCTCCCTCCACAGTGCTTACCTCCCCCTCCACACTGTCTGTGTGTTTCCATGTACTCAAGTATAAATCTAGGTTATTTTTTATAAATCACAACATATTGACTCCAACATCATAAAAACTGCAAGGGGGTGTTGAATTAGTATAATGTTGATTAATAAAGCAATGTGTTGACTTCATACTATTTTGTACAATCCTAGGGAATTGCAGAAGCAAATACATTGTTCTAAAAGCAACAATAGAATCATATTCATTCAAATATTTCAATAGTACCATGAAGAAATTATTCACAAATACTGTGCTGGTTTCAAAGTTGTTTTCTTTTGCAATACTGTTTGACATTACATAGCAAGCAGCAAAAGTATGTTGGGATGAATTGTGTCTTCTTTGCACTGTCTTTGAGAGCAAGCAATATCGTATTTTAGCTGCAGAGAATTCTGGCATCTGTCACATAGAACAACAGAAAAAAAATCAAAGAGAAAAAGAGAAAAGAAGATAGTTCCAGGGCTCAGAAATGTGTTAAATGCTATCATCTATACTGTCCACTTAAAATTAGAAACATCATATGAATTGCTTATTACTTACATTTTAAAAGATAAAACAGTCTCAGCAAGTTAAGGTGGCTTGTTCAAGTTCACACATCTGATAAAAAGCAGAGCTGGTGCCTGTCTAATTTTAATGTGCACTATACTATTGAGTCTGAAGATGATACATGTCATTATAAATATTTATTGAAACCTTAACTAGATTTGGCTGCATATTTGCTTTACTTAAATAAAAATATACTGAAAAGTATAAATTTCATGAAAAATATTTAATACAATTTCAAAGTTCATCATATCTGGGTAAAAAACAACAGACTGAGTAATTATGCTTCCTTTCTCCCCTCCATGAAAAATCTTTGAAACTGGAATGTATATATTTGTAATATTTTTAACGTTTATTTATTTTTGAGACAGAGAGAGACAGAGCATGAGTGAGGCAGGGGCAGAGAGAGGGAGACACAGACTCTGAAGCAGGCTCCAGGCCCTGAGCTGTCAGCACAGCGCCTGACACAGGGCTAGAACTCTTGAACTGTGAGATCATGACCTGAGCCGAAGTCTGGTGCTCAATCAACTGAGCCACTCAGGTGCCCCTAGAATATATACATTTTTAAGGTCCATAACCTAAAGGAAAGGAAAAGACTATTAGTTGTGGATTAGATATTTGGGGAATACCTGAAAAGTGAAAAGTAAACTGATTTGGCTTAAATGCAAATATTGCAAAACAAAAGTAGCACTTTAAAAACAGGAACAACTGTGTGTAATGTCCAAGTTTCAATATTCCTTATAATCAGAGGGGAAGAGAAGCATAATAGCACTTAGAAGAATTGTTGACTCATGAACCACATACATCAGTGCTAATCAGTAAGTATATTTATTTTCAGTTGCTAGAGAACTGAGCGTTAGTAATTAGGTGGGAGAAAGAGGGTCATGTTCCAGGTGGCTGGTAAAACCCCATAGAAATGGAGAGACCTCTCTGAAGGAAACAACTATTATTGGTTATTGTGCCTAACACCATGATTTCTGGTCTTCTTTCTTTTTTTATTAAAATTTTTTAACATTTATTTATTTTCGGGAGACAGAGAGAGACAGAGCATGAGCAGGGGAGGGGCAGAGAGACAGGGAGACACAGAATCTGAAGTAGGCTCCAGGCTCTGAGCTGTCAGCACAGAGCCCCACGCGGGGCTCAAACCCACGAACCATGAGATCACGCCCTGAGCCAAAGTCTCACACTCAACCGATTGATCCACCCAGGCGCCCCTTGGTCTTCTTCTTCTTCTTCTTTAATATGAAATTTATTGTCAAATTGGTTTCCATACAGCATCCAGAGCTCATCCCAACAGGTGCCCTCCTCAATACCCATCACCCACCCTCCCGTCACTCCCACCCCTAATCAACCTTCAGTTGTCAGTTTTTAAGAGTCTCTTATGTTTTGGCTCCCTCCCTCTCTAACCGCTTTTTTGTTTCTTCCCCTCCCCCATGGTCTTCTGTTAAGTTTCTCAGGATCCACATAAGAGTGAAACCATATGGTATCTGTCTTTCTCTGCCTGACTTATTTCACTTAGCATAACACTCTCCACTTCCATCCACGTTGCTACAAAGAGCCATATTTCATTCTTTCTCATTGCCACGTAGTATTCTATTGTGTATATAAACCACAATTTCTTTATCCATTCATCAGTTGATGGACATTTAGGCTCTTTCCATCATTTGGCTATTGTTGAAAGTGCTGCTCTAAACATTGGGGTACAAGTGCCCCTGTGCATCAGCACTTCTGTATCCTTTGGGTCAATTCCTAGCAGTGCTATTGCTGGGTCATAGGGTAGATCTATTTTTAATTTTTTGAGGAACCTCCACACTGTTTTCCAGAGCGGCTGCACCAGTTTGCATTCCCACAGTTTGGGTTTGGGTTCCCGTTTCTCTACATCCTCGCCAGCATCTATAGTCTCCTGATTTGTTCATTTTAGCCACTCTGACTGGCATGAGGTGGTATCTCAGTGTGGTTTTGATTTGTATTTCCCTGATGAGGAGCGACGTTGAGCATCTTTTCATGTGCCTGTTGGCCATCTGGATGTCTTCTTTAGAGAAGTGTCTATTCATGTTTTCTGCCGATTTCTTCACTGGATTGTTTTTGGGGTGTGGAGTTTGGTGAGTTCTTTACAGATTTTGGATATTAGCCCTTTGTCCGATATGTCATTTGTAAATATCTTTTCCCATTCCATCGGTTGCCTTTTAGTTTTGTTGATTGTTTCCTTTGCAGTACAGAAGCTTTTTATTTTCATGGGGTCCCAATAGTTCATTTTTGCTTTTAATTCCCTTACCTTTGGGGATGTGTCAAGTAAGAAATTGCTGTGGCTGAGGTCAGAGAGGTTTTTTTCTGCTTTCTTCCCTAGGATTTTGATGGTTTCCTGTCTCACATTCTGGTTTTTTATGCATTTTGAGTTTATTTTTGTGAATGGTGTAAGAAAGTGGTCTAGGATTTTGATGGTTTCCTGCCTCACATTCTGGTTCTTTATGCATTTTGAGTCTATTTTTGCGAATGGTGTAAGAAAGTGGTCTAGTTTCATTCTTCTGCACGTTGCTGTCCAGTTCTCCCAGCACCATTTGTTAAAGAGACTGTCTTTTTTCCATTGGATATTCTTTCCTGCTTTGTCAAAGATTAGTTGGCCATACTTTTGTGGGTCCAATTCTGGAGTTTCTATTCTATTCCATTGGTTTATGTGTCCTTTTTTGTGCCATGGTCTTCTTTCCATCAGCCAGTAATCATTAGAGTCTGGCCATAGTAAACCTAAACAGCACCATAGCATGGCAAATAAAAAATGCCAAAAACCAAAATGGACATAAAGAACCATTGGATATTTGAGGAAAACCAATACCCAGCAAAAGTAACAAACTAAACAAACTAAATAAGAATGTAGAGAAAGAGATTCAAAGAAGTGTAATTTATATTTTTATACAGATACTTTAGGACACAGTGTCTATTAAGAGGAATAACATGTGATAAAAATCTAAATTTATACATCATATAAATTTAAATATTTGAAAAGAGGGTTAAATAGTGATGTACACTCCTTAAGTGTGAATAAAAGAGTTGAAAGAAGCAACAGAATGAAGAATTCTGTAAGAATATGGTGCAAAGTTCAAAAGGAAAAAATAGGAGCTATTGAGGAAAAATGAAAACAGTTGCAATATGCATCTGATTAGAGGTGCAAGAAATGGAGAAAAAGAAAGTGCATAAGAAACCTCAAGCAGGAGGACACTGGCCCTCAAGTTGAAAGGAATTACTTGGGACTTAGAAAGATACATTTAAGGGGTGCTTGGGTGGCTCAGTCAGTTGAGCCTCCCACTTCAGCTCAGGTCATATCATGGTTGACGGGTTGACGGGTTGACGGGTTCGAGCCCCACGTTGGGCTCTGTGCTGACAGCTCGGAGCCTGGAACCTGCTTCAGAATCTGTGTCTCCCTCTCTCTCTGCCCCTCCCCAGTTTCATTCTGTCTCTCTCAAAAATAAATATTAAAAAATATATTAAGGGGCACCTGGGTGGCTCATTTAGTCAAGCATTCAATTTTGGCTAGGGTCATGATCTCGAAGTTTGAGTTCGAGCCCTGCATCAGGCTCTGTGCTGACAGCTCAGAGCCTGGAGCCTGCTTCGGATTCTGTGTCTCCCTCTCTCTGCCCCTCCCCTGCTCATGCTCTGTCTCTTCTGTCTCAAAAATAAGTACAAACATTTAAAAAATTAAAAAAAGAAAGATACATTTAAAATACTAACATGGTGAAATTTTGGAAAATCAAGGATAAACAGAAAGTTGTAAACCCTTTTAAATGTAGAAGAAAATGAGAAAAAGAAGATCTAATGAAGACTAATTTAGAATTCTATTGATATCAGGTTTCTTATCACCAATTTTGGATCTAGGAAGACAGTGGGGCAATGTCTTCAGAATCCTGGGGAAATGTGATTTGCTATAGTAATTGTGCCGTCAAACTAGAATTTAAGTGCGGGAAAGAATTCTCACACATTTATGGATGCAGAACATTTATCAGCAGTGGTTATATATTATTTGTGGGGCAAATATAGGGACTGATCAGCTGTGATGTTAGAAAGTATGTATAGACACATATTATTAAAATTTAACGTTGGAAATTTGTAGGAAGACAGCGAGAGAGTGGCCGTTTTTCAGTCTCCCTGAATTCTCTCAGGAAATAGCAGACAAGACCAGTTGGATAGTGAAACAAAAACCTCACAGGCAACATTTAAATGACAAGTTAGCTCCATAAATGCAAAAGCACAAGTTGGTGGGGTTACAGACCTTTGTAGGGCAGAAGAAAAGCAGGAGAGAGCCTAATGAACTGCAAAACAGAATACAAAACAATAGCCAATAGATACCCACTGGGAAGCCAATCTGTTTTAATCTTCAGTTAAAACAGAAAGCGTTCTGCTCACTCTGATATTAGGTGAAGCAAGGAGCTTGGAAATACTATAAAGGAATTAGAGTAGCGAGGGTCTTACGAACTCTCAAAAACTGACCGTCTAGGATTCCACTCATCCGGTGGTCCTACAATGTGGAGAAACTACTGGGAGTGAAATAAAAATTTCACAAGACAGAGACAATAGAGATAAAGGAAGAGGTTGTCCAGTTAAAGCTGATGGCGAGCAACTGTGTCAAGAAACATCAGAAAACATGCTGCCGTGTGTGTGTGTGTGTGTGTGTGTGCATGTGTGTGCATATTGTAACAGTACACAAGTCACAGAAGGTGATGCTCCCTGACATTAGCTCTTCTAAATTTCAACCCTGATCACCTCCTCTCAATAGCCCAAGACAAATTTTACATAAAAAATAGACAATGTCTTGGGGCGCCTGGGTGGCTCAGTCGGTTGGGCCTCCGACTTCAGCTCAGGTCACAATCTCACGGTCCGTGAGTTCGAGCCCCGCATCAGGCTCTGGGCTGATGGCTCAGAGCCTGGAGCCTGCTTCCGATTCTGTGTCTCCCTCTCTCTCTGCCCCTCTCCCATTCATGCTCTGTCTCTCTCTGTCTCAAAAATAAATAAACGTTAAAAAAATTAAAAAAAAATAGACAATGTCCAATGTCATACAATATAATTACTTTAGAAAGAGAATAAGGGAGTCCAAGAAAATATGCCAGGCAAGAAAGCCAAGCCAGAAGAATCAGCCACAAACCAAAACTGTAGTCTACTATTTTGACACAAAATAAGGATTATAAGAAAATGACCCAATACATGAAAGGATAGTATAAATCAAATTTTGAAAATTCAGAGATAAGAGGGCAAAACTGAGTAAAGAATTAGAAATAGAAGAAAAATATTTCAGAGATTCAAAAATAAACTTGAGGAAATAAATTCAACAGTTAATATCTTAAGAGAAATTGAAGATATGAAAGATAAGTAGCATAATTTTTTTTAATGAAGAGATAAAAGACATCAAGAAAAAATAACAACATATGGATAATTGGAGTCCTTACAGAGGAAAACCAAAGCAAAGAAACAGAACAAATACTCAAAACTATCATTCAAGAAATGCTTGCTGGGAAAAAAGTGGGTTCATAGTTATGAACATCTGAACAATGAGTTTGTAAATAAAACAAGTAAAATCGCTACCATGCTATCTGGTAGATACTTCAGTCTAAAGAGAGACACTGTCTTATTTAGAAAATCCTTCCATTCCCATTTAGTGCAAAAAAAATTTCTAGTCTATTTCACTCCGACAAAATTACCATATTACACCAAATTCAATGACACTCAATAAAGTCCACAACTGTCTGGAGTACCATGGTCATTTAGCCTCACTATAGCTAAGGACTCTAACCTGTAAAGGGACGATGACAGCAGGTAGGACTAATATGCGTATGGGTGAGAATCACAGTCTTGCGAAATCCTTAGAAATAACTCTGAATATCAGTGGGATGGTAGATAGAAATATACTTTGATGAAGAAATTGTTATGATGCTTCAATGTTCTGAGTTACTTCTCCCATCTTTTATTCATGAAGTTCATGTGAGAGCTACTCTCCGATGTCGATGTTCGCTCACGGAGGAGTCCATGTGGAAGTGAGCCTTCAGGGCCGTTGGTGAAAGTGAGGAGTCATCAGAACAAGCCAAGGGAGAGGACAGCAACATCACTGGCTTCAGCAAATTCGCTTCCCAGTTGTTCATTTGGAAAATGAGCCTCACGGAAGCAGAAATATATGCTGCTGAAATTTAATGCAAATGTGAGTTCAATAAAGCCAAATCCTCATGGATTTAAAAGCAAACAAAAGCCATTTTGTTGTTCCATGGCATGGGGCCTGGGTAAAACACATTAGTTAACAAAGTAGTTCAGCAAAAGTGGTTGTCCTCCATTCTGAAACATTTGTATCAGAAAGCTGAGGCACTGCAAAACTTTAATGCAAACAGAATACTCAATGTGCATATTTTTTGCAAAGAAAATAGGCTGTTTAGAGTTTTAGATTCAAATGAATATTTTTGAAAACCAATACTGAGAACATGGTAGAATCCATTAATATGCATTTTTTTCTAAATGAAATAGCTTCTCCTGTGCTAAGTAAGTACATAAACTATAAAATATCAGATGATATTGCACTTGCTTTGGTGGTCAAGTGAAGTGACTTTTTTATAAAGTACATCCTTCCTTTTGTTTATAGGAAAAATGATGGCTCCCATTTAACACTTTAAAACTGGAAAAACTATGGGTCTTTGTAGTCAGACGGATAACAGCTCTAAATGTTGGATTCTTCAATGACCAAAATGTAGGAAATAATACCCATCTTTCAAAGTAGTTGTGATAATTAAAATAGTGTTGATCACCTTCAAAGTAGTGAGCATTTAAAAAAATCTATTAGAAAAGGAGTCATTAGAGTGATCCTACTCTCCACTATTTCATTGAAATAGCTGATTTTCTGGATATTGTTCATATAAACCTTAATTCTTGTTTGTTTTGGGATTTCTTTCAAATTAACAAAACATTAAATAACATTTTCACGGCCAGTTACATCTCAGAAAATGTACTGACCACCCACCGATTTAAACTTCTGTCCTCACTATTTCACAAAAATCAGTCTCAAAGACACCATCAGTGACTTGTGTAAGCATCCTCTTTTTCTTGGCCTATGTCCCCTCTGGGTGTCTATAATACTGCTTTCTCTTTGTCTTTTGCTAGACTTTCTGGCTACTCCTTTTTGCATTTCTTTGAGCATCTCTATATTGCCCTTCTCATTAAAATGTTGTTATTCAGGGTTATGATAACATCATTTTTCTGTCTCATTTTACATACTGTTTAGGAACATTTTCTATTTTCATGATTTCAGTTACTTTTTATAGACTGATGGCTCTGTAATTATTCTTTCCAGTGCAAATTGTAGAATTAATATCCTACCGGGTACAACTCCCTGGGGCTCTAGCGTTCCAAGCTCACCAAGTACTAAATCATCTTCCTTGCTTATTCCTCCAGTGCTCTTAATGATACTGTTTTCCAGGGGCGCCTGGGTGGCTCAGTCGGTTGAGCATCCGGCTTCGGCTCAGGTCGTGATCTCGCGGTCTGTGAGTTCAAGCCTTGCATCAGGCTCTGTGCTGACAGCTCAGAGCCTGGAGCCTGTTTCAGATTCTGTGTCTCCCTCTCTCTCTGACCCTCCCCCGTTCATGCTGTCTCTCCCTGTCTCAAAAATAAATAAACGTTAAAAAAATTAAAAAAAAATAATACTGTTTTCCATAAAATTCCAGTTACTACACAGGACTACTTACCATCAGAAAGAATCCAGGAACATTTTTTTGTCTTGGTATATCACCAACCGTGAAGAGAGAGTGATCGTCTGGAAGTAAAGTGGGAATTCGTTCTACTCCCCCTCTGGAAAGGCAGCCACCCCTTGCCCTCCTTGGAAGTACAAGTAATCCAACCAATCCTCAGCTCCCACCTCCCACCTGCTCTGCATACGATGCCAAATTAGCTAACCTGCAAATTCTTACATCACCTATAATTACATTTGTGACTCCATTTCCCCCTTGTGAAAATGTATATTCCTAGTGCATAATGGGTGTTCAAATGTAGACCTCGTACATGTACTTGCAGACAGTTGATGTACAATCTAGCTGTATTTATAATGTGTTTATGTACAACATGCTGCCTTATACTGGAAGGAACTTATGAACTCTATGACTGGTGTCGTAATGAATTACCTTAGGTGCATCATAAGTGAGCATGAATATAAGCAAAGTAGTCTTTTTCCCCTTTGCAGTGGTCCACTATTTCCTGGAACAGCTTTCTGTCCTTGTGTCCCCAACCCACTTACTCTCACCTTTTCCACAAAAGGAAGTGCCCCTGAGTAGTGTTTTGGAGCTATTGCTTAGTAATTTCCTAATTGTTCACAATCCATGATAATTAGAATCTCTTACTACTTAAAGTCTCATTAGCTTCCCTGAAAGCTTTCTTCTTGTATATGGGTTTATATATGACTTTTATTTCTCAAAGTCTTTATTTAGACCTCCTGATTTTTTTCTTAAGTTTATTTATTTATTCTGAGAGAGAGAGAGAGAGACAGAGAGAGAGAGAGTGAGCACATGCAGGGGAGGGGCAGAAAGAAAGGGAGAGAGAGAATCCCAAGCAGACTCTGTACCTTAAGCATAGAGCCCAATGTGAGGCTCAAATCCACAAACCATGAGATCATGACCTGAGCCTAGATTAAGAGTTGGATGCTTGACCAACTGAGCCACCCAGGCACCCCTACCCCTCTTGAACATTTAAATGTAGTTGTCTTCATGAGCAGTGTTTCTCTTGTTTGAAAATTAATTTTCTAGTTCATCTGGGAAAGTAGGTATGGCAGAAAAGGCTGAATGCCTACTTAATATTTATATATGAAAAACAGACATTGCTAGGTAGTCCAGCTAAGTATGCATTAGGTTATAACCCACATTAAGCTTGATAAATGCCACCAACTTGGCTTTCTAACAAATTATTACATGGGGTGAATATGTATATTTTCAGGCTCAAATAAAATGGGGACTCAAATAAAAAAAAGTATATAAGTATGGGCTCAAATATGGGCTCATATTCTGGATTTACCACAAGTTATATATCTAGCAATAAGCAATTTGTTTTTCTTCCTGAGATCCCTGTGAGTGGAACTAGAAAATCTCAAAAGTTATGGCGCTTCAAAAATTCTATGATTGGTGATCCTATTAATACATATATTTTTTATTTCCAAAATTTAAAAGTAATAGTATAGTTTAAAATTTTTGAAATATATTATTTTCTACAGTAAGAATTTATTATGATAAAAAAGAGTTCCTTTTGTCAAATACTAGGGGAACCCTATATTCATGTGTACATATATTGCATGCAATAAAAAGCAGTGTGTTGACAATCTATACAAGTAGAGTGAATTTTTTGAATTTCCACCCAGAACTGTGGCTATTCTTGTGCACACTTTAAATAAGTAACAATGACATGTGAGAAATGTCTTCTAATATCTCTGTGATGTATGACAGTGCTTGGTTGAAAATTTTATAAGATGCACAACTACCAGTATTTTTTTTTCCAGCATAAGCTGGGGAGAGGGGCAGAGGGAGAGACAGAGAGAGAGAGAGAGAGAGAGAGAGAGAGAGACAGAGGGAGAATCTTAAGCAGGCTCCGTGCTGAGCCCGCCATGGGACTCCATCTCATGAACCATGAGATCATGACCTGAGCTGAAATCAACTATTGGACGCTTAACTGACTGAGCTGCCCAGGCACCCCTCCCACTATTCTTTTTGTAACTCAGGGTTCATGCTTTAAGATCTCTGAATAAATTTGTGTGGACTCTTGGCACAAGGCCACTTGCAACAGGAATTCAAACTAGAACTTGGTAATTGAGGCTAGAAAAAATTTAGGTGAAAACTCACATGCTATGGCTTTTGCCAGTCCCTCCTTAATTCATTCATTCATTCATTCATTGGTGACTTACAGCAATGAGGATTTCATGTTAATAAAAACGAATTCTTACTGTTATTTGGGAGAGGATGTGATTAAATTTTCCATCAACAACAGCACCTAGATGTGGAGGGGACACTTGAGCCTGAGAGGAAGCTCTTAGAGAAGTTCCGACGGGATCATGGCTGTGCTACACAACTCCCTGTGATTACTGTTGGTTGTTTTGTTAATCTATTGTATCTACTTGAAATGCAGCTCCCACAAAAACACTGAATTTGTAACTCCCTTAGGTGAAAGCTATATTGTAAATATATCAGTTATTAAATGAGAAGTTAAGGGTTATAGTCTCGTCAGTGAATAAGAACTATCTGCAGTTCTGGAAACTCTCACTTTAATAAACTTAACCTGGATTTTCTGACAGAAACAGATCAATATTCATTTTACTGGGACAACAGTTAGCTGCCTTTAACGCTAAATCAGGTGGCACTTGGGTGGCTCAGTCGGTTCAACGGCAGACTTCCACTCAGGTCATGATCTTGTGGTCTGTGGGTTTGAGCTCCAAATTCGATCTTGGTGCTTGGAGTCTGCTTTGGATTTTGTGTCTCCCTCTCCCTCTCTGCTCCTCCCCTGCTTGTGCTCTGTCTCTCTCTCTCTTTCTCTCAAAAATAAATAAACTTTAAAAAAATGTTTTAAACAGTATCAGGAAATAAAACAGGTATTTTTTTTTTAGAATCTATCTTTTCAAAGCCCAAAGATGAAATATGAGGCTATTTTGTGATACCATACCATAGACAATGCCAATTTAAATTAAATCATTGACCATTGTCCCTACACTGTGGTAGAAAACACTTCAACTCCAAATGCATAGCTTTCGATAAGAGGCAAAGAAATTCTGCAGATTCTAGGAACATCTTTCAAACACTTCATCAACTGCATAAAACAAAGGAATGATAGAGTGGCTATAAAAATGTTTGTGATTTTTTTCCTCTAGAGTATTTGTTATGATTGTACTTTTTATTGGATATTTCACAGTGCAAAGAACAGATGAAAAATAGATTTCTGATTTAGCAGACTATTTCAGATTGTGTGCTCTAAAAGTGAAATCCTACTGTGAAATATTTGGAGTCAAGCCATACATTCTATGGCTGGGAGTTAGGAATATGAGTTTCTTTGGGCAACTCCTGGACCATGTTTAATAGATAGAATGAATGAATGGAGTCTCAGCATGGAAGATTCAGTGACTATTGTTGCATGCAGAGAACGGTGGAAAGAAACTAGATTACTAAAAAGGAAGTAGATTTTTTATTTGGGTGAACAATCATCCAGAGCATTTAATGAGTCTCATTCCTCTTATGCCCATGAAGACCTCTCATCAGACTGGCTTATATTAAATACCTTTAAAACTATGGTTAACCTCGGCTTGCAGAGCAATATAGGTACTGGTTGAGATGAGAGGCCTCTAGAGAAGCCTGTTCTGAAAAACACAGAACTAGTGGCCCCAGAAGCAGCTCATATCAGCATGTGACATCAGTGTTAGAGACCCTGGGACAGAAACAGAAGGAAGCTTTGAGGTATTTCTAGATTGGAGATTTTATATTTTATTTTTTATTATTAAATTTTCTTTATTCTCAAGTTAGTTGTAGTCAAGTACAGTGTAGTCAAGCTTCAGGAGTAGAAGCCAGTAATTCATCACTTACATACAACACTCAGTGCCCAACCCAAGTGTCCTCCTTAATGCCCATCTCCCATTTTCCCCACGCCCCATCTCCCACTCCATCAACCCTCAGTTTGTTCTCTGTATTTAAGAGTTTCTTATGGTTTGCCTCCCTTTCTGTTTTTATCTTATTTTCCCTTCCATTCCCTTTTGATCATCTATTAAGTTTCTCACATTCCACATATGGGTGAAATCATGTGATATCTGTCTTTCTCTGACTTATTTCTCTTAGCATAATACCCTCCAGTTCCATCCACATTGCTGCAAATGGCAAGATTTCATTCTTTTTCATTGCTGAGTAGTATTCCATTGTATATGTATACCACATCTACTTTAGCCATTCATCAGTTGATGGACATTTGGGCTCTTTCCATACTTTGGCTATTGTTGATAGCACTGCTATAAACATTGGGGTGCGTGTGCCCTTTCGAATCAGGACTCCTGTATTAGATCAGGGATTTTAAACCATGAGAAAATACTTGTGGCCAAATATGTCCATGCATTTACAATTAACAATGGCAACAATAAAAACCAGTGATTGATACTCTTTTTTCTATAATTTTTCTGTAATACTTTATATGTCAGCAAAGTAGAATCAATCAAAATCACTCCCCCCCCCCCAGACATGACATGACCTTGAGAAAACTTGCCTTATGACAGTTACATGATTGGAGTTTTTCTCAATCAAAGCAAGAAGGCTGGGATCTTAGAGCGAGGCTGATGCCCAAACACAAAAGCCAATGTCCAAGTTCCCCTATGTAAAGTGCTCAGAATTCATCAATTTTTTCTTTACAACTAGAAAACCTGGACACAGTGAAAACCAGTGCCTTTTCTTGGGCTTATCAGAGAACGGAGATGAAGGGAAATCATTACACCAAAGTCTGGAGAGTCAGGCACATCCAGAGAGACCCAGGGGCTGAGGTACGCTAGTCAGGAGTGAAATTGCTGGCATCATAAACTGGCAGGGACACTTAAATGACAATGTCCTCAATTCACAGAATTATTTGGTAGGGAGTATTATTACCACCATCTCACAGAGGAGGAAATGGAGTCTCGGAGATGTTAAATAATTTACTTGAGGTCATGACTTTAAGATATGAGTCCTCATTTGCCTGATTCTAGTGCCGTGCTGGTAGCTGATTAACAGCTGGCTCTGGGGGCGGGGGGCGGTGGTGGTGGGAGAAGTATGGGGGTGGGGGACAGATTGGTGGCATTCGCCCATTTTCTTGGTGTAGGAAGTTTGTTAAGATAGGCGTCAATGAGCAGCCTGGAATGGGCCCTGCAGAATTGCTGAAGAAGCAGGACACGGAATTTGACTGTACTAAGGTGGTATAGACAAGTGGTTCAGAGTATGAACTATGTTAGGAGGTTACCAGGTGAAATGCCAGCTCGGCCACTTAGTGGCAGAGTGAGAACTCAACACTCCATTCTCTCCTCTGCCTTAGACCTTGGGGTTTAAGGGCATTGGTCCAGAGTGACTCATGACTATCTGGTGTGTACTTATTTCTCTGAGTAGTGGTCCACCTGGTATTTGGACACTAACATGTACAGCATAGTTTGAAGTCCAATATATTCAACAAGCAGGCAATATAAGATCAAATTAAATAATAACGCAATAATATCTTACATATGAGTAGGACTTGATTTACAAAGCCATAGCCTGCATATTTCCTATTTGATTACTAAATAACAGTCTTCTTTTTAAAATTTTTTTAATGTTTATTTTTGAGACAGAGCACAAGCAAAAGAGGGTTAGAGAGAGACACACAGAATCTGAAACAGGATCCAGGCTCTGAGTTGTCAGCACAGAACCTGATGCGGGGCTCGAATCCACGAATCGTGAGATCATGACCTGAGTTGAAGTCAGAGGCTCAACCGACTGAGCCACCCAGTCCCTGCACTAAGTAGCAGTCTTCTGAAGTGAGCAGGTTGGGTATGGACAGATGTTACAGGCAAGGGAATAACATCTCAGAGGTAAGAAATATTCTCACTAAGACCTGAAACCTGAAATACATCCCAATTCTAAGCTCACTGTATTTTCTAGGAGGAGATTGAAGCTAAATCTAAAGAAAAAAGCCTTCTTTTAAGTAAATAATTATCTCTTCAGATGATTATACATAGGTGTAAATTCCCTTTGGAAGAAGAGTAGCTCTTTCCAGATATGAAAGATTCAAGCCTCATTTACTAAATAGAAACTTCATGTCACAAACAAGTGAATTTTTCCTAGAGAAAAAAAAAATCAATCTACTCCTAAGGAATAGAAAAAGCCCGCTCACATTTTTCATTTTTATTAGCGGAACACTGAGAGCAACATAAATAGTAACATACTCACCAATTTAGTTTAATTTGAGTTAGTATTAAGTCAGCTGCTAGGAAATATGTCATGGGGCAGAGTAGGAAATGATTAATTGCCAACCGAGAGGCATCGATTGTCAGTCTGTTAGGAGTTCAGATAAGAAAAAGAAGTCTTCAGGGAGGGCTTTATCTCAGGTACACAGGCGGCTGTTGTGAGCCAGCCTGGCAATGTGCTTGGATGGGAGGAAACAGACAATTACCATAGAGATTGGTTTCATTGAAACTCCATCCTCTAAATACGATGAACAGTACAGTTGGGTGCACTTTCCAATTTTAGTACAAGTGGGAAGAAAGTAAGGATGTTATTGCAAGATAGTTTTTGAGTAGTCAAAGAAATATTTGAATGTGATTCAGCCCAGATGAGCGCAAACTCATTTATCTACAGATGAAAAAATTTAGGAACCCCGCAGTTAATGTTAAAATTAATCTATTTTAATGGTAGGCACACTACAAGATTACTAAGTGTACTTAACTGATTAAAAACAATGGTTTAGTATTTAAGCATTCTGTGAGTGGTATATTACTAGGACAACCAGTAAAACTTCACAGCAGTGGTTCATAACCATCCTTTGGGTCTGTTTGAGAGGTGTCAGTTCTCTCTCTAGAAAAATTATTCTAAGTGTATACATATCCAATTTTTACTCAATTTCGAGGTTTATTATTCCCCTGCATTCCACACAAGTATTCAGGTTAAGAATCCCTCCTTTGTATGAAGATTTATCACATTTAGCATCAGGGTTTGAGCTAATTATCCATCATTACAAATTGCATATTGACTCTTGTCACTAAATCTAAGTCTTGCTGTACAAGAATGGAGATACTGTGTGGTACTGGACATGATGTTTAGTTTCATATAGTATAGGATGTTATTACATAGGACTAATGTTTAGTGATTATTTAAATTTTAGTAACTGTTAAGGGATATGCCATGCAATAAGCAAAAAAATTGCCTTTTGTATTTTCACAGTTGATATGAGAATAATCCTTTTACCCAGGTATAATGTTTGAAGGATCTTCTTAGCTTTAGTGCTGATCAGTCTCAAACGGATTCTATAAATTGTTAAGGGTAACTCTAATTGGCATGCATTGTGGAGTGGGCTGGTCCTCTGGTATTTTATTTGTCTTCTTCTTTCTAGTCCCCCTTTTACCTGTGGCCACTTGGATTTTCATATCAGAGCAATGTGAGAGGCCCCCACTGTACGAAATTTTGACGGAACTTGAAAATGAGTTTCCAAGCTCAATTTGCCCAAGGTCATAGGGACAGCGAGTACCAGGAACAAATTAAATCATAATGTAAACCAGTTTCTTTTGTCTAAAATTCTATTTTATTGTTGTTATTGTTATATTGTTTGGTTTGTTGTTGTTAGCTATATTAGATTTTTTTTTCATACCACTCTCTCTCTTCTGAGTATTTTCCCCTGCTTCAGATCCTACTTCCCTTTTAAATGCCCTAGGCACCCATGCTGCCACATCCTACTTGTAATATAGAAGAATCCAGCACGGACAGTAGGATTAAATCTGGCTAAATAGCCGGAGGATATAAACCTTGAATCAGTTCTGACACATAATGATAACCCCTTAGGCAGGTGTATTAACCATGGCCCTGTGAAATACACAAGATTGTTGAAAGTCCAAAAGAGATCAAGAACGTGAAAGCACTTGGAAATGAACAAAGTGAAAATCAAATTTAAGGGCTTATCGTTGTTAACAATAACAATAATAATTGAATAATGTTTTCATGAAATATTTGGAGCTTAACATTCTGAGTAATATGATATTGTCTATAACTGCCATGTTGTAACAAACTTTGATATATCTTAAATATTTAATTTGGAATCAATATGAAATGTTAACATCCACTTGGCAAGCATTAAGGATGAATATTCAGAATCGTTACTGAAAAGAAACTTGCAGTCCAGGGAAGGAGATAGGTTAATAGGGGTTATAATATAGGGGAAGTATCCTCAGAATTGTGTCATTCCGCTGGCCACAGCAGCTTGGTCTCTCTTTTTCTGTAAAGCTGGACCTCCCGCCATTGTAATAATCCTCCATACCAAGTACTCTGAGTTTGAAGGAAATAGACTGAGGATTTGTAGAGGACATCTGTTGATTTTCCCTGCCTAGAATTCCTTCTTTATTCTTCTGGTATCACATTCCCTCTTGCCTGAGAAATTTTCATTCCATATAATGATCTAACCACGTGGTGTTCACATAACCAAAGACATGCTAATCAAAATCTTACTTTGGATTTTATGACAAAGCAGGTGGAGAAGAAGCTCAATTTTACTGGAAGTGGTAGTTGAGTTCTGGAAGAGCCTACCCCTGCTGGGGCTTCCTCTGCTATCCTGAGGGGAGCCAGCCCGAGAATGATGTCACCGCATATTAAGCAGAACTGATAAACAGAGAGACCTAGGTATTTGTGGAGCTTGTTTAAACCTCAGTTCTCAACCAAATCTGAAGCTCCCTCCATCCTCTGGATTTTCCCCATACAAAAACCGACACTTTCTCATTTTAAACTAAGTTGAGACTCTGTTACTTTCACCTGAAGGAGTTTTACTAATACAGTATTGTAAAACATTCCTGTGAATGTCCCGTTCCTACTCCTTCCAGAAAGATTCTAACAGGAGGAGAAAGATAAAATGGCCCTTTGGCTCCGTAATATATCTGTTATTAGATCAGAAAGAAACAGCCTAGTGGAGTACTCAATCTTGGTACACATTACCGTGTTGAAAAATCTATATATAGTGATTTTCCTGCTCTTTCATAGTAGTTGTCCAACACACTTTACCTTATAATTAATTGAGTATATTACTGGTTTTTTAGGCAAAGTACAGAGAATTCTGCTGTAGGCAATGATGACAAGGTGAAAGCTACTTCCGATGTACATGGCATTTGTTAAATTTTAGGTGCTATTTTGTGATTTTGGGTTTCTCTTGGAGTGTGTCTTTGCACTGAGAGGTGCATAGAGACAGATTTGAAGTGTTGGAGATAAGATTAGAAGAAGATCTGGGGTCCTCCACAGTGTCCACAAGAAATACGTTTCTGTCAATAACATGGTTTCCAGAGTCAAATGTCTTTCCTACTAATTTACTCCTTCTGGTTTTTATTTTATTTTAAAATAATTATTTTAAACTTAATTTTATTAGTTAATTAATCTAACCATTGATCATAAATGTAGTTTCTGTAATGGAAGGTGGGAAACATACTGAAATAAACAGCTTGATGAGTTTTAATAAGGAAATATAAGAAGGGAATCTCTACGTCTCTGAAATGGTCTTCATAGAGAAGTAAAATCTTCTGCCTTTTAATTATGTGAACACACAATTATTTGTTGGGCATGAATCAGACATTTTAAATGATGGCAAATCCAGAGACATGAAATAGGCCATACACAAAAATTATACTAGGATGGTAAAGCAAAATTCTTCAATCCTTAAATTGTCCAATGGATCTGTGTACGACAGTCAATAAAGAATGGTCATGGAGAGAGATAATTAGCGAAAAGAAAACATTCTTATTAGGTTGAAATCTCAGATATTTTAATGTGGAAGGTAAAATATAACACACCTGAATACTTATATTTGCACATAGCCTTTTTTGCAGTCTCACTGTAGTCCCATCGTCCTCATGTTGGGGAGGAGAGGCTGAGAGAGAGAATGGGCAGGGATTGGTGAAATGATAGAAGCCTGGAAGTGATCTTTAATCTATCCCTTGTGGGAAAAGGAACTTCAAATATTTTAAACAGGAAGAAGTCATAACTAAGTAAGCAACTGAACTGTGGATATGTTTAATGGTAACAATTTCACAGAGACTCAAGTACATTTTTATCAATTCAGTTACCATTGCTTAATATTTGTGGATGGTTGATGAGGACATGGGAAGAGACTGGGATAAATAAAATCATCTGTCTCTTTATCTCTGTCTCTCTATTTATACTTATCTATCTATCATCTATCTATCTGTCTATCTATCTATCTATCTATCTATCTATCTATCATCTATCACCTATCTACCTGATAGGATTTTATGAAAAGGTTCATACACATCTAGTAAACTTATTCAAAGGCCACATTTATGACTATTAATTATGGCTCTGTATTACTCAGGGCTCGTTAGAGAACAGAAACAACAGGATGTATATATTACAGAAAGAGAGATTTATTTTACAGAATTGGTTCACATGATTGTGGAGGTGAAAGTTCAAAATCTGCAGAACAGTCCAGCAAGTTTGTAACCCAAGGGAAAGTTGTAGTCTGAGTCCAAAGGAAGTCTGCTGCAGAATTTCTTCTTCCTTGTGGGAGATCTGTCCTTGGTCTAAGAAGGCCCTCAACTGATTGGACAAGGCTCACCCACAGTATGAAGATTAATCTGCTTTCCTCAAAGTCCACTGATTTAAATATTAATATCATCTATAAAACATCTTCAAAGAAATATCCAAACTATTATTTGACCAAATATCTGGACATAACAGTCCAGCCAAGTTGGCATATAAAATTAACCATTACAGGTTCCATTCTATCCAACACACAAACTTGCCAGAAGCAACTTTGCCTCCCCATGATTGCATTTCCTCAGGAATTGGCTTTCCCTTTGGTGAAAAGAACTCAGGAACTAATACAGTAACATGTTCACAAGCTCACTTTTAGAAAAAAACTACTGATAATGGATTTGCCATCAACTGCTCTCAATTCTTTTTCTAATGGAGTCTAAAAACATCTCCTTTGATGTTTTATGTGTTTCAAGATCATTATAAGTTGGTATTGTTTGAATTTGGGAATCCAAAGGATAGTGATTATGCAAGAAGAACTAAATTGGTACTTTGGAGCCAGAGTGGGGTTGTGCCTCATAGTGGGAGTTCAAGATGGGGTACATGACTAGGTTAGGCCTGTTATGGTTAACATGTTCCATGAGAGAAGATTCTTTTTACTTCTGTGTAGACAATAATAAGAAATTGGACAGCCCGGGACCTTGTTGACGCTACACTGGAATTATGAAGGGGGAGAATTTACCTGAAAAAAAGAAGCACTGACACAAGAAGAACGAAGAAATGAGGAGAGAGGGGCACCTGGGTGGCTCAGTCGGTTGAGCATCTGACTTCAGCTCAGGTCGTGATCTCATGGTTTATGAGTTTGAGCCCCACGTCAGGCTCTGTGCCAACAGCTCAGAGCCTGGAGCCTGCTTGAGATTCTGAGTATCCCTCTCTCTCTGTCCCTTTCCTGCTTGTGTTCAGTCTCTCTCTGTCTCTGAAAAGAAAATAAACATTTGTCATGAGCTTGTCATAAGACAAGCTTTAGAAGGTAAAAGATCATCTTGATTTCTGCTGTGGCGGGTGTTTCATTATTCTCATGGCAGACATGAATAGTCATGCCAAATTTTAGAACATATAACAGATATCAATATTAATAAAACTTCAATTTGAGTAATATCAATATAGAATTTTTAAATAAACTAGTCAAAAACTAATGTGAGTTTTGGCTCCTTTAGAGGGGTCCTAATGGGAAATTAAAACATTACCAGTGATTCTTCCATGACTCAGGAATGTTTTAGTGATGGCTTTCTTTGGAAAAGGACTTTATAGACTTACGTATTATATTGATTATTGTCTATAGCATTTTTTAAAAAATTGAGAATGGATTCAGTTTATGGGAACAGGACAAATTTTGTAATGTCAACCCGGCAGATATGGTGATATGGTAGGTAATTATGTTTGGTAATGGAAGTTTTTATTATATGTTTTTTTTTTAATTTTTATTTTTTTATGTTAAGTAGGCTCTGCACCCAACACAGCATTTGAACTCATGACCCTGAAATCAAGAGTCACATGCTCCACCAACCGAGCCAGCCAGCCACCCCTGAGTTTTTGTTATTTTAAACCAAAAAGTGAAATAAAACCATGAAGAAACTATGTTCATGTAAGCATATTGTTTTCTTTTCTGATTTTAATAAGAAAGTGAATATTACCCAGCACAATACAACAATGACAAAAAACACACCATTAAAATATTCTCACTACTTACGACAATAGACACTAGAATTATGGAAACATTTCTTTGGTATTCAAAGTTTTGTTTTTTAAAACTATCCTATAAAAATGTCAGTGTCTTTATGTGGGTGGTTATGGAGAAGAATATGCTAAATTAATACTTTGTCAGAGATGTAGTTAAGTGGATGCAGAAAAAAGAGGGAGTTGTTGAAATAGGAGGGTTGTCCATTTGACAAATCCCAAATCTAATTTGAAGTTTTGTCTCAGCATTTTTCTGGTTGAGAGATTGAAAGGGTCTTTCTTCGCAGAACAAAACCTTCTGGCTCTGCCATGGGGAGGGAAGCAGCTCAAGTCTCTGTAAATAATAGAATTGATTATATCTCACTTCCATTAACTCGAAAGCTCCCAGACTTTGCTTTGTTCAGTCAGCAAGGTTTCCTTGCTTCTCATTACAAAATCTTTTTGTTGGTGATGACATTGTCACCTTCAAGAAATAAAGCACCAAAACTATCTGTGAGCTTCATTTCCGGGGAGTGCTACATGCTTTCTGTGGCACATAAAAGGGGGAAAAAAAGAAGGGATTATATATTCCTAATAGAGAAGCCTTTCATATTTTTCCCATAGAGATCTATGCCATGCCACTTGCTAAAAACATCATAAATGGCTTGGAAATTAAAATTTGTCGGGAAAAAGATATTCCAGGCCAAAAGTGATGATCACCATTTGAAGTAAACAAAACGCACCTCAGAGTATTTAAGCAGTGATTTTGGGTCTGAGATCTTTGACATCCAGTGCAATATTTATGGACTATAATATTTTCATTTGCTGACTAGAAAAAGCATGTACATTCATCTTTAGTAGTATTTTTTCTTAGAACCAAACTTAGGCAAAGACTTACCATTAGGCTCCTTGTTTGTAAACTAAATGGATACTCTTTTGTCTTATGTACAGCTAGAGAGCAAGGAATATGGGGAGTAGGGGAGGTTTTCTTTAATCAAGAAAAGAAAATGTGAGGGCACTTGGGTGGCTCAGTAGGTTAAGCATCCGACTTCAGTTCAGGTCATGATCTCACTGTTTGGGAGTTCAAGCCCTGCATCAGGCTCTCTGCCATCAGCTCTGAGCCTCTTGGGATCTTGTGTCCTCCTCTCTCTCTGTCCCTTCCCTGCTTGCACTCTAGCTCTCTCTCTCAAAAATAAATAAATAAATAAGTAAAAACATTTTAAAAAAGAAAAGAAAATTTGGCGAGGTGACTTAAAGAAACATGGCGGGTCTTGGAAATACCCCAGCTACATTCCTAAGGACAAAGGTAGCATTTTTCTCCCCATTTTTAATTTAACATAACCCAGCTAATAAAAATCTTTAATTTTATGCACTTCAATTGATTTTCTTTAAGTTTATTTATTTTGAGACAGAAAGGGGGGGAAAAAGGCATGAGTCGGGGAAGGGCAGAGAGAGGTTTAGAGAGAGAATTCCAAGCAGGCTCTGCATTGTCAGCACAGAGCCTAATGCTGGGTTCAATGGATCCCAAGAACTGTGAGATCCTGACCTGAGCCGAAATCAAGTCAGTCGCTTAAGCCACTGAGCCATGCAGCCACTCTTCAACTGAGTTTTGAATTTGATCACTTTACCGGGTTTGATAATAAGGCTTTTCTGAATAAATGTGCATGTAAGTGTGAGAGATTAGTTAGTAATGGAGATGAGGACAGAAGATTTTCTTGAACTTGGTTTCTGGGAAAAAAATAACAAGTTACTGATAGCTTCAAGTCCTTTATCTGAAATGTCATTTCCTATTGAACTTTGTATATTTCACGTGGCATTTTCACTAAATCTCCTTTCTGTATGAGAAACAAAATTCAGAGAAAAGGATTAGTCGAGACATTCCTCTAAGTAAAACAAGAACAACTGATTTCTTTGTGATTCTCCACCATGCTTTATCAGAGGTGTTAAATTGTGTGCATAAAAGTTAAGGTATTCTGTATTAATGTTTAGAGATTAATATTAATATTTAGCAATAAAAGGAGATTAATACTTATATTAACCCTTTAATATTTAAAGATAAAAGTTAGTGTCAGCACGATAAATTTACAGACCCAATACTCTGGAGGATTTCCACCTGATTACACATTGTACAAATATTGAAGAAAAGTTTTAATAAGTGTTAACAGTAAGACAACAGGCCCCAAATGGAATCACTTATGCTAAGCTCCATATCACCAAACTGAGACTTAATTAGAGTTTTGCTTCTCCAAGAAATGGGATCTCAAACCAGTTAATCAGGAGTTGCTTGAACAGCGATAGATACCCAGTCTGTCTGATGGGCCCCCGCCATCCTTAAGGAAAGTTACCTTGCATAACCAACCTACTTTTCCCCTAGTATAACTCTCTTTTTTCTGCCACCCCCTCCCTTAAAAGTCTTTCATTTTGTGCAGCTCCTCGGAACTCCTTTCTACAGGCTAGACTAGATACTGCCTGATCCCTGCGTTGTTGGATAAAACCAACAAGGTGTTTAAAATTTATTCAGGTAAATTTTGTTTCTTAACATAAGAGAATAGCATGAACCACTTTCTTCCAATGAATTTGACTGTATAGTTTAAATGGGTAAATTTGTTTAAAAAACAATTACTAAAATTGGTAAAAAAAAAAAAGGAAGTAATATGCATAAAGACAGAAATAAATGAAATAGAAAAATAGGAAAAAAAAGCAAACAACAAAGAAAAGTAACACTGGCAAAATCTGGTTCTCTGGAAACTTCAACAAGATGGATAAATCCTGAAATCTAAACAAAAACAGGGAGACAGCATAAATTACCAAAATAAGAATCAAAGGGAATGTCTTCGATCTTATATCTATAAACTTGTAGCTAATATCATACTTGCTGATGAACTTAAAAGTTTTTCTTCTACGATTGGGAATAATATAAGGATGCCCATGTACCATATCCATTCAACATTAAATTGAAGGTTCTAGCCATTGCTATGTGCAAACTATGTCATTGGTTACAAAGAAGATAGTAATGACCTTAGAAACAAAAACTAGAAATAATGATGGATTTAACAGGGTTGCATTTTCACAAGTTTAATACAGAAGTCCATTGCATTTTCATATTCCAACAAAATAATTGGCAATGACATTTTAAAATTCTATTTGTGATTTTGTCAAAAGTAAATTCCTAGTTCTAATTTAAAAAACGGTATGTAAGACCTTCACACTTGAAACTACCAAGCATTGCTAAGATAAATTAAAGAAGTCCTAAATAAGTAGAGAGATAGTTTATGTGTATTGATTGGAACATCTAATATTGTTAAAAGGGTAATTCTCCCCAAATTGATCTGTGGATTATTGTTAATTCTTATGAAAATATACGCAGGCTTTAAAAAAAAAAAGAGAGGACCACCTGGGTGGCTCAGTTGGTTAAGTGTCTGACTCTTGGTCTCAGCTCAGGTCTTGATCTCACAGTTTGTGAGATCAAGCCCTGCATTGGGCTCTGCACTGATAGCATGGAGGCTGCTTGGGATTCTCTCTCTCTCTCTCTCCCTCAAAATAAATAAATAAACTTAAAAAGTTAAAGAAAAAGAGAGAATTACAAATTGGTTTAAAATTTATGCGAAGATGTAAATGGCTTAGTGTAACCAAAGCAATCTTGAAATAAAGGAACAATATTAAAGGACTTATATTACATGTCTTAATAACTTCTATAAAGATACAGTAGTCAACAGAATATAATACTGAAATAAGGATCTACAAATAGATAAAGAACCCAGAAAATCGCACACCTTTACAATCATTTGATTTTTTTTTTAAGTTGCCAAAGCCCTCCAAAGTTGAGAAAAACGACTTTGCATTAAGTTGTGTTGGAATAGTTGATATCCATATAGAAAAAAATACTGTATCTCACACTGCATACTGTACAAGAAATTAATTCAAGATGGTCCTAGATATAAAACCCAAAAATAATAAGCCTTTTAAAGGAAAAATTTCAGACTGTATTAGTGACTTGGGTGTAAGCAAAGATTTCTTAGATCACAAAAAGCTAAAACAATAAAAGAAAAAATATATATACTTTTTCAAAATGATAAATTGTATGCATTAATAAAAACAAATTTAAGAAGATGAAAAAGCAAGTGAGAGAGTAGAAGAATATTATTGCAGACTATATATCTGACAATAAAATGATATCAAGCATACATAAAGAACACTTATAAATTCAATAACAAAAAATCAAAAGAGCTCAGTGAAAAGTGGGAGAAAAACTTGAACACACATTTAACAAAAAGAAATATACAAATGGAAACATGAATATGGAAATGGGTTAAACATCATTATTCATCTGGGAAGGGCAAAGTAAAAATTCAATGAGATAACACTTCACACTCACCTTAATGGCTACATAAAAAAAGACCAATAGCATCAACTGTTGGAGGGTATGTGAAGCATCCTATTATTGGAAAGAGTGAAAAATTGTATAATCATTCATAAAAATTCTGGAAATTTCTCATAAAACCAAACATATACTTACCTCTGACCCAGCAGGTATACTCCTAGATCAATACACAATTGAAAGGAAGATGTATTGACAAGACGATTTTTACATAGATGTTCATAATGGCTTTAGTCATAACAACCAAAACCTGCAAATAGCTCAGGTATCCAGAATTAGGAGCATAGATAAACTGTAGCATATTCATATAATAGAATACCATTCATGAATAAAAAGAAACAATCTACTGATTCGCAGAAAGATATGGCTTAATCTAAAATCATCACAAGAAACTTTGCAAAAAGACTACAAATTACATGATGCTAATTACAGGATGTTCTAGCACAGACATAATTCCATTGTTGGAAAATGTCAGAATGTCAGCTGCCTCCACAGAAGATGTGAGATGGGATTTACTGTCTTACATGAAGAAATGATCTGTGGTGTTGAAATTATATTACATCTTGACACAGATTTGGATTGCACAGAAGAAAGTATTTATTAGATCTCAGCAAATGTTCACTTAAGATTTGTGTATTAACACTATGTAAAAAGGAGAAAAACTAAATATAAGTTGAAATATATGTCTGCATCGTCTGGATTTGAGGGAGATTAAAACTTGGTGTTTCAACAGTTCAAAAGTCCTTTCTTAAAATAGTTCCCATGCATTCAATAATAGATGATTTTTAAGCTTAATTTGATTCATGACTATTCAGTAAATTTGGACAATTTTTAAGCTTCCTGAAGTCATTCATTGTACTATATTTAAGGCAGTAAGTTCTTCCCACTCAGAGAATTTTAGACATAAAATTTTAGGCACTTCATTTGAAAAAATACATAATTAATATCACACAGCTTTCAACTTCATGTTTAAATGTGTGTAAAAAATATTAATGCTTTTGAAATAATGAAAGTAGAAATTGCATTTCGTTAAGGGGAAGAAGAGAAGGTCAAAATATTTTCGTTATGTCTTCGGGAAAAGTGAAGGAGAGAAGAGGAAAGAGAAGTGTAATAAAGAGAAAAAAAGCAAAATCAGTTTGAGACATTTATGATGCTTTGGTATGAATGCTGAACAAGATGCTCTTTTTTACCATCCCATAGTCTTTTTTTTTTTTCCTACTGTTTAGGATTCACTACACAGGGTGGCTAAGTGGTCGGTTAAGTGTCTGACTCTTGGTTTTGGCTCAGATCACGATCTCATGGTTTTGCGGGTTGGAGCCCCTCGCTGGGCTCTGTGCTTGCAGCACGGAACCTGCTTGGGGTTTTCTCTCTTTCCTTCTCTCTCTGCCCCTACCCCACTCGTGCTGTCTCTCTGTCTCAAAATAAATAAACAACAACAAAAAAAGAATTCCCCACACAGGGGAATAACATTTGTATTCCATCTATTTTCCATTTCTTTATGGAATGCTCCTATATGGTCAAGAAAGAGGCAGAAGAAAAAACGGAAATTTCTGGGATTTTCCAACTGAATATTTTTCTTGTTTAGATAGTCATTTTGATTACACATTTCTTATAAGGGTGATCTAGTTTTGAGATTAGAATACAACTGAAAAACACCAATAAGAAATTACATATTTACTTTTATCAACTTTCAAAGCTACTCATTAAAATCCTATTTAGTTACTCTTCAGTTTTATAATGTATTTGTGTAAGTTTATATTTATGACAAAACATTTGCTCCCAGGTCAAATGTGTCTTTGCTTTGCATGCATTTTCAAGGGAATTATTGAAATAGTCTTTTTTTAAAAAAGCATTATCAGTGAACATTTTGATATGTATTAACATATTTCAACATTTATTCTTCCCAAATCTCCAAAGGTTTGAATGTTTCATTTCACTTTTTTCTTTCCTAAATAAAAATAGCAAATAATAATTCTCCACAGAGCAATTTCTTAAAGCTAGAGCATTATTTTCTTGAACTTTTCTCATTTAATAGTGATCATTCCAGTGAATTACTAAGAAGACAAAAACAATAAATATATTGTCGTTTGAAATGTCCAATTCTTAAAAAAAAACGTACCAGTCACAGGAGGTATTTGTTCTGCAGGTGTTTATATATATATATATATATATATATATATATATATATATATACTTTTTTTTTCTTTTTTTTTATTTAAAAAAATTCTTAGTCTTTATTTTTGAGAAAGAGAGAGAGTGCAAGCGGGGGAGGAACAGAGAGAGGGAGACAGAAACCGAAGCAGGCTCCAGGCTCTGAGCTGTCAGCACAGAACCCGATCCCGGGGCTCAAACTTAGGAACCATGAGATCATGACCTGAGTCGAAGTCAGATGCTTAGCCAACTGAGCCATCCAGGTGCCCCTGCAGGTGTATATATTCTAACATAATGGAACTTAATTTAGGCAAGCGATGGTACATGACATTCCCCTAAGACACTGCTTTCCTCTTACCATTCCCCTGGGATCTACGCTGCTGCTCTCATAATCAATTGCATTATCTTCCTGGCCTTCATGCCCATCAGAATCTTATTAATTCACATCATAATCCTTGGAAGCGTTTGGGCATGTCTTTCCTCCCAGTGCAGAGCTCAGTAGGCAAGTCATAATTCTACTTCTCTCCTACTGTGGCATTTCTGCTTATTTGACCCTTTCTCAATACTCAGATAAGCATGTCAATAAAGGATCGATAGTCAGTAAGTCTCAACTCTTGGTAGGCCGTTGTCACCATGAAACTTTAGCTATATTTTCTAACTGACATCACTGATCTCTCCTCTTTCTAAACTATAATTTAAAATTGTTTAAAAATAGTTTTATGAAATGTTTTAACATTGAAAATATTAATATATTAAAATAATGCATATTCAATATCATGCACTACCCAAGCTGAATACATTGTGATTTTGCATATTTTCTTACATGTGGACACTTGTGTTTACTAAACTAAAATCATACAGGACAGATCATTCTGAATTTTATTATATTCATTTAATATTGTATCATATACGTTTCCAGCTCTCATAAGTATAACCTTTGATGGCCACATGACATTCCATCATGTTAATGTATCATACAGCATAATGTAATTTTCCTAATAATGGTCACGCTGGTTGTTTTCAAATTTCCCTTTTCATAGATTGTGTCTGAAATTTTATTGAGCATCTACTGAACGTGTAACTTAGAATTGGTTCTACATCATGTTTCACCATCTTACCTTCAGGGATTCAAAAAGCCCAAGAAATTCCAAACCCACTTCGAAAACCAATCTTTCAAAACCCATCTTTATCATTCACAAATGAAATCTACGGGTAATAGTGCAACCTGTCTCCACACTTTTAAAAAAGTTATTAAGCTTTAGAATGCACTAACTGGAATATAATGGTAAAATAAAGAGAAATTCCTCAGAATAAAATTACATACATTTCTTTGTTTTAATGGTTGGGCACGTCAATCTTAGAGGGAATGAAATAGTCATGATTGCGTCAATGTTAAATTAATATATGAGCAATTAATTAATGGAATTCTGGACATGAGAATCCATTTCATACAAGAAGTAAGGACAATAAAAGAGAAGAAGCACAAAACACAGGTAGAGACTAGAATTAAAAAAAAGTGTTAGGAAAATTAGTGACAGAATGAACTTATTTGAACATAAGAAACAAATGGAAATTCTTTTAATTGTAGAAAAGATAACTTTCTAAAACAAATGGCAGGTTTCCCAAATAAAGACAAATGAAGATGCATGGCATGTTTTGCAAACTTCATGGTATTGCGAGATTTGGGAGATCCATTTTGTGGGCTATTTTCCACGTCAACACTCCCACAGACAGGCTATCGCACGTTACCAATGATACAGACTTAATACTAGTCCAAATGAAAATTATTGAATAACAATAATAAGTCACAAACAAATAGATAAATAATAAACTCTCATTGGCCAGTTTAATTACAATTACTATTACCTTGCTGTAGTTTTACTCTAGGTAGATAGAATATGTGATATGAGTATACAATTCAATATTTAGAAGAGAATATCTATTTTTAATTTATTTTTTATTTAAACTCCCCTCAACTATAATCTTTCCTAATTTACTGGTTTTGTCCATAGTTGGTTTTTTATAAAAATAACTTCTCAGCTTTCCTCTTACCAAAGTATAGCCACTTCATAGTGAATTTATATTTATTTATAGTGAATTCCACCCAGTAGAGCATTTGGCAAGTCTCGGCACTGTGGGACAGTCCTATATATCGCAGCACATCTGGGATCCCAGGCCCACACTTACTAAGAGCTGGTGTATTTTCCAATCATCGTGATAATTCACAGCACACCTACAGATTTCCAAAAATGCTCTGGGGAGGGTGCCTCCTCTACCGAGAACCATTATTCCTACTAATTCATGATGTTATTTTATCCCCCCCCCTTTATTTAGGCATGTTTTTCTTTTAATTTTTAAAAATGCTCATTTAATTTTGAAAGCTAGAGAGCAAGTGGGGGAGAGGCAGAGAGAGAGGGAGACAGAATCCCAAGCAGGTTCCATGCTATCAGCGTAGAGCCCGATGCGGGGCTGATGATGTTTTTCAAGGCAGGAACTATGAATTATATTTAATTTGTTATTTGGGACACCATGTAGCTTATTGTTCAAACCAGATACTTTTGAGCATAAATAGGTATGCTAATAATTATGCTAATTATGTGTAATGGGTGTGAATTGGGACTTTTCTAAACAAACTGGAATATTCCCCTAATTAGAAACAGAGGTCTACAATTCTTTATCCAAAAATCTTTAGGCAATATTTATTTTAATTTTTAAAATTTTCTTATTTGAGTATAGTTGACACATAATGTTACATTAGTTTCAGATGTACAATTTAGTGATTTGACAAGTATATACATTATGCTGTGTTCACCACAGGTAGAGCTAACATCTGTCCCATTACGTTGTTATTACAATGTCATTGACTATATTCCTTATGCTCTGCTTGTCATTCCCAAGAAGTACTCATTCTGTAACTGAAGGCCTGTATCTCCATCTTTCCTTCACCCATTTTGCCAAAGTCCCCATCCCCCCTCCTCTCTGGCAACCATCAGTTTGTTATCTGATTCTGCTTTTTGTTTGTTTATTCATATTTTAAATTCCATTTATGAGTATAATCATATGGTATTTATTTCTCTCAGCCTGACTTATTTCACTTAACATCATACCACCGGGTCCATCCATGCTGTCTCAAATGGTATGATCTCATCCTTTTTATGGCTATATAATATTCCATCATGTGTATATACCACATTTTCCTTATCCTTCCATCTATTGATGGGCACATAGGTTACTTCCATGTTTTAACCATTATAAATAATGCTGCAAAAACACACAGGGCTGCATATATCTCTTTGAGTTAGTGTTTTCATTTTCTCTGGGTAAATACTCAATAGCGGAATTATTGGATCATATGATATTTCTATTTTTAATTTTTTGAGGAACCTCCATACTGGCTTTCCACAGTGGCTGCACCAATTTACATTCACACCACAGTGCATGAGGGTTCCTTTTTCTTCACATTCTCACCAATACTTCCTGTTTCTTGTCTTCTTGATTTTAGCCATTCTAACATGCTTGAGGTAATATTCTGGTTTTTATTTGCATTTCTCTGATGATTAGTGATGTTGAGCATCTTTTCATGTGCCTTTTGACCATCTGTATGTCTTTGAAAAAATGTCTATTCAGGTCCTCTACCCATTTTTGAAAAATTTCTTTTTTTTTTTTTTTAATTTTTTTTCAACGTTTATTTATTTTTGGGACAGAGAGAGACAGAGCATGAACGGGGGAGGGGCAGAGAGAGAGGGAGACACAGAATCGGAAACAGGCTCCAGGCTCTGAGCTGTCAGCACAGAGCCCGACGTGGGGCTTGAACTCACGGACCGCGAGATCGTGACCTGGCTGAAGTCGGACGCTTAACCGACTGCGCCACCCAGGCGCCCCAGAAAAATTTCTTTTTTAATGTTTATTTATTTTTGAGAGACAGAGAGAGACAGAGTGTAAGCTGGGGAGGGGCAGAGAGAGAGGAAGACACAATCCGAAGCAGGCTCCAGACTCTGAGCTATCAGCAGAGCCTGATGCAAGACTCGAACCTGTGAATTGTGAGATTATGACCTGAGCTGAAGTTGGACGCTTAACTGACTGAGCCATCCAAGTGCCCCTCTCTACCCATTTTTTAAATCAGGTTTTCTTTTCATGTGATTGTGTAAGTTCTTTATATGTTTTGGATATTAACCCATTATTTGGATATATCATTTGCACGTATCTTCTCTCATTCAGTAGGTTGTCTTTTAGTTTTGTTGATTGTTTCCTTTGCTGTGCAGAAGGTTTTTATTTTGATGTAGTCTCAATAGTTTATTTTTGCTTTTTTGCCCTTGTCTTAGGAGACTGATCTAGAAAAATGTTGCTATGGCTGATTCCAGAGAAATTACGGCCTGTGCTCCATTCTAGGATTTTTATGGTTTCAGGTCTCATGTTCAGATCTTTAATCCATTTTGAGTTTATTTTTATGTATGGTGTTAGAAAGTGGTTCAGTTTCATTCTTTTACATGTAGCCATCCTGTTTTCCCAGCACCATTTATTGAAAAGACAGTCTTTCCCCATTGTATATTCGTGACCTCTTTGTCATAGATCAATTGACCATATAATTGTGGGTCTATTTCTGGGCTCTCTGTTCTGTTCTATTGATCTACGTGTCTATTTTTGTGCCAATACCATAGTGTTTTTATTACTACAGCATTGTAATACATCCTGAAATCTGGGATTGTGATACCTTCAGCTTTGTTCTTCTTTCTCAGGATTGCTTTGGCTATTCAGGGTCTTCTGTACCATTCAAATTTTAGTCTCATTTGTTCTAGTTTTGTGAAAAATACTGTTGGTATTTTGATAGGGATTGCAGTGAATTGGTAGATTGCTTTGGGTAGCACGGACATTTTAACAATATTTGTTCTTCCACTCCGTTAGCATGGAATATATTTCCATTTGTTTGTGTCATCTTCAATTTCTTTCATCAGTGTTTTATAGTTTTCCGAGTATAGATATTTCACCTCTTTGACCAAGTTTATTCCTAGGTATTTTATTCTTTTTGGTGCAATTATAAGTGGTGTTGTTTTTTTAAGTTTCTCTTACTGCAACTTTGTTGTTAGTGTATAGAAATGCTACTGATTTTTGTTATTAATTTTGTACCATGCCACTTTGCTGCATTTGCTTATTACTTCTAGTAATAAACTAGACTTTGCTGGAGTCTTGGGGATTTTTGTATTTATAGTATCATAGTGAGAGTTTAACTTTTCATTACCAACATGAATGCTTCTTATTTCTTTTCTTTCTTTTTTTTCTTTTTCTTTTTTTTTTCTTTTTCTTTTTCTTTCTCTTTCTCTTTCTCTTTTTCTCTCTTTCTCTCTTTCTTTCTTTCTTTTTTTTTTTTTGTCTGATAGCTGTGGTTAGGACTTCCAGTACTACACTGAATTGAAGTGGCAAGAGTAGACATTCTTGTCTTGCTCCTCACCTTGGTTTTTCGTCTTTGACGATGATGTTAGCTATGAGTTTTTCATATATGGCCTTCATCATGTTGAGTTATGTTCCCTCTAAGCCTACTTTGTTGACAGTTTTTATCATGAATGGATGTTGTATCTTGTCAAATGCTTTTTCAGCATCTTTTGAGATGATCATATTGATAGCCTTTGTTTTGTTGATGTAGTGTATGGCGTTGATTGATTTTTGAATATTGGACTTCCTGGCATCCCAGGAATAAATCCCACCTGACTGGTGGATGATATTTTTAATGTATTGTTGTATGAGGTTTGTTAGCATTTTGCTGAGGTATTTTTGCCTCTATGTTAATCAGGGATATTGGCCTGAAGTTTTCTGTTTTTGTGGTGTCTTTGTCTGGTTTTGGTATTAGGGTAATGCCGGCCTTGTAGAATGTATTTGGAAGTTTTCTTTTCTCATCTATTTTTGGAATGGTTTGAGAAGAAAAAGTATTAACTTTTCTTTAAATGTCTGGTAGAATCCACCTGTGAATCCATCTGGTCCTGGACTTCTATTTTTTGGTAGGTTTTTGATGATCAATTTAGGTTCCTTATGTGTAATCAATTTGTTCAGACTTTCTACTTCTTCCTGGTTCAGTTTTGGAATTATTGTGTGTTTCTAGGAATGGATCCATTTCTTCTAGGTTGCCCAGTTTGTTGGCATATAATTTTTCAGAGGATTCTCTTATAATCTTTTATATTTCTGTAGTATCAGTTGTTACTTCTCTTTTCTCATTTCTGATTTTATTTATTTGGATCCTTTCTCTTTTTATCTTGATGAGTCTGGCTAAGGGTTTATCCATTTTGTTTACCTTTTCAAAGAACCAGCTCCTGGTTTCAGTGATTTTTAAATTTTCTTTAGTCTGTATATCACATATTTCAGCTCCTGAGTTTTATTATTTCCTTTCTTCTACTCATCTTCAGTTTTGTTTGTTCTTTTTCTAGCTCCTTTAAGTGTAAGCTTATATTGTTAATTTGAATTTTTTCTTTAATCTTGATGTAGGCCTGTATCGCTTTATACCTCTCTCTTATAACTGTTTTTACTGTGTCTTGGGTATTTTAGACTGTTGTGTTTTCATATTCATTTGTCTGTATGTATTTTTTTCTTTTTTTCTTTGATTGCTTCATTAACCCACTGGTTGTTTAATATCATCTTATCTAGTCTTCATGTATTTGTGATATTTCTAGGTTTTTTTCGTGATTTATTTCTAGTTTCTAGTTTCTATGTTGTGGTTGGAAAAATGCATGGTATGATTTCAAACTTCTTAAATTTATTGAGATTTGTATGATGACCTAATATGTGGTCTATTCTGGAAAATGTTCCAAGTGTGCTTGAAAATAATGTATACCCTGTTGGTTTTGGATGGATTGTTCTGTATATATCTGTTATGTCCATCTGTTCCAATGTGTCATTCAAAATCATTCTTTCTTTTTTGATTTTCTGTCTGGATTGTGTAGCCACTGATGTAAGTGGTTGTTAAAGTTTCCTTCTATTATTATATTATTATCAATTTATGTATTTAGGTGCTCCAGTATTGCATGGATAGGTATTTACAATTGCTATATCCTCTTGTTGGAATGATCCCTTTATCACTATGTAATGTCTTTCTTTGTCTCTTGTTACAGTTTCTGTTTTGAAGTCTATTTTGATTGCTACCCTGGCTTTTTTTTTCTTCTGCCATTTGCATAGTGAATGTTTTCCTATCCCTCAACTTTTTATCTGTATGCCTCTTTAGGTCTGAGGTGAGTCTTTTGTAGGCAGCATATAAATGAATCTTGATTTTTTTAATCCATTTTGCCACTCCATATCTTTTTAAAAGTTTTTTTTTAAGTGTTTTTATTTATTTTTGAGAGAGACAGAGACAGAATGCAAGTGGGTTAGGGGCAGAGAGAGAGAGAAAGACACAGAATCTGAAGAGGCTCCAGGCTCCAAGCTGTCAACACAGAGCCCATCGCCGGGCTGGAACTCAAAGCTGTGAGATTAGGACCTGAGCCGAAGTTGGATGTTCAACCAACTGAGCCACCCATGCACCTGCCTCTCCATATCTTTTGATGGAGCATTTAGGCCATTTACATTTAAAGCAATTATTGATAGGTATATACTTACTGCCACTTTTAAATTTGTTTTCTGATTGTTTTTGTTGTTCTTTGTTCCTTTCTTTTTCTCCTGCTCTCTCTCTCTCTCTCTCTCTTTTTTTTTTTTTTTTTTGATCATCGCATATCTATAGTTCTGTAGTATTTGGTTTTCTTTCTCTCTCTCCTTTTTTAAAATTTTATTTAATGTTTATTTGTTTGAGAGAGAGAGACAGACAGACAGAGAGAGAGACAGAGCATGATCAGGGGAGGGGCAGAGAGAGAGGGAGACATAGAATCTGAAGCAGTCTCCAAGCTCTCAGCTGTCAGCACAGAGCCCAATGCAGGGCTCAAACCGTGAACTGCGAGATCATGACCTGAGCTGGAGTCAGATGCTTAACCAACTGAGCCACCCAGGTGCCCCTCTTTCTCTTTATTTTTGTTGTATGTATCATAGGTTTTTGGTTTGTGGTTACCATACATTTTGTATCCAATAATCTAAGTAAATAGCAATCTGTATTAATTTGATGGTCATTTAAGCTCAACTATATTCAAAGAAGATGAAGAAGAAGAAGAAGAAGGAGAAGGAGAAGAGGAGGAGGAGGAGGAGGAAGAAGAAGAAGAAGAAGAAGAAGAAGAAGAAGAAGAAGAAGAAGGACAAGAAGAAGAAAAAGAAATTTCTTTTCCTTTTTCTCCTTCTTTTCCCTTTTAACTCTCTTCTCCATATTTTGTGTATATTTTGTCATATTTTATATCCTTTTTATTCATATTTTCCTTATGTCTAATTATGGCCACTTATATAAGCTCCTTTAACGTTTCTTGTAAGGCTAGTTTAGCGGTGATAAACTCTTTTAGCTTTTGCTTGTCTGGAGAGCTCTTTATCTCTCCTTCAAATCTGAATGATAACCTTGCCAGGTAGAGTATTCTTGGTTGTAGTTTTTTCCTTTTAGCACTTTGAAAATATCATGCCACTCCCTTCTGGCTTGCAAAGTTTCTGCTAAAAAATTAAAAAGATTTTTTAGATTCTGTCTTTACCTTTAACCATTGACATGCTAATTATTATGGGCTATGGTTCATCTTGTTTGGAACTCTGTGCTTCTTGGACTTGGATGTCCATTTCCCTTCTTAGGTTAAGGAAGTTTCAGTAATTATTTCTTCAAATAAGTTTTTTATACCTTTCTCTCTTCTTCTTCTTTGGGGACCCCTATAATGGGAATGTCTGTTTATGTGATGTTATCCAAGAGATCTCTTAATCTATCCTCGTTTTCAAAAATTCTTTTCTCCTTTCACTGTTCTGTTTGTGTATTTTCCATTACCGTGTCTTCTGCATTGTTGATATGTTCTTCTGTGTCCTCTAATCTAATGTTGATTCCCTATATTGTATTTTTTTCCCGTTATTGTATTCCTCAACTCTGATTGGTTCTTTTTAATATTTTCTATCTCTTTATTGAAGGTCTCACTGAGTTCTTCTACTTTTTCCCCAACCTAGTTGTAAATATTGTCTGTTTATATCACTACTTTAAAACTTTTTATCAGACATATTGCTTACCACTGTTTCATTTAATTCTTCTGCTGAGTTTTTTTTTTCTTGTTCTTTCTTTGAGAGCATATTCTTCTGTTTCCCCATGTTGCTTGACTTTCTGTGCTTGTTTCTATGGGTTAAATTAAATGGCTACTTATCCTTAAGTTAAAGGTGTCGTCTTGTGTATGGTGACTCCTATGCAAATTGTGTGTGTTTGGTGACTTTTGCTGGATGGCTGGCACTTTTGCTGCATATCCTAGTTACTCCTTTAACCCATGGCCTTTTACAGAGAGAGAGAATGAAGAAAAAAATAATAATACTAATAAAATAAAAAAGACAATAATAAAGGAAGAAAGGAAAAAGGAAAAAAAAGAGGAAGGAAAAAAGAAAAGAGCAAACTTAAGCAGAAAAAAATAAAAACAAAACAAGACAAATTTTAAAAAGTAAAAAGTAAATAAAATATAAAAGTACAAATTAAAGAGAAAAAAAGCACCAAACTATGGCTCATTTTCTGTGTCCCAGCACTACAGGGCATCTTCTGTGGGTTTCAAGGCCTTGGGCTGAATGTTTGGAATGTCAAGCATATGTTGAGGCTTCAAAATTGTAATTTTTAAAGGATATAAGTTGTTCCTTTAAGCTTGTATGCACATTGTGCATATGATTATCTTTCACACACAAATTTTTGTCTGGAAGACAATGTTCTTTATCAAAAAAATGGGACTCATAAGACCATTCTGTTATTGGGATTTCTTCTTTTAACTTGTAAGTTAAAACACAGTCTATCCTTCCTGTCTATATACCCTCTGTATCTGAACAGTTAGTAAAAATCTCTGCTCCCATTGAGTCTGTTTGTACTTTTTTTGAGATTGTGAAACATGCTCTCAGTGTTTAAGAGTGAATTTTTATAACCACAAGATTGTTTTTGAGGAAGTCCTGATAGCTTAAAAATTGGGGAGATAAAAAATTGGTTAAAGTGAAACTAGAACAAGGAGAAAGAATTCACAGTTAAACCATGTTACCAAATTTCTGTGTTGTTCACCAGTTAATTTATTTGACAGAACACACAACTGCAAACCCTCAGTAGAAAACAACAATAACATTTTATTTCTCAAATGTTTCTGACGTTCTACTGATTTGCTCTGAGCTGGACTGCTTTAAGCATGAAATTTTGGGGCCATATTTAGCCATGGTCCTGCTGGTTTCAGCTGTGTTTGCTCAGGTGTTTCCAGATAGCTGAACGCTCTGCTCTGGCCTAGGCTTGGCTGGGCACCTTGGCTGGGACAGTTTCTGTCCCATGTATTTCTTTTCTTCCTCCTCAAACAAGCAAGACAACCTAAGGTATGTCTTTCTTTTGGCAACAGTAAGCATCAGAGTAAGCCAACCCAAAGACAGAACATTTTTTAAGAATGCTAGTGTCACCTCTGTTAACCAAAGCATATCATGCCCCTAAGCTTAGAAGCAGGAAATTAGCCTGGGATGATGCCAGAATGTTATAATGAAAGAACAGGGATATTATGAGCAGTAAGGAATTGGGGTCATTAATTCAACCAAAAGCTCTGAAAGATTGAAATAATGTAGACCAAGGATATTCTTTTGCGGGGGGGGGGGGGGGGGGGGGGAGGGGGCGGGGAGTGGAGGATGTCCTATACACGTTCTCAGAATTGTATCTACTGTAACGTCAAACAAAACACCTTTACTTAGTATCATGATTGCAGCTCCTGGTTTTACCACCTTCTAGCTGATTGACCTTGGGTAAGTCAGTTAATTTCTTTAAGCCTCAGCTTCTACAAAATGGATGTGATTATAATATGTGCCTCACAGAGCTGTTGTAAGAAATTAGATTTTGTATGTGAAAGCATTTGGTGCAATGCAAAAAGGCTATACTTCCAGTTAATTACCATTACTCTGACAAACTTTGCCTTCCCAATCTCAACATAGCTTAATACATAAATGTTGGTGATGAAATGGTGAGAAATCTCTTCCGAGAAAAACACACTCATTTTGTATTTCCTTCATGATATAGATTAAAAAATATAATGTCCACCAATGGAAGAAATTTCCGACTCCTACACAATTTGTGTGTGTGTTTTAACAACCTTATGGAGTCTTAGCATCTCTTTCTTGACAGATCTTCCATAAATTACCTGAAAAACAGATCCACTGTAGGAGTTCTAAATAGACTTCTGATTACATTCTCATCTGGTAATTTTTCTACTTGATTTTCTCAGAGTATTTTAAGCTTCCTAATTATATGTGTTGTTCTTTTGAAAAAAATTTACTATGTGGCAAAATGCCTTTTATATGGGTGTGTTTTTATATCCTGTCTACTTTTTATCTTTTAAAACAATTTGAAGGCAGGTTTCAAATCTTCATGTGCTTTTTGGATAGTACTTAATGTGTATTTAGTATTTAATATGTATTGGATAATGTTACAGTGAAACTATGATATATAGTTGTTGATGATATATTTGAATACTTTATTATTTAAATATGACTACAATACATATAATACACACATAAATACATATAATAATATGTACATATGTATTTTATATGTTTATATGTTTATGTATACTAAAGTATTATAAAATAGTATTATTTAAATTATGCAACAAGAATACATTTATTTTACAATAAGTGAAATTTTAGAGATCCCTAGTATAAAAGTATTTGAAATTAAAAACAAAAAACTGAAATGTAAAAAAAAAAATCACTACGTAAAATGTGATTATTTTCCCTTGGTTGTGTTCCAACATCCTGCTAAAAGCAAAGCTCTCTACTGTCTTTTATTTTTGGCAGGTCAAACAGAATTGAGAAGGAAAACTAACTCTAGCCACATTTTGAGTGAGGGGGAATTGAACATTGCAGTTACTTACTGACTTGCTTTAACATCTCCCTCTAACAAACTGATAAAACAGTTCGATTATTTTATTTCAAAAACTCTTCAAAATTTTACCTTTAAGTTTATGTGAATTTAAATGTGGTTTAAGGTGAGACTGTGAAAAGGAAAAAGTAATCAGTATATATGTGTATGCATGTATGTGCTTTTGTATGAACTGTGGAGGAAATCAGCTCATAATAATTCACCACATGCTCCATGTCTTTTAAAAAATTTCTTTCAGTAAAGCAAGTTAAAAAAATTATTTTCAAGGGGCACCTGGATGGCTTAGTCGGTTAAGCGTCAGACTTCAGCTCAGGTCATGATCTCATGGTCCTGTGAGCTCGAGCCCCTCATCAGGGTCTGTGCTGACAGCTGGGAGCCTGGACTCTGCTTCAGATTCTGGGTCTTCCTCTCTCTCTCTCTCTCTCTCTCTCCACCCTTCCCCCACTCACACTCTGTATCTCTCTCTCTATCAAAAACAAACATTTAAAAAATTTTAAAAAAATATTTTCAAGACAATCTTAGAGTTGTGTTGGTGTTTAATTGCCCTTTTTTTTTTTAATGTTTTTATTTATTTTTGCGACACAGAGAGACAGAACATGAGCAGGGGAGGGCCAGAGAGAGAGAGAGACACAGAATCGGAAGCAGGCTCCAGGCTCTGAGCTGTCAGCACAGAGCCCAATGCGGGGCTCAAACCCACAGACTGTGAGATCATGACCTGAGCCGAAGTCAGACGCTTAACCGACGAGCCACCCAGGTGCCCCTTGCCCTTCTAATTTAAAACTTTAAAATATAAGTGCAGCAGCCTACAGATTTGATTACTTTTAAAATCACAGTGCCAGAGGAGAAAATAATTATTATTGTCACAAAAAATTATTTAAATTTTTGATCAGTGAGTGAAAGACATTCTACACTTTCTGACCATTAAGTAGGTACAATTAAAAATATTTTCATTTGTGGGGCACCTGGGTAGCTCAGTGGGCTAAGCGTCTGACCTCGGCTCAGGTCATGATCTTATAGTCTGTGAGTCTGAGCCCTGCATCGGGCTCTGTGCTGACAGCTCAGAGCCTGGAGCCTGCTTCAGATTCTGTGTCTCCTTCGCTTTCTGCCCCTCCCCTGCTCACACTCTGTTTCTCTCAAGTAAATCTCCAAAAAAAATTTAAAAATATTATCACTTGTCTTTTTTAATTTACAGTATTTTTTAAAAGTTATTGCAGAAAATAACATAAGATATTCAATTAATAAATACCAGATTTCATACACAAGTTGTAACCAATCTCTATAATAAAGCACCAATAATAGAAAAGCAGGTGAAATGGAGGTCATTCTAAAGGCCTCAAAGTCTTTATAGATTTTATTGGATAAAAAGAGTAACCCAATAAGTTTTTACAATATCGCTGTGAAACAGGTAGGAGAGAAAAAAGTATGTTATTCCAGGACCATAAATCCGTTATTTTTGATGATTCTGTATGGATCAATTCATATGAGGATTCTTGACTGGTGAAATAGGTTAACCCAGAAGGTCAGACTTGCCGGACTGTATGAATTAGATTTCTTCCTCTAATTTAAATATTGTAGCTTTTAAGTGACTTTACTATTGATGCAATTAGGTATATGCCCAGTTCGGCTCATATGACACACTATGTTTTACACTATAGTACATGTATTTTCTTACACTAACATTTTGAATCTCTGGAGTTCTAGAGTCAGTTAGGACGGGTAAGGATGCCCATGCTCATAGCTTAGGTTCAAGCTCTACTGCATAACTGCAGTTGATATCCATCACTCACTGGTTCTTAGAACTACGGATGAATCACCTTAAGACTGGCTGATGAAGGAGAAAGGACATACTAAAGTCCAAAGACTAGTAAAAACAAATAGTCCTGTCATACTGACCTTTACCTTTAAATTTGTTCATCTTTCTCTTTACAAATATCTGTCTTCCCATTAGCTGTTTTTTTTTTTAATTTTTAATTTTTTTATTTTAGACAGAGAGAACGCATGAGTGAGGGAGAAAGGCACAGAAAGAGAGAGAAAGAGAAAGAGAAAGAGAGAGAGGGAGAATCTTAAGCAGGTCCCAGGCTCAGTCTGCATGCGGCTCAGTCCCACAACCTTGGGATCATGACCTGAGGCAAAATCCAGAGTCTGAGCTCAACTGACTGAGCCACACAGGCACCCCGGGTTACTGGCTGTTTTGCATCTGAAGGCAAGACCCCCTGCAGCCTACACTTCTCTGTTTGTAGCCTTTTGCATACTTGTATTATTTAAATTACTATTAGTCACTACTTTTTGTTTGTTTCTCCATTTACTGACTGTTTCTTTCCCAGAACGCTGCCAGCTCTATGTGAGCAAACCCTTTACATATGCAGTTTCCACTACAATAAACCCAGTGCCAACAAAGCAATTGACACATACAGGGATTTAGGGGAGCTGACTCCCTGTGCGGCCAAAAACCCATGCATAACTTCTGACTCCCCAAATACTCAACTACGATATCCTACTGTTGACCAGAGGCCTTACCAATAACATAAACTGTCAATTAACACATATTTTGTCTTTTACATGTATTATACGCTGCATTCTTACGACGTAGTAAGCTAGAGAAAAAATGTTATTAAGAAAACTATAAGGAAGAGAAAACACATTTAAAGTGCTGTACTGAAAAAAGAAAGAAAGAAAGAAAAAATAACACATGTAAGTGGATTCAAACCTGTGTTGTTCAAGGGTCACCTGCAGAAGATAATCAACAAAGACTTGTTTGCTTAGTAATCTGTATTGGCTTTGGTCTGCTTTCTCTATGTTTTGTTCACCCATTCACACTTTATGCAAATTTCGTCTGCATAGAAAATGTTCAGAAGAAAGCTTGCTGCATAAGAGAATGATTTTTCCTCTGGGATTCAATTTTTCAACCTTGACTGTACATTAGAATCACCAGAGCAACATATTTTATTTTATTTTTATTTATTTAGTTTTTATTTATTTATTTATTTAATTTTATTTTTTTTAATGTTTTTTTTTTATTTTTGAGACAGAGAGAGACAGAGCATGAGCAGGGAGGGGCAGAGAGAGAAGGAAACACAGAATATGAAGCAGGCTCCAGGCTCTGAGCTGTCAGCACAGAGCCTGACGCGGGGCTTGAACTCACAAACCGCAAGATCATGATCTGAGCCGAAGTTGGACGCTTAACCGACTGAGCCACACATGCGTCCCTATTTAGTTAGTTGTTAAAGTTTATTTTTGAGAGAAAGAGAGAGAGAGCAAGCGAGCATGAGGGTGGAGGGGCAGAGAGAGGGAGACACAGAATTAGAAGCAGGCTCCAGGCTCTGCACTGTCAGCACAGAGCCCGACGCGGGGCTCAAACTCATGAACCAAACCATGAGATCATGACCTGAGCAGAAGTGGGATGCTTAACCAACAGAGCCGCCCAGTTGCCCCCAGAGCAACGTATTTTACTATGCCAATGTATAGATCATTCAGGATAGAGCTAGGATGTCAGATTCTTTAGTTATCAGTAACTGAACTCCAGAAATCCAACCCTAATTGACTTCAGGCATTATCCTTTTAAGAGCGCCACTCACCACATGGGTTTGCTTGGCAGAGGAACTTTAGGCAACATTATACTCCCACCTTAAGTGAAGAACCACATTAAAGAGGCCACAATTCCCCCCAGAAAGTCAGTATGTGATCTAAATATTCTTTAACGCTAAAGAATTTACGACTAGATCAAGTATTGTGGGCTAAGGTAAACTTTTGTTTTTAGTTATTTCTGTGATGAAACTCAAATACCGAAAACCTGAGTGGCTTTTCTGAAACCTCTGTCCTTTATTGATTAAAGTAACACTTCTACCATTCAGAGAGTGTCTGTGATAAATAAAGTCATTTTTAGGAAGTAAAAAATCTGGTAATGGTCCCATTGGGGAAGTAACATTACCATTTAGACATTCTATAGCAGAATCACTTTTCAAAATGGCTAACAAACTGAAAGTTGAACCAATTAACTGTAACCCTAACAAACTCACAGAAGTCAGGTTTTGGAATTTAGTCATGTCAGATCTGTAAGTAATACTAATGCAAGGTTCTATTGACTCACCTGGAGAACTGTTTGAGTCCTTTATATGCCTACTGACTGAAACCTAAACTATTACTATTGATGAGGAACAAAGATATGGTCACAGAGGCTGAGAAAAGCAACAATAGTGAGGATACAGTGCTGTAGACACCAGAGAAAGAAGAATAAAACGAGTATTGTGGGTTGTATGAAGGAAAGACATCTTGAGGTACTAACCTGTAGTACCTCAGAATGTGACTTTGTTTGTAAATAAGGTTTCTATACAGGTAAAATTAAGTTAACATGAAGCCATTACGCAGGAGCCTAATCCAATATGATGAGTATCCATATAGAATCAGGAATTTTGGATGCCGTTGTGCCCAAAGAGAAGACAATGTGAAGAAACACACAGACAGGGAGAATGTCATGAACATCAAGCGGAGATGGGTTGATGCTTCTCTAAGTCATGGCATGTCAAAGATTGCCAGCCAACTACCACAAGCTAAGAAAGAAGAGGCATGAAGCAGATTCTTGTTCACAGTCCGCAGAAGGAATCAACTCTGCTGACATCTTGATTTTGGACTCCTCACCTCTAAAACTGAAAGGATACATTTCTGTTGTCTCAGCCACTCAAGCTGTGGTACTGTGTTAACAACAGTCCCAGAAAATGAATACAATGTTTAAAACTACTTTTAGGTAAAATCTTGCCATTTGATGTAGTCACACTTCCCTGTCTCCCCAAAAAAAACCACAGATTACTTGTACAAGTGTTATAGAGCTTGAGCTGTATTGGGGAAAAGTGAGGAAGGCCTGAATATAGCCTAAATATTGGCAAAGCATGAGATCTCAGACTGCCGATGGGACTTCTGCAATATGTGGACTGCAGTGTGGAAGGTCTACAAACAAGAGTTTGCAAAGGACTGATGAGCACAAAAACTAGAATGCAGTCTCTGATTTTCTTTCCACTAGCAATAGAAGACAACACACAGACACATGCACATTCAGGCTGCTTGGGCTTCCTGTTGAATTAATCACAGGACTGTTTTAAACACTTCATTATCTACTCATCTTTAATCACCCATCTTTTTCCTTGGCTTCTTGCACATGAGCTCATCCTCCAATTAGCTAAGGAGAATTAAAAATATGTACCTTAGCATTTTAACCTTTTACTTTAACTTCTCCTCATATCAATTTTCTATAGCTGCATTACACATTATTATAAATTTAGCAGCATAAAACATGATAATCGTATTATCTCAGTTTCTGTGAGTCATAAGTTCTTGCAGGATTTAGGTAGGTCATTTGCCCAGAATCTCACAAGTCTTCAGTTAAGGTCTTGTCTGGGGCGGAATTCTCATCTGAGACTCAAGGCTCTCTTCCAAACACTGGTTGTTTCTTGACAGAATTCAAGTTTCTTTTGCCGCTGGGAGTATGAGGTGCTTAGCTCTTAGAGACCACCCACCATTACGGCAGTTTGCTTTTTTAAGATCAGCAGAAGAACATCTCTGCTCCGGCTTCGTACTTCCGGACCCTCTTTTAAACAACTTACCTAATTAGGTCAAACCAACTCAAAATAATTTATTTTTTTATTAACACAAAGTCAACTAATTAGACACTAATTACAAACTATGAAATCCTTTCATCTTTGCCATAATCTAACTCAATCATGGGAGTCTTGTCTTCTCATATTCACAGGTCACACCTACACTCAGGGGGAGGGATGACACAAGGACATTTTCCCATTAAATTTCTTCCTACCACATCCTCTTTTCTCCTTTTCAGACTTGGTCACCTATTTCCAGACTTTCCCTTCTGTCTCCAAGGGCTCTTTGCCCTTCCTACTTTACAACTTCTCCCTTTATCTTCTTTGATGTCCTCTTCCACACTCTTCCTCAGTCTTCATGACTAACGGGTCTGAGACTTTACCTTGTTGCTTGAAACCAACAAGTTAGCCTGATAATTCATCCGAATGAAATCATCCCAGGGCAAAGGAGAAACTCTCCTTTCCATATCATCTTAAGTGTGAGGTAACAGTCCCTGCATTACTCAGACAGACTTTCTATTTCATCAACCCTCATAACTGGCTCTTAAGAAAATCACTGGCAAAAAGAATGGGAGTATAAATATTTGGTTAAAGTATTATGTGGATATAATGGATAATGGAGAATGAACAATCATGACCATCACATTTCAAATTAATGATTGAGATTAATCATATTTTTTTCTCTCTAATAAAATTGAAAAAATGTTTTTTTATGAAAAAGAAGGTAAGAAATCCATAATGCTTACTAGTTTTAGTGTGTTTTAAACTGAGAACCATAAGGCTCTACCATAATTTTTTATGGTACTAGAGGGCTATTACAAGAGACTTACTAAATATGAAATGAGATTCACAGTGCTAAAATGTCAATGAAATATCACAGAGGTTTATACAGTTTCCTGAATATATAAATAATATAGTTTCAAATAAAAAATAAAATATTTAAGTATCAAAAATCAGTGTAAATACAACATAAACTTCCCATATTTTTGGTAGTTTGAGTCAATGATTCTCAGCCAGAATCCCCTAAGGAGCTTGAGACATCTAGTTTCTGAGTGCACTCTTGACCAGTTAAATCAGAATTTCTGTATATGGAACCCAAGCATTGGTGTTTCTTAAAGCTGATTTCAAGAACCACTGATATTCCAGCTAAATGTTTCCAGGTATAATAGCATAGGAGCTAGAATACTAATTTAAATATTTTATACTATGGCATTAAAATGCAAAATCCACTTTTCTTCTCAGTACATTCTGAGGAATTAGTGCTTTCTCAGAAACTCAGTGGGAAGCACTGTCCTCCATGCATGGCTCTGCTTTACTGTTTTGGGCTTGCCATCTGAACATGAGAGAAATGTGCGAAGAGCTTCCAGCCCCTGGAGTTCTCCCAGCTGCCTTTTCATGAGCGATCCCTCTTTTTGTCCCTCCCACTCAGCTCTTCTCCTCTCCTACATCCCTCCTAATTGGTTTATAACCTAAATCTTTCACTCAGATCTTTGGAGGATGGAATACTTCTGGCCTTAGCACCTTCCTTGCAGAAAGAATTCTAAAATCCATTCTCTAGAATAAATACTGGGACTGATCATGGGTTAAATGCCATCAGGAACCTAATTATTAATACCGAGAGAAAATGACTAATCAAACCCATTCCTCATCCCAGTTCTCAGGCAGAGGGGAAAGATCAAACACATATTTACTATCTGTAATGTTTTATTTCCTATTTATTTTTTTGTTCTTCATGATAACTACCTTACACTAAAGTATTATTTTTTCCTGTGTACATTTTTTTCAGCAAATGGAAAAAAAAGTTTCATTGTATTTACATCAAGATTTCCCTAGGAAAATCAGGATGTTTCAGGAGGGCAAGGCACATATCAATCAATAAAGAACACGATAATATAGAATAGAGGGGGAAATTGATTTATAATTTATCTCCTCTTGTTTCTTTTTTTTATAAATATGTAGTAAAACTAGCAGATTATTGATTCAGTTTTAAGCAATCAACTTTTAAGATTTTATGATTCAGTGGACCTGATAATTAAAAAGTTAGCTTTCAGGAAAGGTCAGGCCAAATATGCAGGCTTTGCTATCTTGTGCATTTGTGTACATGTTGGGGACAGGGTAGCGGGGAGGGGGGCGGATAAAAGTGGACAAATGGGACTGTTTTCATTGTTTTGTTTCAAAAAATGTGCTTTTCGATTCTTTCCCATGCAGACTTCAACATTCTTTTCTTATCTATATTTCATAATGTTGTTACAAAATTCGACTATTTGTGTAGTTTAAGTATTACCAGAGGCATTTAATTAAGAAGCAGTAAGAATTGGCATTAAAAGTTAGCCTTTATGATGTACTTATATCAATTCTCAAAGTTATTTATTGTATGGTAACTAATAACTTGGAATAAAATGGCAGCATTTCCTAAATTCTCCTCATGTTTAGTGAAGAACCACCTGTTTCTTTCTCTTTTTTTAATTATTATTTATTTATTTTGAGAGAGAAAGAGCGATGGGGAGGGGGGCTGCAGAGGGAGACAGAGGGAGACAGAATCCCAAGCAGGCACTGCGCTGTAAGCACAGAGCTCAACATGGGGCTCAAACCCACAAACCATAAGATCATGACCTGAGCTGAAATCAAGAGTCTGACGCTTGACCGATTGAGCCACCCAGGTGCCTGAAAAACCAATTTCTTTATGATTCATTAAGAAGTTCAGGTGCTCAGGGTTCCATTGCACAACGCAGGTATCTCAAATCACCATAACGCAAGGCTGTGCTCAGGTTAGGTGGGCTTAATTTCTGTCGCTTTTTTTGAATAGCAGAGATATGTATCTGTGGTAGATGTGGTTAATTTCCCTCCGTGTCCACTCTTCTTTTCTTCTTTTTAGTAATAGAAACTCTCTCTCAAGTTTTAGCTGGATATATGATTCTCTGGCCAATGACTAGATTTCTAGCTTCCTCTGCATCTTGGATTAGCCATGTGACTAAGGTCTAGGAATGGGATATGATCAGAGGTGATGGTTGTATTTTGCAGATCAAATCCCTTAAAAAGAAAATTTCCTCCTTTCGCTAAAATGCAAATCTAATAAGATATGTCTGACCACAAAGGCAAGGACATCTCTGCAGGAGATTGTAGAGCCATAAAACAGAATTAACCTGGGTACTTGGAGCAGAACCAGCTGGGATTATAGTTCTGGATATTATGTGTAAGAGTAATATTCTTCTTTCTTGTTTGAGTCACTATATTTTGGGGAATCTGTTACAATAACAGTATATACTATGAGGCAGAACTTAAAGCCTTTGATTTATTTCCATATGGATTGTAGCATATAAAAATCATTATATATATGTGTGTGTATATATATGTATGTATATATATGTATATATACATGCATGTATATATACACATATATGTATATATGTATGTGTACATATGTACATATGTGTATGTACATATGTACGTACACATGTATGTATATGTATATATGTACATGCATGTACACACATATACATATGTATGTATATATGTGCATGCACACATACATATATATGTATATGTATATATGTATGTACATATATGTATATATATGTATATATGTATACATATATACATATATACATACATATATATATATGTTTTTATTGCCCTACAAAGCCAAAATGCCAGGGCAGGGGGCCATACTGCATATTTCACTATGCCAGGGCATATCTTTCTAGTTTGGGAATATAGAGCCTTAGGGACTTCTGGAGCCAGAGCTAGTCAGTGGCTCAGCGTTCAGAATCCAACATAGGGACCCCATTTGTCAGACTGCCTGTAAGGACATCTCAACAAGAGGAAGAACTCAGTCACGATTGAGGATTGATTAATGTTGTTTTTGTTGTTGCTGTTGTTGTTTTGTTTTGTTTTTCATTTCTCAACATACCAAACTAGAAGCTTAAGATGCAGAAACACCAGGGTATTCTACCGGGGGAGCAGAAGATCAATAAAGCAAGAGATCAGCATGGGTAGGAGAGGCAGCATAAGATTTCCAGAAGTTGCACAGTTGGCTCAGAACAAATCAAATGAGGTTGTCTGTAAAATAGTTTTAACTGGCTCAGCTAAGAAGAATGGAGGGCTGCACTGGATATAATATACCTTAGGGAAGCCAGAGTGCCTTAATATATTTGTGCTGAGAGCGGCTTAGAGATTCTTCAAGCAGTCAGAGACCCATGGCTAATTCTTACCTGGCCAGGCTATATACGGAAACAGTAAGAAAGGGAAGGGCCACCATAAGTGAACACAGATTGTAGGTGCAAATACTTAACTTGACGCTGGAATTTGAAATTGAATTTTCTATTATGAGATTGAGAAAAGATTTTCATGGCAACATCAGTCATACATACTCACATCTGTTGTCAGATTCTGACCCTGGTATCAGGTCCGCCAGGAAACCCGTGGAAGAAAGAGTGCCCCCCGCCCAAGAAAAGGAGAAAGTAATAGTAAATGAGATGAGTTATATTTAAAATATCACATTACGAGAAACGCACAGAAACTGAGAGCCACTGCCAACTGGGAGCGGCAAGGCAATGAGCACAGTAAGGATGGGGGGTGTGCCTCCCCTCTCGTATGTAGTCACTGCTGGAGAAGAGAGGGAGAGGAAAAGTAATAGCACAAGAGGAAGGGGCTGAAGCGATGCCAGGAATGTGTGCAGCCAAGAGGGGGAAGAATAATGGAGATCATTGTGGCTATTTAGTGATCCCTAGGAATGGAAAAAAGGAGGGGTACTCCCAGGTCGTGGGGAGAAGAGGATTCAGCCGCCCAAAGAGCCATTTCTGGAGATTCTAACAAAAGAGAGAAAGGGCCAGGTGTCTGTGGCTCCCGTGATGGTGATTCTGTGGATGAGATCTGAGGGAAAGACATCTTTGGTTACCAATATTTTCCATCTGCCTACACCCTTCATTTGTAATCCCTGCCTGAGGCGAGAAAAATCAGGGCTAGTTGTGACACTCAGAATACATTTTTTTCTTTAATTCTTGAGGACGTAATATAGAGAACTGTCACAGACTTGGGATGTGAGACTATTTTCTCGCAGATAACTAATGAACGTCCCTGTAGGGGCACACAACCACAGTACATGACGAAAGAGCAATATTCCATTTTACAAGTCAGGATTTTTAGAGTTGGCAAAAGGTCTTTGACGTGAGATTATGCAATAGTGATTAATGAGAATGCCTTTACCTTTTTTTTCTGAGGAGGAGTGAGGGGAAGTATCACAACGTGACCTACATTACCGTGTGTGAGGATAATTTATTATGGTATGGGAGAAAAACCGATACTAGTCACAGTGTCTCTCCATGGAAAGTAAGAATGCACTTGCACGTCAAGGGAAAAGATCCTTTAAACTTGTTCAGCCTTCTCTAATGTTTTGACCTTGCCCCACTTTTGTAACATTTGGTGTAGAAGGACATACAGAGGAAATAAACAATAATATTATTCCACTGTGATTTACTTTTTTCTGTGGATATTTTGCAGAAAGGTAGGCTATACATTCTTGTATTTAAGGAAAAAGAAAAATGCTCCTGTACAGTCATTCACCTGACTGAACTGTAATTCTCTAACCCAAAGAAAAAGGGGAAAATGATAGATGAAGGCAAAATTAGATATAGACATGGGATGGTTGCTTTCTTAATATTACTGGAAGATGCTTACAACTCCCTATGTATAAAACATTTTATCTTCACAGGGACAACAACAGGCTCTAAAGCCCCAATTTCATTCCTTGGACTAAAACACAGAAGACTTGAGTTAAAGTGTAACTGCTCCTCCGTGTGGAGAGATGACAGGAACCCTGGAATGGACACAGAGACCAGCCCCAACGTCCTCTTCCATTACGCACTTTGTGACTCTAGACAAGTGCCTGATCTTGCTGGACTTCAGTCATGCAGCAGTGAGATGAGAGTGACATAAGCTGTGAGATGATTTATGTGGACGGTAAGAATCCAATTTTACTTGTGTTTGGAGGATGAAGAAAATAATGGGAGATCAGATTGTAGAAATAAGGAAGACCCGATGGGAAGGGTTTTAGAGGCCGAGCTAAGGGGTTTGGAATATGAGAAGGTATATTCAATGTCATTAAAGGGTGCGGCAGTAGGTACTAATGTTTGTGACTGTATTAACTTAAAATATTGAGAGAATGAATGAAAAGATTTGGAATACTTATTTAATAAAGAGCACAGAAAATTCAAAACTTTTGAATTTTAGGGGCGCCTGGGTGGCGCAGTCGTTGAGCGTCCGACTTCAGCCAGGTCACGATCTCGCGGTCCGTGGGTTCGAGCCCCGCATTGGGCTCTGGGCTGATGGCTCAGAGCCTGGAGCCTGTTTCCGATTCTGTGTCTCCCTCTCTCTCTGCCCCTCCCCCATTCATGCTCTGTCTCTCTCTGTCCCCCCCAAAAAATAAATAAACTTTGAAAAAAAAACTTTTGAATTTTAATTCAATACATTACAGTGCATGAAGCTTTTCCAATGCTATAGAAATTAATCCCACACGCTCCTTTTTTCCTTATTATCTTTTTCCCAAACAAAGCAAAACGAAAAACTCTGGACTGGACCTAGGAATCAAATACTTCATTGAAAAAAAGAATTGATTCATTTATCTTTCTTTCTTTTCTTTCTTTCTTTCTTCTTTCTTTCTTTCTTTCTTTCTTTCTTTCTTTCTTTCTTTCTTCTTTCCTGTAACTTTTTACTCCTGGAGTTATCAAATACTCAAGGATCGGGATAGACATCAAGGTCTTGAGATACACTAGTTGCGTTATTCTTTTAGGAAATAGTTTTTAGGAAATATTTAGGAAGTATATATATATATATATATATATATATATATATATTGAGAGAGAGAGAGAGAGAGCAGGGGAGAGGGGGAGAAGGGGAGAGGAAGACAGAGAGAGTCTTAAGCAACCTCCAAGCCCAGCATAGAGCCTGATGCAGGGCTCGATCTCACTCACCACTATGAGATCATACCTTGAGCTGAAATCAAGAGTCCGACGCTTAGCCAGCTGAGCCACCCAGGTGCCCCGGAAATAATAGTTAATAGATGACCACTGCGTAAGATATCTGCTTTAATATTATTCAAAAAGTGTTCATGAAAATCTAGTTCTGGTTTTCATTGCTGCTTTTTAAATCATCCAATAAAAAATGCAACTTTTCACCTTTCTAAGACTTTGAAGCCACATAAAATTAAAATAATTACTACAACAGCAACAACAAGAAAATAAATGAGATAATCTCCATAATATCAACTATGCTTCAGTAGCTGCCTATAGCATGGCCAACCAACCATACTGTCACATGCTTCTCCATGAGAAATTTGAATTTGGTCAACACAAAGAAAGAAAATAGAGCATTTTAAAGTTGTTTTTGGGACGCATGTAAATAATGACAGTGTGTAACTGCAATTATTCAAGGTAAATAATCTCTCAAATACTGACATACCATACGTGTAATAAAATTTCATGGGAAACAGAGAGGGAAAGAGGCTAACATAGGATATCTTCAAATGACAGAATAAGATCCAACTTTTTGGAATTTTAATAACTGACAGAACTTACTTAAAAATAATAGGCACAAGTTTCTGTGTGGACATAGATTTTTTAACTCAAGTGGGCAAATACCTAGGAGCACGATTGCTGTATTATATGATGAAGAAATACATTTGGTTTTGTAGGAAACTGCCAAAATGTCTTCCAAAGCAAATGCAGTGTTGTGCATTTCACCAGCAAAGAATGCCACTTCCTGTTGCTTCCCATCCTTGCCAGCAATTGGTATTGTTAATTTTGGGGGATTTTGTCCATTCTAATAGTTGCATTGTGGTATCTCATCGTTGTTTTAATCTGCAATTTTCTAATAGCATATGATGTTGAACATCTTTTTATATGAAAAATTGTCTTCACTATCTTTTTTGGTGAAGTGTCTGTTCAGATATTTGGCCCATTTTTAAATTGGGTTCTTTTCTTGTTGAGTTTAAGAGTTTTGACTACAAGTCCTCTATTGTATGTGTAACTTACAAATATTTCTCTGACTCAATAGCTTGTCTTTTTATTCTCTTTGTGGTACTTATCACGGAGCAGAATTTTAAAATTTTAAGAAAGTCTAACTTGTCACTTTTTTTTTCCTTCATGGAGAATCAATTTGATGTTGTATTTAAAAACAGATCACAAAACTCAGGGTCATCTAGATGGCTTTGTCTGTGTTTTTCCAGGAATTTTGTTTTGGATTTTACATTTAGTTTTTTTTTTTTTTTTTTTAATTTTTTTTCAACATTTTTTTTTATTTATTTTTGGGACAGAGAGAGACAGAGCATGAACGGGGGGAGGGGCAGAGAGAGAGGGAGACACAGAATCGGAAACAGGCTCCAGGCTCCGAGCCATCAGCCCAGAGCCTGACGCGGGGCTCGAACTCACGGACCGCGAGATCATGACCTGGCTGAAGTCAGACGCTTAACCGACTGCGCCACCCAGGCGCCCCTACATTTAGTTTTATGATCCATTTTGAGTTAACTGTTTTTTTTTTTTAGTATAGTGACACACAATATTACATTAGTTTCAGGCATACAACTTAGTAATTTGACAAGTTAATACCATATACTATGTTCACCACAAATGTAGCGTCCATCTGTCCCATTACGTGGCTATTACAATATCATCAACAGTATTCCTTCTGCTCTGCTTTTTATTCCCATTCCAGAGCTGGCAGCCCATATCTTCCTCTCCCCTTCGCTCATTTTGCCCAAACTCCCAGCTCACCTGTACACAGTATAAGGTCTGTATCTAGGTTTCTTTCTTTCGTTTCCTCCTGTGCATGTCCATTTGTTCCAGCAATATTTGTTGAAACATTACCTTTTCTCCATTGAATTCCCTTTGTACTTTTGCCCAGAGTTGCTTGTATCATGTGGGGCTATCTCTAGGCTCTCTAATCTGTACTATTGATCCATGCATCTAGTATTTTGCCAACAACACGCCGCGTTAATTACTGCAGCTTTATAACAAATGAAATCATGAGGTAGCGTGAGTCTTCCCCAAATTTTCGTTATTGTGTTGGATAAATCTGGATCCTTTTTAAAACTAGAACTGGGGATAAGTTACCATTCTGTACTTGCCTATGTGTATTTTGTTATATCCAGCTACATGGTACAGATAGGAGGTCTAAATTGCTATCTGAAGGAAGCTGCATGTTACACAAGCAGGCCTACTTCCAAATTATATTAGTTTCCCCTGTACCGATAGTAACTATTCTTCAAAGGTTTAACTTTACACTATGATTTGTTTTAAAGAATACAGCATAATGAAAGAGTTCCTAAAGAAGGGTGGAAGATACTAAAATATTTCTGATCTATTATAGCACAGTTAATATTTAATTACCTACGTTTTGTTTTAATATTTAATAAAATCCTGCTGTGTGCCAAGCATTATGCTAAAGACTAAGTGAACAAATACAAATAAAAAAAACATTTAATAAAATCCTTGATCTTTGCATTTTTAAATTTTTTTAAATGTTTATTCATTTTTGAGAGAGACAGAGACAGAATGCGAGTGGGTTAGGGGCAGAGAGGGAGACACAGAATCCGAAGCAGGTTCCAGGCTCTGAGCTGTTGGCACAGAGCCTGACGTGAGGCTTGAACTCATGAGCTGTGAGATCATGACCTGAGTGGAAGTTGGATGCTCAACAAACTGAGCCACCCAGGTGCCTCAATCTTTGCATTTTTAAATGTACTCAATGTTGCCTTCTAAATTGTAACTTATTTTGTTAATGATCAAAATTTCTAGATACATTCAACTTGAAATATAGCAAAAACGAAAGAAAAAACATAATCTTCAAGACAGGAAAAACTTATTGCCCATAAAAGAGCAAGAGAAATTGACTTCAGACTTCTTGACAGCAGTATTTCATTCAAGAAGATGCTAGGGTAATATTTATTGCCCCCTAATATTCATTATAACAATGTTTATATTATTTTATAATATATGTTTTAAAATATTATTTTATAATATTTAATAGTATTATCCTATAATATTTATTATATTAATACTGAAGGAAACAAATTGAATCTCGAATACTTTTTTATGCGGTGAAATTGTCTTTCAAATAATAAAAATATTCTTTGTCTCAGAAGACCTCATGAGGTGTCTTATGTCAGGATCTCCCCAAGAAGACCCTGGGACAAGGGTTCCTTTGCAAGCGATTTATTGAGGAAGTTCTACGTGAAATCAGCAAGGGAATGAGTAAAGCAAGACAGGTAAGGGAATGAGTTCAAACAGAGTTACAATCTTCCTGTGATCCAGCAGAGAACAGTTCGATCTGATCCTGCACTGAAACCCTGAGGGGTAAATAGTGAACATGGGGAATCAAAATAGAGCATGAACATTGTTATCATGTCGGCTACAGAGAGTTTGTCACAAAACACTCTTAGGGGAAGTCTTTGAATAGACAAAAATCAGAAGATGCTACAAAAGAAAACAGAATTAAAAAGGATTCCAAACCTCGGTAACATGTATCATTGTCTAAACATACTCACATACCATTTAAATATTTATATTTTATTTATTTTTAAATTTTATTTTTTAAAATTTACATCCAAATTAGTTAGCATGTAGTGCAACAATGATTTCAGGAGTAGATTCCTTAGTGCCCCTTACTCATTTAGACCATCCCCCCTCCGATACCCCCTCCAGTAACCCTCTGTTTGTTCTCCATATTTATGAGTCTCTTCTGTTTTGTCCCCCTCCCTGTTATTATATTATTTTTGTTTACCTTCCCTTATGTTCATCTGTTTTGTCTCTTAAAGTCCTCATATGAGTGAGGTCATGATTTTTGTCTTTCTCTGACTGACTAGTTTCACTTAGCATAATACCCTCCAGTTCCAGCCACGTAGTTGCAAATGGCAAGATTTCATTTTTTTTGATTGCTGAGTAATACTCCATTGTATATATGTACCACATCTTCTTTATCCATTCATCTATCAATGGGCATTTGGGCTCTTTCCATACTTAGGCTATTGTTGAGAGTGCTGTTATAAACATTGGGGTGCCTGTGTCCCTTCGAAACAGCACACCTGTATCCCTTGGATAAATGCCTAGTAGTGCAACTGCTGGGTCATAGGGTGGTTCTATTTTTAGTTTTTTGAGGAACCTCCATACTGTTTTCCAGAGTGGCTGCACCAGCTTGCACTGCCACCAGCAATGCAAAAGAGATCCTCTTTCTCCGCATCCTCGCCAACATCTGTTGTTGCCTGAGTTGTTAATGTTAGCCATTCCGACAGGTGTCAGGTGGTATCTCATTGTGGTTTTGATTTGTACTTCCCTGATGATGAGTGATGTTGAGCATTTTCTCCTGTGTCAGTTGGCCATCTGGATGTCTTCTTTGGAGAAGTGTTTATTCATGTCTTTTGCCCATGTCTTCACTGGATTATTTGTTTTTTGGGTGTTGAGTTTGATAAGTTCTTTCTAGATTTTGGATACTAACCCTTTATCTGATATGTCATTTGCAAATATCTTCTCCCATTATATTTTAAAATGTTGAAATATTTGAAAAGTGGGTGGTGAGAGTTCAAAGACACAGGAGAATATCCCAGATTTAATCTATTGCAAGGGGGATGATGGGCATGGGGGGTGGGGGTGGTGCTGCTGTCATCCAACCCCAGAAGCATGGATGCCAGTGTCCTGAGCACAGGAGCCCTTGGGGATGGTGCTTCACTCACCCCTGCTGGGGTCCCTGGCTGCACCAGGGCGTCAATGAGTGGCACATCCTTTCATAGAATATTTCTTAGGTAAAGTTTCCTGTTATCCAGTTGTTGGCAGATTGAGAAACTGCCTTATAAAATCAACATTAAGACTTAGATAATGGATATTTTCCTCCCATAATTATGTTGGTCTTCAGTTAGATCTTGGCTGTAGAAGCAATAGCAGGGGCGCCTGGGGGCTCAGTTGCTTAAGCGTCTGACTTCGGCTCAGGTCATGATCTCACAGTCCGTGAGCTCGAGCCCTGCATCGGGCTCTGTGCTGACAGCTGAGAGCCTGGGTCCTGTTTCAGATTCTGTGTCTCCCTCTTTCTCTCCCCTCCCCCACTCATGCTCTGTCTCTCTCTCTCTCAAAAATAAATAAACATTAAAAAAATTAAAAAAAAGAAGTGATAGCAATTAGATTTCGAGTATTTGTTCGAGATGTTGTTTTATGTGCTTTATGACTTCAAGATGTTGTTTATGACTTCTTTGCCTCGCCCTGAGCAAAATCTATTTTACTGTCTTTATTTATGATATAACAATGTCCTTCTGAAGAAAAGATATGTGCCTCATTATTTGGCTTTATTGAGAAACTATAATTCCTCACCACTAGGACCAGCCACGTGATTTCTCTCTGACTGCCTAATTACCCACCCAGCCAGTCCTAAACTAACTTGTCACAGAGTCATTTAAGAGAATGGTTTTAGCTCTGCAGCTGATTCTAAACTCAGATTCCTTTTTTTTTAAAACAAGAGGAAACAGTTTAAAAATGCACATGTCTGAGGCTTACTCTTAGAGATTCTTTTAAAATAAACGTAGGGTGGATTCTTGGAATCTGAATTCCAAATAACATCCAGGGAATTCTGATATTAATTGTTCACTGATATTTGCAGATCACAGATTTAGGAACATTCAGTAATTATAGAGCATGTTGTATGCTCACTGTGCTCTAGGATCATTTTGATTAAAATTATTATTTATCTAGGGGCTCCTAGGTGGCTCAGTCGGTTAAGTATCTGACTTCAGCTCAGGTCATGGCCTCACGGTTCTTGAGTTCAAGGTCCACATCGGGCTCTGTGCTGACAGCTCAGAGCCTGGAGCTTGCTTCAGATTCTGTGGACTCCCCCTCCCTCCGCCCCTCCCCTGCTCTCTCTCTCTCTCAGAAATAAACATTCAAAAAAAGATTATTATTTATCTAAAATAGTGTGGCATAAAATACTAAGCAGAAATTCTCAAATTTCTATGCGCATCTTAGAATTGCTTGGCAGTTTTTTAAAAAAATTAAATTAAGTCTCCACTACCTACACATTCTGATTTAATAGATCTGAGGCGAGTTCCAGGAAATTGCATTGTTAAATTCACCCCAGTCTCTATTCTTATGAAGGGTGTGGGAAAGATACCATCCCATCTACCTATCTATCTATCTGTCTATCATCTACCTAACATCTATCTAATTGCTGTTCATTTGTCAAGCAAGTAGACACTGGTGTTCAAATGGACTTTGTCTTCTTTTGTAATTCCCTAGAACTTCTTGTATAATGTTTCTCACCAAGGGACTACTCATGAAATGCTATTTCCCAGACAGTATTTTTCCATGAAAATGTGCATATTAGCTTTTTCTGCTTAGTATGTAGGTTTCTCCTGGCACTAACAAGGCAGGTGTTCTGACTTCGGAAAGATTTTATTAAGGCAAATATATGATGTGTTTCGAGATGATATGCTATGATATTTGATACGATACGATTTGATATTCCAGTGACATATATCGTATATAGGTTCCTGAGAAACAAAAGTAGCGTGCACTATTTGTCAGTACCTTTTAGAGTTGGAATTCCGTGAGTTAATTGTACTGCTTCTGTGTGAGCAGCTGGTGTTTTTGTTGAAAAAAAAAAACAAAAACAAAACAAACCTTCACAGTGTGTGACTAATCTGTCATCAGCAAAGAGGCATGACTAGTGGTGATAAACACACTCATCTCCCCTTTGCCTGACATAGGCAAAGGAATTCAATTAGCAAAACCATTCGTATGATTCTGATGTCAGGAGATATGGGATTACGTGCATCTCATAAACTAATATTTATAGCTTAGCTTTTCAGGAAACATCTTGGGGGTTAGGGGAGAGGGTTGAGGATAATGTAGCCATATCAATGATTATAAAAACTAACAATAATATTTAATATTGACAGGCATGTGTAAAACTTACACTCTACTAAAATTAGATTTACAAATCTTGCCCAATAGCTGTAGATTAATTTCTATACACACTACACCAGGATATACCCCACAGATGAAATCTATTAATTGGAGCAAATCTTTGGGAGGTAGTCTTTCCCTCCTTCGCAAAACATTTTTTTTTTTCTTGGAAAAAGAGTCCTAGCTATTTTTGCAACATAGAAATACGAAATAAAGAGAGGCACAAATTCCTTGTGCCAAATTGTATCAGTCGGGTATGGCAGTCATTTGCTGAGCAACCAAAACTCTCCCTTGGAGAAACAGTCTCCTTTTCACCAGTGTTTTAGACCAGCCCGTAACTCCGCTTGCTGCGTGGTCTGCCCCGGGCTTTTATGTATGCTTCAGCCTCTTCTCACCTCGGAATACAGTCGATCCTCATTATTCACGTGTTTGCGAATTGCCTACTCACGAAAATCTATTTGTAACTCCAAAAACAATACTCGCAGCACTTTCTGGGTCATTCAGGGATATGTGTTGAGCAACAAAAAATGTGCATCATCTGATGTGCACGTTCAGGCTGAGGCCAAACAAGGATGTTCTGCCTTCTTTCGGCTTTCATGATGTCAACGAGTGTCTTTTTTTGTGATCCATTCAGCACCACATTTTTTTCTACATTTCTGTACTTTTTGTTGGTGGTTTTGCTGTGTAAATTTGTTGCCAGGATTAGCTGAAGTGCTGTGCGATGTCCCGAGTGCAAGACTGTGGTGTGCCTTACAAAGAAAATACACGTGATACGTTTCCTTCAAGTATTGTGTTATTGTGCTATTGACTGTGGCTACAATGGTTATGAATCAATAATGTATATTAAATATATGCCAAATATATATATAAGAGGTGTCTTTAAGCAAAAAACACACATAAAACAGTTATATATTGGTCATTTTCCAAAAATATTGTGACCAGAGGCTCCTAGGTACTTAACCTTGTATTTCCTATAAATGTAATCGTTCAGTATTCACAAATTCACTGTCTTTACAGACTTAGTAGAACATAATTATGGTGACTAACAAGAAACAAATGTATCTATGGCTACAAATAATAGCAATTTCAAATTGCTCATCAGGATTTCCTGTGAAAAGGAATATGTTCAGATTTTTTTTTCTGCAAGATAATAAAAGAAAATGTTCAGTTTATTTTAATCCAGCTTCTAGAAGTTCTGATTTTACATCACTGAGTTCTTATCAATTAGATTGTTAATAATGGTTAGGCTGCTAATAGACTTCACTGAAAGCTAGCTTCCCGATGGTTATTGGTTATGAACTGTCTCTCTGGAGATTTCTGCCGCATATAGCACCCTTCAGGATATTACCTCTCTGTTTTCAATTGTAGAGTCTTGGTAGGATTTTTTTTTTAAAGGTAAATAGCACATATCAGCATAAAAGAAACACTTTTTCTTTTCTGCTTTTATTTAATACTTAAAATAGTCTGCTACTGGGAAGAGTTGAGGACATTGAATTACTTCTGTAGAACTTTCAAGAAATATCTCTTGAGGTAGATAGCTAGGTTCCACTTTTAACTATTTTATTCTTATTTCAATTCTAATTATATAAATAAAAAATTATATAAATAAAAAATTTCAATTCTAATTATATAAATAAATAAAAAACCTGGGTGGTTCAGTCGCTTAAGTATCTGACTCTTGGTTTCAGCTCGGGTCATGATCTCCTGGCTCATGGGATTGACCCCCATTTAGGGCTCCACGCTGATGGCATAGACCCTGCTTTGGGATTCTCTCTCTCCCTTTCTCTCTCTGCCCCTCCCCTGCTCATTCTCTCTCTCTCTCTCTCTCTCTCTCTCTCTCAATAGACTTTAAGATATATACGGGGGCGCCTGGGTGGCTCAGTTGGTTGAGCATCTGACTTCAGCTCAGGTCATGATCTCGTGGTTCATGAGTTCGAGCCCTGAGTCAGGCTCTGTGCTGACAGCTCAGAGCCTGGAGCCTGCTTCAGATTCTGTGTCTCCCTCTCTCTCTCTGCCCCTTCCCTGCTCATGCTCTGTTTCTATCTCTCAAAAATAAATAAATATTTAAAAAATTAAATATATATATATATATATATATATATATACACATACATACATACATACATATGTCTTGGTTTCAGACCATAATTTTTATAATTGCTAATGAACAATTACATTTGTTGACTATTTGTGAATGTTTAATTTTTTCTTAGAAGTTCATTGCTCATGCAGAGATGATTTTAAGGTGAGAAGTCATTAATGAGAATCCTATACTTAACCAATGTGACTAAATTTTCAGGCAAAGAGCAGTTTTATGGTCAGTTTAACTGAATTGTCAGTTACTCTGGTGTCATAACATTGTCATAATAATTTGGTATAAAATTTGTTAAAGAAAAAAATTCTAATACTACCCCTGCTAAGTTACCATTATTTCACGGGGATATTTTGCAGGTAAAAGAACATATACTAAAAATCTACACTATTGAAGAAAAAAAGAACACAGGAACAAATAATCTTAATTCATAAAATTCAATCCTTGATTTTAGGAAAAACAGAAAATCTCCCAACAGTTCATTTGGAAGATAAGAATTGGTGAGAACAAACTAAGTACCCCATCTTGTTATCTAAGTTACTTGTTAAAAATAATTTAACAATCTGTTAATTTTAACTTAACAAATGGTGTGATAATATGAATTTCTTCACTCATTCATTTATCTTTTATTAAAAAGCATGCATTGTGCTTCCACTGTGCATTCTATAGAGCATTTATAATTCTGGGATATACATCCTTAGTAAGTACCATTTGTTGAAGAAATTACTCCTTCCCCTCTTAATTGTATTAGTGTCTTATGACTATATAATAAATATCACAAACTAAGTGGCTTAGAACAATGAAAACTAATTCTCATATAGTTCTGGAGGTCAAAAAGTCCAAAATCAGTATCACTGGGTCAAAATACTCTCCCATCTTCTAGTGGCTGCTAGCATTCCTTGACTTGTGGCCACATCACTCCAATCTCTGCTTCTGCAGCCATATTGCCTTTTCCTTTTCAGTGATTCAGTGTGTATCAGATCTCTTTGCCTCTCTTTTATAGGGGTGCTTGTGATGGGATTTAGGGTCCACCCAGATAACCCAATATAATCTTTCCACCTCAAGATCTTTATCATACCTGCAAAGACCCTTTTTCTGTATAGAGTAACATTTACAGGTAGCCAAGTTTAGGACCTAATATCTTTGGGTGGCCATTAATCATCCAAGCATATGGACATTTATAAAAAATCGATCAATTTTACTGTGCAGGTCTAAATCTGGACTCTATTCTGTTTCATTCCAATCTCTGTGTCTAAAACCAATACTCAAACTTTCCTGAATACCTTAGCTTTATGGTAATACTGAAATCTGATAGTTTAAGTCTTTTGACTTAGTTATTTTTTCAAAAGAGTTTGGGCTTTTTTTCTAGGATTTTTGCATTTCTTTAAAATTTTTTTTAACATTTATTTATTTTTGAGAGACAGAGACAGAGCATGAGCAGAGGAGGGGCAGAAAGAGAGAGGGACACACAGAATCCCAAATAGGCACCAGGCTCTGAGCTGACAGTACAGAGCCCGGTGTGGGGCTGGAACCCACGGACCATGTGCTCATGACCTGAGCTGAAGTCGGACACTTAACCCACTGAGCCACCCAGGCACCCCAGGACTTTTGCATTTCTATGTGCATTTTGAATAAGCTTGTCAATTACTGAAAAAGCCTGCTGGATTTTGATTGGGATTCCAATGAATTTATAGATGAATCTGGAAAAAATATACTATTTTAAAACCACCTTTTAGTCTTCTGAACTGTATGTAAAGTATATCTTTCCATTTATTTAGTTCTTGAAATTTCCCTTGGCAATGTTTTATAGTTTTCAGTTTGTAGGCTTTGCATATAGTTTGCAACTGAGATTTTTCTACCACCATATATGTACGTTTTTGTTTTCATTTCTAGAGTATTTTTTACTCTAAAGTTTATTTTAATCTGCCGTAAGGCTAACACTCCTGAGAGCACTGAATGCCCTGGTGATTGCTGAGACCTCTCTGCAAAAGCAAAATAAGTCAGAGAAAGAAATACCATACGATTTCACTCATATGTGGAATTTAAGAAACAAAACAGATAGACAAGGAGGAAGGGGCGAAAGGAGGGAGGCAAACTATAAGAGACTCTTAACTATAGAGAACAAACCACGGGTTGGTGGAGGGAGGTGGGGTGAACTAAACAGGTGGTAGGATCTAGGAGGGCACTCGTGATGAGCACTGGGTGTTGTATGTAAGCGATGAATCACTAAATTCTCCTGAAACCAATATTACACTATATGTAACTAACTAGAATTCAAATAAAAACTTGAAACTAACAAACAAAAAAGACTCCACTAGTCCACGTTCTTTGTGAGCTCAGAGAATTATTTGGTTTAAAGCTCGTCACACTTTGCCTGCTTCCTGGATTCTCACAAGGATGTGTTTGCAGCCTAGCTTTCAGCAAAGACACAAGGGGCTTTCATGCAAATTTTCTTTGGTTTTGTTTACACAATCTCTTCTCACCGCAATTGCCCTGAAATAAAATCTCCACCTCCTCAGTTCACTGAGACCTCTTGGAATTTCCCTGCCTGCAGAGTGATCTAGAACGTGCCTCCAGCCAGCAGCTGAAGGCGATTGTGTGTTATCCGGGTTCCCCTTCTCACAGAGGTCATTCCTATGTGGAGTGTTGCCCAACGTCTAAAATTAAGTATTTCAGGTATTTTATCCAGTTTTCTGGTTGTTTATGGTACGAGGTTAAGTCTGGTCCTAGTTATTTCATTACGGTTAGAAGGTAGAGTTATTGTTTGGTTTAATTTTTAAACTAGAAATGCTTATTTTGGGATAGAGATGAATAGGAAACTGTTTTATCCTTGCAGCAATCCACTTAAAACTTGCATTTGTTTGCATGCCCCAAAACTTTTATCCTGGGAGAATTCGATAGCACAGATTAATTTATGACAATAAAAATAATCCCCACTTTTGTCTTTTAGTATGCCTTGTAATTTTTTTCTGGATAGCTGGGCATGACACACTGGATGAAAGGAACTGCTGTTAAGAGGTTTTTAGTAACATGGTGGTGAGGCATGGGGGGATGGGAAGTGTACCGTCCTGTGATTAGGTCTCAGGCTTTTAGTGACTTTGTGTCCCCGGACTGTGAGCTTCACAAGTGTTTCTCAGCTGCCTCCTCAGCCCTTAGAGGGACAGGGTGGCTAGAGTGGGCTGGAGTTGCGTTCCCTTCCCCCAGGTCGGTGAGGCTCTGATAATACCCAGCAAGTTAGGCTCTGATAAAATAGTTTCTCCTGAGGGCAGACCTTGCTCAGAACGAAGTGCTCTGGAGTTATTTCCAAATAGATACTTTCCTCCTCCCCCTGTAGGAAACACAAAGGGATTGTTTTCCAATCTCCACTGTTACACTCTTGTAGAACTCTACAAGGTAAAACTCACAAAAGGGCAGGGGGTTCCTTAAAGTGGATCCTCTGAAGATTTTACGTATCTGACTTGTCCACACTGAGGCTCCAGCAATTCATTCGTTCAGGATTTCCTACCCTGCCACTGGTTCCTGCGGAGATCTTTGTTCCTGGATTTCTGTTCTGGTATCAATTCTCTGTATCTCCTTGTCTGTCTCCAATTTTGGGGGGAGCAGTTTGCCCAGTTATCTCACTTTTCTTTTTTTCTTTTTTAACCTTTCTTTATTTTTGAGAGAGAGACAGCGCGAGTAGGGAAGAGGCAGAGAGAGAGGGAGACATAGAATCCCAAGCAGTCTCCAGGCTCCTCGCTGTCTGTTCAGAGCCAGACACGGGCCCAAACCCAGGAACCACGGGATCATGACCTGATCCGAAGTCAAAGCTGGATGCTTAACCAACTGAGCCACCCAGGCGCCCCACTGCCTCACTTTTCTTATGAATCTAAGTTGTTGATTTTCCAGTTTGTTCAGCTTTTTACTTTGTTAGGATGGAGTGGTGACTTCCAAGCTCCTGACATGCTGGACCAGACGTCGTAATCCCCAATTTTAATACCACGAACCTTGTTTCTCTCTCAATATAAAGGTGCCAAAGCAGGGAATTTTGGAAGTAGACTGTAATGGCTGCATCCCTTATTTTGCAAATACATTTCTCCCCCATTCAATTCTGACCCTTCACCAAATTCTCTTCATTTTCTTAAATAGAAATAACATAAAAAGGAGCAACTGACTAGTCCATTAGATTCTCATTATTTTGAAATGTTTTTGCTAAACTCATCTCTTTTTTTCAGGAGAAACTCATTTCTTTTTTAACAGTCTAATAGTCTATGGATTCTTAATGTATATGTGTGTGTGTGTGTGTGTGTGTGTGTGTGTGTGTGTACGTGCCCTGGTACGTACCAGTACTGAACATCTCGATTCTTTCTTACTTTAGTGGCATTACTGAACAAGTTATCATTCCAATATAATGCACACTTACATCATGACATATCATTTTCCAACATAAACCCTTGTATATGTTAAATGTGACTTCTTTTGATAGGTTAGATGTTTTAAATATATATAATAACTTAGACACTAATAGTCTCATTGGATGTAACATTTGTTAAGTAAAAGCAGTCAAATATATCCCTGTGTCTATAAAATTTCCTTTGCTTGATTTTGAATTTAATGTACTACTAAGTTTCAATTAATTTCTTTAAAAATTTTTTTAATATTTATTTTTGAGAGAGAGAGACAGACAGACAGAACGCAAGTGGGGGAGGGGCAGACAGCCAGGGAGACCTAGAATTTGAAGCAGACTCCAGGCTCTGAGCTGTCAGCACAGAGACGGACGTGGGGCTCGAACTCACGAGATCATGACCTAAGCTGAAATCGGTTGCTTAACCAACTGAGCCACCCAGGTGCTCCTCAATTAATTTCTTAATGACAGATAATTTGAGGAATTTGTCTAAATCTTTGAACTGTAACTTATATACACACATAAATACACATAAATAAGCATGAAGAGAGAGAAAAATATATAAAATGCTTTATACTTTTTTTACATTTACATTGTGTCTTGCAAATTGAGAATTATTTTCTTATTTGCTATTAGAGCTATTGCATATTCATTCCATATTACTCATGGATACCATGCTTGATCTTGAACAGTATCCCTCACTGAAGGGTATGTGAGTGATTAGTGTGGAAACTAGTGGCTCAGACATAACATTTTTAATTTATTTCTTGAGTTATAATTCCATGCCTCATTGACCTCCTACTTATTTTTCTAGGTCATTATTTAGATGTTAAAATATATATGTATATATATATTTTATAATTTTATTTTTTATTTTTTAAAATTTACATCCAAATTAGCATATAGTGAAGCAATGATTTCAGGAGTAGATTCCTTAGTGCCCCTTACCCGTTTAGCCCATCCCCCCTCCCACAACCCCTCCAGTAACCCTCAGTTTGTTCTCCATACTTATGAGTCTCTTCTGTTTTGTCCCCCTCCCTGTTTTGATATTATTTTTGTTTCCCTTCCCTTGTGTTCATCTGTTTTGTCTCAAAGTCCTCATATGAGTGAAGTCATATGATTTTTGTCTTTCTCTAATTTCACTTAGCATAATACCCTCCAGTTCCATCCACGTAGTTGCAAATGGCAAGATTTCATTCTTTTTGATTGCTGAGTAATACTCCCATATATATATATATATATATATATATATATATACACACACCACATCTTCTTTAGCCATTCATCCATCGATGGACATTTGGGCTCCTTCCATACTTTGGCTATTGTTGATAGTGCTGCTATAAACATGGGGGTGCATGTGTCCCTTTGAAACAGCACACCTGTATCCCATGGATAAATGCCTAGTAGTGTTACTGCTGGGTTGTAGGGTAGTTCTATTTTTAGTTTTTTAAGGAAACTTCATGCTGTTTTCCAGAGTGGCTGCACCAGCTTGCATTCCCCAAAAATATATTATTGATTGCAGCACTCAACCTTGTTGATTTCATTGTGTAAAATGATGGCTGCAAAATATTATCATGGTCACATGTGGATCAGAGGCAGTCTTTTCATGTACATACCACACCACCTAATAAGGATAGTATTAACCATTACAAAGTGGATGGATTCTTACATACCGGAATTTTCTGGCAGTGTTTCTAGATAAAACGAAATTTGTGACTACTGTTTATTAACTTTCTTTAGCAAAATTTTATGGAATGCAAACTGAATCTAAAATCAAACACAACATGTTATATAATGATCGTCTTACATCATGTTCTCTTCAGAAAAAAAACTTTACTAACTGCTATAAGCTCAAAAGTCTTGGGGTGCCTGGGTGGCTCAGTCGGTTAAGCGTCCGACTTCGGCTCAGGTCACGATCTCGCGGTCGGTAAGTTCGAGCCCCGCGTCGGGCTCTGCACTGACAGCTCAGAGCCTGGAGCCTGTTTCAGATTCTGTGTCTCCCTCTCTCTCTGACCCTCCCCCGTTCATGCTCTGTCTCTCTCTGTCTCAAAAATAAATAAATGTTAAAAAAAATTTAAAAAAAAGCCTTTCCACTAGATTTTTCTCTGTTACTCTTTCAAAATGCAAGACTTTGGACAACATATACAGTAAGAAGCTGGGTAACTGTTTAAAATATACATTCTCAGATTTCACCAGAGAATTACTGATTTAGAATGTTTGCTGTTGGGAGCCAAGAAACCCAGGTTATTCAAAAGCACCCTGAAGTTTGAAACCCATCACACACTGGGTTAGTCCTATCTTCATTATTCTCTAATAATTTTAATGATTTGGTCTTCATTTTTTTCCAGTGGATTGCCGGCTCTTTGAGGAACATACACCTTCTTCTGTGTGTGCCTTGTGCTTTGGCTAAATCCCGAGCATACAGTATGTGCTAAACAAACACTTGACTTTTACGTGTGGAGTAAATACTGAAAGTTGCACAGCTGTCATTTTATTTTTTACCTTCGAATTATTTGATGAAAGGAAATAACCTAGGACTCATCTCTTCCAGCAACATGATGTACTTTCAACATGTTGGTGTCAAGTTTTCCGTATGCCTTTTAGGGTTTTTAAATATCATCTCTTTGATCTACTTGGGATCAAATATCCCTTGAGACAGCTCTTCTATTGGTTCCTGTGTCGAAGCACATGGCTCCTGCTTTTCAGTTGTTGTGGGAAATGTTTCTGTTCTTCCTAAAAGCTTAGGTGAGGGCTAGACCCTGCTTAGCCCATGTGGTAAATCGCAATCCATATTAATTAGGACTGAATTTGTCTTTAAAAATTCTATCATAACAGTTTCTTTAACCTTTGCCATGGTAAAATAACACTATGATTGAAGCAGAAAAAAGTTAACTTGGGATTAAAAAAGCATCTATTTAAAAGGCCCCCGAACTCCCAACAGCACTGCTAATAACATGTACCTCCTTGGGTTTTACGATGCCATACTAAAATGACCATTGATAGAATCTGTTCTTGCTTTATTAACTTTTTACAAATGATGCCCCAGAGAAGCTCATTTTCTCCAACTGCCACCAGGTATTTGCCCAACTTAGTGAAGAGGCATGTCTACGTATGGATTCTTTAAATTTGGATACACTACATGGGAACATGTTTCTGGCAGAAGAAATGAGGCGATTTCTCTTTTCTGTGACAAAGCAAACCACCAATAACAAAAACTGTAGAAGGCAAGAGGAGCCATTTGGACTCGACAAAAACCTGAAACCTCTCTTCTTTTGTTTCCTATTGTGTCTTCGGGTGGTCTCTTTGTCATGGTGCTAGGTCAAGTGATTGGGGGGCAGCTCTTACTTGGAAACTCCCTATTTCTATCTTTCCACTCCCTAAAAACCTCAGGAAATCTCTTGACCAAATTGTTTCCTTTTCTTTACTGGTTAGAATGCTTGGTATGGTCTTTCTTTGCTTTTCAAGGTCAGTTTTGAATAAAGTGAGGTGAAGTGGAAAGAGTAGACACTTGAGATTTTCAGTTGTAGGCTCCAGACCAATTGTGACATAAATAACAGGAGTTTCCCATGTGGGCAAGTCTAGCTCACTGGAGAATCTATACTGAATCAATGAAATGGTTAATTTGTTGATCATTTTCTTCTGGTGATTATATTGCTTTCTGGCATTTGGAAAGGCTGGTCATCGTAGGTTCACGTTGAACTTCTTAAGAAAGAGACTGTCACCTTGTTTTCCAAAGTGGCCACACCATTTTACATTCTCACCACTGCTATATGAGAGTTCCACTTGTTCTCCATCCAATGAAGGATTGAGGAGGAGGGAACAGAGGAGGACAGGAGGAAAAATGAGAGGCTGGAGGTGGTGAAGAATAAAGGAGAAAGGGCAAAAGAAAACTAGAGTTCTTTTTTATCTGAAGGCTAAACTATACAGAAAGATACAAGAGTTGCCAAATACATCTTTTCTTACATTCAAGGAAGAGTTCGACACATTTTATATTCAAGTGAAAAGAGAGCACATTAAAAATGAAAAGAGATTTTATTGTGTCTGTTTTTTTCACACAAGCTGGATGATCTTTATCTGTGTAGGCTTCCATTTCCCTCTGTACGCAATGAACAGGCCCAGAGAAATAGACTAAGAAGTTATATATCCCCTGAAAAAAATTCGAAATATTTGTATTTGGGTATGCTTTTATTTCATCTCTTCTTTGTTCCCGGGATGTATTGAATTCGAGGAGTAAAAAGAAGAGTCTCTCAATCTTCCCAGGGGGAGGAAGAAATAAGTGGAATGGCTTGAGCCATCCGGTCAGCTTGGAGACATTCAAAAAGGCCATGGCTTCTTGATGATAGTTCCTGAGATGAGTGATGAGTGGATGGGAGCTTTTGAGGATCATCAAGAACTTTGGCTTCTATTATAAACACTATAGACCAAGGACTCTAGAGAGAAATTGCCTGGATTGGAATCCCTGCTTCACCATTTTTCTAGCTGTAGTGCCTTGGGTAAATTATTTAAACTCTCTTCCCATTGGGGCGCCTGGGTGTCTCAGATGGTTGAACGCCTGACTCTTGGTTTCTGCTCAGGTCATGATCTCACAGTTCATGGGATAGAGCTCCACATCAGGCTCTGGGCTGGCAGTGAGGAGTCTGCCTGAGATTCTCTGTCTCCCTCTCTCTCTCTCTCTGCCCCTTCCTTGCTCATGCTGTCTCTGTCTCTCTCAAAATAAATAAATAAACTCTTTTCCCCTCAGTTGTATAATGATGATGGTAATAGTACTAACCTCGTAGAATTATTGTAAGAATTCAATGAGTCTGGGGCTTACAGCGATACCTGACACATGGTAAGCAAAGTCACAGTGTTTGTTTCCATGACCGTGACCACAACTCCCTGGCTTCACCTTGCTGGCTCAGGGCAGCACAGCCCAGGGAAGGAGCACTGAGCTCAGAGTGCGCAGCTAGGTTGTGAACTCACTTCTGGTCAGCATGGACACACTGCAGCCTCTGTTCTACAGTGAAATGAAGGTTTGATATGGATGATCCTAAAGCACTTAGAACTTTGAATTCATTTCTATAAGTTCTATTCCTTTTTAAAATCCGATCTAGTCATTCTGAGATAAGATGGTATTACAGGTTATCTTCTGTTATTTTTAAAGTTTCCTATATACTCATTTTATAGTATGGTTCTATTTATTCAATATCTAAAGTCCTGAAGGATATAAGTGTCTTTTGATGTTTTGATTTATGATGCCTTGTGGATCCAGTGATCTTCATATTCAGATTTGGCTGACCTTGAACAGTGGAAATCATGGAAGTCTAATGTGGAGATAGTCTCTGCTATACTGGGGGTGATTCTGGCACCAGTCACGAAGGGCGCTAACTGCTTCCTTGGTCTCAGTTTAATTTGGGAGTTTCGGACTGAGCTCACCACCTACACTTAACATCTGGAGTGCTTAAAACACTGATAGTGCTTTTTGCCCCCATAACAACTTTTCTTTCGGTTTGTTTATCATTTCCTCTTCCCTGGCCATCCCCCCCACCACTCTCACCTGAGATGTTTGTTGGGTGCTGTGGCCTTATGAGCTCAGTAGTACGGTGGAAGGCATATTTTACACAAGATCTAATTGCTTTATACTGTGAGAGCCCTTCAGAGCAACTCGTCAATTGGATAGACTCTCTAGATACACCGTCTTCGAGATGTCTCCTCATATGCACACATACTTTTCATAAAAAGAGAAACAACGTATTTTGAATCTCCTTTAATAACCTATTTGGCATGATACTCCTTATCTGGTAATTTAATGTATCCAACTCTGTATGCCATGCAAAGCTTTTATTCTTTGATGACATTTATTGAGCTTTACTCCGTGGCAGGTACTGTCACAATGTTGGAGGATACTGAGACTAGGGTTAAACTTTTGCTTTTTGCATTTTGCTCACAAGGGAGCAATATAGAACCAGGCAATTTTTAGGCTGAGGGATGAATTTCATGATATAAGTGCTGTGAGATGTCAGGTTCTATAGGAGCTCAAGAGAGGTGCCTCTCGTCCACATGAGTAGAAAGAAGGGCACTGAAGTTTTCTGGGAGAGAGTGTTTCCCGGGCCTCACCCTGAAGAAGAATCAGCCAAGTGTTAATGTAGACAAGAAGATATCCAATAGCTAGATTCGATTAGAATCTGATAAACACTGTTTTAGTAAATTAAGACATTCATTGAAAATATTTTCTTTTTTATAGGTTTTTTTTTTCTTCTCTTTCCACACATTTGCAATACAACTGATCCTGGAACAACATAAAGGTTAGAGGTGCTGATCCTTGCACGATGGAAAATGCTTGTATAACTTTTGACTTCCCCAAAACTAAACTACTAGTACTCTACAGTTGATCAAAAACCTTACCAATAGCTACCGATAATTAACATGTATTTCATATGTTATATACTGCATTATTTCTTCTTTTTTTAGAGAAAGAGAGAGAGAGAGGGAGAGAGGGAGAGCAAGAGAGAGAGAGGGGCAGAGGGAGAGAGACATAATCTCAAGCAGGCCCCAAGTTCAGCATGGAGCCCATCCCAGGGCTTGATCCCACAACCCTGAGATCGTGACCTGAACCAAAACTGAGTCAGACACTCAACTGACTGAGCCATTCAGGTGCCCCTATACTGTATCCTTACAATAAGAAAGCTAAAGAAAAGAAAATGTTATTAAGAAAAGAAACATTATTAAAGAAGAGAAAATGCATTTATAGTACTGTACTATAAAAAAATCTGCGTGTAAGTGGACACACACAGTTCAAACCTGTGTTGTTCAAGGGTCGACTGTATTTCCCTCTCTATGAGTATTCATCTTGAGAACCACCTCTAAATATTTTAGTTTTTATAATATTTTGTCAAAAGCAATGCAATACATTTCAATACATTGTAGTCTCCACACATCCCTAGCTATTCCATAAAACTACCATAAGATAAAGATACCAAAAAGACTTTAATAACTCGATGCCCATGAATAGAATTTACAGTCTAAATTTAGTTGGAAAACAATTTTTTAAATCTACACAAAACACTCAAATATATAAAGGTTATATATATATATATATATATATATGTAAAGATTATTTATTTCTGAAAGAAATAACCAGTGGTCTGACCTAAGGTGGTATTCTTTGGATGGAGTGGTTATGTAAAGTCCGTCTGATGATGTTTCCTTTAGCCTGAGACCTGAAAGAAGAAAAGTCAGCTAGTTGGTGATGAAGGAGAGCTGCGTGCCAGACTAGCCTGTTGTGCAAAGGCTCTGAGATAGAAACAATTTATCACACTTCAAGACATCAGTGGGGATCACTGTGCCTGGTGGGGCAAATGAGAGGAGTACTATAACATGAGGATGGAGGAGGAAGCATGCATTACACTGGATCCTCCAGGAAGCATATACCAAAATGGCGTGCAGCCGCACCCCGGAAGACTCTAAACCCAAGGTGGGTGCTGATCCAGTGAGACCAAAGAAAAGGCCCAGAGACAGCAATCGAGACTTAAGTTTGTTGGGGGAACTTACACACTGAAAGTCCAGGGGTGGACTTTCAAGGACGTTACCCATCAAGGAAGTCCCATGATTCAAGAGAACAGACCTGAGTTAACACTCGCTGTGTTCAGTCAATGGCTGGAGGCGGTGTGCAGAAAGCACGGCCTCTGAGAAAACGGTATTTGCAAAGGAGAAGCAGCAAGAGATCTGAGCGGTGCATTTTCATGGCTGCCGTGGTCCGCTCCCCGCTATATATTCTATACATGTTCATAGAGTTTAAAATCCCTGGAATTGGTTCCAAGTGCTAGCAGATTAAAGGGTGGGTGGGAGTTTCTGCACGGCTTTTCTCTGTTGGCTCCTTTCATTAGCACTTTCTGGATTCTTCTCTTCAGATGTTTTTGTATACCCGAGAACTTCACAATTTGGGGGAAGTAGAAGAAATATTTCTCTCAGTTTTTAGTAGTTATTAGAAGCTGAGGGTAGTGGGATTTGTCTTGAGCACTAACTTCCCAGCATCTATAACATGATAGAGGAATTTTGCGATTACAAATAAGCAATAAATATTAGGTAGCATTTGAAGACTTCCTAAAATAACCTATGCAACTGTTCCCAGGCTGCTAATTAAGGGACAAATAGGAAAAAGCTTGCCTTAAAACATTCCAGCTCATAAAACAGTGTAATAGAGCCTGGTTTTTATTCCTTTTGCTAGTTCTCGGGAACCAGTACATTGTTTTAATTATTGATGAGGTGATTTTTACATTGACAAGAGTTAAAACAAAGTTCTCAGAGCCACAGGGAAATTATAAAGAATCTACACCCACTGCAGTTGTAAACCTGTTTATTATCACTGGAATGAACAACACCATAAAATTTTTTGGTAAGTAAAGGCCCTTCCATCTTTAAGAAGCTTAAATTTGTCTCAGAAGTTTATATGAAATGTCACAGACTCAGTCATGAATAAAATTAAAGTGGTACTGTCAGCCTAAAACCATTTCAGTATCATTGTCACAGAAATGTATGGAAACATCCTGCATTTAGTAAAACAAAATATTTTACTTAGCCCTCATAGGGACACACGTGGGAAGTTGATGTGATACAGCAAGCCAAGCTAAGTGACCCCAGGAGCCTACTCTGGATTGTCTGAACAATGAACCAGGAGGGACTAGAACCAATATCAGAGACCTGAGACTTTGGCAGGATGGCTTCAGTATCTCCAGGAGCTGGATATCTTGATTCCAAGGCACCTCTTGTTAAAAGTTAATGCCTCGAATCTAGACTGGCACCAAGCAGTATGGATATTTGCTCACTGACAAAGCTACTTTCCCATGGCTGCCTTTATAGACATGACCTTTAGAGCTGGAGACCCACAGGATGGAGGCATTCCCTTCAACTGAAATGTGATGCTAGCATTGCTCTGTCTCTGACACGTGTCCGTGTGGGATGATGGGGAAGAGTGAAGATGCCTTCACTCCTCTTATGGCTGATACTGGTCTTAAGAGTTTACTTTGGTGTGAAAAAGCCTATTCTGTAGCCCATGTTAATGTTGTACAACCGGTCCTGAACTCTAGTATACCACAGAGGGCACCCAGATGGCATGCCTAGACATGGTAATACACTTTTAAAAAATCAATAAACTGCCTTCAGTGGAAGAAATCTTAAATGCCTTCTCAATATTTCTTTATTATATTGTTATGTTTAAATAAAATTGTATGTCATTGTCATATACAGATCACAGATTCACAACAAAGACAGATTTTTACCAAAATAAGAATAGCATAATTAAAAGCCTGTTTCTATGATTGGTTATTTCCCCAATAAAAAGACTATCGGTCTTTTTAGTACCTGAGTACTTTTGTTATTAGAGATATTCCATTCTCAACTTTTACAACTATAGACCTAATTGCTATTTCAGATCTACTCAGAGTTAATGGAGTTCACCATCCCTGACAATGATTAACTTAATTACATGAAGTCAAGTTCCTTAGACATTAATTTTGAAAAACAGCTGGAGAAGTTAATCTGCTCCACAAACTTACCCATGGTACTACAAGCTCAATTCAAAAGACATTAAGGCCATTCATTTCCTTTTGATTATTATCTTTATTATAGACACTAGAGGGCTAACTGCATTACAGGCTTACATTATAGTTGTTACCTTTAGTTTAGTGGAACAGGGTAACAGTCCTGACTCCTGTTTGGGACAAAGCTGTGCTTGGAAGCTCGGTTTCCAAAACAAGTAGTAGCAGAAGTCATTGTTTTCCAAGAGATTTGGTGAGTAGGGTGGAAGCAACGAGACGATCACATGACTGATCATAGTACCATAACAGATAGCTGGACAACTACTTTACTCTGGTCTGCACCCTCCTACTTCAATTGGAAGTTTTTCCTGGTCAACCTTGGGTTTTTTTCTTCTTCTCTTGTGTTCCTACTGATGTGTGCCTTTGGCTCTCCCCCATAACACTTCCCGGTCTTGGTTGAAGGAAACTTCATTCTTTGTGTTACTGAAGCCAAAGATATGAAGTCAAGTTTGACTTCTTTCTTCCCACAGCAAATCATGCTGGCTGTACCTTGACAATAATTCCAGAATCTGAACACTTCCTACCACCTCCACCTACAATTCAGGCCCAAGTCACTACATGTCTAGCCTGGATTACTTTAATAACCTCAAGAATATATATTCTTTATGCTTCTACCTTGGCCCCTGACAATTGATTAGTTTAATTATTAAGCTAAATGATACAATTCCTTTGCTCAGAACTCTACAATGGTTTCCATCATCACAGAGAATAAAAACCAAGCCTACATGACATATATGTTCTAGTCCATTTTATTTATTTCTTTGATTTAATTTCTTCTGTTCTATTCTACAGTGGCCTTCTTACTACTCCTGAAGTAGTTTAGGCATGCTGTTGCTTTTGATCCTTTGCCTTAGACACTTCACCCTCCTAGAATCCTTGCCCTCAGATATCTACATGGCTAATACACATCCTTCCTGCCTTTTTTCAACTGTTATTAGGTAACAGTTTTTCAACTGTCCTAATTAGGTAAACCATGACTCTCTTATTTAAAACTAAACCCTAGCCTTGTCTCTGGTACTCTGGATCCTTCTTACATAACTCTTTTTTCATTTTTCTCATAGGACTTAATAATAAAAATAATAAAACTTATTAAGGTATATTTCTCATTTATGGTCTGTCTCCTCATCCTTCTCAGACACATAGCATGTCATCTACACAAGGGTAGGGATATTGACATGTTTTATTCATTGGCATATAGTAGAGGTCCTAAAAATATTTGTTAGATTGAATTGAATTCAAAATAACAGCAATCTAAGCTGTTATTGCTAAGGTTGCAACTGTAATAAATAGCATGGAGTTGATATCCGTATGTAGATATCTGGTTTATCTTGAAAAATGAATTCTCTTTCTTAAGAGATTATATATATGTATGTATGTGTATAATATATATGTCAAAATATATATGTACAAAAGCATTTAAGGTTTTTTTGTTCTTTTTCTGTTTGTTTTTTTGTTTTGTTTTGTTTCATTTTGTTTTGTCTTGGTAAATCAGTCCAGTGTCGATAATGGTAAAGTTGTAAAAGTAAAGAAATTAAAAAAAAATTTAGAGAGATAATTAGTCTTTTCCATCTCCTTTCAATTCTTGATATGTCTAACCAAATGGACTCACCATTAATAATGATAAAAGGGTATTTCATCTTTTTCTTGAGATGTCACATATTTTTAATAAGTACCTGAGATTTTGTGATTTATAATAAGGAATATATATATATATATATATATATATATATATAGGGTATCCTTCCCTGTTTCTGGACAGAGCTCATAAATCCCTTAGAATTTGATAAGTGCTGACAGCTATAAAAGTGTCTTTTGTTATGTGAAGGAGGTGACTTTTGAACTACACTTGAGGATGGGGGCTTGTTGTCAGGGGAGTCAACCTTGACACTGGAGGATTGGAACTGTCAGTCCTGCCTCTGACTTTTGGGGAGGGAGCAGGGGCTGGAGGTTGAAATAAATTTCTAACGGCCAATGATTTTGTGAACCCTACCTACATAATGAAGCCTCCATACAAATCCAGAATGACGTGGTTTGGAGAGCTTCTGGATCTGTAAACACACAGAGATTTGGGGAGAGTGGCACACTTCAGAGAGAGCATGGAAACTCTGCTCCCTTCCCTCATACCTTGCCCAACGCGTAGCTTCCATCTGGCTGCTCCTGAGCTCTTTTTATAGTCAACTGGTAATCTAGTAAGTGACATGTTCCTCTGGGTTTTGTGAGCGACTCTAGCAAATTAACGGAAGCCGAGGAGGACTGGTGTGAACCTCTGATTGATAGCCAGTCAGCCAGAAGGCTTAACACTGGCCTCTGAAGTGTGTGAGGGCAATCTTGCAGGACTAAACCCTTGACCAGTGGAATCTGATGCTGTCTCTGGGTTGTATCAGAACTGAGTTGGATTGTAGGACACCCAGTTGGTGTCCAAGAATTGCTTGGTCGTGTGTGGGGAAAACCCCCTCCCCTCAGTAGAATTGGGTGCAAAATACCAAAGAGTATCAAATAACTATTTTAAAATATACTTTGACTTTTAAATCAGTGATCCTTATATGTTTTAAAAAAAAATTTTAAAAGGCATACTTTGAGAAGTTTCTATCTCCCTGTGTTCCTGTCACCTGTATGTCCTTTACCTCACATACCTATACATTTATTGATTAGTTCTTCATATATCCTCTGGCATTTCTTCGTGCTGTTAATAAACAAGTAAAACTACGGATTTATAATCATCCTTTTCCTCCATGTACACTGTTTGGCAACTTGGTTTTTTTTCCTCATTTAACATTCCATTCTGAATTTCTGCATATTTGTACATTAAACATCTAGATGCATAACATACCATGGAGACTACACCAAAGTTATATTAAACAGTCTCCTATGCTGAAGATTTGTCAAGACCATATAAAGTTCACATTTTAAATACCTGACTTTGACTGCCAAGTCCATGAACATGAAAGCAAAAATCATGGAAACTGGAAAGTCGCTCGTTATGATACATTGCCTAGAGTTATATATAGGCACCTGTTTTTGCATTATTCAAGACTATGCAAGTAACATAAATGACACTGTTATGACAGCTATGCAAAACATGTGCTACACTTTACTGGAAAGACTTTCTGTTCTAAGGAAGGTGGAAGGTGGCTTATATTGTGTGATTATAAATTGAACATTGATTCACTAGCTACAAAACTCTTGGCTTTCATCTCTGCTTCTCACTTTTTGACATTTTTGTAATACCTTAGCTAAGTTCTTCTTTAGGGGGAATACGGTCGACGTATAAATTGGTCTGTTAACATTTTGACACACTGATATTATCTTTCAAATTACCGAGATTCGATCATACAATTCTAACACTTCAAATAATTGTTCTTGGAAGAGGGTCAAAGTTAACTATCTTTTAAAACATGAAAACGGATTTATTTGGTGTTACATGTAAAAGTTTCAAATTCGGCACACCTGGGTGACTCAGCCCGTTGAGCATCCGACTTTGGCTCAGGTCATGATCTCATGGTTTGTGAGTTTTGGCCCTGCATTGGGTTCTTTTGTCTTGACAGTCCAGAGCCTGTTTGAGCCTTCTCTCTCCCTCTCTCTGCCCCTTCCCCATTCTCTCTAAATAAATAAATAAATAAACCTTAAAAAAAAAAGAGAGAGAAAGAGAGAGAATAAAAGGATAAACCACAGACTGGGAAAACATTTAGCAATGCTATTTAGAAAGCTGAAAGCTAGTTCCCTCTCAGTTTTTTTTTAAGGCAAAACTACAGGTCCAACTACATCTGTGAAAGTCATCGGCAGCTTTCAGACTACAGAATTTTGAATTGTGTGAGGTGTCAAATGCGTGGAATTTGAAAGAGAGCCGTGTAAACAGCAACATAGGTACACTTTATCAGCAAAATCCAAAATAAAATACAGCTGGTCTCCGACTTGTGGTAGTCTGACTCGCTAGTTTTTGACGTTATAAGGGTGTGAAAGCGTCACACACTCAGCGGAAACGGTACTCCAAATTTTGAATTTCCACCTTTTCCCAGGCTGGTGCTATGCAATGCGATCCTCTCTTGAGCCAGGTAGCAGCAGTGAGCCATAGCTCCTAGTCGGCGACGTGATCACAGGGTAAACAATCAATACCCTCGCAACCATTCCTATCCCCACAACCATTGTATTTTTCACTTCCAGTGCAGCGTTCAATGAACTACAGGAGATATTCAATACTTGATTATCAAATAGGCTTGGTGTTAGATGGTTTTGCTCAACTGTAGGCTGATGTAAGTGTTCTGAGCACAGAAGGCCAGGATAAGCTACAATACTCAGTAAGTCAGATGTATTAGATGCGTTTTCAACCTACATTATTTTCAACTTACGGTGGATTTATTGGAACATAACCCCATCATAAGTTGAAGAACTGTAAATCCAGTTCCTCACTATGCCCCCACCAAATACAATAGGGCAGAGTAAGTTTTCTTCTGAATTGGGCAGGAAGAGATTGAAATATTTAGAAGAGTGATGTGATCTGATTTATATTAATATTTCTTTCAAAACATTCCACTGCCAAAGAAGCAATGTTAAACATCTGGCAGAGATTTACCACACCACGTGCCCAGTAGTCATTTATGTCAAAATGAAAAAAAAACTAATGAGTCAAAATCCCACAAGAGCCCCAAAGCTCTTTTCTAATTTTTATTTCTCATGGTTGCCTCCTATTCTAATTTTGTGAATAGAAATATAAGAGGATGAGTGACATTATAGTTGCCTATAAAAAAGACCAATTTTTATTAAGGTGCTCTCTTAATTGTCATAAGACTGTCCATTTTATTAAATAAAAATATCATTTAAAATATCACTAAATCAGACAACATTTGTTACATGAAACTATGTGTTTAAAAAACACATCACAGAAGGAATTGCCTATCAAGGAATTATAGAATGAAAAGAAGATAAGAGCCCTCAGATGAGAAAAGTTTCTAGCCTGCTCAGAAAATAGCATAAATTGATGCTAAGCAAAAGGAAGCCTAAAATACCTCGAAAACAAATGAACCTCTGGTAGGCCTATTCTCATCAATATATTATATAGAAACACACACGCTCCTCTTGCCACTCTCTATATTACCGATTATTATTCTCGTTCACTTTCTTCAATGCACTTATTGCTGCTAGAAACTTATTAATTTTTCTTCAACCACAAGACTACCAACTTCATGAGAACTGGAAAAATGCCTACTTTGTACATCTGTGTCTTTGCAGTCTAGAACATTTGACATACAATAAACACTTATAAATGCTTAGGTGATGTTTAAATGGATGGATGTGTGAACAGAGTATTTAAAGCTGATGCTGAGGTGAGGTGTCTGGAATGGCTGAGGAGCTAAGCAAATTCTCTGCCCTGTGGCAGAGCGTGGAGAAAGAGCTTCCAGCAGGCGTACTAATGGAGAAGCAGGAAACGTACATGGTGAAAGGCCAAGTGTGGGCTACTTTACCAGAATAGAACAGGACCCATGAGAGGTCCAAAAAACAGGAGTAGGAAATCTCACTCACTTAAGGACCATTGCGCATAGTCCACAGGTGCTAACAGGTAAGACTGGAAAAGAACAGGAGGACTGAGGACTGAGGAGGGCTGGGGGGGGGGGGAGGCGGGGGCACCAACCCATCCTTTCCCTCTTTTCTCTCTTAGAGAGTAAAAGCCTTGGGGTGCCTGGGTGGCTCAGTCGGTTAAGCTTCCGACTTCAGCTCAGGTCACAATCTCACGGTCCGTGAGTTCGAGCCCCGCGTCGGGCTCTGGGATGATGGCTCAAAGCCTGGAGCCTGCTTCTGATTCTGTGTCTCCCTCTCTCTCTGCCCCTCCCCCGTTCATGCTCTGTCTCTCTCTGTCTCAAAAATAAATAAACGTTAAAAAAAATTAAAAAAAAAAAGCCTGAAAACACTGGGAGAGAGGTAGGAAATATTGTCTAAATTAAGCGGAAAGGGAACTTATTACGGTGATGAAAGTGTTTTGTATCTTGATTTTGATGATGGTTACACGACTATGTGCATTTACTAAAATTAATAAATGCTACAACTAAAGAGTGCAAAATTAGTTGTGGCATTTATGAATCTTAGTAAATTGTTTCTCTACAAACCTGACTTTAGAAAAATTACTACTATGAGTTTTATGAATTTTAGTAAGTTATTTCTCTGTAAACCTTATTTTAGAAAAATTACTTTTCAACTCTACAGAGTAATGATTATGCATTTAGACCATGAAATTTCACAACTATTCTAAACTAACGTCTTTGGTGAAAGAGGGAGTGGCTGGTTTAGGGGTGGACTGAGGCAGATGGCTCGTGTGTGTGTGTGTGTGTGTGTGTGTGTTTCTTTTAGGATGATGGAACTTAAGCATACTTGTACGTTGAGGAAGAAGAGTGAATAAAACTGGAGAAGTTGAGAGTGAAAAAAAACTGATAGAAGTTACTATATAAACAAACACAAATTAAAAATAAGAGGCTTAATTCTCCTGGTCAAAAAAAAAAAAAAAAAAAAAAGAGCTATCCCCCTTTGTTTATTTTAGAAAACTTGCAAGTTCTTTCATTGTCTTCTTGAAAGGTATAGAAGTCATCTTAAAGACTCAATCTGCCAGCTTTACAACCCAGAAATGTTTTCTCCAGAACCTGAGAACTAGCTCTTTGAAATGTAATCATCAGAGAAGAAAACACCCCCCATTTCCCAGCCTCTGGGAGAGGGTGAGAGCCTCACGTCAGTGGGCATCTTGCTTCCAGTTTTAAAACTACTTCCTGTCAAAAGATGCAGCAAGTTCATTTTCCCTTTGGTAATCAATACTGATGATCATCCTAATAACCAGGTGATGAGCTATGGGTGACAAATGGTGCTATCAAGTCCTGTGACTTGAAGACTGTTGTTATCTCTCTTGAGAACATGTATGTAATAGGTCATATCTACTTGGCTGTATAAAAAGGTGAGGTTTCTTTTTGTCTCGTCATCTCTTTCTCAGATTGTCTATGATGTGTATCATGTTGTGGTTTAATGGTGATTCGATAAGGAAACTATTTTTTTCTTCTACATTTACATTTTCAAGGTTGAGAGAAGATTTTGTTTTTTTTTAATTTTTTTTTCAACGTTTTTTTATTTATTTTTGGGACAGAGAGAGACAGAGCATGAACGGGGGAGGGGCAGAGAGAGAGGGAGACACAGAATCAGAAACAGGCTCCAGGCTCTGAGCCATCAGCCCAGAGCCTGACGCGGGGCTCGAACTCCCGGACCGCGAGATCGTGACCTGGCTGAAGTCTGACGCTTAACCGACTGCGCCACCCAGGCGCCCCGAGAAGATTTTGTTTTTATTATACTTCCCAAACGTTAACTTTTAGAGACATATCCATCGAGTGGCAGGAGTGAGTAGAATTACTTGCACACAAGGAGTAGTTAATTTAGAAAACAAGGAAGAAAAAAAATCTGGGGACATGAGAATTAACAGTATTAGTCTTTGGGAATAGTATGACCAAATACCATAGGCTGCATGGTTTAAATAACAGAAATTTATTTCCTCATGGTCTGAAAGGTGGAAGTCCAAGATAAAAGGTTCAGGCCGACTCCTGGTGAGAGCTCTCTCCCTGGTTTGGAGAGAGAGAGAGAGAAAGCAGAAGAGAGAGAGAGAGATAGTTCTCTGATGTCTCTTCTTTATAAAGGCACCAATCCAGTCAAGAGGGTCTAACCCTCCTGACTTCTTCTAAACTTAATCAAAGTCCCAAAGGACCTACTGTTTAATACTATTACACTGAGGAGTAAGGTTTCAACAAATGAATTTTAGAGGTACACAAGTCAGTCCAGAGCTATAGACAATATTTATTGTAGACAAAATTTATCCAGTTCTTACAATTATTATATTACATTTTTATATATTACATTATATTTTCAATTAATATTAGAGAGAGTCATGAAAATTCTCATGACACTGTACAGCCTAACAAGCATCTTAATCAGAATACATTTTTGTCTCCCTGAAATTCATCAAATGTACAGTTAGATAGACAGATAAATAGATAATAGAGAATATAAATTTAGACATAGAATGTTTTTTGACCAATAGTATAAGACAAAAATTTTGGTATGCAAAAATTAAAGATTGCTATAGTAACATGTATCATTTGTTTAGATAATTCAAGCATACAAATTTTCAAATTGGTTGTTTGTGCATATTAATACACCAATGAATATGTTTTGAGCAGAAATTACTTCTTTTTATACACAAGTTTTCCTTTCTGCTTAATGAATCATGGTTAAAAAACTCAACAAAGTATATGCATTTTTCTTTGAAAAATGTTTATGAATTTTTCTTTGAATTTACATATACATTTGTCCACTCTCCCTCACACACACATCCAGAGCCATTTTTCAGAATCAGAAAATAATTGAGGGCCAGCAGTGACCCTAAGAAATTAAGCTGTGGCTGGTATATTCTACAGAAACTCTGTATTCTTTCCTTCTTTCCTTTCCTTTCCTTTCCTTTCCTTTCCTTTCCTTTCCTTCTCTTCCCTTCCCTTCCTTTCCCTTCCCTTCCCTTTCTTTCCTTTCCTCCCCCTCTTACTGAAACCATACTGTTAATGCAATATAAAATGTTTACAAACAGTAACTAAACACATTTCCAGGGCTACTGCTTATAGCCACGTTCAGCTCTACAGGGTCGTGTATTAGTTTGCTAGGGCCACATAACAAAGTACCACAGATTGAGTGGCTTAAACAAAAGAAATTATTTACTCACAGTTCTGGAGGCTGAAAGTCCAAGAACAAGGTACTGTCAGGGTCATTTTCTGGCAAAACCTTTCTTCCTGGCCTGCAGACAGCCACCTTCTTGCTCTTTACATAGTTTTTCCTCTGGTTATGTGTAGAGACAGAGAAAGATCTGTTGTCTTTTCCTTTTCTTGTAAGGACTCCAGTCCTATTGGATTAGGGCCCCACTCTTATAACCTCATTTAACCTTAATTACCTCCATAACAGTTCTATCTCCAAATATAATCACATTGGGAGTAAGGCTTCAAAATTAGAATTTGGGGATGATACAATTCAGTCCATTAACAGGCAATAAGAAGATCCACCTTCTATCATGATTGGAGCTTGGGTTTCTGTGATGTCTTATCCATACCCTACGGTGGCACCTAAAGTTCACTCAATTTCAAATGGATAGAAAGAGAAGCCATAAGATCCTGCTGCATAGCCAGTCCAGTGACATTAAAATCATGCTGGGTGCAATTACTGCCAACATGACTTGGCATAAGCGAGAATTATACAGCAGAGTCCCTAAACATCAGTGATGTCAGCAGCCAAAACAGGATATGAATAAGGCAGTCACAGGGGATTCATGAGGTTTCCCTTTTGTGATCCCTGTATCATGATCCTATTAACAATTAGGTTATTTTTTTAAGTTTACTTATCCATTTTTGAGAGAGGAAGGGAGAGAGAGTGTGTGTGGCCAGGGGAGAGGGAGAGGGAGAGAGAGAGAGAGAGAGAGAGAGAGAGAGAGAGAGAGAACCCAAAGCAGGCTCCACACTGTAGAGCCAGATGTGGGGCTTGATCTCACAAACTGTGAGATCATGACCTGAGCCGAAATCAAGAGTCAGACTTTTAACCAACTGAGCTACCCAGGTGCCCAGAATTAGTTTTTTATTTAGTAATGACTTCTTGTATTCTTTCCCTTAGAGTGATATTGTTGGCCATGGTGATTATGTTGTATTGTGAGGGGCTAGGATATATTACCTGGAAGGGACTAGATAGGTTTCTCCTAAAGAAAGTAGTATGTTAGGAGCAGATGGTACCCATGAGGATCTGTGTGGTGACCTCCATCCAGCCTCTAGGTTGCACACAGATGTTCAGCAGCAATTTCATCAGGCTGAAAAGCTAATGGTAGGTAGGTATGGACATTTAGATTCTCCTACTGACCTTCACTGACACCTTGTGGTGTCACATATAAATGAGAAGGGGCTTCCTGGTGCTACTGGGAGAGACTAGGAAATCAGGCTTTCCACTAGGCTTTAACTGTGGAACTTAAACTGTCCTGGCTGGGAGAGGGAAGGGCACCTCATTACTTCTCATTACTATCTCTACTGTCACTGTAGTGGGGTGGCCTTGTTGCCACTAAATGTTGGAGGAAGTCCTGCTTCTCCACTACATGGCCTCTGACACGTTCCCCACATCCCACCCCCCCAAACAAAGAAGGGGAAGGGTAGAGGTCCACTGATACCATGAAAGTGGGGAGGTCAGGTGGGACCGGGGCTGTCTTCCCACATGATCGTCTCTGACGCCATTTTGGCAGGGAACAGAAATCTGGTCTCTCCCCTCCACCTTTGCTGGTGGAGGTGGGAGAGGGACTGAGGCTTTTACTTGGTTTGCCGGAGTGGAGTTTTTCTGTTTGCCAGGCTGCTCTTCACCTGCTTCTTTACTAGTGAGAGCTGGCTTTTCTTGAGGCTTTCTTTGCCTGAGCCCATTGGCAACTCGATAACGCCAGGGTCTCTAGTACTTAGGCTGGGGCTCACGGGCAAGAAGAGAAGCTAAGGCGCTGGTCAGCATGTCATTCTTCAGGTTCCGAGGTCTCTAGACGGCGTGTCTTCTTGTCTTTCATCTTTCAGAGGCTCCTTATGTTTGTTTTATGTATAGCGCCCAGGGTTTCTCGTTGTATTTAAAAAGAAGAATAAGGAAAAGTATGTGTACTCCATCATCCCTGAAACTGAGTCCAGAAACTGAGTTTTTGTTTCAGTCCACTTACATTTTGTTATTTCACATGATAATACGTTATTCTTATATGGGAATGAGATCTGCAACTCTCGTTAAAATGTCATGCAAAAATTAAGTAATATATACAAATTATCATAGAAAGAAGTAAAAGTGTTGCCATTAAGAGCTAAGTATATTTTGTATAATATAAAAAATGACTATGAGAGAAAAAAAATAAGTGGTTTTCACCATGACAAGTTGGTTCTTTGAGGCTTATGTAATTGATCTTTTAGAATGCAATTATGTTTTCTTACTGAAAGTTATTAATATAGTGTCCAAATATAACTTTTATGTGTCAAACTGACTATAGAAAGATTTAAAAGAGAAAACTCTAAAATCTTATCTTCTTTTCAGTTTTCTGTTAATGTGGGGGCACTATCTCAACTTCCTTTCCAAGGCTTTCAGCAAAAAGATCCCTGCAGATAGAACCTGACGATGTGAGGGACCCAGGAAAAAGAGTCAGTTAAGCAATAGCATCATGGATCCTGAAGATGGGATTCTGATGGCATAAAATTTTCCACCACAGTCTCTGTAGCATATATTATGATAGGAACTGCTGTCAGGATGTAGACGTATTTGGCACTTAGGTTCCAACAGCAGAGAAGCTGCAGCAAAAGAGAATAAAGATGGGTGTCAGGCAAGATGGACAATGATTTGTGTCACTGGATGGAAATTTTCTGTGTTTGATCCTGTCACTGACTCTGAGGTCATGGGTTTTACTTAAACACGAAGAGCCTTGATTGCTTTATTTATAAAATGGAATGATTATAGTACCTGCCTCAGAGTGTTTTAAGGTATAAATGCAAGAATGTACCTAAAGATTTTAGAAAATATGACAATACTACCCTTGCTACCAATGGTGGGGGGTGAGAGGTTATCACCATTTTTTTATAATGGAAATAAACCACACTTATTAAGCACTGGCTGTGATAGCCAAGATTCTAGGCATGCCAACCTTATTGTTAATTTCCTTATAAGGGCAGAACACCATGGAATAGGCGTTATAACTAAGATAACTAAGGCTCAGATTGAGTAATTTCCCCTGATTTCTAGTTAGTATGCAACAGGAACAAAGAAAGAAGAAGAGAGAAGAGAGGAAAATTAAAGAAAATAATTTAGAATAGGGTTTGTTCATTCTATTTAATGTGTGTCAGGTGCATTGTTAGACCCTGGGACTAAAAACATGAACAAACATCAGGTTCATGGGTGCTCTTAGATTACAGTGGAAAAACAGGCAAGTGGATCACACAATTATATAATTAGGAATTAGGATCAAAGTCAGCCCTAGCCTGAGAATATATAGGAGAGACGCCTAACTCAATGGAATAAGCCAGAAGTGTTCTCCAAGAGATGCCTAGGTTGGGATCTGAAATGAAGCAGAAATTTATTGAGCCTTACCCACTCTAGTGTGCTGCCTGGTGCACTGTTTAGATTTCAGGGTATAGTTGGGAACTGTACAGCTTCTGTGTAGACCTCAGATTTGAACTAATTTGCCAGATTGGTTTGGGACAATTTGGGACTGGTCAGAATGATCTTCCCTCTGCAGGGAAGGATGGATAAGTAAAAAACACCAGAAGAACAATGACAGGTTTGGCTTTTTAAAATTCCACGTATAAGTGAGATCATACAGTACTTTTCTTCCTCTGCCTGACTTATTTCACTTAGCGTAAAGCCCTTGAGACTCCTTCATGTTATCACAAATGACAGAATTTCCTTCTTTTTTTTCTGAGTGTAATATTAAATTGTGTGTGTGTGTGTGTGTGTGTGTGTGTGTGTGTGTGTGTAACATTTTCTTTATCTATTCATCCAACAATGGACATTTAGGCTGTTTCCATGTCTTGGCTATTATAAATAAAAGCTGAACTCATAGAAACAAAGAGTAGAATGGTGGTTGCTGGAAAGTGGGGGAAACAGGGAGACACTGGTCATGGAGTACAGACTTTCAGTTGTTAGATGAATAAGTTCTGGAGACTTAATGTAAAGCGAGATGACTATAGCTAACAATACTGTATTATATACTTGAAAGTTGTGAAAAGAGTAGATCTTACGTGTTCTGATTACCCTCTACCCCCAACCCCAACATAACTGTGTGAGATGATGGATATGCTGACTAACCTTATTGTGGTCATGATTTCACAATATACACATGTATCAAATCATGGTGTTGTACACCTTAAACGTACCCAACATTATACATCATTTATATCTCAATAAACATGTGGGGGTGGGGGGATGAAGAACAGTGATAGGTTAGTAAACAGGTGTGCAGTGGGTGGGGGTTAAGTAGGCAGCAAGAGCAGAATTTAAGCAGAGAGTTAGAATCTGGGACATCCGGTGGGAGGTGGTCATAGTCCAGCCACTACAAATGCATTCGAAGGCAGACCGTAATTTCTGAAAGACTGAGTCAAAGGAAAGCAGTACTCCAGATTTAGGGGAACTGAGATGTGGTTAGGATTTCAGGTTCAAAGTGAAGGTGGAGGAACAAGACCTGGGCAGAGTCATAATGGAGGAGTTAAATAAAAATAAATTAGAAAAATCAAACATCATAATGTAAAGTAGAAGAGATAAGAAACTGACTGATGGGTTGAAGACGATGTACCAAAAACCAACCAACCAACCAACCAACCAACCAAACAAACCTAGGAGAGCAAGGTCTTGAAGAAGTCAAGTTCCAGGTGTCATTATAAAATTGGAGTCCATGACCCCCAATCTCTTTCGTATCTCAAAAGTAATATCATGGACTCCTGCACTTTTTTATATACAGTTTTCCAGAAGAGATGATCTCTTTGCATGGACTTAATTCCTGCATTTTGGTAGTGATTTGCCATCAGTAGTTCACACTTTGTCAAAATCTCCAGGTTTTTAATCACGATTTCCTCCTTCTGCACCACAGTCCAGCCTCATCCCAGCTGCGACCCAGGCTGATTTGTCTTGGTACAGTTTCTAAGTGGACGGGAATTATATTATAGGCCAAATAGCCCTGACTTAGAAGTTTTAAGTAAGTGGTCTGTCCGGGAAGATGCCAGATCTCCAACCATAATAAATATGGGTCATTTTACCTTATTCCAAAGTCAGTGTCTTCTGTCAAAATTTTTCACCATGACATATACCTCTATAGTCTTTTTCCTGAATTAGGAAGTTTTGAACAATACTTGACTGATCTCTATTATGTTTAGCTTTTTCTATACCTGTTTGAACTCCTGATTAAATACAAGTTCATATATTAAGAGTAATTTTAGCCATCTCTTGCATGGCCTGCAACATCAAATTCTCCTTTAAATAATCCCTAAAGTTTCCTAAGGCTGATTCATATTCATTTTCTGCACTGTTTTTTATTGAAGGTCATGACTTTTAGGCTATTGCGAGAATAGCAAAGCCCAGTTTGTTACTACCATTAAAGAATTTAGAAAATAATCACTACACAAAATAAAAGGGTATGCTTGTGCTGTTATTAAATATTTCCCCATAATAATTTTCTTGATCATTCAAGAACTAATTATTTACTCCACAAGAAATTAGTTTTTCAAGTGCTAAATATTAATACAATCACTGGCTTTTCCTTTTTCAATAGCTACTTTTAATGGTCCCTTTTCACTGCTGTTTGTAAGGTTCTTTACCGTGGCACAGCCAACAAATACAGACATCAGGGTAAACAATATTTGCAGGATGCACAATTTCACATTCAGCTGCCTGCCCTGTTCCCATTAGTGATTTTTTTAATGTTGTTATTTCTTTTTTTTTTAATTTAAATTCAAGCTAGTTAATATAGAGTGTGGTATTGGTTTCAAGAGTAGAATTCAGCAATTCATCACTTACACCCCCCAGTGCTCATCACAAGCGCCCTCCTTAATGCCCATCCTCCATTTAGCCCACCCACCACCCACCCACTTCCTCCATCAACCCTCAGTTTGTTCTCTATATTTAGAAGTCTCCTATGGTTTGCCTCCTTTTCTGTTTTTATCTTATTTTATTTTTCCTTCCCTTCCCTGTGTTACCTGTTTTGTTTCTTAAATTCCACATATGAATGAAATCATATGGTATTCGTCTTTCTCTGACTGGCTTACTTCGTTTAGCATAATACACTCTAGTTCCATCCACATTGTTGCAAGTGGCAAGATTTCTTTTTGATTGCTAAGTAATATTCATTATATGTGTGTGTGTGTGTGTGTGTGTGTGTGTGTGTGTGTGTGTGTATCTTTTTTATCCACTCATCAGTCAATGGACATTTGGGCTCTTTCCATACTTTGGCTATTGTTGACAGCACTGCTATGAACATTGGGGTACATGTGCCCCTTCGAATCAGCATTTTTGTCTCCTTTAGATAAATACCTAGTAGTGCAATTGCTGAGTCGTGGGGGAATTCTACTTTTGACTTTTTGAGGAACTTCCACACTGTTTTCCGGAGTGGCTGCACCAGTTTGCATTCCCATCAACAGTGCAAGAGGGTTCCCCTTTCTCCCCATCCTCGCCAGCATCTGTTGTTTCCTGAGTTGTTAATTTTACCCATTCTGACAGGTGTGAGGTGGTGTCTCATTGTGGTTTGGATTTGTATTTCCCTGATGATGAATGGTGTTAAGCATCTTTTCCTGCGTCTGTTATCCAAGTGATGATATTGTGAAGTTAGATGAGATAGCTCACGTGAGCATGGCAGATGACTGTAATATTAGGCATGATGCATTCAACACCTACATGTCAGCGGACACTAACAACAGCAGTGAAAATAATAACAAAAATAATTTTATAGTTATACGCTGTATATTTGTGTCACTGAAGATAAATTAGCAACACAAAACTAGATTCATTTTAACTTGAATAACATAAAATAAGGTAAAATAGATGACTTAGTAATTGGCTATAATAAGCAAAGTAATAAAATATCAAGTGAACTTCTCAAGAACTGCTTATCATTGCTGATGAAACCTAAAAAATGAAACGCTGTATAATAATCAACTCAGAAAGAAATACAAGTTTCAAAATAAGAAATCCGGAGCACTTACATAATGTATCCGTGTAGTTAGGGAAAAATGTTTATCTTAATTACCAAGTGGTAATTAAGAATTTTTTTGTGAGAAATGGTGGTACTCAAACGGACCCTCAAATAAGTGAGACATATTGACTAACAAGCTATAGAAGTGCAAAAAAAAAAAAATATGTTGTCATTGGAAAAGCCTGGTTAAATATGACTCCAGTAATGGGTTCTCAGTAAATCTACATAATCCAGTTTTTCCAGTTGGAAATTTAACCGAATTAACTAAATAATATCTGTGCCACCATCTTTCAAAATTTCTTCCAAAGTGTAAAATGTCCAGAGAAATATTTATGATAAATACAAGAGGTGGAGAGACAGCTGGAATTTTGAGCTGGGGTCCATAGAGTCCTGTATTTGCTTTGTTGGGGCTGAACCATCTCAATAATATGCAAGTGCCCATGTGTATGCCTCGATGTAATGAAAATTTAGGGAGGAGAATGTCCCCAACATTTACCAGATCCTTAAGAATATCTATAAAGACAAAATATTAAAACTTTCTAATATAGAGGTTACATATGAAATGAATCAGATATTAAGACAAAAGATAAACTGTAGGAATGCTAAGGGCTGAAGAGTAAACTCAGGGAAAATGAAAAAAACTATTAGATTGATAATTAGAAAAATGAGAAAAATAAAAGTCAAAGGAAAATATATGGTAACACAAATTAGCCTTCATTAAGAATTCTTTCGTCCCACTTTAAAGCAGGACAAATTCCTTTTTTTAATATCATTTATTTATTTTGAGGGAGAGAAAGAGAGAGAGAGAGAGTGTGTGTGCAACTGAGAGAGGGAGGGGCAGAGAGAGCAAGAGAGAGAATCCTAAGCAAGCTCCATGCTGTCAGCACAGAACCCGACTCGACTCGGGGCTCCTTCCCACAAACCAAACTGTGAGATCATGACCCAAGCCAAAATCAAGAGTCAGACATTTAACCAACTGAGCCACCCAGGCAGCCGGGGGAAAAAATCTCCTAAGCGGCTCTACATTGGAGTTTTTGGGAATTCAGTTTGAGAAAGTTTTCAAATCCTTCAACTATGTAGATTACAACAATCATGGAAAGGAATTGGTTAGATTTCTTTTCTTTGAAGAAACATGGGAAAGTGACATATTTTAATAATAGAAGTAAAAATAGAGCCAATTCTGAAATTCTGAAAAGCATTTTTGATAACTATTTTATCATTAAATAATAGATGAGTTCTGACTTAACAGCTGAAAGCAAATATACTGAATAATATTGTTGAGTTGGAATTAGAGAGTTTTCAAATGACATATTTCATGTTTTATCTTCAGTGCTTTGAAACTTACTTTAAAATACATCAATCACGTAAGTTTTACTACTGTCATCCAAAATAAGGTTGCCAATTATGCTTCAAGAATATTCCCAGGCTAGATTGTAAAGACTGGCAGTTTCCATCTCTCTAGGAGAGCAAGTAACACTGATACTATGATCTTAATATCTTGGAAACAGGCCAGGTTTTACCTAAGCAGGGCAAACAGTTCTTCGTATGATGTCATCTGAAAGCCACTTGTGAAACTTACCCATGCTAGTATTTCAATTCCCTTAAACATGATACTTCCAATTTAAAGCTTGCTGAAAGAGATCACACAACTAACAATGGTTTTGCTGACATGACTTCTCTGTCTCCTTCTGCAACAAAATTTGGTTGCAAGCAAAAGAAATTGCCTCCTACTTTCTTAACAACAATAAAGGGAGTTTATTGGAAATACAGAAAATGGATGATAGAGTAGAAAAATCAGGAAAAGTGATCAAAAGTTAAGTGGTTGTAAAAAGTAAAGCAGCACAATGATTCTTTTTATTCAGGAAAAAAAAAATCAGTAATTGTCTAGCTGGTCTACCACACCACCTGTTGGATACTGCTCCTTTACCTTTGCTTCCCAGGAAGGAGAATCAGGTTCCTTAAGTTCCTGTACTTAAGCGCTGTCTATAAGGAAATGGGGTAAGGAAGATTTGCCAACACCACTCACTGTAGTGCAAAGTGAAGAAAACCTTTGTACATCAGTGTTTGTCAGGATTTACTCTTGGCCTTTCACATAGGACAGTATTTAGGACAGCAAATAGGACAGGAATTTAGGTGCTTAGGAAGCTACTGGAGAGCAGGAGATGGGAAGGTGAGGAAACCGTTCAGGTCTCACATTTACTTCTATCCTTCAGACATAGGAGACAGACCAAGGCCAGGAATGGCGGTTGCGTAAGGTGTTTGGGGAGATAACTTGTGGGGGAATTTTTAGATGATGTCCCTAAAAAAATATCTGCTGCTGCTCATTGTTGACCTGCCACTGCCGTATAAGGGGAGAAGGGCTTCTGGTTCCTTTCAGCTTTCTAAATTTTGTGCAATGTATCATTTGTTAGAATATAGACAGAACTCTGACGGAAAGGGATTCTAGAAAATGTAGTTCTGTGGGGCGCCTGGGTGGCTCAGTCGGTTAAGCGTCCGACGTCGGCTCAGGTCATGATCTCGGGGTTCGTGAGTTCGAGCCCCACATCAGGTTCTGTGCTGACAGCTCGAAGCCTGGAGCCTGCTTCAGATTCTGTGTCTCCCTCTCTCTCTGCCCCTCCCCTGCTTGCATTCTGTCTGTCTCTCTCTCAAAAATAAATAAACTTTAAAAAAAATGTAGTTCTAGAAAATGTAGCTTCTGTGATGAATAGGAGAGCCTAGGAGAGGGAAAAGATGTATCTGACACAGCACATCTTCACAAGGTCAAAACCCGTAACTGGAAATTTCCTCAACAGACGTGGAAGTTGCATATTGACCAGCCAGAAGAATGACAGAATGTTTACCACTGATCACATTCAGAATTCTCTTAGGTAAATTCATCAAATCATTATCAAAACAAATACTATAAATAATAAAGTTAAATTAATAGGATGTTTTAGGGAGGGAGGTTGACCTTCAAGCAACAGCTGAAAAACTCAGGACATTAGGTATGCAATCTAGCCCCTAATAGGGTCAGACCCAAGAGCTGGGTGTCTTTGCTCATTCAGTCTGTGCTGAACCAGAGGGAACTGTGGCTCTGAGCGACTGTCCCCCCGAAAAGAACCACCTTCCTTCTGTGTTGTCCCAGGGGACTCGTGAATGCTATGCCCAGCGTCAGCGAGAACTAGGTGATTTGGGAGCCAGTCCCTCCAGTGGCAGCTGTAACACTCGGGGTGCTGGACGTGTGGAGGCTCTGCTTCCAGGAAGAAGCTGGAGGCTTGGTTTTGCTGTTAGAGCGAGCGGTGTGGGCTTGGGGGAGGCAGCAAGGAAGCTGCCTGCCAACTCCCGGGAGAAGCCCTGTCAGCTCCCACACGCAGGCTGATTAGAAGCTGGAATCCCAGCAGCAGCTGGAAGGATTGTAGTCGACTCCCATCAGGGAGCATCTCAGAAATGGATGATTTCGCTTGCTCTCTCTGTCCTGGGCCCGGGGTGGACAGCTGAGGCAAGGGCTTGCACGCCCGTTTGAAAATGACCTTTTTTTTGTTTAACATGGTCCTGTGGGACTTGTAAATGCTGAGCCCCACTGGATCCTGAGCTAGGTAATTTGAGGGCTCATTCCTCAGGTGACAGTTTCAAACATTGGGGTGCTAGGTGTGCGGACAAGCTTCTTTCAGGGAGAAACTGGAGACTTGTTTTCACCTTTGGTGTAAGCCAGGGGAGACAGCGGGGGAAGAGCCTCCTGGCTCCCATAGGCTCCCAGCAGGATCCCATTGGGCACCTAGATGTAGGCTACTTAGAAGCTGGTCCCTCCTGCAGCGGCTGGGAAAATACGCAGTCGAAGCCCTTCCAGGGAGAAACTGGGCGACGAGTGTTCTTGCCTGCTCCTCTGTGGTGAGCCCTGGTTTACGGCCAGGTGGGGTTCTGGTGTGCCTATTTGAAACCTGCTTCTGTGTTTACTATAAAGTCCTGTGGGTCTTGTGAATACAAGCCCCACTGGCTACCAGAGCTTGGTGATTCGGAGGTCCATTTCGCGTTTCTTGGATGGCAGACGCTGGGGTGCTCGCTGTGCAGACAAGCGGTTCCTGGGGGATGCTGGCAAGTTGGCTTTATCACTGGAGTGAACGAGAGGGAGAAGGAGGGAGAACTGTGCACTATATGCATTAGTTCCTTCGGGCTCTCGGGAGGACCCCACTCAACGTAAAATGCAGGCTGATTAGAGGCTGGACCCTCAGGCAGCGGCTGGGAGAGAATACAGTGCCCCCGCCAGGGAAAAAACTGGAGATGGGTGTTTTTGCCTGTTTCCTCTGCCCCGAGGCCAGCCGTAGAGAGTGCGCATGTGCCCACTCAACAGCTGCTTCTATATTTGCCCTAGTTCTATGGGACTCATTATGGCAAGTCCCCGTGGCTCTCACAGCTAGGTGATTTGGGGGCCATCCCTCAGGTGGCAGCCTTAAAAGTTGGGGTGCTATATGTGTGGTCCAAACCCTCCTCTCCTCCAGGAGAAGCTGGGACTTGGCCGGGAGTCCCTCCTGACTGTAAGGCACTGTGCCTTGGATGGGGTTTATGGGGAGCAGGTGTCTCAGCCTTTACCGGTTTTGATGACTCAGTGCAGCAGTCGCTCAACCGGTTTCTGGATTTCTCTTTGTGTATGAATTTTTGGCGCATCTGTGGGAGGAGAGAAATTCAGGAGCCTCCTATATCATCATTGTGGTGACATTTTCTAAAATTTCTTTTTTTTTTTTTAATTTTTTTTTCAACGTTTTTTATTTATTTTTGGGACAGAGAGAGACAGAGCATGAACGGGGGAGGGGCAGAGAGAGAGGGAGACACAGAATCGGAAACAGGCTCCAGGCTCCAAGCCATCAGCCCAGAGCCTGACGCGGGGCTCGAACTCACGGACCTCGAGATCGTGACCTGGCTGAGGTTGGACGCTGAACCGACTGCGCCACCCAGGCGCCCCTAAAATTTCTTTTTAATATCACCAAAATAGAATGTAAAATCACAAATTAAAAGGCAAAACTTTTTGTCCTTGAGAACTCACCAAGTTAGTGTTGTAAGTACAGATGGCCTGTTTTTTCTTCACTGAGTTAATAAAAATATAATCAATTATTAAATGATACAAAGGCAACTTTGTTTAAGAGGTAATTCTATTCCCAACCTCACTGGCATTTAACAAGACTTTCTTAAATAAAGTACTGACAAAAAGACACCCTGTGTTTCATAGATACTTTGTATCAAAACTTTCATCTCATATTTTCTCTTAAATTGAACAGGTATGACTGTAATAAAACTCTTATCAACAGATAAAATCAAATTACAACTGTCCCCAAAATAACCAGGGTTAAACCCTGATTAACTTTTGTGGTATATTACTCATTTACAGAGGTTAAATTTAAATGAATTGTTGATCAGTTAAATGAATTATGCATTTATCTTTGAAATCAAATTCTCAATTATTTATGTTTAAATTTTATAATTCTATTTTTTTCTAAAAATATTTTCTTATGACAAATTTAGGACAAAATATGATAAATTTAAGCTGATGAGAACATGATTGGTTTTCTAAGAGAATTAACCCCAATATTAAAAAAAAATGTTTTTAAATTTTTTTTTTAAATTTTTTTTTCAACGTTTATTTATTTTTTGGGACAGAGAGAGACAGAGCATGAACGGGGAAGGGGCAGAGAGAGAGGGAGACACAGAATCGGAAACAGGCTCCAGGCTCCGAGCCATCAGCCCAGAGACCGACGCAGGGCTCGAAGTCCCAGACCGCGAGATCATGACCTGGCTGAAGTCGGACGCTCAACCGACTGCGCCACCCAGGCGCCCCAATTTTTTTTAATGTTTATTTATTTATTTTTGAGACAGAGAGAGACAGAGCATGAACGGGGGAGGGTCAGAGAGAGAGGGAGACACAGGATGTGAAACAGGCTCCAGGCTCTGAGCAGTCAGCACAGAGCCCGACGCGGGGCTCGAACTCACAGACGGTGAGATCATGACCTGAGCTGAAGTCGGACACTTAACCGACCGAGCCACCCAGGCGCCCCTAATATTCAAAAAATTAAAAAAAACCCATCATTCAAACACAAAGGTAAAGGAAGAAGTAATTGTAAAACATAAATCACTTAAATTCTCTTCCTTAAATAAGATTATTTTCTTCTAAGTAGGTTTCTGAGATAATATGAGTCAACTTACTCCCATATTTTCTCTGAAAACTAATCATCCAGACTTTATCTTTTATTCACACAAGGAGAGGTGTGCATAATGTGTGCATAATGTGTGCACAATGTGACTCGGTAGCCTAATGCACCTGCTTATGACATTTGGCAGTTCAGTACCAAGTGATAAAAATCCATTTAAGGTCAAAAGAAATTCAGGATCCATTAGCAATACCTCTCTATAAGCATTTGAATCTCTCTCTAAAGCTCTTTACATGCTTAGTCTTAATACATAATTTATCCTCAGATTTTTGGAGTGTGTATCACTATCTAAAAATGTGTTAGCACAAGTACGCCTTCCCAGGAACCGCTTCCCATTTTTTTGGTCATATTAACTTTCTGTCTCCTGGTATCATCTCTCACGCATTTTCTGTTGCCAGGGCTGTCACAGACTGAATGCCACCTGGAAGTGCAGAAGTTCTCACCCTGGAGACATGAGTTCCCATCATATTAGAAGTGATTTGGTTTTTAACGAGACCGTCAATCCGTAGTCACAATCTGTGAGCAACTTTTTGAATCCATGGGGATGAATACGTTTTCTGATGAATAAATCATAAATATTAAATTTTTCTCAAAAATTCTCTAATCGGAAAACCACTAGCGAGCTATTAAGCCACGCAGACTATGAAGACGTGATTGAATCTTTTTTTTTTTTTTCAGTGCCACTGCTGTTTTTCTTTTAATTGTGACAAGGACTTTCAACATGAGATTATCTACTTAAAATTTTAACTGTAGAATACAATACTGTTAACTATAGACAGTTGTATAGCAGTTCTCTAAAACTTACTGGTTTTGCATAACTGAAACTTTATACCTATTGAACAATGTCCCTGTTTCCCCCTCCCCCATCACCACCTAGCAACCACCATTCTCTCTGCTGCTATGAGTTCGACTATTTCAGATACCCTCATTTAAGTGAAATTAGTATATTTCTATCTGTGACTGGCTTATTTCACTTAGCATTATGTTGTCCAACATGTTATTGTATATGCCAGGATTTCTTTCTTTTTTAAGCAGAATATTATTCCATCGTGTATACAGTTAACCCTTGAACAATGTGAGGATTAGGGGCACAGACTCCTCGTGCAGTTAAAAATTGGCATATGTTGGGGTGCCTGGGTGGCTCAGTTGGTTCAGCTTCCGACTTCAGCTCAAGTCATGATCACATGGTTTGTGGGTTCAAGCCCTGCATTGGGCTCTGTGCTGACAGCTCAGAGCCTGGAGCCTGCTTCGGATTCTGTGTCTCCCTCTGTCTCTCTGACCCTCTCTCTCAAAAATAAACATTAAAAAAAAAGTTGGCATATAACTTTTGACTCCCTCAAAATGTAAATACTAATAGCCTACTATTGACTAGAAGCCTTACTGGTAACATACCAGTCGATTAACACATACCTTATGTTATATGCATTATATACTGTAGTCTTACAACAGAGTAAGCTGGAGAAAAGAAAATGTTATTAACGAAATCATAAGGAAAGCAAAATCCATTTCCAGTACCGTATTTATCGAAAAAAAATCCACATGTAAGTGGACCTGAACAATTCAAACCTGTGTTGTTCAAAGCTCAATCTTCTGTTTCTTTTATCTGTTGGTAGACATTTAGGTTGTTTCCATGTCTTGGTTATTATGAATAATGTTGCAGTGAATATGGGGGTGCAGATATATCTTCTAGAGCCTGACTTCAATCCTTCTGGATATATATCTGGAAGTGAGATTGCTAGATCATGCAGTAGTTCTATTTGTAATTTCTTGAGTTACCTCCAAACTGTAGCTACACCATTAGCAGCTACACCATTTTACATTCCCATCAACAATGTACAAGGGTTCTAATTTCTCCACCTGAAAGGCATATCTCTAAGTGAAAATGGGCAGTTTGAAAAGGCTACATACTTTATGATTCAACTTATATGATATTCTAGAAAAGTCAAAACTGCAGGGACAATAAGCAAATCTGTGGTTGTTGGGGTTTTAGGGGAGGCGGGGGGTGGATGGGAGGGGCAGGGGGGCAGGGAATGGTTTAGGATGGCGGAACTATTCTTCATGACACTACACATGTCAAACCCCACAGAAGAGAACTTTACAGCACAAAGGGTAAATCTTAATGTATGCAAAATTTAAAAATGTTTAGGAGGTGGGGGAACCCCCATAGTGAACGTGGACTGTGACAGAAAAGTCTAACTATATTAAAAATGTATGAAACAGTTTCACTAAAGAAAGTGATGGGAAAATGTGCTGACATAAGCAACTTTGGCAATGAGAGGAATCTGTAAGACTCAAAGCAAAAAGTACCTTACCACTTCAGTTGAAAAAGTTATTTCGCATGGGGTACAGTTTAATAATTCTGATCATGCATCACATATATATTTTAATTGAACAATAAAGTAAATAGATGGAGGTTGGGGGGAGCCAGATTTCTCATTGTTGCAGAGGGAGGTCATAGGAAGAAGCAAAGGAAGAAGGCCCAGAGTTGGGAATATCAGTATGAATTCATATTCGGCATAATGCAGATAAGGATGGACATATATCTAGAAATATTTAGAGCTATGTGTTTATAAAGAGGTTAGTATAAAACTGTATGTATCTTTTTCTGTTGGGTAATGTCATAAAAGATGTGACCCCTGAACTGACATGCGAGTTGGACCCAGGCACTCGGAGGTTCCTTATTCTCTCCCCTGTCCTCGGAATGTTCCACTTGTCTTTCCTGCCCCAGAGGTTTCTCCAGGGACACAGCCTGCAGACGGTGATGTGGTGTCGAAAACATCTGCATGGTATACATGACTGAGCCCAGTTAGGGCCTCTTTATAAGCTTCTGTGATTTGGAGGGCAGGTGTGGGGATCCATTTGTCTTGCTGGCACCCAAGAAAAGCCTCAGATGTAAGTTCCCTTTGCTGATGAACCCTGCCACCTGCCAACTTGGAGTGGCCTGCCTCTTCTGTCTCTGGAAGCCAGTTTCAGATTATACCTGAGAAGCTCCTAAGAGAGTTGAGAACCAACACTTCCTCTGTCAGCTGAGAGGCCAAGCAACAATATCCCAGTGACAGTGAACAGGATAACCTCCAGATCTTGGTTTCTAATGGCATTTCCCAATCAAATGAACCAATGCTCCTTATAGAAATAAATGATTCTATGGGGCGCCTGGGTGGCGCAGTCAGTTAAGCGTCTGACTTCAGCCAGGTCACGATCTCGCGGTCTGGGAGTTCGAGCCCCGTGTCAGGCTCTGGGCTGATGGCTCGGAGCCTGGAGCCTGTTTCCGATTCTGTGTCTCCCTCTCTCTCTGCCCCTCCCCCGTTCATGCTCTGTCTCTCTCTGTCCCAAAAATAAATAAACGTTGGAAAAAAAAAAAAAAGAAAGAAAGAAATGATTCTATGGAAGGGTAAGGAATATATGAGATGAGCCTGGAGTATCTTCTAGCCTGACAGAAAGGACGTACTTTGAGATTAAAAAGGAAAAACAACAACAACAACAACAACAACCACCCACAAAACCAGTGGTATGCCATAGGAACTCAGGTGCCAACTGAAAGAGCTTCCAATGGCCAAAGCTAGAATAATTCAGGTAATGAGATAAATTAAATAGCATTGGATTATAACCCAAAGTATAAAATAAATATCCATGAGCCTTACTGGTATAAATAAATGATTAAATAAACAAACACACTGAGGAGAAGAGACAAACCTCCTAAACAGAAGTATTCCAAATAATTTATGTAAAAATTCTACCCTCAAATAGATGGAGTATAACTCTCAACTCCCTAAGAGTAGGATTCCCATATGACGTCCACACTAAAATACAATATGGAAAGGGGAAAAGGAAAGAAAGAGCAACAGTATAGTGGAGAATCTTGACAAACACTACCTCAGCCAGAGGACCGAGATTCATAGGAAGAGTGGTAGGTCATTAATTATATGTACCCTATCAAGGGTGGTATCTCTGTGGTCTGCCTTCCAAACACTTATAAACCCAATACAATCACAAGAAAACCATCAATTCCCAACTGAGGGGTAGTCTACAAAATACCGACCACTATTTCTCAAAGCTGTCAAGGTCATCAAAACCAGAAAAATCTGAGAAACTATCCCAGCCCAGGAGGAAGCCAAGGAGATATGAAGACCTACTGTAACTTGGTGTCCTGGATGGCATCTTGGAATAGAAAGAGGACAGATACGGGGCGCCTGGCTGGCTCAGGCGTTGGAACATGCGACTCTTGATCTTGGGGTTTTAAATTTGAGCTCCACGTTGGGTGTAGAGATTACTTAAAAACAAAACCTTTTTTTAAAAAAAATGTTTAATGTTTTTATTAATTTTTAAATATAATTTATTGTCAAATTGGCTTACATACAACACCCAGTGCTCATCCCAACAAGTGCCCTCCTCAATGCCAACCACCCATTTTCCCCTCTCCCCCACCCTCCCTGTCCCCCTCAGTTTGTTCTCTGTATTAAAATCTTTTTTTTTTAAGAAAGAGGACAGATGTAAACTAAGGAAATCTGAATAAGGCATGGGCTTTAGTTAATAATAATGTACTAATACTGCTTTATTCGTTGTGACAAACGTACCACACAAATGTAAGATGTTAGTAATAAGAGAAATTGAGTTCGTGGTATAGCAGGGAGTATTGCCCATACTGTCATCACTTTTGTGTAAACCTAAACCTGAATATTTATTTAAAAAATAAGACTCAAAAAAAGGTTAATGTAAGAATGATAAATTGCCTATGAGTCATTCAGCAAAATAAATTACTTTTCCTTTGAATTCTGCTGAGTAGGTTATTTGCTGGATTCAAGTGCGGTGGCCTGACAATCACTTTCTAGAATTTATTCTGAGAACAAGAATTATATAAACGGAAAATCTTCAGGGGATCAAAAGGAAACAAATCTAAGCAATACAAATGGGTGAACCAATTTAGAACCAAGAAGGGCTGACTTCTTCTGTACTTAGAATTCAAATTAGCTCTCTAAGAGTCAGTCAAGAAAAACAGCGATGAAAAATACTGTGATTTCTATATGCCTGAAAAGTCAAGAAATAGTATTGAGGTGATTAGAATATACCAGTGGTACAATATTGCTGAAGAGGTAAAAAGTATATGAATTTAGCTAAGAATTAGAGTTTGGAAGGAGAGTACCAAAGAATTAAAATATGAAGTTAGGAGAAATTAAGCAGAGTAGATGCTAAAAATGGAGGATTTTATTGTGAACTCTGAGTAGCAACTTACGTGCTCTTACATCTAAAAACACTATTTGAGGATATGAGGGCAATTTGGCTATGACATCTGTCACCCCATTGATTGCCAGGGTTGATTTGGCTGATCTGGCTGGCTAGGCAGGTGTCCCCTTCCTCCCTCACCTCTCCATATGCGTCCCTCCCAAAGCTGTGCGTGCTCAGTCGAAGAGGACAACCTTCCCCGATAGAGGAGGGCTGTTCTTCCTTCAAGGGTAAACGAATAGCTGTGCTCCCCTCCTAGAACCTCCAAACAAGCTTTCAAGGTCCATTTGTAAGAGAGGGTAGGGTAGACAAGCTTCCAAGACTCCAGACACTTCCAAATGAGGCGCTGCACGTGGCAGTCTGCCTTTCTTTATAAATAAATAAATACGTTATTTGAGCCCAATCAATCAATCAATCAATCAATCAGAATGGTACTTGTTTACCTTATCTTTTGGTCAACACCAGGATCAGAAAGTATCATTATGCTGGGGAACGAATAAAAAGAAGAAAAAAAAAAAAAAAAAGAAGAAAAGAGATCAAGAGAAAAGACATAAGAAAAAAGGAAGATATTGAGGATATGAAAAGGAAACTGTAAAACCAGAAGACAGATCACAGAATTCTTTAGCATTTTCAGAAGAGTACACAACTTTTCAGATGTGGGGGAAAAAATAAAGAGAACTATAATCCCTAGGTAAGGGACAAAAATGACATAGAAGGAGACTGGATGGAATAAAAAGGTGATAGAATGTGGGGGGAGCAACGGCAAATGAAATAAAATAAAAATTTTAAAGAAACATTGAATTTACTTAGACTGCAAAAGAAAATGTGCAAAAAAGTGTAGCATAGAAATTAAAATACTGGTATAGAACATACACTTAAACATATATTAGGGTAAAGGACAAAGAAAGGAAAACAGACAAAAAAAACCTTAGTTATAGACAGCAAATAATGCAAAAGCAACAACAGATACAACTAGTATTTGAGAAAGATCAAGAACATGTTAGAGAAAAGAAAAAGTTTTTATAATTTATGGAGAAATTCATGGGAAGTTTACCCTTCCCCCTAATTATTATTGTAAATTTCTAAATGTTCTGATTTCAAGATATAGTTTAAACTCATTTTTAAAAGCAGCGTAAGTATACTAAATTACTATGACTTATACAACATATATACTCACATAGAGCGTACATACAATATACAGTAAAATCTTGGTTTGTGAGCATAATTCATTCCAGAAACATGCTTGTAATCCAAAGCACCTGTATATCAAAGCAAATTTCCCCATTAGTAATGGAAACTCAGATGATTCGTTCCACAACCCAAAAATATTCATATAAAAATGATTAAAATACTATAATATAATACAAAATAATCAACAAAATACAAAATATAAAGCAAAATAAACAAATTAAGCTGCACTTACCTTTGAAAACCTTTGTGCCTGGTGTGAGGGAGACAAGAAAGAAGGGTTATTGTGTAGGACGACTTTCACTATCACTAACGGAATCACTGCTATCTATCTATTGGCTCAATGGAATCTTTATCTTTTCATGCAACTTTAACAAGGAACCTATCCAATGACACTTGCTTTTGCCTCCTTTTAAGGATTTTGCAGAAATGCGACATTGCATTACCGTTAAACAGATTCATTGCTCGTGCAGCTACAACCTTATTCGGGTGGTGTTTTCTACAGGATTTTTCAGTTTCCCACATTTTACACATCTCCCTAATCTCATTTAAGTGAGGGATTCCTCCACCCTTTTCTCTTCTTCCTCTGCAGACCAGCTGCAGACATAGACTTCTTATAAAATTTTGCAATTTCAGCCACTCGCATACCTTGTTTGTACTTCTCAATGATTTCCTTCTGAACTTCTACTGTAATCATCTCCTTCTTACTACCTTTGTTTTCAACCTTTTTCTGCATGGGGGCCATTGTATACGTTCAAATGGATGTTGACTATAGTACAGTAAAATAAACTCTTGTCATATACTATATTGAATGTAATTGGCAATAAGGAGAAGAGGAAAGGGTCTATGTCTGCAGGCAGCCTGACCTAGAATGAAGCAAAGCATTCCTAAGCTTACTCTTGTATGGAAAAGCAAAGGACTGTCCAGAGGTGCTTTGACATGACAAAAAAATACACTTCCAACGAAAAATCATTGATTTATGCCAAACACTGCAGCCTGAGAGCAGGCATCTGAGCATGGGAGAGATCACCCACAATCTCACAGAGACAGAGAGAAGAGAGAGAAGAACCATTGACTCAGTTGTAATGTTCGGCATCACATACTACTCATATTGCAAGGTATCGTTCATTTATCAAATTAAAATTTATTAGAAATTTTTGCTTGTCTTGTGGAACACTCACAGAACAAGTTACTCGCAATCCAAGGTTTTACTATATACATGCTTGGTTTGTTTTATTTGTGTAATATATTATATATGTGTGTGTAAATATATATACACATTCCAACATAAAACATTAGCAGATTTATTACAATAATAAAATAACATATCATTCCAGCAATAGCTAATTGGCTGGTTTAAGACCAATATTTTTTTTTCAATCAAGTAAAATTAGAATATCTAGGAGAAAACCTGAAAAGAAATGTTTGAAGTCAAGGGAAACCTTGAGGGCCTGGAATCCTACAGTGAACGGAAACCCAGAGGGCACAGTGAAGTATTCAGCATTGCTTTTCTTCTTGAGGAATTTAGTGCCGTGAAATTAGCAACTCAGAGACCAAGAGTGTGAACAGGACTTTTAGCGGCCTTATAGAGCTGCTGGTAAAAATAGGAGGTTCAAAACTGTTAACTGGGAGGTTCTGTGATAAAGATGTCAGGCTTCCAGTAAGGACTCCCAAGGAATTGTGTGCTTAGAATAAGGGAGAAACTGAAATAGACGAGCCCTCAAGACCGAAATTAATGTTCAGCTCCCTCCCATCAATGATTGGCTTAGATCTACCCTATCCTGATTGCACTTGGTTTCCAGAAACAAAAGGAAATCCTGTCTGAAGGAAGATAACACCCATAGTCTCAATTTATCTCCATAATTTTTCATAAACATGATGTGGTATTCTGTAAAAAACGCTCAGGCATGCAAAAAAAAAAAAAGAAAGAAAGAAAGAAAAGAAAAAGAATCATATCCTGTTTCCCTCTGCATGGTGGTGATGGAGTTGGGTCACCCTGATCTCCTCTTGAGAGCAATCTGCAGAAAACAGAGCTGACTGACAGCATCCATCAGCCATGTCTGTAGAGACACTGAAGTGTCATGCCTAGGTTACACTTTCCCCAGGCTGTTCCCAGTGAAAACTGCACATGGCAGGTATATCAGAGCTGGGACATTTCTGCCTGGTGCACAGGACAACTTTTGCACTCAAACTTTTTTCAAAATCAAGAATTGATGGATGAGCAAAAGATTTCCAGGCACAAAAGGAAAATACTGCACTATCATCCCATTAGTCTTCTTACAATGAGCACTTTTTCACACAATGTTTTGTGACAAAAACCTAGACCTCCCAATTTGGTAAAAGAATATGTGACCATATTCTTTTATTTTTATGTTTGCCCTTCGAATTTCACTTGATCCTGTTTGTAGATGGTCAAAGGCTAAAAGTGGGCACGCAAACAAAGATGACGGGAAGGACATTGAAGATGCAGTAACTTAAGAACAATTATTGGATTGACCATTCTACCTAGGGATTCTAAATCTGAAAATGAAAACATTTTGTAATTACAGAGCAAGAAATGGTTATCATCTTTTCAACCAAATTATGAGTCGACAATTTCAAAGGTGTCGAATTTTGATAATACAAGTACAAGAAGAATTTGAGGTGAATGGAAACCAGAACCTATTAGAGATTCATTTGAAATCTGAAGTCAATATTCATAAAATGAATGTATTCCAAGTGAAAAGCATTCGTTACATTGAAGTCCTCTTGTTAAAACAAGATGATGCAGGAAAAAACTGGATGCTATGACTAATTCTTATTACAATTTCCAGTAAAGTTGGTTACACTCTTTATTCTTACTTTCGTAAATTACTCTAGAATAACTTAAAGTATAAAATCAAAAGGTCCTTTGCATCTAAGTAGTAAATGTTGATGGCTCCTTTTACTGGCATAATTGAAGGTCAACACATCCATCCGCAGTCAACTAATTGCCCTACTCTTTTTGGCAACATTTCATCCAGAGATGCTTCATCAAAATATACATTCCATTTCCAAGCAGGCTGAAATAATGTTCATTATGTTCGGGTAAATTGTAGTGGAATATCCACATTCTGATAATTCTCGGTACATTTATTCTATTTCTGAGTTTCCTGGAAATTGTGTAAGTGGGTTTCAATCTCAACTACCGAATATCAGATATCCTACAAGGATTAATTGGAACATTCCAGCCAAATTTTAAAATCTTGCTGGTTCCTGTGAATTGGTGACAGATGATGTAGACAAGGCTGACAGGAAATTTCCTTAGTATTCATGCAGCATAGCATTGTTGAGGTCTGAATTTCACCCCTTAAAGGAGAGAAATATAATAGAATCATCCTCATATTTTGTGTGTGTATTCAAAACTTTAATATTGGGGGAATCTTTTAATTCATCTCTGAATGAATCTTTGAATGCAAACACACACACACACACACACACACACACACACACACACACACTCACACTGAACAGGGATTGGAATAGAGTTTAACATATTAAGATTTTCTGCATTTGACATTCTAGCAAGGGTGGACCATTTTATTAAGACCAATTTCTCACCAAGAACAATTAGAAAATTTAGGTTGAAAAATGCAAAAAAAAAAAAAAAAGTCTATTTGAAATCAAGCCAAGACTTGAATGGCAAAGACCCTGGAGCATAGGAACCCAGAATGGTTAGACATATTTAGAAAAATTGACACAAATCTTGTTATCTAAGAAGGAAATTGAATTGGTAATTAGAAATCTTCCCACAGAGAAAACTCCAGGCCCAGATTACTCCGCTGGTGAATTCTACGAACAATTTGAAGTATAAATAATATTCAAATTATAACTCCTTCAGAATGTGAAAAAAGAGGGACATCCTTTACTCATTTTATGAGAACAGCCTAAACTTGTGATTGACCCTTTATGAGGGCATTCCTAAGAAGGCAAAATGTAAACCAATACCCCTCATAAATATTGATACAAAAAGTCCTCAACAAAATATAAGTAAATTAAGTACAATAATATGTAAAAAAAAATAATAATGTAACATGGCCAAGTAAAGATTTTCCTGAAGCTAAAGTTTTATTTTACATTCAAACATCAATTATTTAATTCTAGTTTTCATCTGGGAATGTAGGGATAAACAAAAGAATGTTGTTCTCTTACTTATAAAAACAACAACAACAAAAAAAACAAAAGTCTGGACAACCAGCAAGTCTGTGATTTTTCTTGAAATTATCCGACAGCAGAGGTTGGAAGGCAAGCAGCAAAACTGAAACCTAAGGAGAGCCAGAAGTCTGCAGGCAGAAAGAGGGGGCCAAACCCCTAAGAACCAGGAGCAGGTGCAGCTTGACACCAGCAAGAATTCAGTTAGAACAGTTCATCTGGAGGCCTGGTGTGTGATGTTGGAAGAGGATAGAGCCTCTGAGGGTGAAAACCTATGAAGGAGAGTATGCAAGTGGTCCCCCAGTTAGCAAGAATCATGAGAAAACATCCCCTCGTGGTGCAGGTCTGGGAGAGGAAAACAATACTTAATGCAAAAATGCCATAAAACTCCACTGGTAATCTCCCCTATGGCACAAAATGACGCTGTCAATGGACAATTTCTTTCCCTCCTGGGGTCTCTGAAAGTGGACGTTGGTAATCTCTAAACTAGATAATAAAAAACAATATTAACTTCTGCAGGAAAAGAAAGTGTACATTTTTTGAATTTATGTTGTACATGTAATAAATAAGAACAAAACATGAGAGGGGCGCCTGGGTGGCGCAGTGGGTTAAGCGTCCGACTTCAGCCAGGTTACGATCTCACGGTCCGTGAGTTCGAGCCCCGCGTCAGGCTCTGGGCTGATGGCTCAGAGCCTGGAGCCTGTTTCCGATTCTGTGTCTCCCTCTCTCTCTGCCCCTCCCCCGTTCATGCTCTGTCTCTCTCTGTCCCAAAAATAAATAAATGTTGGAAAAAAAAAAAGAACAAAACATGAGATATTGTTATATTTCTTCTCGATTCTTTTCCTCTAAAATGTGTGGCTACGTCTCTGTGCTAATAATGAATTGTATGACAGTAAGTTGTTAACCCCATTATTCTTCTTGCTGGAAACTTCCTGAGGAAAGCCTTACCTCTGTGAAGTGGTATTTTGTGCCAGCAGGAAATAGCAGCACTGGTTAATTCAGACCAGTATAAACCTAGGGACATCTGTCTTACTATGATATTTGCCAATTATTAATTTCTTCTTTCAACAAATATTTATTTAGGGCCGCTTATGTGTCAGTCACTCTCATATAATAAGGATTCATGGACCTTATATATCTATTGGGAGAGAGAGAACTTATCAAATAACAAAAAGAGCAAGGTTATCATACCCGAAATTAGTATTAAACAGGAGAGAATGGTTGTTCTCTGACAGCTTATTACAAAAGACTGTCTAGACCGGGATGTTGCAGAGGGCTTCTCTGAGGAACCATGTCAGTGAGCTCAAAGAATAAACAGAGGAAGGATGGGGAACAGAAGATGATTGGGGAACGTGCTACATACAAAGTGCCTAAGGCCTGTACAGATGTTTGTACAATAGCCCTGGGGCAGAAGGGCCACGAGATCAAGATGCTGAAAGAAGACAAGAGACTAGAACCAAGAAACAAAGACTTGAGAAGGCTGCGATAAGCCAGGAAGAGAGGGAGCCTGACCTGCAGAAACCTAGCAGCTCTGTGAAGGAACTTGGTCTTTGTCCCAAAGGAAATGAAAAGCTACTACAGAGGTTTAAATTAAGCTAGGCCAAACTGGCAACAGCTTTGCATTTTGAGTAGCGCCTCTTAGTGGCCATGCTAGGAACGGCTGTGAGGAAAGCCAGATGATGACAGAACTGTTCAGAGACCTTTGCCGTCACCCAGGCAGGACTTCATGCAGCCTTGCTGTCTGAGCCCACGTGGTTGCGGTTGCTGTTGTCCCTTGGCTTGTTTGGCTGCATTTCTCAGATCCAACTGACTTGAAAACAGTGTTGTTGCTGGTTTTTTTTTTCTATTTCAGGAGAAATATATATGCAAAGAAAAGTGATGTACAAGAACGATGTGAGCTTGGCTGTGAGAAGCTATCCAATGTTAATCCCTAACAATGGAAATATTAATAAGCAAAATCATTGCTTTTCCTTAAAGGAACTTACAATCATTCATTTTATTATCACAGCAGAGACACTTGATTCTCTAACACTGAAGCAGAGTCAAGAGATACACTTGGTGAGTTCTTTAGGACTACTTTCCCCACATGGAAACAGCTCATACTGTGATGCCGCAGCTTAGGCAATGGCATTAGAATTAAATTGTTGAGACCTTCATTCCTACATTCAGGGTTTTGCAAACGCCACAGTTCTTAATCCATAATCTCTTCTGTGATCATAAAGCAATATAATGGTAAAATTCAAACACATTTTCAGAATGACTTATCAAATACATAATCAAAAGAATAGCTCCATAACCTTTAAGTTGTGATTTCTCTTTTTTAATTTTTTATTATTTATTTATTTAAAAATTTTTTTAACGTTTATTTATTGCTGAGAGACAGAGACAGAGCACGAGCACGGGAGGGGCGGAGAGAAGGGGAGACGCAGAATCCAAAGCAGGCTCCAGGCTCTGAGCTGTCAGCACAGAACCCGACGCGGGGCTTGAACTCACAAACCATGTGCTCATGACCTGAGTGGAAGTTGGACACTTAACCGACTCAGCCACCCAGGCACCCCTCTCTCTTTTCTTTAGAAGTCTGATATAATTTGGACTACTTCAAAAGAACTTCATGTCATGGTTACTTCATGGTATGGAGGATGTGGAAAACAGATCATTGACTTGTAATAATATTCAATTACACAGTAACATTTTAATACACAGGTCATGGCTTATGCCCCTGGGAGTCAAGAATGTGAGTGATCTTGGAGAATGTCTTGCCCGTGTTCCCAATAGGATGAATGTTGGCCTCTCCTATACTTTATTTTTTTAATTCTTTGTTTTACGTTTATTCATTTTGAGAGAGAGAGACAGAGACAGAGACAGAGAGCAGAAGGGGCAAAGAGAAAGAGACAGAGAGAGAGAGAGAGAGAGAGAGAGAGAGAGAGAAAGAGAGAGAATCCCAAGCAGGCTCCACACTGTCAGTGAAGAGCCCAATTCAGGGCTTGAATTCATATACCGTGAGATCACGACTGAGCCAAAATCAAGAGTCAGATGCTTAACTGACTGAAACACCCAGGCGCCCCAGCCTCTCCTTCACTTTCTAAGTAACTTGGAAGATACAAGGGCAATTGCTCTCCTCAGAGAGATGGTGTGGTCACTTCGGGTCACTCTAAGGGCAGAGGTTCTTAACATTGGTGTCAATCCATATTTTCGTGCAGTAAACAAAGTATGTTTTAAAGCATTTATGGCATCATAATCTTCTTACTCCCAAGAAAGCTTCTTTTCCCACTGATCAGAAAGATGGATGTTACAACTGCAAGAATAAAAATAAATAACTTTTTAAATGAGGGTTGACGAGCGTACCAGCAAAGAATAACTAAAAGGCTAAAAAGACAAAAGAGAACTCACTTCCTGAAAGTCACAGGACCACAGGCAAGGGCAGCTGCAATCGACCTGTGAGGTCAGTGAGCTGGGGGGAGGTTAGGATGGACAGAGAGCTGAAAAAAGGCCCTGAGACAACATGATTTCCAGGTCAGGGCTTGTGAAATCACAGTTCATGAACTGACCCTGGAAATCAACAGTCATCAATGCTTTTCTCTCTGCATCACTTCGCTTTCTGCTCGTTACAGTTTATGTGGAAACAAAGTAGAATCAGTAAAATATTTTTTCTGGCAATCCACGAACTTCAGAAAACTCGGCCTTCCACTTGGCCAAAGTTTATTTTAGAGCAGAAAGACAGATTACATGATCACGCTGATAGTCGAGGAGCCTGTAGGTCTCTGATAACCTCAAACCAACTCTGCTTCCCTGTATCAGGTGCACCTGCTCTAGCAGCAAATACTGTCAGGCCTTTCGCTGCTTCTTCCTTACCCATCAGTGATGAGCTTGTACTAATTTGATAAGAAAAGAAAAAGTATTCCTTGGTGAATGCTTTTATATCAGTGGATTTTTAAGTACCTCTAAAAAGACTTCTGAACAGGAACTATGGTCAAGGGAAGTAGGTTTAATTTTTCTCCTTGCTCCCAATGTGGTCATACCTGAATCTAAGCCAAGATATTCTGATTTACTGTCACTCAAGGTAACTATGGAGCATTGCAGCCCCTTCAAATTATTGGGAAAGGTTTTTTTTAAAACACATTTTCATATGATGGGCTATTTCCTCCTTTTCCTTTTTATCTGACTCTTTTGTAGTTTTTTTTCTTTAGCATGAGTTACACATACAATAAAAATGTCCTTTGAATTAACCTTTTGATGCTAACCTTTAGCAAAGTATTTTAGAAATGCCACTGCATAGGTGAAAACATATCAGGAATGGCGGGGTCCATCTACATGTGGAGATAAACAAGTTCCATCAGGTGTAGAACCATGTCGGTAGACCAGTGCTGGCCACTCAGGTAGCAAATGGTCTCATACAAAAACAAGACAGATGCAAAACATCAAAATACATTGAGCAGTTCTTTCTTCCACTGTGGGATGAGAGCAAATTAGCTTAACAAATATTTACTGAGACACCTTTTGTCTTCACTGATGGCTAGTGCCCAGTAAAAATATTCAGTGAGGCTTGATAAAGTAACAGTATGAAAAACAGGTTGACATTGTATTTAATTTGCACAAAAATGTATTATTTGCTTATTTATTTATAGTGAAGCAACCCCCTCTAAGAGTTAACCAGTTTGCCAGTTGGATTGAAAGATCACTATCTGTTAGCAGATCTTTAGATGGTCTGTGAAAGCACCCTGGTGATAATAAGACTACTTTAGAAAACCTCCTTAGCATTTAGATTTTGAGGGGCACATGGGTTTCCCTGTGATGAAGGTGTGACTTCCAGAAATCTCATGCCTCAGTCCAGATAAGAGACATATCACATGGCCTGAGGTGTTGAATAGAGAGCACTGTGCAAGCCCTATATGTGGGGAAATGAGTGAGTCTGTCAGCCATCTTTATTTTTAAAGACTCATTTACTAGATCTGAATTTTTAGAAAAAAAAATATCCACCCTCGGTTCTTTGTTTATTTTTCTTTAGGGAGACAACCCTGAAGTTGGAGGAGAAAAATGTAAACAAAAAAAAACCTCTGGCTAAGATATTAGTTGATATTTTCTGAAGACTGACTGCCAGGCTTTTTATTGGCGTCCACTTGAATGCTAAACTAGCTTTTCTTACTATCCTCCAGCAAGAAATCGTCCTTAGAATTCTGCCTATCCAGTAGCTCAGGCTTTGTCTCCACTTTAGAGAATGTAGCCAGTCAGCATGCCTTAAACAAAACCCAGCTCTCTTGCTTTTTACTCAGTCCTTGGAGTTTATGCTAAAATTTGTATGACATTATAGACGTTTTTTCCCCTGTTGGTATATTTCTTTTAAAGTATCTCTCACTATACTTCACTTTTTAAAGAATTCTGCCCTAAAATGTGTATTTAAAAACGATTCTTCTTTTAAAGGCAATAAATACCAAAATAATTTTAGTTTTTCCTGTTCAAATTTATTCTGAGGCAAAGAGAAGAATTCTTTCAAATATAAGCCCTGCTAAGAATGAATTCAAATTTGGCAGCAGTCTTATTCATTTCAAGGAGCTTGGTAATTAGAACTTATCCAAATATCTTACTTTCATTGTTTCTTAAAATCTCTGGTCCAGGTGCCATCCCTGATCTGCTGAATCGAAATCTTTGATGTTAGGGCCTTTATTTCAAAGCACCCACAAGTGATTTGCTGGGCACTTCTGGTTAGAGACTTAGATTTTATATCTGGCATCCTTTCAGGGAGATCAATGTTTAATATGCTAATCAATTGGCTTACCTAATGACACTTGGGGAAATCATTAACTAACCTTACATGTAAAAGTCACTTTCATTTTTATTCATTTTGGACTGTACCACATGGAGCTATCATGACAAAGAGATTGATTAGGAATCAACACCAGCCATCCAAAGCCTTCTGACCTTGTAAGTTTTTTTGGTAGGTCAAAAAAAAACCCCACAAAAACAACAAAACCAAAAACCCACTGGTTTTTGTTTGGTCTGGTTTGGGTCCTCCCTACAGCATGTGACTACTGAATGGTATGCGACTGTTCCTTAATTTCTACAGGTTAGAGGGATCACTACTGATCCATATGAGGTGTTCATTCACTAGGACTTCTTGAAGTGAGCTTGCTATACGTCATAGGGCCAATTTTAAGTGATATCACACCAAGAATATTCTTCACATTTTCAGATACTCTGACCTCAGTAGTGAATGTCCTAAAACTGTCTGTCTCAAGATGTCCTGATTGAATTTTGAGTCTGTCCACATGTGCAGACATTACATAAGATCATTCCAAACATACCTTCCAAATTTTGTCGATTTTTTTTTCCAGTCATTTTTGTGTAATGTGGTAGTAGACAAACAATTCAGAAACTTTATTTGTAAAACAGGGTAAGAGAGCTGGATTGTTAATGCACAGGGCAATGAAAGGGTAAAATAATGTTTTAGGAAGACTGTTTTAGAGGTAACATGCAAATGAAATTAGGATTTGAAATAGACAGGAATCAGGGACATAGAACAATAAGGTAGGTGTGATTTCAAACTGACAGACAGATTAGGGAAGGTGAAGATGTGAATCCCGGGTGGGAATGAGCAGAGCTGGAGGCTCTGTGAAGGAGTCTATTCTACAGGAACAATATAACACCTCAGGGCTGGCCAGACTATACAGTTATAGCTCTTGTATGCATGCAACAATGCTTGCAACCTGAACAGTAGATACTACCTGCAGGATTGTATACATAAAGCATTTAAGAAGATAGCTGGCTGATACCATTGCACAAATCTGGTTATCAGCACAGACAGGATTTGAATTGTAAAGCCTTTGACTCTTTTGTTCTGCTGCCATTCAAGGAAGCAGCTGGTGTTGAAAGCTCACTACACAGTTTCCAACAATAAAGGCAGATGAAGGAAGCATTGCGGCAGGAAAGCCACAGCCAAGAAAGCAACTGACAAAGAGGAGTATGTCATCAGTTGAGGAGACAACATTGGATGAAACAAACCAACCCAATAATCAGAGCACAGTGAAAGTAACAATGTATTACAAGGTAAAACTCTTCCAGCCCTCATTATGTGCTGCTTCCTTTTCTAAGCATTGCATATCTTTTAAGGCATTTTTCTCCTTGCAACCACCATGTGAGCTGAGAATCATTATCCTTATTCTGCAGAGAAGTTAAGTGACTTGCACAAGGTTTCCATAGCTAGAAAGTGAAGAAGCTGGAATTTAAACAGACTCTTTGTTATTATAGATAGGCACTTAAAACGAAGAGAATTATTCAGATTGCACAGACCGGCTACACAGCCAAGCCTAGCGTCTACTGTAATGAAGTTCAAGGAATCTCTACAGAATGAGGGCATGGATGGATGCATGAGTAAAAGAGGACGGGAAGTGAGAAGTAAGTAAAACATGGAAGGAGCCCACGAGGAAGTGGTGAAAAGAAAGCAGGTCTGAGAAGCCTGGGGCATGTATGAGTTCTAATCAGTCTAGTGGAGCGATCTCGCAATGATTTGGAAACAGAGAACTAAATAAGAGGTGACAGAGTTGGATGAGAGTGGTTTTTGCACTGTTTAAAAACTTCCAGACATGATAAAATATTTAGAAAATACCTGAAAATGTAATAAAGCGTAAAATTCCATATTCCTCTACCTGCAGATAAACACTGTTAACGTTTTCTATGCCCATGTGTAAAAAAAAAAAAAAAAATCTTTGTCAGAGAAAAATTGGTATTTTCAACCAAACTTGCTTGTGACTCCTTTTGTTCTAAAGCAAAGCACATGGTTTGTATTCATGGGCAATGTAAGTCGCTTTCCTATTGAAAAGGCGGGCCTACGCCGGCCGACTCCATCTTGTTCTGTGTCCTTCACCTAGACCGCGCCTCCTCCCCTTGAGTAACCTCCCGTTCACCCTTTCAAACTTCCTGATCAAAACACACCCAGCGACCTGCGTAACAGGACTCTGACCCTTCCCCAGCCAATCGGCTGAGGCCACAGCCATTACCTCACCAACTGCCCCTAGACCCCTATAAAACCTTTGTGCTTTTGAAACTCGCTCTCTCTCCCCGGTATCTCACTGCTGCGTCAGTGCAGGTAGGGGATTGGGCTCGAGCTAGCTTGAATAAAGGCTCTTTTGCTTTTGCATTGGACTCGGCTCCCTGGTGGTCTTTGGGGATCACGAATTCTGGGCATAACACTATAGGCACCGGTGAGAGAATATGAAAATTTCTAAACCTCTTCCAGTTTTATTTTATTTTTTTCCTAAAAGTCAGAAACCTGGACAACAGGACACAGTAGAGCCTTTCGGTGTACAGAGTTAGGCTTGTAGATGAGAAGGGGCTTCAGAGCTGAATTGCCCAGTAAAATAAAGTGGAAAGATTGGCATTTGGACGAAGCCAAAAGAACTTTCCTAAAGGAGATAAGTAAAGGTCCTAGAAAGCAATGAAACACGATGGTAGGATGAGCCGAAAGATATTTTACGATATTATATTTTACAAAACATTTTCTTTACAAGTGTTTCTATTGAGCACTGTAAACCACACACACCCATCTCCCTGAAGTTTCAGGAAAGCCTGTATTCTGAGAGTCTATGTCTGTGAAAATCAAGTACACAGGCAATTTTCCTATCTCTAGTAAGATGGTATACAAGAGGGACACTATTAGATGATGAGATAATTTACTTACTGAACTAAAATAATGAGTGTTGTGGCTTATACCAGGAAGGACCATTAAAAACAGGAGCCACCCTCCCACAGAGGCTCTTTCTCCCTAGGCTCTACTACTTGTTAGAGCAGTGATTACATTATGAGCTGTGAAAGGACTGTCTCGCTTAACAATAAAATTGATTTAAACTATCAGTATGGAGACCTTTGCCAGTGTTACTCGACCCTGCCTGTATATTACAATCCCTTGGATAGCTTTTAAAATATATCGTGCTCAGGCCGCACCCAAAGATTCTCATTTAGTTGTTTGGTAACTGGTTTAGTTGCAGCTGGTAGAAATGTAGATACGGGGAAGATCAAGTCAGGAGAACATGCAGAAGTGAAACTATAGAGAGAAATGCCCAGGGCAAAGGAGAGAGCATTTGAAAGTACCTACAGTGAGGAAGCGGAAAAAGAAAAAAACAAAACAAAACAGAAAAATTGAAATTAGAAGAAAAGAAACAAATATCCAGGAGAGGACAGCTTATGATACAGCCTCTGGATGAAGAGTCAAGAGCGATGAGGAAGGCGTACTGTCACATGCTGCTGAAGTTAACTCGATGATAAATCCCCTGGATTTGGTAAGCAGAAGGTCATAGGGAGTGACAGACAGAGGAGGCTATGTAAGTGTTGGGGGTGGGGGTGTATTCAAGGGAGGAGTGGACAGGATCTGTCAGGTGGGAGATGGGGGAAGGGAGGGGTAAGGAGTGGAGGCAGCAGGTGAGGAAGACATATCTTCAGCGAGGTATGCACTTGAAGGAAAGAGAGCCACAAGGGGCCGACCACGTAGAAGTGGTGGGCTCAAGGGAACATTCTTTTGAAGACTGGAGAGAACTGAGACTGTCTGAGAGCAAACGGGAAGCAACGCTTGGAAAGACGGCTTGAAAATATTGTAGAGAAAAGGGGTATTTTAAAAAGCGACAATGAGGAGAAAGCATGAACCCCAGAGTCTAGGAGCAAAGAGCACAGTATCTGGAGGTGGATTTCTCAGGGTGACCCCTGGCCACGCCACCTCCCAGGTGGCATTTTGTAAGTGCCACACGGCGTGTGATTTTGCGTGAAGGAAATGTGGGATTTTGATTAAATTCTTTAACCTTCCCGTGTGTCGATTTCCACTTCTATAAAATGAGCATATCTTAAAGAGTTATTGCGAGGAATATATGAGTACGTACAAAAAAAGACATTAAGGCAGTGTAGCAGTGTTGGTTTGCTGTTATTATTAATGATATCTTTGACCCATACTAGCTTTATGTTCATAGAAAACCACATACAAAAATAAATCCCTACTATTCCTAAGAGCATTTTTCTAAAGAAAAAACTGGGGTATCTGGAGCTCCCACGAATTGAACCTGGTTTTTGAATGAAGGAGGAAGAAAGCCAGGCCAGTGGAGAATCCAAGTGCCTATGGAAACGTAAGAATGCCCTTCTTTTCAATCTAAGTTGAATAGCTGTTGGAATTGATGACTGCAGGGAATCATTTCCTTCCTTTGATAACTACTTTGCCTCCTTTAAATCAGATTCAGTTATTATCCTGTGGGTATAATGATCTTTAAAATATAGAGCATCTCACACAAAAGGCAATGCAGAGGGACCTGAAGCCATTAATGTTTTCAGTACGAGACAGGAAGCAGGGATTATGGAAGGCTATTTTCTTCATGTTTTGATAGCAAGCTATTAATATAAGGCACCTCCCTCAATTTCCAGGAGAGTCTTTTATTTTCCCTTTTTCCAAGTAATAACTTGGGGTATTATAGATCGGAGTGCCATTATTTTCCCAGTTTGGTTGTTCTGAAATTGCACAGCCTGCTCATAACCTCTCACTTCTATTTCTTGCTGGACCCTAGTGATTTTTTTTTCCCTGACGACTCCTCCGTTGGCCATCTCTGGGTAGTCACCAAGTGTGCACTGATCGCATTTCTCTCCTGCTCGCAGAGATTCATCCCTGTTCCTGTAACTTAGTAAATAATAGAGCTTTGTATTCATAGGTTTTTAATACCTCCAAGCTCCTTGCACTGGACTCTGCTCTTATTGTTTGACTTCCAAGATTTTTATTATAATTTCAAATCCAAAATGTTTACTATGAAGACAGATCTGTAAGCCTCCTGTTAATCAAACGTGGTTGCTTTTTCTTCTTTTTTTATTTTTAAAAAAAATTTTTGTTTTAATGTTTATTTATTTTTGAGAGAGAGACACAGAGAGACAGAGACAGAGTGCAAGCCGGGAAGGGGCAGAGAGAGAGAGAAGGAGACACAGAATCCGAAGCAGGCTTCAGGCTCTGAGCTGTCAGCACAGAGCCTGATGCAGGGCTCGAACCCACAAAGCATGAGATCAAGACCTGAACTGAAGTTGGACGCCCCACCAGCTGAGCCACCCAGGTGCCCCTGTGGTTGCTTTTTCTAAATTATGGCTGAAGATGGCTGCTAGCTTGGAACCGCCTGACAATATTGTTTTCTGATTCCATTAAAAGCCTTCTAATCACATCTTGGAGGTAGATGAACAGCCTACCAAGGCCCTACTAGGAAAAAAGAATTGAAAGCAAAATTGAAGTCTAGTGATGTATGTACTGCAGAGGTATATCAGGTATTGACAGGAAGGCCACTGGGCTGGAGGCCAATGGGATAGAAGTCACTAGCTGGTCAACAAAAGCAAAAAGTAGGAAGAAAAAGGACAAAGATGCTGAACAACAGCCAAGGAACCGAATGACCTTTTTCTGGCAACCCTGGAGAGGATTCTTAAAATTCTCCAGCCTATAAGGGCACCTGGGTGGCTCAGTCTAGATTTCACCTCAGGTCATGATCTCGCAGTTCGTGACTTCCGGTCTCAAAATGGGCTCTACACGAACAGTGCAGAGCCTGCATGGGATTGTCTCTCTCCCCCTCTCTCTCTGCCCCTCCTGTGCTCCCTCCCTCTCTCTCTCTCTTTCAAAATAAATAAATAAACTTAAAAGAAGAAAACTCTGCAGCCTAGAGATTAAAATGTGCAAAGATTTTATTACAAGAAATTCCTGGGGAGAGAAGATGGGGAATAAGCTAACAAAGACCAGGGGACCTTTCAGATTATGAAGCAAGTGTGACCCTGACTGAAGGAAATAGGGAGAGAAAGATGAATGGAAACATCCAAAGTGGCATGTAGATTCTTACACTGCCATCCAGTCTAAGGAAGGTTTAGCAAGACCACCAAGGAGTCCATGAGCCAAATTCAGTCATCACAGGAGTTCTGGGTCTTCCATGAATGGGCTTGCCTGAGTGGCCCTGTTGCATTCAGTCAGCAGGTGGAAAATGTGGTTTCCACAGAACTTAGGGGAAAATTTCAGAGTGTAGCAGCTGGGCCCTTGGCCAATGACTCAAAATTTAGTATCTGTAAGGCGCATTCTCATGACAACCGCGAGATCCGTACGAAGTTTACACACTTGGTATCTAAATACGTGTGTTTTTAGAATTATGCCTCATATAGCTTATGGAAACAACATATTTCCAGAATTTCTGATGTTTTTCAGGAATGAGGTAAGACTGGAATGAGCCCCTGGCTATACTCCACTGGAGACATAATGAAAACTTGTGGTCATGGCACTACATACGTTATGTGTCTACCGTGGCTTCTCTAGGCTTTCTTTTTGTAAATAGTGATCTCCAGAAGGGCAGAGTCCATGCCTGAGTCCGTGTGATTTGCCAAAAAACACATCAAAGAGGGGGTAGATAAATACTGACCACCAGCCCTGACTAGATCACATAGTAATGGTGAGACATTGGAAAAGTCATGTCGCTTCTTGGGCTTTGAGTTTCTCCTTAATGAAATACTGGGACTAGGTTACATTACTTTTGAGATCTCTTTGGGCTCAAAAATGTTTAGTTTTGAATGCTCCCACTTGGAGTATCAAACAATACCTTTCTTACAATTTGGAGAAGCATGAAACATTTTTTTAAAAGTATGTGGTGAAAATGCAACATGTTTCCTTAATTATGCAGGAAGCCTACATAATTATGTAGGGTCTGAAAGGAAAAGTGGAAATAAAGATTACTGCAAATAGTCAAAATGTGTTTCCACTTAGAGTGTCCCAAGCCCTGAGCTGCACAGCAACAAACCACAAGTTCTCACACCCCCAAGATCCTTGCAGACTGTGTATAGGCTACGTTGTCTTTCAATCTTTGATCTGTTACTACTGAGCACATCATCAGTAGAGAGGACATTTTGTTGTTTTTACTAGAACAATTTTTTTAAAAATATGCCCCACATTTGAGGATTTTTGCCTGATACATTTTGAATCTAATATGGATAGATGGTTCTGAGGCTTTCCTGTTTAAAGAAATTGTTATGAAATCATCCAGAATCAATAGTTGAAGGTCTGTAGCCTTTTTAATTCATCAAATTTGATCAAATTTTAAGTGGCATTAATTAAATCAAAACAAATTTACAGTTCTAGTTTTAAATACTCTCAGTGTTCTTTAGAAATAAGCATAATGCAACTTCTCAGAAAATTAAATTCTTCAGAGAAGAATGAATGAACAGTGCAACAAGAAAGAACACGCTTAAGTAATGGAAAGAGCTTTGTTCTTAGAAAATGTACATGCTTTGAGACTAGCGCCTAAAACTTTTAGTCACAAATCTTATAACATAGTGGTAACTGGTGTAAGAAAATCTAATCAACATTCATCAATGACACAAAAAACACCTTCATCATGAATTCGAAGGAGAGATAGCTCAATTAAATGGGGACATATACAATATAACAAAAAGCTTTTTAATTCTGTGGATCTTGCAATTCTGCCACAAATAGAGGAAGAAAGCATAATATTAAATCAAAACCATACCTGTGATTTAAAAATATCATTAATCTAGGCAATGGAGATAAAGCTTTAATAGCATTAAATTTAATAGCACTGATATAAATTTAATAGCACTGAAAACCTTTCCATGAATTAGACTGGATGATATAAAAACTGCAGAAACCCTTGGAAGTCCGGATGACAGGTATTTCTGGAGGTTGTCTGAAATTGGCTAAAATGTCAGGGGTGTAATATTTCCCTAATGCATCAAGAAACAATTAAGAAGTTAAAAAGAGGCACCTGGGTGGCTCAGTTGGTTAAGCATCTGACTCTCAATTTCGGTTCAGGTCATGATCTCGTGGTTCGTGGGTTCAAGCTCTGCATCGGGCTCTGTGCTGACAGCAGAGAGCCTGCTTAGGATTCTCTCTCTCCCTTTCTCTCTGCCCCTCCCTTGCTCATGCTCTCTCTCGCTCTCAGAATAAATAAATATTTTTTAAAATTAAAAAATAATAAGTTAAAAACAAAAGAAAAAGTCATCTCCCTGTTTTCTGGCATTAACCAAAAGTGCCAACCAGTTCTTTTTTTTTTTCCCCTTCCAAGATTTTATTTAAATGCAAGTTAGTTAACACATAGCGTATAGTGTAATATTGGTTTCAGGAGCAGAATTTAGTGATTCATCACTTGCATACAATACTCACCACCATAACAAGTGCCCTCCTTAATGCCCAACCCCCATTTAGCCCATCCCCCCACCCGCCTCCCATCCAGAAACCCTCAGTTTGTTCTTCAGAGTTAAAAGTCTCTTATGGTTTGCCTCCATCTGTTTTTATCTTATTTCATTTTTCCTTCCCTTCCCCTGTGTTATCTGTTTTTTTTCTTAAATTCCACATATGAGTGAAATCATATGGTATTTGTCTTTCTCTGACTGACTGACTTCCCTTAGCATAATACCTTCTAGCTCCATTCACGTTGTTGCAAATGGCAAGATTTCATTCTTTTGCATGGCTGAACAATATTTCATGGTATTTATATACCGCATCTATTTTATCCACCTGGTTCTCATCTAATGTCCTGGTCCTATTGCCAACAGACTGAATGAAATTTTAATTCCAAGCAGCTGCCAGTAAGGAAGCCATCTTACGCGGTGACCAAAAGGGATGGGACTTTCATAGACATTCACTTGCTCAAAGTGAGTTTCTTTTTGGTAGAAAGAAAAGCAAGAGTAAATTGATATTCCAACCTCTAATATCAAATAACAAGTTATTCTGAGACACATGATAACTAGCTTCTGGACCTGGGCCTGCTATGGCCTCACTAAAGTGCCTTGCGCATGATAGGGTCACATAGGCTGGGGCTCCAGCAGAATGTGTAGAAGTGAAGACCTCACACGTGGAGTTGTGTGGCCCACATATTCCCACATCCCCTCCGGCTGTAACACTCCAAGACCATCACCGCACAGTCCAGGGCACATGATCATGAACTATTGGAACAGCTATATGGAGAAAGCCACAGGAGCTCATTTAGCCTCTTAATTAACAGCCATTTTTGTTGAGGATTTTTTGCTATTTCTCCACCTTTGTGAACCTTAGCCAATTTTTCTTGCTAGGCAGTTTCCTATTTCATTTCTGGTAAGAAACAAATATTAGAAAACTTCTTGTTGCAAACCAGTGACACTTAGGTCAACCAGCCTTGAGAGCTATTTAGTTTAGTCCTATAGACCTCTATAGTGTTTGAAAGGCAAGGTCACTAGGCAGGTGCTTTGTGATGCAGGCAGCTTAGTGGCTGGTGATTTTACAGTCAACCTCCTTCATGTATTGATGTTTTATGCTTGACCACTATAGACCTGAGTTTGCACTGAGATAAACTTTGCTTTTATACAAGACAGGAAAAGTAGACTGATGCACAGAATTATTTTTAAATATTTAATGATTTAAAGATTATTTAATGTTTATTTTTGAGAGAGAGAGTAAGAACACGAGCAGGGGAGGGGCAGACAGAGGGAGGCAGAGGATCTGAAGCAGGCTCCGTGCTGTCAGCCCAGAGCCTGACATGGGGATTGAACTCACAAACCACGAGATCGTGACCTGAGCTGAAGTCAGACATTTAACCAACTGAGCCACCCAGGTGCCCGTAAAGATTATTTTAAATAATTAGTACTTGTCTTTTTCTCTCACAAAACCTCAAGGTATCTTGTGCTACTTAGGGAAGCTGCTAAGAAGACACAGACACACACACTCATACACACACGCACACACAAGAACAATTCAAGTTTGATAAAGTTATCCAGAGTTCTGTAGTTAGAAATATTTTTTTCTTTTTTTTTTTAAACATTTATTTTTGAGACAGAGTGAGACAGAGCATGAACAGGGGAGGGGCAGAGAGAGAGGGAGACACAGAATCTGAAACAGGCTCCAGGCTCTGAGCGGTCAGCACAGAGCCCGATGCAGGGCTCGAACTCACGGACCGTAAGTTCATGACCTGAGCCAAAGTCAGACGCTTAACCGACCGAGCCACCCAGGCGCCCCAGAAATATTTTTTTTTAAAAGCTCTTGATTTCTCTCCTCCAGTTGCACTTGCTGGTTTAGAGGGTTGACCGTACTGTTTCATCACTGGCCCCCACCCCCAAGCCTTCCACACCTGACTCCTCTCATTCAAACATGCTATACATTTTCTGACAACTTTCTGTGCAGGTGTGAGATCTGGGGCTGGATCTGGTAGGTTTGGATTTGGATTCACTGCTTATAGGTTATTTAAAGTAAGTAATCTACTTTCTTTCCCAGCTGGGCTAAGGCATGGCCGGTGGAAGGTTTTATTGGCTCTCGTTTTTTATTTGTACATATTTAAAACTGTGTGAAAATGTTGAAATTTAGGTGGCACCACACAGCAAACTGAAGTTCAAAATGAGAATTTTGAAAAACAAAAATAGTATAAGGAAGGAAAAGTTAGAAAATATAGTCATTCAAGATAATTTATTGATTCTTCCCTCTTTACCTTCTTACCTCGTGATTCTGTTGTACTTTCTGAGTGAGGTCTACAATTTCCCAGAGCCCTCCCCACAGAAAAGAGAAGCTGTGTCTGAAGGCTGTGTCTCCTGTTTCTGGCTTGGGAATAAAAGCATAATTGGTCCATTTGAACAGGGGTTAGGGGAAGGAATAAAAGTGATAAGCACGAATGTGGGAATAACTAAATAACAGCTCGCTAGACAGCAAAACTTCAGTCAAAAAAACTCACTCATAAAATGTTATTTCCAAAAGCAGTTCTGAATTTGAACTCTTCCCTGGTGATCCATACAACCCTAAGTACTGGGCTGCCCACTGGGACCTTTCTTGTCCCTCCCTCTTTGCTCCTAGGCTACCCATATGCCCAGTAAGGTCACTGTTTTTAGAAGGGTCAAGATAATGAAGAGTCTGATCTGTTTAATAAGGGTCAAGTTTGGCAAAACAGAATTCACTTCTTCAACTGCTTTATATAGGCTGCAAATGTAATTTTCCATACTTCCATAGGTAATATTTTCCAGCAGTTTTTCAAGGAAAATTAAAACTAGATAAAGAGGGGAACCCGGGTGGCTCAGTTGGTTAAGTGTCTGAGTTCAACTCAGGTCATGATCTCACAGTTTGTGGGTTTGGGCCCAGCATCAGGCTCTGGGCAGACAGCTCAGAACCTGGGCCTGCTTCAGATTCTGTGCCTCCTTCTCTCTCTGCCCCTTCCCAGCTCGTGCTCTGTCTCACTTTCTCTCAAAATAAATAAATGTAATAAAAAAAAATGTTAATAAAAAAACTAGATAAAAGAGTGGTCATAACATATTCTAATGGATTTCATTAGCCCCTTCCCCTATGATAATCAGAAATTATAAATAATCAGAAATATGTAATGTTGTAAGATACTAACATAGTATATCATATATATCTGGTATAATAAATAATCAGAAATTATTTGCATAACTGTAGGTGACTCTCACAATAGCCCATCCCTGTGTCATTTAGGTAATTTCATGTTACCTTATTCTTATTAGCTTTTCAGTTAAGCTTGACAAAGAGAAACAAATTTTGAGGAAAAACAAAAATCACAAATCTTACTTTTTAATTTTTAATTTAACAAATATAGGTTATTACCTGTACAATATTTTAACCAGAACAAATAAATTAAAAATTAATTAATTAATTAATTAATACTGAGAGAAAGGCAATGGAACAGTAAGTAACTGTCATTGTATGGGAGGTTGACATCCAGAGGATTTAAATGTAAAATTATGGAGCTGGACGGTATTATGCTGAGTGAAATAAGTCAGTCAAAGAAGGACAGATATCATATGTTTTCACTCGTATGTGGATCTTGAGAAACTTAACAGAAGACCATGGGGGAAGGGAAGGGGAAAAAAAAGTAGATACAGAGAGGGAGGGAGGCAAACCACAAGAGACTCTTAAATACTGAGAACAAACTGAGGGTGGGTGGGGGTCGGGGAGAGGGGAAAATGAGTGGTGGGCATTGAGGAGGGCACTTGTTGGGATGAGCACTGGCGTTTGTATATAAGTCAATTTGACAATACATTATATTCATTTTAAAAATGTAAAATTATGTTTTTGAAAGGATATTATTTCTTTGGTATGTTAATTCAACTATCTACCAGGAACAGCTCAAGGAAGATTCAAATTAAATTTGCCAATGTTTTATAAAATATCCATAAATGTAGGGGCGCCTGGGTGGTGCAGTCGGTTAAGCGTCTGATCTCACAGTTCATGAGTTCCCAGGTCATGATCTTGCAGTTCTTGAGTTCAAGCCCTGCGTCGAGCTCTGGGCTGACAGCTCAGAGCCTGGAGCCTGCTTCAGATTCTGTGTGTCCCTTACTTTCTGCCCCTTCCCTGCTCATGCTTTCAATCTCTCTCTCTCAAAAAATAAACATTAAAATTTTTTTAATATCCATCAATTTTATTATCTCTTATTACTTGTAATGGCATAGACACACTTACAATGGACATAAACTAGCAGGTGTTCAACCTTGCTTTTTCTGAACCAAGTAATGATGAGATTTAGGTGTCCACCCCGCTCTAATGAAATCGATGTGACTAAGGAAAAGATGATTCTCATCTCGACCAGTTTCGTGGTAATTTCATTACCTTGTGCCCCAGAGCCTTGGCTAATGCTAATTAAAGCATGGTATTTCCCTAAGGGTACCATTGTTCTAGATTGCCCTACATTTAGGTAAAGATAAATGTCATTATTTATTCCAGTGTGAGTCAGGTATTTACTTGTATTCAAATGTACCCTATCTGAAATCTTTTTGTCAACAATTTTTGATATCATATCACCACATTTATTTTATAGTTAATGAAACTGAGGTACCCAGTGTCCATAGGATGAAACTTACAATTCTAGAACTGCCTGTTTTCTTCAAAACACAAGATCTGCCCCTGATAGAGGCTTTCTCCTGTTCCGAGGAATACTCAATAATTATGTCTGTGTTTATTTTCTTCCTGTTATTAGCTTTTTTTGTACGGGGGTACCCACTGAAGATACAGTAATTATTTTTTGGACCAGAAGTTTAGATAATAATATGGAGCCTCCAGAACTTCATATTCCTTTGATAATTATAAAGCTTCTTTCATTTATTTATTTATTTTTTGTATGGAAGAGAACATCTATGACATTAATGGACTGATGATTGAAACACTAAGAAGCTACTCTTTTACTTTGAGAAAACATTTTATTCATTTTCTTAAATGCATGTGGACCCATGTCAGGATGGTTCATTTGTCCAGCATTTTTTTTTTTTGACATTGTAACACTATTGATGGTAACACTGAGTACTCTAGAAACTTTTTGAAAGTTTCCTAGAAAATATACAAATGTGCCACTGTTCATACTATGAATGGAGATAGACTGGGGCCTTTGGAGCTCTGTTTAGCTACCAGGAGACAGAATAACATAATAGAAAGAGCATTGAACTAACACTAAAGAAAATCAACTTCTGGTCTAGATTCTGATACAAATTCTCTGAACCTCATCTGCAAAACAGAACATTCATCCAAATAACTTCCAAAGTCCTTTCTAGTCTGAAACGGCACATATTAACAGGGTCTTTTTCTACTGAACATGGAAAAGATAAGTTTTAATCTCAAGGAGACATTCCCTGACCTAAACTGTTATGGGGCATGAAATTTTTTGCCACATGAAATTGAGATTCTTCTTCACAAGACTTCAAAAACGAGAAAATCATCTCCTCAGACTAAGGTTTGTGCACATTTCCAAAAAGGCATGAGGGTGAGGCACTAGAGGAACTTTCAAGGTATCTGATCAGAAGATTCTCAATACCATTTGCAACAGTTCACAGTAACAAACGAAAATCATAGTCTAGAACACTGGGTCTGCTGGACTATAAATGTTGCTTAGTGTAGTGAACTCCATTGACAATTGGGAGACTCTCTGTGTTCTGCCTGATGCTCTCCAGGCAATGTGTCTACATTTGGATAGTTACCAAAATCATGGAAGCCACTTCTCTAAATTGGCTGCATGGCCATTAACTTGGATAATTAATGACACTCAATAGAAGTTTGTGAGCAATTAGGAGTTAGGCAATTTACTAGATTAGTTTCATATCTAATCCTTAGAACAACTATATGAAGTAATATAGTGATTTTAAAAATCTTTATTTATTTTGAGAGAGAGAGAGAAGAGAGAGAGAGGGAGAGAGACAGAATCCCAAGCAGGTTCTGTGCTGGTAGTGTGGAACTGTGAGATCATGACTGAAATCAAGAGTCAGACAGTTAACTGACTGAACCACCCAGGTGCCTCATAGTGATGTTTTAGTCTTATCCATAAAATATAAAAGAAAAAAAAATTGTGAAGTTTTGAGGAAATCAGGGAAAAAATACACATAATGTATCTTAATATTTTTGGTTTGTGCTGAGCCCTACACAAATTCAAATTTCTATGTAAGCACTTTGCCACTAAGAGCCAACAGGATTCCAAAGATCACACCAGCATAGTTATAGTTCCTGTTCCTATAAGACAAAACAAACAAAAAAAAGGCATAATATAGAGTAATGGTATAGTCCACAGAGAACTTAAAAGTAATCCTTTAAAATTCTAACTGACCTGACTCATGTAACATAACTGTATCACAGAACAAAGAGCAGGATTATTTAAATGAATGCAAAAAACAGGGGCGCCTGGGTGGCTCAGCCGGTTAAGCATTCCACTCTTGATTTCGGCTCAGGTCATGACCTCACGGTTCCTGAATTCGAGCCCCACATTGGACTCTGCTCTGACAGCATGGGGCGTGCTTGGAATTATCTGTCTCCCTCTCTCTCTCTCTGCCCTTGTCTACTCATGCTTTTTCTCAAAAATAAATAAACATTAAAAAACAATAAAACAAAGATATGCAGAAAACAAAAACAAACATACACAAAAAAATCCCCCAGCACCAAAATGTAAAATTCACAATGTCTGGCATCCAATCAAGAATTATCAGCTATGTTATGAAGCAGAAAAATATGATTTATAATTATAATAAAAATCAGTAAATAGACACAGACCTAGAAATGATAGCATGGATGGAATTGCAGGCACAGACACTTAAGAAAGAGATACTATAAATGTGTCCTGTAAATTAAAGACAGTACAAAAAAAATGAACATAAAGAGTAGAAAAGTTTAAGTTATAAAAAAGACTCAAGGGAACCTCTAGAGATATATAGCACATTGTATCTGAAATGAAAATTACACTGGATGGGAACTAAGCATATTAGATACTTCAGAAGAAAAGATCAATGAACTCAAAGACACAGCAATATAAAGTACACTAAAATAAAGGACAAGGAGGCAAAAGACTGAAAAAACATAGAGCCTCAGTAATTTGGGGGACAATATCAAGCAGTCTGATAAGTACGTACATGGGATCCCAAAAGGTGATGCGAGGTATAAAATATTAGAAAAAATAATGACTTAAAACTTTCAATTTAATGAAAACTATTAAAACGCAGATCCAAGAAGATCAATAACCCTGAAGCAGAATAAACAGAAGTAAAACCACTCCAAAGCATAAAATAATTGAAATGCTGAAACCAAATAATAAAGTGAAAATTTTAAATGCCATCAGAGAAAAGAGACACATTTTATACAAGGGAATAAACACAGGAATGATAGTAGCCTTTTCATTAGAAATTAGGGAAGTGAGGGGCACATGGTTCAGTTGGTTAAACATCCGACTCTTGGTTTTGGCTCAGGTCATGATCTTGCTACTCAGGAGTTCAAGCCCTGCATCCGGTTCTGTACTGACAGCATAGAGCCTGCTTGGGATTCTCTGTCTCCCTATCTTTCTGCCTTTTCCCCCCACTCATACTTTCTCTCTGTCTCAAAAATAAATAAGCATTAAAAAAAAAAGAAATTAAGGAAGTGAAAAGACAACAGCGTAGCATCTTTAAAGTGCCTTTTTTTTTTACATTTTTTTTAACGTTTATTTATTTTTGAGAAAGAGAGAGACAGAGCATGAACGGGGGAGGGTCAGAGAGAGGGAGACACAGAATCTGAAACAGGCTCCAGGCTCTGAGCTGTCACCACAGAGCCCGACGCGGGGCTCGAACTCACAGACCGTGAGATCATGACCTGAGCCATCGGATGCTTATCGGATGCTTAACGGACCAAGCCACCCAGGCGCCCCTTTAAAGTGCCTTTTAAAAGGACTGTCAATTTGCAAATGCTGTATATAATGATGGTGGTGGTCGTTATAGAACAGTATGCATTTTTCAAAAATCATGTAATTGAGCACCTAAAAGGGGTAAAGGTTAAGAAGTGCAAATTCAAACTCAATCAAATGAATTTAAAACAATATATACATATGTATTGTTATTTTTTTATGTTTTTTTATTTTTGAAACAGAGAGAGACAGACCACGAGCAGAGGAGGAGCAAAGAGAGAGGGAGACACAGAATCTGAAGCAGGCTCCAGGTTCTGAGCTGTCAGCACCGAGCCCGACATAGAGCTTGAACCCACAAACCGCGAGATCATGACCTGAGCCAAAGTCAGATGCTTCACTGCTTAACCATCTGAGCCATCTAGGTGCCCCTAAAACAATATATTTAATGATCATGAACAGCATTGGAAAACTGAAGGTATATTTCTCATTACTTATTGAAAATTGAGAACATTATTTCTATAGGTAGTTGTTGAGTTTACAGTGCCTTTTCTGAAAAGGTACGTTAATGGGACCACCATTAATTTTTAGTATCAGCAATTCGTAACTGTCAAAGCCTCTGATGAAAGCTTCTCTATGTAGAAATGATTCTAAATGCATATGATAACATTTTCTTTTCATTGTGGGAGGTTCTTGGCTTGGTTGCCTGCAGTCCATCCACATGTTCAAGTTGAGAATCCCTTGTCTATTTACAGAATTTAACCATTTTAAAACTACCAGGCTCTGAGCCACGTGAAGGTAGCCAGACACTGTGACCATCTTGTGATTGTGCAGGACTTATTAGTATGCACATTTATAGTGCACACAGAAGGGATAGAGTCAAGCCATCACTATTGATGGGCATCCAAAGCTTATATCCTCCTCTGCTTTTTGAGTGATCTTGTTTCTGTGATGACCAGTCAGTAATCAGTCATAAATGTAACCAGTCATAGATGAATCTATTGGCAAGTACACTTGAGCATGTGGGTTCTCTGCATTCTCATTCTTTCTCCCTTTTTGGATAGTATTCATATGAATGTAACAAAATTTATTTCTTTATTCTTCTCTTGAGGGACATTTATGCTGTTTTCAGTTTGGAGCCATTAAGAAGAAAACTTCTCCGAATCTTGGTGGATAGGTGTTTTCATTTCTCTTACATATAATATATACCCATATAGAATGGGTATACCCATAATATGACCCATATAGAATGGGTCATAGGGCAGGAGTAAGATAAACTCTATGAGAAACTTCAAATGGTTTCCCCAATTGGTTATAAATACTACCTCCCACTAGAAATGTTCAGCTTTTAAAATATGTTCCCTCTAATAAAGAGTATTAACAATGACTTATGGGTATTATTTGTGTTTCCTTAAGAATTAAAGAGTTTAAGCACTTTTTGTTGTGACTGGATTGTATTACATCATTTGTGAAGAGTTTATTCATGTTTTATGCATATTTTTAATTGGTTTATTTGACTTTTGGTTGTTTATTTGTAAGAGTTCTTTGAATATTTTGATACAAGTTCTTTTTCAGATACAAATGAAATGAAATGCAAATCCTGAACTATCTCGTGCCCCCCTCCAACTACCTTTCCCAACTTTCTCTTCCTTTGGGGATAATTTCCATGAAATAAATTAAAAACATAACATCCAATCTGTGTTGAGGTTTAGAACAAAATATATCTATGATAAAATCTGCTTCATATAAATAGAATCCATCCCTTCCTTTCAAATGTTGTGCTGTTGCTATTTTATCACATAATAATTAAAAGCTAATTATTTCAAGTAGGTCTATCAAAATAATAACTTTCAAATATCAGTTGATCTTTCAGTATCTATTAATCACACGATGAAAAGACCTAAAAATGAAATTAGTTATAAACATATAGGTGTTTAATTTAAAAGTTACAGTGAATAGTATAAAATGTGCAATTTCTAAGATTGGATGGAGTTTTTGCCTCAGTTTTCCCTAATTTAGTGCCATAAATAAGAGACTTATAAGTGAGAAAGTAATATAAAATATATAAATATATTTTATTTATATATTTAATTTAAATATTTAAATATTCACCATTTATATTTTTATTATTACACTTTTATATATAACAAGAATTTTCACTTGGAGAAGACTTCCAATCATCCTTCCCAGATAAAAATTAACTAAGCAACCAGAATCTTCCATATGGAAGATGGAATCTAATACTTTGTTCCTTACAAAATTGAAAAGAAACTTTATTTTTTATGCTATATTATTAAATGTAATTTTTGATGATGCATCACAATGTGATTTAGAATGTAAAGTAGACAAATTAAAAAAAAAAAAAGAAATGGGTGTGCCTGGGTGGCTCAGTCGGTGAACATCCGACTTCGGCTCATATCATGATCTCATGATTCACGGGTTCAAGCCCCGCATTGGGCTCTGTGCTGACAGCTTGGAGTCTGGAGACTGCTTTGGATTCTGTGTGTGTCTCTCTCTCTCTCTGCCCTTCCCCCACTTGTACTCTGTCTCTGTCTTAAAAATAAATAAATGTTAAAAAAAAAGAAATCATTATAAAATAAAACTTTCTACATTCCCACTAACTTATTTACATGAGCACTCATTCTCAATCTTTACAATCAGGAAGTTTAAAAAATAATAAAAAATATGTTTTTAAATAATTTAAAATTTGGTTTGCCTGTCACTGACTGAATGTTAGCCTGCCTATCTTCCTTCCAAAAACAGAACACTTTTTTGTTTTGTTTAACATACTCTTGTCTCAGCTTCCAGGTAAGACATTCCAGACTTTAAATTCCATGAGGGCACATATCTTGTATGATTTGGTTTACCAATAATCTAAATCTAAATTTTAATTTGCATTTTTTTCTAATCAAGACATTGCCACAACCACGGTCTTTCTACTTTAGCTTCTTGTTTTCATGTTTTTACACCTATGTGAAAAGTCCTAGAACCCACGAATTACTAGTTTTCTGTGATGAATTTTATAAAATGCAGTTTGCATCTTTTCTGGTCCCATTAAAATCACTAAGTAAGTTCTAATGACTCCCTGAGTTTACCTTAAATAGCCAGGATTTGTTTGCTTTATTTTTTTTTTTTATTCATTCATTACTTTTTTGCTTATAGATTGTTCCACTTTACCCATAACATTAATCCAGGTAAAATATGAAATGATAGCAGTTGTGTAGATCTCCCTTCTTCCCATGAATATCACCACCAGTTTGCCAAAAGAAGAGCCTTTATAATTACCAGAGGATTATAAATGAATTTATTGTGTCCACTGGAGATGGGATGTATTATTTTTTGCATCAGCTAAGACAAGACATTTTTTTCCACCAGAAAAGACCCCTCCCTTCAGACTATTTGGAAAGAAACATTATCCACTAAGGACATTTGAGAGGCGTATATATAGAAAAGTCTGTTAACCATTAACCCCACAAAATGCATTCGAGGATCAATTAAATTAGTTTCACTATAAACAGATCGAGAGAGCTGAATTATGGACAGGGATTGTCCCTAGGGAAAGCCAAATTGAGAAAAGATTTTTTATCAATACAAGGAAAAATAATAGGCTAAATCATAAAAATTTAAGTAGTAATGAGGGAAATGATGACAAAAGGGATAACAAACAAACTATGAAAAGGAAAGATGTGACAATAAAGGGATACAGCATCAAGGGGAATACAATTCTAATGTCTTTGATGGAAGCAATTTTGCAATTGTCCTCTTTTCCTGAGAATCATGAATTAGCAGTCACTTGACTCTATATCTAGAGTGGAGAGTGAGTTAAGAATGATGGAGATAGTGAATTTTCTATGTAAGAAGAAAATCCGTATATAATTCAGTAATAACCATCTAAGAAAATGCATTACCTATCATTGAGTATATAAATCAGAAGGAACAAGTAGAGATAAAGAATTCAATATATTTTTAGCTATTTTGAAAAAGGTATGCTTTAATCCATATAGACAATAAACACAGGGTTTCAAGTATACATTGGTAAGTCACAGAAAAAGACAATTGCATAAAGTCTACCTGGAGATGCTCAAAGACTACCACAGGACAACATTCTAGTCTGTGACCCATAGTTAGAACTCTTCCCAAATTATATGTTACAAATGCAGAATTAATTGCCACATCCTCTGTTCTCCTAGAAAAGTTTAAGCATTTAATAACCCAGCCAACAGAGATATTTCATTGAGGATTTTGGCAAGAATCTGCTTGAGCTTATCTGGGGCCATTAGTTGACTTGTCTGGTTTTCCCCAATCTCATCCTCATAAACCTTTTAAACTGATTGGCTGCCATTTTGTGATATTTTATGCACTTACAATAGAAATATTAAGCTCTCCATAGATTTGTCTTCAAGTTTTACAAAGCATTTTAGTTAAGCACCATGTTTAGCTTTTGATCTACTAAGGAATTCCTATACCTTCTAAATTAACTCTCTTAATTCGTGAATTGTTTACTTTCTGAAGAGTTGACAGAGGAGTTAAAAAGAAAAATCTCTTTATTTCCTTAGCATTCCAAAGTCAGGAATCACTAAAAATACACTGGCCATCAGTATATATGTTTAGTCTTAATATTTAATACAATGAATGCTTTATAGCATGACACAAGTCTGGCCAAATTGAACAAAATACGCCTTTCGTAAAGAATTGTCTAAGAAAGTCTATAAGAGTTATTGTGTATTAACCTGTTACTGACTTTTCCCCTTTATGATAAATCCTGTCGATAAACAATATTAATTTGGAATTTGGTAAGGGAATATTCAAAAGATCTGTTTTTTGAATGAACATATATTAAACAAACATAATGATGACATTCTCTTTTATTGGATAAGATTAATAAAGAAGCAGGGTTGATTGTTACACCAGTAAATAGTTATATGGAAAGGGAAATGTAAGAATATTTCATCATGCTGAATCAACTGTAGAAAAAAGCAGGTTAAATGGTTCTAGGAGTTCCCAGGGGCTAAAATCAGTTCATGATCCCACTATCCAGTGTGGGAAAACCTCCTTTCTTTCCAGTTTTTACATGGCTTACCACATTTAAAAATAAAACTTAGTTATTTGTCTACTTTCAGGATCCACTTCCTTCGGTTAGACTAAAATTCAAGCGGCACCTGGACGGCTCAGTTCCTTAAGCTTCTACTTTGGCTCAGGTCATGATCTCATGGTTTGTGAGTTTGAGCCTCACCTCAGGCTCTTCTGCTGTCAGCATGGAGCCTGCTTTGGATCCTCTGTCCCCTGTCTCTCTGCCTCTCCCCCTCTCTCTCTCTGTCTCTCAAAAATAAACACTTAAAAAATAATTTAAAAAAAGAATAAAATTCAAAAAGGTGGAAGTCTTTGCCTGCTTTGTGTGCGGATATATTCCGATCACCTAGAACGGAATTGCACAAAGAGTAGTATAAACATTGAGTAAGAGTAAACTTTTCTTTCTGAATCATAATTAAAAGAATAAAGCTTAACTTCTCTTTTGAAGAGGGTTTATAATGATGATGATTTAATTCCAGTTTAGATAGTTGAGGTGTACTTTGTTCTGATGGAAATGATTTAAAAATAATAGAAAGAAAATAGTGTTTAAGGCAAATTTTAGAAATTACATATTAGCTAGAGTGGGACTGTGGAAAGAAATAATCAGTTATTTTAGCTGCTGCTTTATGTTCTTCTTGAAGACAAGGTGAATTAATGGTCTCAACATTAAGATGATAATGAAATAAATTTCTCTAAGGATCAATAGTTCTCTGCTAAGGTAATCTGCATATAAATAAACAATTAATTTATCTGTTAAATTAAATAATAAGCTGAGAAAACAACAGGGAGTCTATCACATCTTTTGTTTGGTAACCTAATTTTCAGTTTAAAATAAAAAGGATCAAAAAACCAGTCCTGCTCTTTTGCCCTTGCTTACACTTTTTTCACCTTGTGTCGTGATGAATAGAACTTTATGTGTTAAAGATGACCTCGAACGTCTCCAGAATCTCTAAATTGAACACCCTCATTTGGTAGTAAAAGGAAACCACAGAGGTTTTGTGAGTTACTTACTACTGTAGAGCTGAAAATATAGAAAATGTATTTTAGTCATACATTATATTATATATCACAACCTCTATGTTTTCAAATATAGTATCACACATTCTGTTGTGGGGTTTTAGTAACCAACATTGCTTAATTTTAGAATTTAGTATTAATTTTTTGTTCTAGCAGCCAGTATGTTTTGAATTTTCCTATTATAAATAACAAAAAAACCACTCTGCTATTTTTTAGATATCTAGACCAACCATACAAGTATCTTTTTTTCACTTTCCTTCTAAGAAAAAAAAAAATGCAGACTTTATTTTATTGAGGTTTGATCTACATAACTACTTATTTAATGTTGATATACAAAAAGCTCTTAGGGAAAAAAGAAAACAATTTACAAAGATTTTCTCTGGGCAACAGTATTATTAGATTCTCTTATTTATATTCCATCAAAGGGATGATGCTTCTTACACATTAGTAACAACAGCACAAAGAAATGGAAGGCAAGATACGAATCATCACTTTTTGCAATGTTTATTGGCTTATGTTTTTATTTTGCTTAAACCTTATTATTTTTTTTTCACTTAGAAGTGTGCTATCATTTCTAGTTTAACTGTTAGTGACTATTTGATAAAGAAAGGTAATGGCTAAAATTTTTCCAGTAAAAAAACATTCAGCAATCTTGCTCCCTGAGTATTTTTAAAATTTCTTTTCTCGTGGTTTTATTGATATACTTGAAATTAGATATTTAAAATGTATTACATTTTAATCCTTTGGCAAAAAAAAATAGGTTAGCCACTTCAAATAGGAAAAATAATCTCATATCTTTAATTGTAACTTTATATTCTCATCTGGCATTTTGGGGTCAGAGTTCTTTTTCATTATTTAAATATATATTATATAGATAATCACAGATGTAGTTAGAATTTGAATTTCTTAAAATCCATAGGATGCAATGTACCTCTTCTTTCCTCTTTTTCTTATTGACCTGAAATTGGAAATTTAACTTTATTTTTAGCATCTCTTTTAGCATGCTAACACGAGGGGTGGATTTTTTACCCACGTTTTGTACGGTTTGCATTTCACAAACTGATCAAGCATGAATTGCCTTTATTTTCTGCTATCTGCAAGAATGCTGCAAATTCAATAAAAGCAAATAGCTATATTAAATATGCAGACGGTTTGTAAGACTTTGATAAAAGACATTTGTGATGGACAGAGTCACTCCTGCCTCAACTGATTAATGATCAGGCTAATAACACTTTGTATTTCTCTGCATGGCTCATTTGAGAACCTTGGTACTTCTCTGTGATCAGTGTTGGGGGAGGGCAGTGCCTCTTACTGAAACAAAACCCAATTACAGAATGTCATTGTATAGCCTGTGATTTGGAGTAGAAACATAATTTGTTGGCTGTAATATTTAATCCCCAAGATGCCTTTAAAATACTTCAGGAAAGAATACAATTACTTGGAAATTCATTATTTGATACTTGTTTAGGGAAAATAAACACTGATCAAAAGGCTTAAATAATAGAGCAGTCAGTTGGAAGAAAGTTTACTACAGCCTTTTGGGAAAACATGTCATCTTCAGAAGAAAGACACTGGTGATTCAAGTTTTTCATATTCTCTTGCCAACATACTTAGTATCACATGCTTTCTTTCGCAGGGCTTCAATTCCCATTTTACTCTGCATTATTTTCTAAAGGACTGTTTCTCGTGCTTTGCTTTTTTCCCTCAAGAGCTTGGAGATAAAGCTTAAGTGCCTTAGTAGTACTTTCGGAGGAGATGAGATGAAAACATATTCCTGTTAAGCTATGTGCCCGTGTCTCCACGCTATTTGTCCTTTTCTGTTCATACAGTTATAAAGTCTTTCACCAGATTTCCTAATATAGAAATTGGTGTTTTTCATTTTCAGTGTCCTGGAAAGTTTTAGTTAAGAAGGCAACTACTCAAGGGCACCTGGGTGACTCAGTCGGTTGAGTGTCCAACTCTTGATATTGGCTCATGTCATGATCCCAGGGTTGTGATCCCAGGTCATGATCCCAGGGTTGTGAATTGAGCCACGCATTGGGCTCCACACTAAGTGTGGAGATTGCTTAAGATTCTCTCTCTCTCCTGGCGCACCTGGGTGGCACAGTAGGGTAAGTGTCTGACTTCAGCTCAGGTCACGATCTCACAGTTCCTGGGTTTGAGCCCTGCATTGGGCTTGCAAAATTGTGGTATTTAAAATTTTGTTATATGTGCACGTTAACTAGCAGCTAGATCCAGATTCAGATCCTGTGTCTCCCTCTCTCTCTGCCCCTCCCCTGCTCACACTCCATCTCTCCTTCTCTAAAAAAACCAACCAAACAAAAAAGGAATCTACTCAGTACTAAAGTCGAAATTTAAAAAGCATCATGAATAACTGAACTAATCCTTAGTGAGTTAAAAAAAAGTAAACAAACCAATAAATCCCTAATTTCATCTTCAGATACTGACCATAAAGGATATTTTGAAATCTTCATAACAGAGCCCCAAACTAAAATCAGCTTCTGGACCAGACTGAATTTGTTTGAGCCCAGTTTTAGCACATTCTCTCTGCCAGCTCTTCAAACCCTTTTTCCTGTGCCCACTGTTCATAAGCTAATCTCTGGTTGTCCAGAACATTCCACGTGGAATCCACCTCATTCTTGTTCTCTTTGGCAAGATGCCATGATCCAATGTTTCCAGACTTTATCACAACGAAATCTATCAGGCTTATGTTTGATTCTCTCAAGATCTTTTCATGAGGAACTAGCTAGCCGTCCTGGGAAATGCATTTACACTGATACAAAAAAGGATGACAATTTTATCATGTGCTGTGGTCAGTAGGCATTGTGAGAGTCACAGTACCTAAAATCAATGGTTTTCAAATATTTATTTTTTAAAAATTATTCTTAGCTAGTGATAAAACTCTGTTGTCAAATAAAGTTTATACAAAACAGATCCAAGTGAAGATGCTCAGTTTGCAGTGGAGGGATAAGATCAGGGGCACTCTGCCTTTCCCTCCTACTTGCTGAGTGGCTCCAGAGCATCTCTGAGGAATTTCTATAGTTCCCGACAGTCTACAGACCATCCTGTTAAGGCAGTGGAGTAGCTAATGGGAGAACTTTAGGTATATGGTTCGTACCTTTAGATCAGTACTTTTCAAGGGGGGGGGTGTCCCCCCCCCCCCCAGGGATGTTTGGTAATATCAGAAGACATTTTTTTGGTTGTCATAACTTGGGGAAGCAGAACAGGATGCTTCTGGCATCCAGTGTGTAATAGACAGGGATGTTGTTAAATACCCTACCTACCATGTACAGGACAGCCACCCACACAGAAAGTTTTTTAGTCTAAAATGTCAAATAGTGCTGAGGTTGAGAAACTCTGCTCTAAAGAGAGTAGGGCATCAGGAACTGCTAGGGGAGGGTGGGTTGGTCTTGCTGCAGAGGAAAGAAGACTCCAGCCCCTGGAGCCAGAGCCTTAACTACCTAGCAACCACGGCTTGCCCAGGGCTGGGAAAGGTAGAGAAGACAAAAGCCTTGCAAAATTGTGGTATTTAAAATTTTGTTATATTTGCACATTAACTAGCATCTAGATCCAAACAAATAAGCTTAGCACTTAGCAAAATTATTAAATAGAAAGCTACAGAGTAAGAACAACAAACTTGCACCTCATGAATTCCAAAGGTGAGGGTTTCCTGGCCAGAGGTGCCCCAGCTGAGGCTCCAGAGATGGCCCTGGTCCCGCCCAGTGTCCAGGAAGCAGAGCAGAGGCCAGGTGCCTACACAGCACGCTTTCTAGGGGTCCAAGCCCCTGTCACCCCTCCTCAAGTGTGTCAGCATATCTGCTGTAGCCACTTGCCAGCCTGTAGGTTCAGAGAGGGGACCTCTTGGAGGGAAATCCCATCTAATTTCAAACGTATTGTGGAGAAGGCGGTTCTTGTCCCTGCTCCGACCCTCACTCCAAGGAAATGCTCTCTAATCCAGATGCCTCATGCTGGGGCCTATGCTGACCTTGGTCTCAGTCACTACCCGGCCTTGGTAGTCAAAAAGGAGATCATTTTGAAACTGTAAAAGATAACCCAATACCTCATTACAATTATTAACTGGCTAAGGGCCTTTGCTCAGTTCCAAATTCCTAAACAGGCTTCATTTAAAGGCCCCAGAGGCACCAAGTGACAGTTTTAACGCGGGTCATCAGTTCGAAAGCACTGGAGAGTCTAAGAGGAAACATACAATAAGTCCCCCACCCCACCCCCGCCGTCATTATGTAGAAAAGAGCGAGAGAAAATCCCCTCCTCACCCCGCGGGCCCCTTTTGTGTTGTTCTTGCCAACGCAGCAGCCCTCGTGCTATATAGACCCGCGCGCCGGCGGCCCATCACTGACCTCCATCCACCAGCCATGGGGAAGGTGAGCCCAGCGCAGCCGCAGGCCGGGAGGGGCCCCCGCGCCCCGGGGCTGGGGGCCAGGCCTCTGAGCCTTTCCTCCCCTTGCCTTGCAGATCACCTTCTACGAGGACCGGGGCTTCCAGGGCCGCCACTACGAGTGCAGCAGTGACCACCCGAACCTGCAGCCCTATTTCAGCCGCTGCAACTCCATCCGCGTGGACAGCGGCTGCTGGATGCTCTACGAGCAGCCCAACTACTCCGGCTGCCAGTACTTCCTGCGGCGCGGGGACTACCCGGACTACCAGCAGTGGATGGGCCTCAGCGACGCGGTCCGCTCCTGCCGCCTCATCCCCCACGTGAGTCCGGCCCCGCGGGCCCCGCCGGGCCCCGGAGCCACAGGGGTGCTCCGGAGGCGGCCTTCGTGGTGCAGGGTGGCGGCCTCCTTTGGCTGCCTCTCGCCAGGGTCTCCTCTCCTTTGCCAACATCTCTAAGCTTTCCTTCCACTGCAGGAGTATGCGAGGGGACGCTTCTCTTTTAAAAGTTCATTCTGCTCTGCTACAAGTAAACTCACCTCTGCTGGGACAAAGTAGGGCACCCGGTCCCTTCAGAGAGTCTGTGCCCCAGGCGGTGAATAAGCAGCACGTTAGCACCTTTGCATCAGGTGGCCTGGGCTACTTCCTGGGGCTCTCTCTCTCTCTCTCTCTCTTCTTCTGTAGAATGGGGCTCGTGAAGGCGGCTAGCTCACAGGGCCGGCACGAGGGTGAGAGGTGGGCACCTGGCACCTGGCAAGCCTCCCCTCCCCCAGCCACCGCTGTTAGCATGAGCCTCCCGCCCTGCTTCCCGATCAGGCAAAACAAGTGGCCGACAGTGTGATTCCAGCCGCTCCGGCAAAGCCCGCCGTTACCCAAATAAAGCCCCAGCGGCCTGGAATTCTGCAGTTAGGGATTCTCTAACCTGACTGCGACCCAGTCCTGTGGAAAAGGTACCGCTCCGGCCACGTCTGAAACCCCCTCGGAGGGTTTAACGCCTTGATAAGACCCAGCCCAGCACGAGGAGCCTGAAAACCTGGGTTTCCACGTGCCTGCCCCGACCTTCCACGTGACACGCTGAGAGCTCTAGTCACGAGCTTCTCCTAAAAGAAGAAACAGGTGTGGGGCTGTTGTGGCGACCAAATCACGTGATGTACACGTGGGTCCTTGACGACCATGGAAGATTCCTCACTAGCAGCCCTTAATGCTGCAGGATATTGCTCGGGAGAATTTCCTGTTTATTGCCTAAAGCAGATTTGCAGGAGCATATCCTAGAGCTGAGAATTGAAGCTGATCTTTGTGATGGCTCTTGCTTTTCAGGATCTTAGAGAAGCAGGGCTTAAAGGAGAAGGGGAGGGTCTAAGGATTGCCTGGACTGGACTTCCTTCTTGAATTGCCACCAGTCTGTGACTTCCCCTGAAGGAAAAGCAACTTGACTTCCTTTCCCACTAGCTTCTTCTAATACTGTTGAGATTCAAAATTATAACTTTTTTTTTCCAGGGATCATTTTAAAAAATTTCTTTAAATAAATATATATAAATTATTACTTATATATAAATAGTATATAATATATAAATTTATAATATATGAATAATAAATTTAATTAATAAATTTAATAAATATATAAAATAAACAAATTTAAAATGTATATGATATATATAAAATATACATAAATTATTACTTAAGAATGATACTAACTAAGGGTGCCTAGGTGGCTCAGTCAGTTGAGCATCCGACTTCGGATGCTCAGGTCAGTGGGTTCGAGCCCCGTGTCGGGCTCTGTGCTGATAGCTCGGAGTCTGAAGTCTACTTTGGATTCTGTGTCTCTCCGTCTCTCTCTGCCCCTTCCCCACTCAGGCTCTGTCACTCTCTTTCAAAAATAAATAAACATTAAAAAAAAAAAGAATGATACTAACTAGGGCCAGTATGTATGGTTCATATAGGTTGTGGTCTTAGCTCTAGGGAGCACCATGCGTCTCTTTACGCGAATGACACCTTCTTCAGTTCTGCAGTATACAGCCTATTCAGTTGCACACAGCTGCCCTGGTGTTGGCTATCTTTAAAATTTGTCATCTTTGATGTAGAAAAGAGAAGGGAACGTCCAGTCCCTTGGGGGTTGTGTCCCTGGTTGCTAAGGGCTAGATTTTCTGACTTTTCCTCATCTGCTAATTGCTGAACCCACAGACCAGCTCCCACAGGATCAGGATTTATGAGCGAGAAGACTACAGGGGCCAGATGGTAGAGATCACCGAGGACTGCTCCTCGCTTCACGACCGCTTCCACTTCAGTGAGATCCACTCCTTCCAAGTGCTGGAGGGCTACTGGGTCCTCTACGAGATGCCCAACTACCGGGGGCGGCAGTACCTGCTGAGACCGGGGGACTACAGGCGCTACCACGACTGGGGGGCCACGAGTGCCCGAGTGGGCTCTTTGAGGAGAGCCATGGATTTCTACTGAAATATTTTTACTCCACCTTATTCTCCATCTGGAACCTAATAAAATATTTCCTGCGTGTTTGATGCAATCACGTGGTCCTCTTTTCCTTTTAGTCTCAGGAGAAAGAAAGCTGGGAATAATGTAAATTTGCTTATACTTACCAGCGGCAAGGCTGGTATGGGATAGCAGTTAAAAGAGCCGCCTCTGGGACCCAAATGCCTGGTCCAAACCCTTACTAGCTATAGGTCATAGGGCAAATTCCTTAGCATTTCTGGGCTTCGGTTTCCCAACTTGTAAAACTCGGGGTAATAACACTCTTCATCTCATAAGGTTGTGATGTGATTCCATGAGTTTTTATTTTAAAGTCACTGACACAGTTGAGCTTTGCATATAGTAGTTTCTAAGAAGCTGTTCTGTGAGCTTGCTGGTGAAACATCTGGCCACCTTCTTGCTAGTCTTTCTTAGTAGAATTCACTTTTGGAGATTGCATTAAGTGGGACAGCTAAGTGAAGTTGCATCTGAGGGAGACAGAGATAGATAAGTTTGTTAAGGTAACTACATCTGACCTGTCTTAGGTCTAAAAATATGTGACTCAGCTGAATAGATTTATTATTTATGTATCCAGAGCATAAATGTAAGAACAACGTGTCACCTAAATAAACAGCCCAAAGGACTCTTCCAGATATTTTTCTACTTATGGGAGGTACAGAGCCCTTAGGTAATATGCTCTGATAAAAATGAGCACAGAGTGGCAAAGGCAGAAGGTACACATGATCAGGAAAATGAAATGTAATCATGCAAAGTTCGTAAACCTATTATTGGCCAGGCTGACATGGTCTCCTAACTTGAATCAATCTTCATTACATCTAATTCATGAATCAGCATTTGATAATAATAATAATAACAGCACTAAGAAAGAAAAAAAGAAACTTTAATTAAGTTCAACATTTCTTTGCAGGCAGATGAATTTCCTCAAATGAAATCTAAGTAGGTATTCTTTTACAGTACTTCTCAATTTCAGATGTTTACATGTAATTGAGAAAAAAACCAAATTGCTTTCCAATTAGGGGTTTGCCTTAATTGTGAGAATGGCAACCTCTTGTTGAAATAGGGTCTTGGTGAGCTGAGTGGCCACAATTTTGAAGGAACCATTGAAAATGATTTTCTACTTGCAGAAAAAAAAAAAGAAGGGAATATGTTCAGCTAGGAAGTACATTGCTTCTCAAACCTCCAACATTAGAGGAATAACGTAGTCATATTCTTTTTTTTTTTTTAATGTTTACTTATTATTAAGAGACAGAGCGTGAATAGGGGAGGGGCAGAGAGAGAGGGAGACACAGCATTGGAAGCAGGATCCAGGCTCTGAGCTGTCAGCACAGAGCCCGATGCGGGGCTGGAACTCACAAACCACAAGATCATGACCTGAGCCGAAGTCGGACGCTTAACCAACTGAGCCACCCAGGCGCCCCTGTAGTCATATTCTTTATGCATTTTACTTCCCTAACACACATGCACGCTCCTAGGTGTGTGAAGAAGCATTAAGAACATTTAGATCTGCACTGCCCAAGGCAGCAGCCGTCATCACATGACATTACCGGACCATTGAAATGAGACGAACCCAAGCGAAGTTGTCCTAAGTATAAAACACACACCGGATGTCAAAGGCTTGTACAAAAAGTAGAATGCCAAAGATCTCATTATTTTTCATATGAATTTAAATGAAATTATAGTATTTTTATATATTAACTTAAATGAAATCTATTTTACCTGTTTCTTTCAATCATTTTCATGAAAATTTGAGATTCCACTTGTGTTTCTCATTCTGTGCCTATTGAGCAGACACCCAGGCTGAAGGATGAGTTGTAATTTGTATTCAGATACAGCTCAGCCTGAATACTGAATTATATAAAACCTGAAAATGAAAAGGTGGCAGAGGTCATGTTTGAGTTTTATATAGTCATCGAACATCCCTTCCGTTACGAGGAGGTACTCGGTGAAGTTATCATGGTCACCTCCCATGGACTGAGGCAGTGAGGGAATGGGTCCCTGCCTTCTCTCGTCACATGGATTTCCCACCAACTACACTGAACTGAAGTTGCAACAACAAATAGGAATAATCCTCCACTCTAGAGGGCAAGCTCCTTCTTTCCTCAGCTAGTTTTTCCCATCCCTTTCCCTGTTCAGTGGCGGCCATTCAATTACAGCGTTTTCATTCTGGAAGCTGACATGATTGCCTCCCCTACCAAATTTAAAACTTCTAGAGCTAGGGATAATATCTCAAACACATTTATATCTTCTGAAGGATCTAGCAGAGTGTGCCTAATACAAAGCAGGTCCAGTGATGTTGAATGAACACATTCAACAAAGGAGAAAGTATATGTGAGTCCGTGGTTTCTGAAGATTGGATAAAAGAGTTTAATACGTTCTTTTCTGGAAACAGTACCTTGACCTAAGTGAGGTAAAAGGGGTAAGTCTAAAAGCCTTGGGTGGCCAAGAAGGTAATGGGAATGTGAGAAGCTGTTGGTAGATACTAATAGGGTGGTGAGGTTTATGACTAATTGGAAAGTATGCATCCTACTTAACGGCATTATGACTCAACAAGTTTAAAACACTTGGAAGATACGATCCATCTGAACCTAAGGGCTGCTCCTTTGCCACCTCTGCACAGACACAATCTACTCTAAAAAGAATGCGTTAGGCAAAAAGACACAGGTTTTCATAAAGGACAGTTTTTGGGAACCAGACCTTTAAATCCCACCCAGTCTGGTGACCATGGGACATCCCTTCACATAGCTCATTTCTCATGTGTTCAACTCATTATCCACAGAGACCAAATAGAGCCATGTCCTCCAAGTTAAAAGGAAATTTTTCAGGGCACCTGGGTATCTCGGTTGGTTAAATGTCCGACTCTTGGTTTCGGCTCAGGTCATGATTTCACGGTTTGTGACATCAAGACCTGAGTCGGGTTCTCCGCTGATAGCTGCTTGGGATTTCTTACTCTCTCCCTCTCTCTCTGTCCCTAGCCAGGTTGCTCTCTCTCTGTCTCTCAAAAAATAAATTAACATTAAAAAAAAATTTAAAGCAAAACTTTGCACTAAGAGCTATAGGCAGACAGGCAGGAAATGGCCACTTACCAGCCTGAAGCTGGGCTACTCCCTCAATGCACTTTCTTACATGGCCTTGTTCAGCTTGCAGTTTACATTCTCACATGATGGTAGTAGAAAACACTTCAGTTATCTTTTCTCTGTGGGCCTTCTGTTTATCTCCACCCTGTTTCATGAAAGAAAACAGAATTGTCATTTCCCCGTTGAGCCCATTAGTAACAGGAAGTGAATTCATGCTGGAGTTTCCAAACATCTGCCCCATTGTGCCACATTCTCTACCCTCCTGGCCTCTCAGCCTCTGCTGTTCTTCTCCCTGTACAGCATCAAAAAAGAGCCTGCAGCTTTCAGCACCACTGAGGTATAATTTTACATTCTCATTTTTTACTTTCCTCCCAGTATTGCTGAAAATAGTTTGCATCCTTGATTCACCTTTTCACTTTTGTAAGATGCATATGAGGAGAAGAAAACTGTCTTGTGCCACATATTCACACTAAACTTTTGTCTTGCAGTGGGACGTAAAATGGGGAGATGTGCTCAAGGTCAAGGTGGGGAGTTGATCATCTGAACAGAGCCGTCGTGAAAAGTCCTTGATGATTACATCCAGTGCTATAGACTTGGGAGATATCTTCATGGAGATGATGGGCGAACCCGTAGAATTGTCTGACATATACAAGAACAGTGTAGGAGAGATGAAGGAGCCCAGATGAGAGAAATTCCTAGTAAGCTGGTGAAAAACAAATTGTTTAAGACAATGAGTTAAAAGAAACCAGTTGGAAATCAAGATTGGCAGTACTGCTTTGCTCAACCATTTGAAAATTTGTTAAACCAAGGATTAGGTTTCACACTTTTGTGCTTTAAAATAACTTTTGTCTGTTCTTCGAGATTTTTTTAGTTTTTTTTTTTAATTTTAATTTCAAATTCATTTTCATTCAATCATGGCTGCCCTGAATTATTTATAAGAGGGACACATTTTAGGTAATATGCAGACCAACAATAAAGTATCGTCTAAGTGATGACTATACATTTATAAATTAAAAACTATGGAGTCATTTAAAAATATTGTATAAAATGGATCTTACAGTCAAAGATAAATCTTTAAAATACAATTCGATATATTACAATTACGTGTGTTTTCACACAAATGTGTATAGAAATTGATCTGAAATTATATATGCATATATGTGTGTATAGAAGGAAATCTGACCAAAATATACCATATGATATTAAAGTGGTTGTCTCTATATAGATGAGATTACGTATGTCTTATTTTGTCAGTTTACTTGTATATATTTTCTGATTCTTCTCTTAAATTATTCATTGTTTGTACAAAAACTGAAGCAAATCAAATAAACTGAAGGAGAGAAACAATCAAACTCTAAAAGAAAAACAAGATTTTTAATACATCTCTTAACTTTTCAAACACTGTTGACATTGTTATAGATTTTATAAAAAGCATGAAAAATCACTGTCTAAAATATATTTATCTTTGACTTTATCCTGGCCAGATCAGTACCTTAGCCATTTCTGAACAGGATCACTTGCTAGTACTTAGGGGAAGAACCGGATTTTATAGAAGTTGTAATGATGAGAAAAACAGCAATCTGCTAAAAAGGTAAAAGTGGAACGTAAGAAAGAGGAGTGGAACCTCCTGGAAGCCACTGTCACTGATGCTGGAATGTCCCTCTATCTATTTCCATTTCCCTCTATTTATTCACTCTACTTTTCCAACTACTGGGAAAAAAATCAGACAAGATGGAGTCCAGTTTGACAGTCCCTGAAATTGGAATCTAGTCTGGGAGGAAGCATAATTAAACAAGAGGGACCTAGATGCTTCTAACTTATCAATGGTCCTGACACATGTATAAGATTTTGAATAAGTTCTTGTTCCAAATATGGGATGACAGCGAAATCCTGTATTTCAGTTATAGAGGAGTTCAAAGAGAGATTTTTTTTTCCCTTCAAAATGCAGGCTCTGATATTTTGCAGAAATAGTTGAAAATGTTTGTCAAATAGCTGGATGAGAGTAGCTATATGTGGAATATAATGTGAAAAATAAAACCCAGAGAACCTAACTATTCATTAACATGCCCAGCCAAAAGCCTGGACATTGCATACTGTTCTATTTGAATAAATGTTGATAGATCAAAGGCAAAGAAAACGCCATATCAAAAAGGGACATTTTTTTTTTATTTTTCAAATTATATGCTGGTCTTCAAAACTCAATTCAAGTACGTTTTTGACAAGATGAGGGCAACGGGAAGTTTCTGTTTGTTCTGACATGCAATTATTTTCACCCAGCCACATTTGTAGCAATAAAGGAAGATGCTATCAGGCTGACTGACTGAAGGAATTCTCCGCAGTGGAGGAAACTAGAGTTTTGATAAAAGACTCTGAGTAACAAGTGATAAACTGTACACAGCCCCGAAAAGGTAGAGAGTTACTTTAGTAAGAGTTACGTGTACTGATTAGTCTCATGAAGAACCTTTACTCTAGCCAGGAGAGGAGCTCAGGGTCATACTTACCAATTAAATGGAAAGAGAAAAACTGAAAACTTTGATTCATAACAAATACACATTGATAGTAGTTCAGCCTTACAAGTAGTGTGCATTTCACCCAAGAGGACCACGCGCAATACATAGCTATTGGTTATGTTCACTCACAAGCTTATGCCAGATGTGAGCCAAATCAAACCTGCTATCAGATCACAGAGGGAAATAAGAGAATGCAGAAAAAAGAATGTCTGTCTGCAGGATTCAGAGTTTGTTTTCTATTTTGTTGTCCACATGTCTCCTTTGTGAAAATGTAGGCAGTGGAGCACTTTGGAAACTAATTTCCCAGAGAGTCTCAGGCTACATGCCCACCACCTTCGGAACACACATTATCGGAGGACAAGACATCACATATTCCTCAATTTATATAAAAATGTGTGCCTTGCCCATGTTCTTGTCTTTAATCGTGCCCTTGTGCCTTGTATTTTTTTAAATGGCACTCCTAATTACTAATAGCTTAGCTCCAGTAAGAACACGTCCACGTTAGTCTAACGGGTTTTAGTGCAAGTTGTTTTGTGGCATAGTGAATTGGGGATGGTCTTGGAGTCAAAGCATTGGCATTGGCTTCTTGCTCTTCCAGGCACAGACGTGTGCCTTTGGGCATACTATCAAACCTTTATAAGTCTTGATTATTTTGTCTGTCAAGTAGACAGAGTGAAATATTGCATTGTATTTGCCTTGCATAGGGCCAAGTGCAGACTGGGTGTTCAATGATTGTGCTTGTCTTTTCCTTTCCTCACCAAAACTGATGGCTCTATTTGCCTGGTAATTCATGGTGGAACACTTTGCTTTGTTGAAGATAGTAGGAAAAGCATGAATTTCAGTCAAATGGAGGTATAAAGAAAAATGAAAATACTACCTATCTGACACGTAATAAATGCCAGTTTGATTTTCTTTCTTTTCTTATATTAAAGGGACTGTATTTGAGACTAAAGTTGACAATATTAGATTTACAAATTATACCAATCTAATCTTTCCGCTATTGGATTGGTTTTATCCAGTGAGTTGCCATCACTAAACAACAAAACAATAGAGCAATAAGTTAGAACAGAAAATCTTGGTTCCCTGAATTCCAATGTCTCTGTTACATATTGACGAGATTACACTTAATGCCTTCCAATGCTTCCTCTGTCTCTGTCCCTCCCCTGCTTGTGCTCTCTCTCCCTCTCTCCCTCTCAAAATAAATAAATAAACCTTAAACAAATTTAAAAAACATTATACTCAATGACTTCCTACACTAACTCCATTAGTAAATTAGGTCAGTCTATAAAATATTCATAGGACAATCAGGGTTTATCATCCTTTTGTAAGGTTTTCCTATTCTGAAACTGTTTTTCCTTTGAAACTCATCAATGGAGAAAGGGAGTGTCCCAGGAACAGGACGGTGAACTTCTGAACTGAAATCTGCTCTGATTTGAGAAATAATAAATAAAGAAGTAAATAAATAAATAAATAAATAAATAATTTTGTCTTCTTTGCTTCAGGATGTATTATGTTAGATCTCTCTTGTTTGCAGGGGGTGGGTTCCCTCTCACCCCCAGTGGATGCCCAAAAGTGGATAGCACCAAACCCTATATATATTATGTGTTTTTCCTATACTTATACACCTATGTTGAAGTTTAATTTATAAATTAGGCACAGAAGAGACTAAAATAATAACTAAATATAGAGCGATCATAACTATGCACTGTAATAAAACTTATGTGAATGTGGTCTGTCTCTCAAGATATCTTATTGTGCTGTGCTCACCCTTCTTCTTGGGTTGATGTGAGACAATACAATGCCAATGTGGTGAGATGAAGTGAGGGGAATGATGTAGGCATGGCACGGATCATCAGGCTACTATTGACCTTCTGACATATTGTCAGATCATCTGCTTCTAAACTGTGCTTGACCTTGGGTAACTGAGGCCCTGGATAAAGGGAGACTACTGTATTTCCAGTCAGTGCATGGTGATATGAAACAAGTGCTCGTGTGAACTGGAAGCTTCATTTTTAAGAACCAGAAAATAAACTGGATAAGAGAATGCTCGTCCAGAATGGGCATCAGTGCTGACTGAATGCGGAGAAACGAGATTTACTCAGAGGTTTTGGTATTCAAAAAAAAAAAAAAAAAATCACTCAGTGTCCTCAAGATTCTCAAATTCTGTCCCAGTGTCCCTTGTCAGGAATCATCAGAATTAAGAAAAAGAAGTGACAAGATGAGGGTCTGCCCCTTCTTTCATCTGATTCATTTATTTATCCTCATTAAAAAAAAATTTTTTTTTCAACGTTTATTTATTTTTGGGACAGAGAGAGACAGAGCATGAACGGGGGAGGGGCAGAGAGAGAGGGAGACACAGAATCTGAAACAGGCTCCAGGCTCTGAGCTGTCAGCACAGAGCCCGACGCGGGGCTCGAACTTACGGACCGCGAGATCATGACCTGAGCCGAATTCGGCCGCCTAACCGACTGAGCCACCCAGGCACCCCTATTTATCCTCATTTTATCATAGTGTTCCAAAAGGGGAAAGATGGTCACTCGTGAGAACAAGGTTTTGATATTATAGGCTCGGTAATGATACTGCTGATAATGATTACAGTGCAAAAATAATAATTCAAATGATTATATTGTTACTAACTTTAAGGACCATAATGCACATGTAGTTAATGGATTCAACTCCGATTTCCATTTCATCTCTCCTTTCCCTCCTGGATGATGCATCACAGTCCTGTTTCCACCAGACCCAAGCTCAAAATTGAAATCGGGTAAGTGGTGGTTCCTTTGAATATTTTCTGAAATTGAAATCTAATTACTTCTAGAGTGCTACTTCTGAGTTACCATGTTTTACCCGGGCAAGGTTTTATTCACATTATCAGTCAAATGTTAAAAGGAGAAAACAACATTACCACGGGCATAATTTTTCCTTGTATTTCCTGTCAGTCACTCTCTCTTCTCCGAGTTTCCTGACCGTGTGGTGTGGATGTGGACCAACCACTGTTGACTGCATGTCTACCATCTATTCTTCCTTCTCTTGGAAAATCCAAATTGTGCTCAAGTGTTCAGCCTTCTCCATGTGCTCTGTGATTCTCAGGGGAGGCAACCCCAGCCCCAGCTCAGAAGCGGTTACGAATTCTAAACCAATTGTGTTAATCCTGCCTGCCCATCCAATTAAGGAATTCAGCTTTAAGCCAGACAGATCAAGACATTCTCCTGATGACTGATATCAGATGAGAGTTGACATATGACCTAAACTGGCTTCCCCATACTAAAGAAAAGCCAGTTGTTACATGTTGGAGTCAAAGCTTTCTCTTTGTCCTACTGGGTTACTTTAGCTATCTGGAAACGTCATGGGTAGGTTTGCAGTACTTAAAAAGTCCAGAAACGGGGCGCCTGGGTGGCTCAGTCGGTTGAGCAGCCGACTTCGGCTCAGGTCATGATCTTGCGCGGTCCGTGAGTTCAAGCCCCACATCAGGCTCTGTGCTGAGAGCTCAGAGCCTGGAGCCTGCTTGGGATTCTGTGTCTCCCTCTCTCTGACCCTCCCCCATTCATGCTCTGTCTCTCTCTGTCTCAAAAATAAATAAACGTTAAAAAAAATAAAAAAAAAAAAGTCCAGAAACGACTTCATTTTAGTAAAGCCAATTCATGGGGGAAGGCAGAGCCAAGGAAATTGCAGAGAAGCCAGAATCCCATTTTGACCATGCTTGGAGACTGTCCTCTCTTTAAACTTCCTATTATGTGAAATACTAAATATCTTTATAGTTTAAGCTAATTTGAGATGGAGTTTCCATTACAAGTAGCCCAAAGCATCGTAACGGAGGCAGGGAAGAACTCACTGTACTTGGAGCTCCTGAGAAGGCCCTCCTGGACTTAATCCGATTACACTTTTCCAAACTCCACACTTGGTGGCTGAGATTTGGGCACATGACCAGGTCTGTCCCATCAGGGTGGAAGAGCTTCAGATCTGCAAATGGAAAATTTGGAGGAACTGAACTTTCTTTTGATTCCCCAGTGGATAAGAATGAGACCGGATATAGCTCTAGTATCTACACTAAACCAGTGAGCTTCCTCTTCCCTTATGCCACTTTAGATTGAATTTTCTGTGCCTTACAACTGAAAGCATCCTACACGAGAGTTAAGCCTCTAAAAAAATACTAGCGTGGGCATATTTCTATTGGAGTTTTCATTTTTTTGTGATCTACATCACAAAATGATCTACATTCGACGACTGCAATTATTTTTCAAAAGGATTTGCAGGTTTGAAAGGGCCAGAAACCCACTCATTTAACGTTTATTTTTGAGACAGAGAGAGATAGAGCATGAATGGGGGATGGTCAGAGAGAGAGGGAGACACAGAATCTGAAACAGGCTCCAGGCTCTGAGCTGTCAGCACAGAGCCCGACACGGGGTTCGAACCCACGAACTGCGAGATCGTGACCTGAGCTGAAGTCGGACGCTTAGCTGACTGAGCCACCCAGGCGCCCCCAGAAACCCACTCATTAAAAAATAATAATAATAAATCTTCAACTGGGAAATTAAGCCAATGTGAAGACAACATATCTTTTCCTTTAAAAAGTTTATAGTCGGTGGAGAACCTGTATTAGAGTTCCTCCCTTTATGCAATTCACGCACAGAGAATGGCAGATTGGTCAGCTGCCTTCCAAGAGGCCATGAGACAAACTGCAGAACATAAGAGATCATCTTCATTAAAACTGCCGTGGTGTGTTTTCACTTGTCTCAGGCCAGGCACAAACACTCCATGTTCCACGTTAGGAAAATAACGAAAGTTGATGCCTACACCACTTTTACCTGCATAATAACACAACTTGTACTTTAAACACATAGTTAAACACTAACATTAGTGCCAGAGTTTTCAATGTGGTCCTGCTGAGAAGTTATTCACATTGCTATGGCTCAGGAAAATTTGGGGGCTTATTCTTGAGCGGGACCATGAAAAATACCTGCTAGCATCTTCAGAAAAACAGAAAAATGTTCAACGAGTCAACCAAAATTTTCCTAGAATACTAGTCTACTATGAGAATGTATTCCCCCAGTTAGAAGAGCATTTTCCTCTTTTAGAATGTTCTCTGAGCATGCAAACATCTCTGGGTGGGACAGATGGAGGATAAGCTGCTGATCTAATACTTAATCAAAAATAATACGAATATGGTGGGGTAGGGGCCCCTGGGTGGCTCAGTCGGCTAAGCATCAAACTCCTGGTTTTGGTTTCAGTCATGATCTGATGGCTTCATGGGTTCGAGCTCCACATCAGGCTCTGCACTGGCAGTGTGGAACCTGCTTAGGATTCTCTCTCTCCCTCTCCCTGCCCCTACCCCACTCACACTGTCTCTGTCTCTCTCAAAATAAATAAACTTAAAAAAAAAAACATGGTGGGGAAAGTGGGAACTGGAAGAGATAGTGTTAAATCCATGGTTGTTGAAAGGGGCAGAGAGGATGTTGATTTGAAACAACAATCTGTATCTCCCCCAGAAGATCTCTCCAGGAGATTGTTGTTCTCCTGAAACAACAATCTGTATCCCATAGGCCTTACCTATGGGATAGGGAAAGAATGGGTACTGTGTGATGTTCCCATATCACAAAAGGCCCTGGCAGGTATTGGGGAAGAGATACTGCCCCAGGTCCTATGAATGATAGAATTTATTGCATCTGACTTTCAGTAATTCAAAAGCTTCACCCACCCATTACCTTCTCACACTCTGAAAGACTTTATGACTTCTTTGTGTTGGTGAAGACAGTTGGACCTCGATGATTTCACACACCCCAGGTAGCTTTAGACTTCATTCTCAGGGACACTGCTCACTTTCCATGGCAGGAAGAGAACAAAAAGTGACTTTTTTTCTTTAATAGATAAAGAACTGTAAGTACCTTTTTCATTTCTCCCAGTATTTTTATTTCAAAGTTTTGCCATGTCTGTTTCTGAAAGGAATGGAGATGACTTAGAGATTAAAATGGACAGGGAAAGAGCCTTTTACATCTAAAACAAACCAGATCCCATTTCAAGCTAACAAAATGCACTTTAGTTGAGTAGACCTAAAGCACTTTGCGACAGTGAAGTAACTATCTCCAAGTTCTCTGGCATCTACTGCAAATAGGGGAAGCATAATGGTCTGCATAGCTTTTATTTTCTGGCAATTTCAAGTGGGTCCATTCATCTCTAGATATAAATTTTTGCTTAGACTGAAACCTCAGGTTATATTTACCATGGGGACCCTTGTTTATAAACGGAGGGGAGGGACTTTGTGCTGGAAAATGTACAGCCAGGAGAAGGTGGCTTGATGGGAACAAGGGGATGGTTTCCTTCATCAAATAAAACCAACTCTGCTGAGAGTTACAGGACATGTAAACTTGGAAAAACATAGAGTAGCTACTACAATTCAATAATAAAAAGATAAATAACTGAAATAAAATAGGTAAAAGGATCTGAATAGATATTTCTCCAAAGAAGATATGAAAAGATATTCAACACTAGTAGCCATCAGGGAAATGCAAACCCAAACCCCCACGAGATAACACTTCATACTCACTTGGGTGGCTCTAAAACAAACAAACAAACAAAGAAACAAACAAACAAAAAAACGTAAGTGTTAGAGAGGACGTGGAGAAATTGGAACCCTCATACACTGCTGGTAGGAGCATAAATGGTACAGCCGCTCTGGAAAACAGTCTGGAAGTTTCTCAAATAGTTAAATGTTATATATTTACCCAAGAGAAATGAAAGCATATGTTCATATACAAACTTGTTTATAGCAGCATTATTCATAACAGCCTAAGATGGAAACAACACAAATGTTCACCAACTGATCAACAGACAGGCAGAATGTGATATATTCATACAGTGGAATATTATTCAACAATAAAAAGAAGTAAAGTACATGCCACAACATGGGTCCGCCTCGAAAGCATAATGCTGAGCAAAGAAGCCAGTCATAGGAATGGCATACTGTACGGTTCCATTAATAGAAAATTTCCAGAATAGACAAAGCTACAAAGATAGGAAGTAAGTTGGTGGTTGCCTAGGGATAGGGTGAATGATTGGGTTGAATGTGAATTATATCTTAAAACATTTCAAAAACATAGAGGACGGCTTCAGGGTGTTGGGCTCACAATGTCACAGACAAAATAATCTTAGAATTTTTAAGCCTTTTTTTTTCTCTTGTTAAATTTCTTGCTCTACAATAAAATTTTATATTTGATGCTTTAACCAGGAAGTTGATGAAAAGATAATTCTTCTGAACTAAAGGATGTGCAGGACGTATAAGTGGTTTCCACAAAGTCCTATGCAATCAGTAACAGATGTGCAAACAGAAGCCTGGTTTTCTGACTTCAACCTAGGACTTGGTCTCTTAGCAACACAGCCCTTCAAATTGCTGGTTTCAAATACTCAAGCCCAGAAAATGGAATTGTATTAAACAGCAAGGAAATATGGTCACAGGGACGTGACTTCTATTTTATTCATTATTTAAGCTTATTTTATTAAAATTAATTGCCTATTTTATTCGATGAAAATAAAAATGTACAGATTTTGACCCCAGACCTTTAGAAAATACAGTACAAACAAGTCGGAGTTAATTCAAGCCAAAGTTAAAAGGAATCATTTCTCACCTCCAATTGTGATTTTTGAAAAGAGTGTCTCATTCTTCCTTGAAAGAGTGGTTTCTTAGAGAGAAGGCGCAATCCGTGGTTGAGGTCAATTTTTTCCCCTCTCACTCACTGATCTTAGAATTGTACTTAGTGCTCAGTGTATTAGTGAGATGAAAAATACTGGTGAAAACTAGGAGTATAGAAAGAACAGAGTGTTCTAAGACAGACTAGGAGGGGCTGAAAGTTAAAGAGGTCTTTTTGGCGACCCATTGAAACTCTTATTTCAGTTGGCTCTGTCCTATTTAATAGCTCAAATCAAATGAATTCTTAATGCCATCTATGCCCTGCAGATGAAATGGAAAACTGTCTGCTTGAAAGGAATGCAGAAACACAAGCAGTTTCCTAAAAGTTCCCTGTGTCTGGTGTGCTGTACCATTAACTTCTTATTTTTCTTGTTCCTGTTAACATTTCTGTCATTTTACCTTCCCTTAAAGGCTTGGAGCTGTTTTAGACTTTTGGTCTCTCTGGTGTCTACATGAGTTTCCTCTACAGAATAGGGACTCACAAATGTCTTAGTTGAAGGTGCTGATCTCCGTTTTGGTGACCATTTTTTATTTTCCTGCTTTCATGTTGTCGGCACCTAAAAATCCCACCTTTTCCAGACCCACATCTTTGTCTTCCTTATGCCTCTTCACCAAATGAATTACATTTCTAGGAATGAGGACTCACGTCCAGTCTGGGACCATGGTTAGGGTTTCATTAAAATCAACCTAAGAGAAGTACAGAGGTCGCCCTGTGGTTGTAGAGCTGGAATGCTCTGACCGATGACAGGTAACCAATAGGAGGGGCAGTCACTAAGGTTTCAGAAGAAAATGCTGCACTTCAAATTATATTTGCTTACATGTTGTTTCAATTGGTTATGTCTTTGTTGGATGCTCACTTCACGGTTTGGCTGATCGACAATGTCAAATAGTGTTGGCCTCTGGCGACTGGAATGAAAAGGAAGCTATATGCAGCCTCTTCCCAACCCCAAATCTCTACCATTTGGTAAGGAGGTAAAATTTGGCTAAACATAAATATTGATTAGCAAGCAAAGAGAAGAAGGGGCCAATAACTGAGCCCGAGGCATTGGCAGGCAGGAAAGCCTCTCCCAGTTCCTATCTTTGGACAAAATTAGCATCTTGTGGTGAAATAGTTGGCTATATATACCTCTGTTCTTGAATCACCTTTTCAAAAAACTTGATTCTTGTCTTTCTTGCTTTCATGGTGTCTGTGCTTTTTAGGTATTTACAGTTTCACTTCAGTTTTGGAAGTAGAGTATAAAAAGCGTAAAAACAGGTATTATGTGAGGTCGCATACAGTGACAAATTGCTTTAAAAAACTTTAAAAAGTTTTTTTAAAAACTCTTTAAAAAACTGCTACACCCATTTAAACCTCACCTAGATGCTCTAATCAATGTTTTGAGTTATTTTCACTTGTTACTACTAACTTAAATATCCTTCACCTGCCAGGCTGCCAAACTGTGTCACTTCCCCCTTCAAAACCTGGTTTTGAATTCATATCCCTTATCTTTTCAGTTACTCAAAATTAAAAAGAAAACATTTGGGTTATGCTTGACTCCTCTTCTTTACTATTCCACATGTAACCCACCTGTCAGCTTTTTCTTCAGTGCATCTCCGTAACCCTATCCCTTCTCCTTAGGTCCGCGACTTGCACGCTGGACTAAGTGCGCCATAATCTGTTGCCTGGGTTTACGACAATAAATAGTCTCGTGGAAGGCCCTCGGCATCTCCTTTTCTTCCACGGTCTACTTTCAACAAAGGAGCCGGTATGATCCTTTTATAACAAGTTATGTTATGTTACTTTTCTGCTAAAACTCTGGCACCGTGTTTCCATCAATTAAAGTAAAAGCTGAAGCCTTTATTTTAGCCTAAAAGTCCCTATGATCTGACAGTTATCTCACTGGCTTCCTTCCCTATTATTCTTCTGTTTGTTATTTTACTTTGAAACACTTAGATGGAGCAAGCCAGCAGGCTCTCACGTTAGAGGTTTTTCTTTAGTTATACCCTCTGCCTGATGTGTTCTTCTCCAGATACCTTCCTGACTAGCAATTTCCTAACCTTCAAGTTTGCTCAAAGGGCTCTTGTGGATCATCCCATTCCATACTACAAACCTTCCAATTCACTGCCTGCTCCAGTGTGACTAGTCACCATTACTCTACTTTTCCTTTTGATGACCCATAGAAACTGCCTCCCTTGAACATATTCTAAATTAGTTCTTACTGTAGTCTGTCTCCATCCACTCGAGTTAAGCTCCACAGGGACATAAACTTTTGCTGTGTTACTTGATGATTTCCTTGTCCACTGAACTGCACTTGGCACATGATGATTTACTCAACAAATGTATCTCTTTATGTTAAGACAGTGAGTCACTGAAACGGAGATTTGAGTTGCGATGGCTCATTTTAGTCCATTTTGTTGGAATATGTGTTTGTCATGGAACCACACGGAGACCAGGATGTTGGGTAGTTGACATGCTTATCATCCCCAGTATCTCAGCTTAAATGGAATGTCTAATAGAGGTTCACTTATGAACCACTGGGTTTTTAAATAAAAATATCTAACTCATGACAACCGTTTGTCATTCACTTTACCAAATCCTGATGCAAAACAAGAGCGATGGATAAGTCAGCTCCATGATTCATCTGTATTTTTTCCTTATCTGCTGATCTGTCCCTTTCACTCTTTGATCTCTTCCTATTCCATAAATCATTTCTTTTTTTGCAGTTCCCTGATTCCTTTCCTTTCTTTTCCCTCTAATTCAAACTTCAATAAAAATAATAAATATATAGCAAATGAGATAAATGTATCAGTGAAACAAATCAAAACAAAAAAGCCTTGATGCCATGGCTTAGATTTTATATGAAATATTGTTTTATGTTACCCTTTTTTGTATATATCCATAATGTAGGGATTTTTGATATCTCCATCAGTACATTGTTGGTTTTATGTTTGTGTGCATATATGTGTGTGTGTTGGTAGGTGACATTTCATTTTCATACATATGTAATATATATATGGGTTTTTTTTTTTTTTGAGAGAGAGAGAGACAGAGCGTGAGCAGGGAAGAGGGGCAAGAGGTAGAGAGAGAGAAAATCTTAAGCAGTTTCCATGCTTAGCAAGGAGCCCAACACAGGCCTTGATCCCACTACCCTGGGACATGACCTGAGCCGAAATCAGGAGTCAGATACTTAACCAACTGAGCCACCCAGGTCCCTCTATACATATATATATATTTAATTCCAGTATCATCTGTTATAGAAACTGGGAAAAATAAGGGAAAATATAAATAAGAAATTATGGTCACAAAAATCGCACCACTGAGAGGCAATCACTGGTTACATTATATTAGAGATCATCACTATTTACATATCTGTGTCTTAAAAATATGTTAGCTATTTCCTCCTTAATTAAAAAAAAAACCAAAATTGTAGTTTTAACTAGAGCTGTGTATTATCTTTGGGGATTTTATACATTTGGCATTCATTATATATGCGTTATATAAAATGGTATCATTATCATCAAACAATATAGAAAAGAGCAAAGGAAACAGTTTCAAACCCATTAAGAGTAATAATTTTTAAATCACTAGAGCTTTTTTCAAACAAGTGTCTATACTGGAAATAGGATAAAGAGAAGTAAGGTTTTTTTTTTACTTTACATCATTTTCCCATTCTATTTTTGTTAAAAAGGAAGAAAGAAAATGTACTTGAATTTATCAAAAGAAAATTGAAATGAATATATGAAATTATTTTCACAGCAAGATATTTTAGGAACTAAAGTATCTAAGTTGATTTTTTTTAAAGTGGCCTGCACTAACATATTTCAACTTCCCATGTTAACTATTGAACTCCTACTATAAAACACTAAGGCAATTACTGTACTTACAATTTCTTCCATATCCCATTTTCTATAATTTCATGATTTTTATATTTCCAAAAAACTTAATATGGAGGTAGAGTCAGTATTCGCATCCATCCTTTACTGTAGTTTCTCCATAACTGACATGGTAGGCAGGATAATGGCTCCCAAAGATATCCACCCTATAATCCCCAGGACCTGTGAATACACTACCTTACATTGCAGAAAAGACATCGTAAATATGATTAAGTTAAGGACCCTGAGATGGGGAGATGATCCAGGATTATCTGGGGTGGGTCCAGTATCATCACAACACAATGTTTAATCTCAAGAATCCTTAGAAGTAATGAGCGGGGGGGGGGGGGGGGGGGGGGGGGCAGGCACGTGAGAGTCAGAAAGAGATTTGAAAATGCTGTTCTGCTGGATTTGAAGAGAGAAAATGGCTATGAGCCAAGGAGAGTAGGCAACTTCTAGTCTCTGGAAAAGGCAAGGAAACTGATTTTTTTCTAGAGTCTCTCTCTAGAAGTTTCACCCACACTTGATTTTAGCCCAGGAAGGCTCATTTTGGACTTCTGACCCACAGAACCGGAAGATAAGAAACTTGTGCTGTTTTAAATTTACAAAGTTGGTGTTATTTATTATAGCAGCAATAGGAAACAAATATACCTGAGTTTTTTGTTCTGATTTGTGTCTTTAATATTTGGGTTTGGTCCAGTAGGCTTTCATGAGTGTTCAAGATGCTGTATTCCCTGAGTTCTTAAATGTTTGAGAATATACACCTCTTGTGTTTATGTCAAAAACATATCAGCGTATCTTGCTACTCAGATCCTTTTTTTTTTAATATTTACTTATTTTTGAGGGAGAGAATATGACTATGACTATGGGAGGGGGAGAATATGACTATGGGAGAGAGAGAGGAGGACAGAGGATGTGAAGCGGGCCCTGTGCTGACAGCAGCGAGCTCAAAGTCACAAACTGTGAGATCATGTCATGATCTCTGTGAGGCTCAAAGTCACAAACTGTGAGATCATGACATGAGATGAAGTTGGATGCTGCCTGTACTTAGATCTTTTTGTAAACATCACTCCACTCTCTTCTCATATTATGATTATTCCTAGAGAAGTTTTTTTCTCCTTTCTTCAAGACTAAGTTTTCCTGCCTTGATATTCTAAGATTCTTGAATTGTAGTAAACTTTACAAGTCTGCCTCTTGGTATTGATTATTTTCTGTCTATATTTTCACTCTGGAAAGTTTTTTGATCTACAGAGTGCATGTTTATTTTGGGGAAAGGTTTCTCCCATATATCCTTGGTTTGTAATTCTACATGCTTCTACCTTAGGAAAACTCAGTTAGGTTAATGCTGAACTTTATCTTTTACATACATAATCTTTATAATTTATATTTTGCATATGTTCTTTACCTTACTGAGTTGTGAAATTTCTTCAATCCTGAATAGTATCACCCTGACTACAATTTCACTCTAAAGTACTTCTTCCTGTGGCTTCTAATATGACTTTGCCTCTGGAATGTTTTTGCTTTACATCCTTTCCTCCTCACTGTCATCTAGTTTGTTTTTCTTCTTTCTTTTTTTTTTTTGTCTTCTAATCTTTCCTTTAAACCTCACTGTGCCTTTGTGGAGATTTTTCTAGATAATATTTCACTTGGGACTGACTATGGAGAATTATTTACCAGATGTCTTCCTCTTCTCCATTTAGTGAGTCTCTTGCAATTCATTGTTTTCACTTGCCTTTTGCTCAAGTTTCTTCAGAGATGTGTTCATTGATTCCACACATTTCTTTATACTATTGATTTTCTTTGAATGGGGAGACCTTGTGAGATGTGAGCTTGGGCAGTGGCAGGTTTTGTTTGGTTTTTGATTTTTAAGAGACCCTCTTTCACTGGAGGAACATGTTTCCTTTCAGTTTTCAACATTCTTACAGGGAATCAACTACTTAACATCTAAGGATGTCTAATCTAAATCTTGAAGTTAACAGCTTACAAATTGCGCAATCTTTGCCTGCCAATTAACAACAACATTATTCTTCTGGTTTTTAAGTCAAAAACCTTGGGTCGTCCATGATGCTTCTATTTCTCTTTCTCCCTCCAATCCAACCCACAGAAAATCCTTACATTCAAAATATATCCAGGATCCATTCACTTACGTCTTGCTGTAGACTTCTCTCTGATCTCACCGCTTGGAACTAGCAACCTTAATGTCTTTTCTGCAGACAGCCACAGAGCACTACAGGTAAGTAGGTTAGATCATGGTAATCCTTGACTCAAATCTCTCCAGAGTTGTCTGTATCATGCAGAATAGAAGCCAAAGTCCTCTTGTGATCTAATTTCCCTCTTGATCTGGGCCCAGTCTTATCACTGATTCCCTACAACTCTCTTGCTCATTCTACTCCAACCACTGGCTTCCTCTCTGCTGTTCTAGAATACTAGGTAAGTTTGTACCCCATTCCTTGGCTTGCTGTTCCTTTGTCTAGAATGCCTTCCCCAGGTCTCCACGTGATTTGCTACCTTTCCTATTTCAGGCTTGCCCAACTGCCATTTTCTCAAGTAGAACATCCCTGGACACTCTTAACTGAAATTTCAAACTTTCCTCCTGCCCCCCCCCAATCTTACTATCTATTTTCCTACTTTATTTTACCCTATAGCATTTATCATAATCTAAAATACCATATATTTGTTGAATAACTATATTTTCCCCATGAAACTAATATAACAGTATGCTAACTAAATGAAATTAAAATTTTAAACAAGAAAAAAGAGAAAATGCCATATATTTTTCACACTAATCTTGTGTGTTGCCAGTTTCCCCTGTAGAATATAAGGTTCATGTCATAGGGCTGGTCTAGGGTGAGGTAAAGAGATGCTCAGGGTCATGCTAGTGCAGACACCCCAGCCCCAGCCTTGCTTTCTTAAAGGCAGAGATTTTTATCCATTTGTTGGTGGACACCTTCAATATGCCCACAGTAGTACCTGGCATCTAGCAAATGTTGGACAAATGTTTACAAATGTTGAAAATCTCTCATATACTTAATAATTTCAGAAAACCCAACATATCCCAAATAGTATCTGCTGGTCAGTATTGGAGCTTAATAACAAGTTCACCTCCAGTGACCTATTTTAATTCCATTAAGTAGTTTCACATTAACAAGGTATAAAACGCTTGATAGAATATTCAACCTCACCCATATAGGCATATTTTCACACCTGATTCAGAGATGGGGTTAGTGAGAAATAGTTCTTTATCCATGGGTAGGTATTTAAAATCCTCTCCCACATGCCAGAGGTTATAAAATGCACACCTGTATTGTGCACATGTACATTTATTTGCATATTATACTTGCCTTAACATGCAAAATAAAATACATTGGACTTAAAATACTTTGTATTTTAAACAGCTAAAGCTACTCTTGTTTTGATTCGTTTTGGTTAGTTAGTTCCCTGCTATTGAGATCTACAGTCTGAGGATCATCTTATATTCCTTTAGTTTTTTCACCGCATTGCTTTGCAATTTATGTGAGAACAGAGTGGGGCAGAAGGAGAGAGCACAGCATTTATGGCAAGGTTACCACGCTATAAGTACCCTAATCCTATCCTGAGAACATTCGGCGACATTTATCGACCAGTTGAGTCAAGAAAATTCCATTAGAGCTGGATGGTAGAGAAAATTTCTAGGGGTAAAACTTAGGTTATGCATAGTATTCTAGTGGCAAAAAAGGCAAGCATCCATTATAGTTGAAATTCAAATTTATAACATGTGGATTAGAAAACAGGCTAAAATACTGAATTCTAATATCACAAAGAGTTATTTTCTAAAACAGTTTTCTGGGATTCAACATCAGGTGACTTTTCTTTCTTTTTTTCTTTCTTTATTTCTTTTTTTTTTTTTAGCTTTTAATTAAACCTTAATTTGGTCATGACATTTTGAGAGATTTAGATAATTTTCAACCTTCCCACAGTGATTCGTCATTCTCCCCTTTTGACAGTGAGTTCTTCCCACACAGAGAATTTCAGCTGAACAAATATAATTAGTAGCAATATTGCATTCAATTCCATGTTTAAACACACGTACAAGAATTATTAATGACTTTGAAATAATTAAAGAAGTGGAAAGAAATTACTTTTCATTACGAAGCAGAGAACATCAAAACATTTCAGTCCAGTCTCTGGGAAAAGTGAAACAAGGAGAAAATGTGGGGAAGGAAGGAGAGTGGGGAAGAGGCAAAAAGAGAAAACGTATTCAGAGTTTTTAACCCTTGTGTAGAAATGTCTGTTGTGGGGATCCCATTTTCACTCTTTTCCCTTTTCCAACCTCATTCCTTTCAAGCATGTTTAGAACACTTTAGAAAGGGAAAAGCGTTTGTCACCCACCTATTGTCCAATCTATTTTTAAGTCTTTCTAGGTCAAGGAGGTGAGAACACAATACAGAAATTTCTGATACTCTGAGCATTCTTCAAAGAACCATTCCTCCAGCTATCCGGTTTTCAGCTACTCCCGAGTTACAGGCATGATATGGTAATATGTGCAGTGTCAATAGTGATCAATGAAATGCATAAAAAGGCAGAATTCGTAGATATTGTTAGATCAGTATTCACACTGCAAAATTTTAAAACAACCGTAAAGGTATGAATATACTTTTATTATTTTCTTAACTAGGTACAAATATCAGGGGATATTTTTACATAGAGAACATTATTCAAAATTAATCTTGCATTAATTTACTTATTTACTCAAGCAAATACTGGAGAAAAGAAATGCGGGAAGATAAATGTCATTTGAAATGTTTTTATGTCAAAATCAAACTTCAAAATATTGAAGTGGGGTTATCTGCTTCAGAAGGTATATGCCTCGCTGGTTAATTTTCATACAGAAACGTGACGGTGTAATTTCCAAGTTTTGCTTGGGGATTGAAAAGAACGAGAAAGAACATGGCTCCTACCTTTAAAATAAAAATAAATTCAGGCCAATTGCAAGTTCATGAATTTCTGTGACCTCACAAGAGAGCTGAGGAAGCAGAGCACCCAACTAACCCTAATTCTAGGGGGAGACAGGGACCTGTAGGGAGAGACTAGATGAAAAGGGATGCTTCTTACCTGGAGCCCCGCTGGTCAAGGGGTAAAAATAATTCAGCTAAAACTGGTGGTGAACTGGTGGAAGCTGAATGCGGCTGGCAAGAACTCGTGAGTGATGTGGGAAGGGGGTTCCATCACTCTTGCAAACCTTACTCTCTGCACTTTCCACCTGAAGGGGCACAGTCCTGGGAATAAAGATGCCCCAGAATGAAAAGAAACACTACTTGGAATCTTCACCTTTATCTTCTTTATAAAGCAAAAGAATCTAAGTGGGAAGAAGGTGAAAAGAAAAACAAATAATACAACTGTAGCCCTTAAGGACTTAATGAAAACCCATTTCAGCTAAGAGACGGCAACAGAAATAAAGAAACCTAAAAATCCCTCTACGCTCTAGGGAAGTTTCTCAACTTTGACACTATTTGACACTCTGAGGCAGAGAAATCTTTGTTGGCGGAATGCTGTACTCTGGAATGCAAGATATTAAAAGCACTGCCCAGTTTTGGCAGACAAAAATGTCTTTAAAAAAATTTTTTTTTAATGTTTATTTTATCTTTGAGACAGAGAGAGAGCATGAGCGGGGGAGGGGGAGGGGCAGGGAGAGAGAGAGAGAGACAGACAGACAGACAGAGTCCCAAGCAGGCTCCAGGCTCTGAGCTGTCATCACAGAACCCGATGCAGGGCTTGAACTCATCAACCGCAAGATCACGACCTGAGCCAAAGTCAGAGGTTCAACCAACTGAGCCACCCAGGTGCCCTGACAAAAATGTCTTTTGACATCCCCTAGCCACTTTCCAGCATTATGCTAATAAGTCTGGAGTATAAGTAATAATCGAATACTGTTCAAAAGCTGCAAAAGACGTATAGTCTCTGAGGCACAGAACAAGCAAAGAACTAAAACTGAGGGAAAAGCATCATTTGAGAAAAATCCTCCAGTAAATCAGCCCCCACCCTAAACACCAGGTGCCAGCAGAGAATTATGAAGCTTGTGCACCAAGGATAAGTACAGCGAAAAGAAATGTGAATCACACTGCAACTAGACTAACAAGATCTCACGCTAAATGCCTACCAGAAAGAGCTCAGGCCCATTTCCAAACTAAGCATTTACCTCACTCCACTGTTCTACATGACATGGAAAATGCAAGAAAACCAATTTTTGCTAAGAGAAAATTAATCAACAACCAGACTCAATTAACACACAGGTATTAGAATTATCTGAAAAAGAATTTAAATAATTATGCTTCGCATGGTAAAGGTTCTAACAGAAATGGTGAATACCATGCAAGATAGGATGGGTAATTTGCAGAGAGATGGAACTATAGGAATGAGTCAGGTGGGAATGCTAGCAATGGAACATAGTAGAGAAGTGAAAGATGCCCTCAGTGGGCTCATCTGTAGAATCAGCAGAGCCACAGAACCGATGACCTTGAACATAGGTCAAAAGAAATAGCCCAGACCAAAATACAAAGATTAAAAAAGACTGCCCAAAACAGAACGAAATAGCCAAGAGCTATAAGAAAATACCAAATGTCCTCACATACACATAATTAAATTCTGGAAGGAGACAGGAGATAGAACAGGGCAAAAGAAGTATATGAAGAAATGACAGGTACAAAGTGGCCAGAAATAGCAACAGATATGGAATCATAGATGTAAGAAACTCACAGAACAATGGAATAAATACATACACACATATGCATACTCACAAACATGCCACATCAATATGCAAACTGCTGACAACAACAGACAAAGGGAAAATCCTTAATAGTTCAGGAAAATCCTGCTTGTGTGCTTCCTCTCTCTCTCTCTCTCTCTCTCTCTCTCTCTCTCTCTCTCTCTCAAAATAAATACATTAAATTAAATTAAAAAAATAAAAATACTTTATTGCTAAAAAATGCTAACAATCATTTGAGCTCTCGGTAGGTCATAATCACTGATCACAGATCACCATAACAAATATAATAATGCAAGTTCGAAATATTGCAAAAGTTACCAAAGTGTGATAGGTCACAAAGTGAACACATGGTGTTAGAGAAATGGCATCAATAGACTTGTTCAATGCAAGGTCACCACAAACCTTCAATTTGTAAACAAACAAATAAAAAAACGCACTATCTGCAAAGCATAGTCAAGTGAAGCACAATAAAACGAGGAATGCCTATAGTTGAAAACAACATAAATGTCCTTCAACAAGTGCCTACATCAACACGCTGTGATCATCTATACTGTAGAATATTACTAAGCAATTACAAAAAGAATGAATTATTGATACAACATTGATGAATCTCAAATGCAGTAAATTGAATGAAAGAAACCAGTCTCAAGAAAGTTATATACAAGATGATTTCATTTATATGGCATTCTTAAAAAGGCAAAAATAGAGGGGCGCCTGGGTGGCGCAGTCGGTTAAGTGTCCGACTTCAGCCAGGTCACGATCTCGCGGTCTGTGAGTTCGAGCCCCGCGTCGGGCTCTGGGCTGATGGCTCAGAGCCTGGAGCCTGTTTCCAATTCTGTGTCTCCCTCTCTCTCTGCCCCTCCCCCGTTCATGCTCTGTCTCTCTCTGTCCCAAAAATAAAAATAAACGTTGAAAAAAAAATTTTAAAAAAAAGGCAAAAATAGAAAAATAGAAAACAGATCAGTTGTTACCATTGGCCAAAGATGGGAAGATGGTCTGAGTACAAAAGGCAGCACAAGGAAATTCTTTGGGATGTCAGAATTGTTTTGCACTGTGGCAGTTACAAAAATTGTGCATGTTTAAAACTCATAAAACTGTATGCCAAAAACATGAATTCTGATGACTGCAGTTTTTTTTAATTAAAAATAAATTTAAAATACAATATTAAGGAGATATGCAAAAGATAGTATAAGGATGTGCCTAGAATCTAGAAAATAAAAAGAAACTAACAGAAGAGAAAACCAGTACAAAATGTGTAAAAGAGTTGAAGAGTTACATCACAAAATTAAAATAAAGAAACAAATGGACAGTAAAGGAAATTATATATATATATATATATACATATATATATATTCATTAACAACCAGACAAATAGAATCATAACAAGATATTGCTCACATAACAAATGGTTAAAAATCACTTTAACAAGTGTTTGTGAAAATAAGAACCAACAGAACCCTCACATAATGAAGAATCGAGGGAAATTATTTCAATCAGTTTGTGGACAGTTTAGAATTCATAACATTGAAAAGATATCTGCCCATCAGTTCTAATACTACTAATAAATGTGCCCAAGGAGACACGTACAGAAAAGTTTATTGTAACCCCAAACTGGAAATAACCCTCGTATCATGAATTCATTTTACTACACTATGGCTTTCTAATGTTTTCAACTAGGATTCCATGTAAGTGATACATGTTGGGGATATTGTATCAATGCTCACTCCTAGTCTTAGATTGATTCAGGAAAGGCAAATCAGATGTGGGAGAGTTTTCTGGTCACTTCCTAGAAAGTTTAGCTTCAAGTCCAAAAGACAGCTTCAAGTCCAAAAGACAGCCACAAGAAGAATTGGACAGCATGATGTTTTTGGACTCTGTCATATCAGGCTATCATGCCTGGGACTGCTGCAGCCTTTCTACAGTCAGCCTGAGGAAAAAGTTAAGGATGTTAAGTTAATGTTAGTTAAGTTACATTAAAGATAGTAGAGCCTAGGGAAAGACAGAACCAGAGTCCCTGATGCCTACATTAGTCCATTTTTATCAATGAACATCTGAGTCCAACTTACCTCTGCACTTATTTCTTTAGCCACATTGGGTCAGAGTTTCTGTTACTTAAAAAGAAACTATCCAAAATGGTACAATAGACAGACCTATAAATGCCAGTTTTGTCTCTGTGCATAATGTCCATCTAGACAATAATTTGTTACTATGTAACTATGCTACTGTGATCAAAACACCAAGGTAAGCTCTTTTGGACAGATCTCTCCACTTCCCATACAATGATATAATGTGTTTAAAAGCACCCTGGTGTATTTCTCATACTATTTCTAACCTTAACAAGAAATTATGAAAGTCTTATTATTGTTACTCTTAAAGACCTACATCACAGGACTTCTTAGCAATGCTATCCTATGTGGCCATGCTTTAAATATGTCTTGCCTTTTATTTTCTAAAGAGGAAATTTTTAAATTTCTAAAGAGAAAATTTTATGCAACTAATCAAGGTTTTACTAGAGAAAAGATTACAAATTATATACAGTCAAAAGATCATCCATTTATGATCAGGTTTAGCATTTTGTTTAAAAACTTCCAAAAACTTTAAGAACCTATGAACACATACTTTTATTTAAAAAAATGACACTAATTAATGCACATTGTTCTGGGATCCGCCTTTTAAACTTACCATTATATTAAGAGAATCTTTTCCAACCACACTATGATTCATCTGTCTGATTTATTTAGAACTATGTTAAAAATGTCTGGATGATTTCAACTAGCATTTATTGTAGAAAAATTAAGTTACTGATCTAAAAACAAAAGGACTCTCAATTTACACTAGGCACCTCAAAATTAGCATTGAGGGAGAAGACTTCAATTAGAATAACAGGCTATTTATTAGAACTATTTAAAGAAAATGGCTCTAAAAATATTGTCCATTACTCAAACTAGAAAGTCATGAGCCGTGCTCTGGTTTCACCTTTATAATTAATTTAAAACATTATTATTCTCTTTCATTCCGTAAGTTCTTGGCCAGGAGACACAAAATGATAATTTTTCTTATGAATGTAATATGATATTAGTTTTGCCTTTACTCCTTTTTCTCTCATGTAATAGTGAAAACCTACTTAATGAGCTCTGCCATTAAGGGCTGCCAAAAAGTATCGGTAATCTCACTGGCTTGACATCAGATCTATAAAAATTCATCTATTTAGAGTGTGACCATGGTGACAGGCAGATACTGACTTACGATACTACCAAAGATCATCTAAACGCTGCTCTCCTGTGCTTGGAAAAGCCCTAGAGGTTAGTGCGCTAAGAAGAGAACCATGAAAATATCTATGCACACTGCAACAGCCTGGACTTGTAGTTTGTTTGCCCAGAGAGTTCTTACGCTCTAAGCTGCAGTCCCCAGTTTGTGGCCCACTAATGTCATCAGTCTGCAGGACACCTTTGTTTTATTTCTTTTTTTCCTTCTATTTCCAGTTTTCAATCCCATCCAACCCCAACCACCATAAGTAGCACAGAATAAGATGTCTGAGTTTTGGGATATAATTATTCTTAATGTGACCTACTGTTTCCACACTTCTCTGCAGGCGAGCTACATGGTCTACCCTTCCACCGGAACCTAGTTCTTCTACTATCCAATGTCCAAATGCTTTGTGTTATTTTTACTATATGTACACTTGATTACACATACGCTTGATTAATAATCTTTTGATTACTGCCATAGCTTGCCTCTGAAAACAGACTGTCGTCTGTGACTCCCCCTCTTCTTTGTTCTGATTTTGCACTACTCACCCTCTCACCCCAGAGATACTCTGTGTCCTTCTCTACCACAGGACTCTGTAAAAGAGTGGCCTTTGAAAGCTTTCCCTTCTCTGAGTATCATTACCATAATCTGGATTTTCTCTGCCCTTTCTCTTCCAGCAAAAATGTGACTTCTCTCTGTAGTCTTTTACCCCTTCTGGAGAAATTGCAAAATAACGTTATAAGTTATCCATGCTGACATCTTAAAGACCTTCAGTGCCTGCTGACTGTCTTGGCCACTTTGAAGTGGATGAGCACCATTATCCAAGACTGGTTGGGGTGCTCAGTATCGGTGGTGAGCACTGAGCCTTATCTGTGGCTTTGAGGTTCCTCAAAAAACTAAAAATAGAACTACCCTATGACCCAGCAATTGCACTACTAGGTATTTATCCAAGGAATACAGGTGTGTTGTTTCGAAGGGACACAGGGACCCCCATGTTTATAGCAGCACTATCAACAATAACCAAAGTATGGAAAGAGCCCAAATGTCCATCGATGGATGAATGGATAAAGAAGATGTGGTATATATACATACAATGGACTGTTACTCGGCAATCAAAAAGAATGAAATCTTGCCATTTGCAACTACGTGGATGGAACTGGAGGGTATTACGCTAAGGGAAATCAGTCAGTCAGAGAAAGACAAATATCATATGACTTCACTCACATGAGGACTTTAAGAGACAAAACAGATGAACGAAGGGAAGGGAAACAAAAATAATATAAAAACAGGGAGGCGGACAAAACATAAGAGACTCATAAATATGGAGAACAAACAGAGGGTTACTGGAGGGGGTATCGGAGGGGGGATGGTCTAAATGAGTAAGGGGCACTAAGGAATCTACTCCTGAAATCATTGTTGCACTACATGCTAACTAATTTGGATGCAAATTAAAAAAAAGAAAAGAAGATGCAAATCCCATGTATACTCATAAATATTTGGATTCTGAGTCATGGAAACAATGGGTAAGATATTACATGCCAAAAATGTTATTTTTAAAATTCATTCTCAGGGTGCCTGGGTGGCTCAGTCGGTTAAGCATCTAACTTTGGCTCAGGCCATGAGCTTATGGTGTGTGGGTTTGAGCCCTGAGTCTGGCTCTGTGCTGACAGCTCAGAGCCTGGAGCCTGCTTTGGATTCTGTGTCTCCCTCTCTCTGCCCCTCCCCCACTTGAGTGCACCGCCCTACTCTCTCCCTTTCTCTCTCAAAAATAAATAAACTTTGAAAAAATAATAAAATAAAATTCATTCAAAATATGTATTTGGTCCTCCCATGTGCGAGGTCCATTCAAGGTGATGGCAATATGGTGACAAAGACATAGGAGGTCCCTGTTCTCTCAGAGGGTACATTCTGGCATGAGATGGTTCAGATAAAATATGACAAATAACCACCAAAAAATAATAAAATATAGTAAAAAGGGCTATGCAGGTAATTAAAAGAGGTGATGTGTTAGCTATGTTAGAGGATGACTGATTGGACTTCAGGAAAAGTCTCAGCTGATGAGATCTGAATGAAAAGGAGCCAACACTGAGACTACTAAGGAGAAGGCACTTCAGGCAGAGGAAATCCGAGTACAGGGTCCTCAGGCAGGGATATGCTTGGTATATTTGAGTCATAGAAAGAAAACTGACATGGCGGGATCTTGATGGGCAAGGGCCAGCATGACTTGAGTTGAAGTAAGAAAGTTAAGTAGGGTTGGTGCATCAAGTCTTATAAATCAGCAAGTGCTTTAAAACCAGAGAAAAGAGGGTGTCGGGGAGGAGAGTGCAAAGATGCAAAAGCCATTTATGAGAACAAGATCTCCAAAAAGCACTCTTTTCCTGAAAGGAGTTGAAGAAGAGTTCATTGTATCCAGATCTCCCACTGGCACCCAGGGAAAGAGTGGAGCAGGCATATGATACGAAGTGATGTGGTCCGGAGACCAGGACCTGGACCAGAGTCCATCTGTGGAGTTTCCAGAAAGACAATGGCAAGCCTTTTATTAATCAACTCAAATGATTTTTAGTAAAGATAGCTTGCTTTGGGGGAGGGGCAAACCTTACTAGAGCCAAGAGTATTCTTTTTCTTCTTCCTCTCTGTTTCTACTTGTCACCATTTACTTTTCTCCCTCCTCTTTCGGTCCCATCCACTCTCAATAAGGTCATTTGTTTTTACTTCCTATAATTATTAGTGCCTAGCTCTTACTAACCTCATTTACATTCTAATTGTTTAGATGATACAGTTTTCATTTTACTTTCAAATGCCTCTGCTCTGTCCTAAACCTTGTTTAACAATAAACAGTCATTATCATTATCACTGCAAATTAACCACCTTTTGCTTTGTTTTGTTTCAGTTTTCTTGAGGACGTATTGCATTCTTTTCTTCTTCTTCTTTTTTTTTTTTTTTGGTTCTCTAATTGTATTTCTTTCCTGGAGCATTTATTTTTATTAATGTTTATTTTTGAGAGAGTGGGGGAAAGAGGGGACAGAGAGAGAGGAGCCAGAGGATCCAAAGCAGGCCCCGCGCTGACAGCAGAGAGCCTGATGTGAATTCCAGCTTGAGAACTGTGAGATCGTGACCTGAGCCGAAGTTGGATGCTTAACTATCTGAGCCACCCAGGCACCCCTTCCCTGGGACATTTACTTTGTCAATTTCCCATTCTTTCTCTTTCTCTACACATTCCCTCACCAGCAAGCATTATATCTCAAATTGTCTATACAGCTCTCTTGTCCATTGTTAAACCAACACCAACAATCTCTAATAAATCCCCAAAGCTGGCAACTTATACACGTTGCACATTTTATACATCTTCTTGCGTTTTACAGGACCTTCCATTCTCTTCCTCACCTCCTAAACCCATGTGCTGGTTATTTTGTTAGTTTTACTTTTTTTAATATACTGTTAAATCAGGACTCTTTTTAATGTCTCAAATATCTCCCTTTTTCCCTTGAAGGCAAGGAAAACTCTCTGAATCATTGAAGTCCTGATAAGCTCAGTTTTTAAACCAAGACTATTTAAATATCCTTCTTTCTAGATTTTCCTCCAACAGTTTTTCATTTTCTTCCCTTTAGGTTTTGTTTTGTTTTTGTCTTAGAGAGAGAGAGAACATGTGAGCAAGGAAGAGGGGCAGACAGAGAGAGAGAGAATCTTAAGCAGACTCCACACTCAGCATGGAGCCCAATGCAAGGCTCGATCCCATGACCCTGGGATCATGACTTGACCTGAACTCAAAGAGACACACACTCAACCAGCTGAGCCACCTAGGTGCTCCCCTTTTGAAACAAGAAATGTAAATGAATTGAAGGCCCAGTGGATCAAAAATAAGGAGAAATGGATTCAATTAAATAAATGGTTTACATTATCTGGCTGGCAGGTGTAGAAAAAAATTACTTGACTTGGTTTAATTATCTCTAATATATGAAGATAACATGCAAAAAAAAAGTCTATAGGAACGCTTCTACGATGTTACTAAATAATTTATTATCCATTTTCCAGATCACATCACTGTCTTCTAATCATACAGGAACTCAAAAGAAGCACAAATCGTTGACAAGTGTCCAGTTTGAATGTGTGCAGTTGAACATGTGCTCCGCCCCATTCTCCTTTGCTTTTCTCATCTCTCCACTGACCACGTGCTCCTCTTGTTTCAAGGCCATCTGCTTCATTCACATTCACAGATCCCCCGGAGCCCTAGTGTGCCCTTTGTTTTAGCTGTCCCTTGTCTTCTTACCTCACACAGTGAGGTACCAACATCCATTCAATTAGAAAACACAGTTTTAGATTCTGTTGAAGCGAAAGCTTCACCAAAGTTAAACAGACTAGGAAAACCTGATTCAAGGTTATTCATTTTGCACTTCACTCTGCTGAAACAAAGAACAGAAAAATTTTTAGAGCTGGAATGAGGGAGGGATAGTAGGCCCTATGTGTTTGCTAGCTGGATTTATACAAAGGAAAAGACAACTTTCTCCTATCTTCAAACAGCAGGTAGTTGTATAAGTTAGAGCAAGGCACCCACCAAATTTAGGTTCCTCCTCTCCCACAGAAACTGGGAGCTGGGAGTGCTAGCTTCCTTGATGATTAGATTACATTTCAAAGATATGCTGCTAGGTCTTTGAGAAATACAGTGCTGGGTTATAGAACTGGCTAGTGGGCTTTAAAAAGATTTTTAACACAAAGGGGCAAAGAAAGCATTGTAATTCCAAGTTTTCTAAAGTAAATGCTCTATGAAAGGAGCTCAGGGCCTAGGAACAGGAGAAAGACTGAAGTTAGGCAAGCTAAGGACAATTTTAAGGCAGACGTGGTTACTTCATTGTATCCGTGGCTGCATCCAGGAATAAATATCCATGAAGTTAAAGGCACTGGATTAATATGGCCTTAGCTTTAATTGTAACTGTCTCCTAATTCAACGGTCATGTATTCCCTGGAATAAGCTCATTCAACTTCTAAGCCATAACTACTTGGGTGCCTTCTTGGATCACTGCCTGGGCTGGGCTGAGCACCAGGATAATCCTTGCATTATAATTCAATTCAGTACAACTGTCAAGGGAAAACAGTGTTAATTACACTTTCAAAAAAAGAAAAAACCTTCGAGTCTTCGAGTCAACATTATTCTAAATAGAAATTTGTCTTCTCTCTATTTTTATGAATTTCTACATACTCCTGGAAGGTTTTTTTTCCCCCCAAATAAAACTTGACTTCAATTGTTCCTATTCTAAGATACTGGCATCGGAAAATTAAGTTAAAGTGGAACATAGGGACATATGGTGTGAAAGACTCACAGATGTACAAGTGTAGAGCCAGTTTGGTTCAATGTAGCAAATGGCGAACTCAGTTACTTGTTGTGCCAGATTTTAAATACATGCATTGGGCAATGTCGTCTCTTCACTCATTAAGATAGACCTTTCCATTGACACAGTCATCTAGCTCTTGGGGCACAGATTCAGTGGACGTACATCTGGTCACCCATCCAACTGTTTGCACAACCACCCACATCTTTGCGGCCCAGCTCTCTGGAAAAGGAGCAGCCGTCTAACGGGAAGACTCAGGAGTGCACTGACTGATGATAGCCTTCTAGCTTCAGCTAGCACATGGAGGTGGCTGTGTGTCCGATGTCAAAGCCACGAAAGGAAAGAAATCAAAAAGTTTTATTCCCAAGTCTTGTTCAGAAAAATGAGACCTCGAGACTTACCGCTCTCCAATATGTGATATTTTCTCCTCACTTCATGTCTTTCCACAGTCACATCTGTTGGACCAGCACTGCTGTGGATCTCTCGTTGTGTTGTGCCGTTTTGCTGAAATTTTTCCACGTGGAGTGGAATTTGGCAATTTCAACTGTCAATTTTACTCGAAAACATCATTCCTTCATTTATTTACTTGCTTAGGATTTTTATTTATTTATTTATTTATTTATTTTTAATTTAAGTATAAAATTTGTTGTCAAATTTATTTCCATACAACACCCAGTGCTCATCCCAACAGGTGCCCTCCTCAATACCTATCACCCACCCTCCCCTCCCTCCCACCCCCCATCAACCCTCAGTTTGTTCTCAGTTTTTAAGTCTCTTATGGTTTGGCTCTCTCCCTCTCTAACCTCTTTTTTTTTTCTTCCCCTCCCCCATGGACTTCTGTTAAGTTTCTCAGGATCCACATAAGAGTGAAAACATATGGTATCTGTCTTTCTCTGCCTGACTTATTTCACTTAGCATAACACTCTCCAGTTCTACCCACGTTGCTACAAAAGGCCAGATTTCATTCTTTCTCATTGCCATGTAGCATTCCATTGTGTATATAAACCACAATTTCTTTATCCATTCATCAGTTGATGGACATTTAGGCTCTTTCCATAATTTGGCTATTGTTGAGAGTGCTGCTAGAAACATTGGGGTACAAGTGCCTCAATGCATCAGCACTCCTGTATCCCTTGGGTAAAATCCTAGCAGTGCTCTTGCTGGGTCATAGGGTAGATCTATTTTTAATTTTTTGAGGAACCTCCACACTGTTTTCCAGAGCAGCTGCACCAGTTTGCATTCCCACCAACAGTGCAAGAGGGTTCCTGTTTCTCCACATCCTCTCCAGCATCTATAGTCTCCTGATTTGTTCATTTTAGCCACTCTGACCGGCGTGAGGTGGTATCTCAGTGTGGTTTTGATCTGTATTTCCCTGATGAGGAGTGACGTTGAACATCTTTTCATGTGCCTGTTGGCCATCCGGATGTCTTCTTTAGAGAAGACATGTTTTCTGCCGATTTCTTCACTGGATTATTTGTTTTTCGGGTGTGGAGTTTGGTGAGCTCTTTATAGATTTTGGATACTAGCCCTTTGTCCGATATGTCATTTGCAAATATCTTTTCCCGTTCCGTTGGTTGCCTTTTAGTTTTGTTGATTGTTTCCTTTGCTGTGCACAAGCTTTTTATTTTCATGAGGTCCCAATAGTTCATTTTTTCTTTAATTCCCTTGCCTTTGGGGATGTGTCAAGTAAGAAATTGCTGCGGCTGAGGTCAGAAAGGTTTTTTCCTGCTTTCTCCTCTAGGGTCTTGATGGTTTCCTGTCTCACATTCAGGTCCTTTATGCATTTTGAGTTTATTTTTGTGAATGGTGTAAGAAAGTGGTCTAGTTTCATCCTTCTGCACGTTGCTGTCCAGTTCTCCCAGCACCATTTGTTAAAGAGACAGACTGTCTTTTTTCCACTGGATATTCTTTTGTGCTTTGTCAAAGATTAGTTGGCCATACTTTTGTGGGCATAATTCTGGGGTTTCTGTTCTGTTCCGGTCTATGTGTCTTTTTTTGTGCCAATACCATGCTGTCTTGATGATTACAGCTTTGTAGTAGAGGCTAAAGCCTGGGATTGTGATGCCTCCTGCTTTGGTCTTCTTCAAAATTACTTTGGCTATTCAGGGCCTTTTGTGGTTCCATATGAATTTTAGGATTGCTTGTTCTACCTTTGAGAAGAATGCTGGTGCAATTTTGATTGGGATTGCATTGAATGTGTAGATAGCTTTGGGTAGTATTGACATTTTAACAATATTTATTCTTCCCATCCATGAGCATGGAATGTTTTTCCATTTCTTTATATCTTCTTCAATTTCCTTCATAAGCTTTCTATAGTTTTCAGCATACAGATCTTTTACATGTTTGGTTAAGTTTATTCCTAGGTATTTTATGCTTCTTGGTGCAATTGTGAATGGGATCAGTTTCTTTATTTGTCTTTCTGTTGCTTCATTATTAGTGTATAAGAATGCAACTGATTTCTGTACATTGATTTTGTATCCTGCGACTTTGCTGAATTCATGTATCAGTTCTAGAAGACTTTTGGTGGAGTCTATCGGGTTTTCCATGTATAATATCATGTCATCTGCAAAAAGTGAAAGCTTGACTTCATCATTGCCAATTTTGATGCCTTTGATTTCCTTTTGTTGTCTGATTGCTGATGCTAGAACTTCCAACACTATGTTAAACAACAGCAGTGAGAGTGGACATCCCTGTGTGTTCCTGATCTCAGGGGGAAAGCTCTCAGTTTTTCCCCACTGAGGATGATATTAGCTGTGGGCTTTTCATAAATGGCTTTTATGATGTTTAAGTATGTTCCTTCTATCCCGACTTTTTCGAGGGTTTTTATTAAGAAAGGATGCTGAATTTTGTCAAATGCTTTTTCTGCATCGATTGACAGGATCATATGGTTCTTATCTTTTCTTTTATTAATGTGATGTATCACATTGATTGATTTGTGAAACATCATTCCTTTAAAACCTCTTTGACTTTGCCTGAAGCTAAAGCAATCTTCTCTCCCACATCCCCACAGCACTTTGTATATACACCCCCTCCTGGCACTTATCTGCTTTACTCTAATGCTCTGATTGGTTTTCTGTCCCATCTGCTAGATTGTGGGTTCTTCCAAAGCTGGGGACATGTCTTATTCATCTTTCACTTTTTCTTTTTAAGTACCTAGATGAGTATGTATAACGAGAAAGGCTCTCTCTCTAAATGAAGCAGCTGCCCATTGAGCACAGATACTGGACGTGCTCTGGCTTTTGCACCTGTTGTCTCATTTCTTCCAGACACCATTCTTTCAAGGTTTCCATTGCACATGAGGAAAGAGGCTCAGGGATGGTGAGTACTTGCTGGGAAAAGTCAAAAAGAAAGTAGTGGCTTCAGACTTAAAACATAGGATTGTTATTATATTATACAATAAATAATGTGTAATTTATACCAAAATACATAAACAGAAAAGTCAATTTTTTAATTTAATGCATATTGGACATCTGCATAAACTGAAAAAGAATCAGCAAATTTACTTCTCTATTAAATTTTGAATTTTTCCTGTATATGTTCATCCACTTTTGCTAATCACCATTGCGTTTTGCCTCACAAAGACACTGAGTTACAGGAGGTAGGGGAAAAAATGTTAGTTATGGTCTGAATCATTCCTTGATTTTCTTCACATCAATATTGATTTAAAATAACTACTTGAATTAATCCAAGGCTCAATTTTATAAAACTGTACTAAGAGGGTTACACTTGTTTTGTAGAAATCTTTGTGTGTGAATGTGTGTGTATGTGTTTGTGTGCATATGTGTGTTAATGTGTTCAAACACAAGTCAACCGCACACCTTTTTATTTTCAACTTCACTCAAGAGATTAACTCAATCTAACAGAGTATCATCAGTCTTCCAGAGAAGGTAATATCCATGCAGATGGGCTTAAGTGCTTTACATGCTATCATGCGCATTATTTTATTTTAATACGCTTATTTAGATTTGTTTTGATACATAGGTGATAAGAAAAGATATGACTTTAAATATTTAATTTATGCTCAAAATAAAATTACACTCCACAGACTTCCTTCTCCTAAGTCTTTTTGTTTATAAAATTCTGCTTTCACACCATGTCTATAAGGCTTCTAAGGCTTCTGATTGAATAATTGAATTCCCACAATGAGGCAAAGTAGAGAAACAAATCATTCATGCTATTCCATTTGAATATGGATAAGGTATCACCCTGGAAATATATATATATATATTATATAATTATATAAATCATATTATATATATATATAGTAATTATAGAATATATATATTTTCTGTTGTAACAAATCATCACAAATTTAGTGGTTTAAAATGATGCAAATTGATTATGTCACAGTTCTATAGGTCAGAATAATGAATGGGCTGGGCTGTTTCCTCTGTTCTACTTCTCACAAAATCAAAATAAAGTGCCTTTCAAATATTCTTCCTTATATATGTATGTGTTCAAGCTATTCAACTTCCACCATAGTTTCTAGGACTGAGTGTTGATGAATTCACCTGGAATCTCCAACACTATGTCCCCAGCATCTGTAATGAGAGCTTTAATGAATCAATCAGCAAAGCAGATAATGAGAATTAAATAATGTTTTAAGTCTCTCAAAAATATTTTATGCAATTGGTTATAGGCTGATGCTTAAAGAAAAAAAGGAGAAAAATAACTTAAAAGAACCAAAAGTATGAAGGGTTAATGGGTTCTGAGCTCCATATTATTAACTGACCCATTGCAATAAGGGAACTGTTGTAATTATTTCTGAAATAATTTTTTAAATAGTTAGAATACAAGAACAACTGAGAAAATTGTAAGACTTTCCTAAGTATAGTGGAATAAAAAGTTACTTTTATTGTCATTAAAATAAAATACAACAAATTTTCTTGATAGAGAAATCACTCTCATACTCAAAAGATGAATTTTCTTAGTTCCCAGAAAATTTCACTCAATTGTGAATAGATAAAAGGTGGAATGTGCAACAAATAATTGTCACACTTTCAACCTAAAACCACTATAATTATTGTCCCAAGAATTTATAGAAATATCCTCTTCAGGACAGAAGGTTTATCACCCCCATTTTGGGGGAGTACTGACCACCAACAGCTCTGCCCTTGGCAATTATCCTCTCCTGAAGAGAGTCACTGAAAGTTCTGTACCCAATTATGATTCTGTCACCAATTCCAATGTGTGACAGGATAGTTTCCTAAACCACTAAGCAGTTCTCTGACACTGGGAGAGTCCTACTGTCCTACTGTCTACCTGGGAGTAGGGGAGTCCTACTGTCTACCTGGAGATAGCACCAAGTCCCATTGTTTAAAGGCTCAGTCCTACAAGACTAGACTGCCCTCTGGCCCCAGATTGTCACCTGTGCTTCTATTCAACTGGTTATAGGTCAACCAGCTCTGTGGGTTCAATTCATTTGCCAGAGTGGTTCACAGAACTCAGAGAAACATTTTGCTGACTAGATTACTGGTTTATTATGAAGAGATACAACTTAGGAAGAGGCAGATAGAAGAGATGCAAAGAGTGGGGAAAGGGCACCAAGCCTCCATGCCCTTTCTGAGGGAGCCATTCGCCTTGTACCTCCACATGTTCACCAGCCTGGAAGCTCTCCTGAGTAGTTCTCTTGGGTTTTGGGTTTCATTACATAAACATATTAATGAAATCATTGGTCACTGGTGATAGAACTCAATCTCCAGCCTCTCTCTTGTCCCAGAGGTGGTGTTGGTGGTGGTGGGGACAGGGGGGCCTTGAAGTTTCAACTGCGTGTCTGATCATGTGATTACATGATTAGCTCAACTGGCAACCAGTTCCCATCCATAAGCCCAGTCCAAAAGTTGCCTCACTGGCATAACAAAAGACAACTTTAGCTGTCTCATCACAAGAGATTTCAAAGTGGCCCACACCCCACAATGAAAGTCAGTGAGCTCTAATTTTTAGGAAAAGAAAATTTTATAAGAAAAGTTCTTATACCCTTCATTTGCCAAGAACTGTAGTTCTTAAAAGTTTTATGCCTAGAGGTGCCTGGGTGACTCAGTGGGTTGAGCGTCTGACTTTGGCTCAGGTCGTGATCTCACGGTTCATGGCTCAGGTCATGATCCCACGGTTCATGGGTTCGAGCCCCGTGACAGGCTCTGTGCTGACAGCTCATAGCCTGGAGCCTGCTTCAGATTCTGTGTCTCCCTCTCTCTCTGCCCTTCCCTCTTCGTGCTTTGTCTCTCTCTCAAAAATAAACATTAAAATTTTTTTTTAAAGTTTTATGCCTAGATGATGGTCAGATGGAGTGTGAATATTAGATCTTATTTAAAGGTTGTAGCAGGTTTATTATCCACAATCCAGTTTTTCTGGATTCTTATTTTGTAAATTTTTACTATTTCCTGATTGTTTGGGTATTTCCAAAGTAGTGCCTGCATCAGTGTACTTTTCTGACAAGATGTGACAAATAACCCATAAAGATCACATCCTTCAGGCCTTTGGTACTTAGAATTTGAAGTAACAGAGAACCAAGCCCCAAGCCAACATAGACAGGCTGTAGGATCTGCCATTATGACCATAAGTAACAAGTGCAACTACTCCAGGCTTCCAAAATGTTTCCCTTAGTAAACTGGATGAGACGCTGATTTCCATTTTTTTGGTATTTAACATGGCTGTGAGCATCTGGAAAGTAACAGTAGTTTGGTGGAAACTCCCTTTTATAGCAAATGTGCAATGTGGAGGCTGATTTGGGGCAAAAACAATAAGGCAAAGTCATCCAAAGTGAAAAATTAGAATCTCAATTCCTCATTGTCCATAACTATCCCACATGTGTCTTAAGAACCACACACAGGAGAACACTGGCCAAGAAGTCCTGGGATTTTGAACTGCTTGCTATGGTCACTCAACAATGGAGTAAAAGTTGGAATGAAAGCTTGGCATTCCTAATTTCTGATAAACGGTTATAGTCATAAAAATACATCTGGATATGAACCAAAAAGAAGTTGCAAAGGGTGGATTTGTTCTTGGACATTAGAGATAACATCAGAGAAAATCAGGAAAGCAGAAAGGAATGTGATAAATTGAATATATAATCTTAAACATCTTGTAAAAACAAAGGTGTTTCAAGGGGTTAAAGTTTGTGAGATCTTCCTGGGGCAAGGAGATATTCGTTCAGACAGGACAACACGGTTGTATTTGCAAATTGGGGAACAACTTTTGGAACAGACTTGGTGAGGGGAGAGATACAAAGAGAAGAAATCTAACATGAAGGAGGCTGCTGGCCAATTCCCTTCACAAGGAGACTACATCTTTTAGAGGTGGTATAAACATGAATTTCCATTTTAGCAACAGTATTTAAAATACTGAAAGACCTAACATATATCAAGTAGGCCTTTTCATCTCTGGTTTAAGCATAACATCCACTGTGCACACACACATGGAATTAAGTTATAGAAACACATAAATGATAAACATTAAGGACAAGGAAAAGGAGAGTGACACCGAAGTCAAGGGTGGCAGCAAAGGGCACATCTTGCCATTAGTGTCAATTCATCTATGTCCTCCCCTGAGCTCCTCTGGGGTATGGGTCATGGCTCACTCACCGGACATTCACAATAAATATTGTGCTCAGCATCTCAGTCAATGTGTTGTTTTGAAAATAAAATGACCTAGGAAAAAAAGAATTTTAAGAGTGGAAAATCCATTAGCCAGTTATTCAACTACATTCTGGACCAAATTCTACTGGTGCATCAGCAAGGACTATTGAGTTCATTTGTTCCACAAACGCATGCAAAAATGTTCCTGGGGGCACCATGGCAGAAGGTGATGGACAATGCCAAAGTTATAACCATCAAGCTAGTTTAGGAGGCATGATACATTCTCAAGTACTTGCGATACAAGAAACTATATAACAACTTCTGTGTGTGTTCTCAAAGGCAATAAGCCTACAGACAGAATGCCATTACAAATATGTGACCAATCTGCTGGGTAATGGCGTTCTGTGATATACTTGAAATGGATTTAGTAGACATTTTTTATCTTGCAGAAAAAGAACCACAGAATTTCTCATGCATTGTTTTCACTTGAGATGTCTTTAGACTTTCACATAGCTCTAGGCCACGTTAGTCAATATGAAAAAAATGCACTCAAGTTTTGCATGTGTGACAACCACAGGCTATTGAAGGCTTTTATATCGTGCAGATACTCATCCAGGAAATGAGCTGCCAGAATATGTGATGACACTAGAAGTTACATTTTGGAACCCACTTATATGTATGAGTATTTTTTGCAACTATAGAAACCATGTTTTCTTTTAGTGTAAGCAGACACATTTGCAAGCTCAGAAGTATCTCATGCCCATTCAATTGGTCCAAGTACATTGCAAGACAAGCAGCTCAAAACTTTCCCTCATAGGAAACAGGCAATCTAACCATATAAATAATTCAAGTGACCAGTTTGCCTCTCTTCCTTATCAAGAGTTCTGACCTGTTGGCTGAGAACTGTCAACTTGAAGTATATAATGGCTTTTATAGTTACAGCCAGACAGACATCATCTAACATTTGATGGGCGTCTGCTAGATGCCAGTCACATTGAGCAAGTTATGAAGGGTCATTTCTTGCTCTGCCCAAAATATGGATGAGGAGGCCCATATCACTTATTTACATATGTTCAAAATTAATGGTATATTCTTTGTAATTTTTAGTTAAATTTTGTAAATTTTAAATGCAAAATTATATCTCTTCTGGTGATTCAAAATTCTTATTACATTTAGTCAAATCATCACGATTATAAAGGATATGATACCTACCAAATAGTTATGCAAAATACATTTCATAAATGAACTTTAGATATTCTGTATTAAAGTAAGACTTCACATTTGTAACCACTACCTTTCAACACTGTACTGAGCCTTACCAATACAATAAGACTAGGAAAAAAATGAAGTAAGCAATATACATATTGAAAACAAAAAGATACTTTTTTTCATCATTTTTTTAACAGAGAAATGTTGGATGTCCCATCTACTACAGAGATCTACTACAGAGATCAAGGGACTAAGAAACAGTCGGGAGGAGCTAAAGAATGCTATAAATTAGCTGCAAAATAAAATGGATGTGACCACAGCTCGGATTGAAGAGGCAGAGGAGAGAATGGGTGAATTAGAAGATAAAATTATGGAAAATGAGGAAGCTGAGAAAAACAGAGATTAAAAAAATCCAGGAGTATGAAGAGAGAATTAGAGAACTAAGTGACACAATTAAACATAATAATATACACATAATTGGGATTCCAGAAGAGAAAGAGAGAGGGAAAGGTGCTGAAGGTGTACTTGAAGAAATCATAGCTGAGAACTTCCCTATGTGGGGAAGGAAAAAGGCATTGAAATCCAAGAGGCACAGAGAACTCCCTTCAGAGGTAACTTGAATCGATCTTTTGCACGACATATCATAGTGAAACTGGCAAAATACAAGGATAAAGAGAAAATTCTGAAAGCAGCTAGGGATAAACATGCTCTAACATATAAAGGGAGACCGATAAGACTAGTGACGGATCTATCTACTGAAATTTGGCAGGCCAGAAAGGAATGGCAGGAAATCTTCAATGTAGGGAACAGAAAAAATATGCAGCTGAAAATCTTTTATCCAGCAAGTCTGTCACTTAGAATAGAAGGAGAGATCAAGGTCTTCCCAAACAAACAAAAACTGAAGGAATTCATCACCACTAAACCAGCCCTACAAGAGATCCTAAGGGGGATTCTGTGAGTGAAATGTTGCAAGGACCACAAAGTACCAGAGACATCACTACAAGCAGGAAACCTACAGACATCACAATGACTCTAAACCCATATCGTTCTATAATAACACTGAATGTAAATGGACTAAATGCTCCAACCAAAAGACACAGGATAACAGAATGGATAAAAAAAAACAAGACCTATCTATTTGCTGTCTACAAGAGACTCATTTTAGACCTGAGGACACCTTCAGATTGAAAGTGAGGAGTTGGAGAACCATCTATCATGCCACTGGAAGTCAAAAGAAAGCTGGAGTAGCCATCCTTATATCAGACAAACTAGACTTTAAATTAAAGGCTGTAACAAGAGATGAAGAAGGGCTTTATATAATAATCATAGGGTCTATCCATCAGGAAGAGCTAACAATTATAAATGTCTATGTGCCAAATTCGGGAGCCCCCAAATATATAAAACAATTACAAACATAAGCAACCTTATTGATAAGAATGTGGTAATTGCAAGGGACTTTAATACTCCACTTACAACAATGGATAGATCATCTAGACACAGGATCAATAAAGAAACAAAGGCCCTGAATGATACATTGGATCAGATGGACTTGACAGATATATTTAGAACTCTGCATCCCAAAGCAACAGAATATACTTTCTTCTCGAGTGCACATGGAACATTCTCCAAGATAGATCACATACTGGGTCACAAAACAGCCCTTCTTAAGTATACAAGAATTGAGATCATACCATGCATACTTTCAGACCACAATGCTATGAAGCTTGATATCAACCACAGGAAAAAGTCTGAAAAACCTCCAAAAGCATGGAGGTTAAAGAACACCCTACTAACGAATGAGTGGGTCAACCAGGCAATTAGAGAAGAAATTAAGAAATATATGGAAACAAATGAAAATGAAAATACAACAATACAAACCCTTTGGGATGCAGTGAAGGCAGTCCTGAGAGGAAAATACATTGCAATCCAGGCCTATCTCAAGAAACAAGAAAAATCCCAAATACAAAATCTAACAGCACAACTAAAGGAAATAGAAGCAGAACAGCAAAGACACCCCAAACCCTGCAGAAGAAGAGAAATAATAAAGATCAGAGCATAAATAAACAATATAGAATCTAAAAAAACTGTAGAGCAGATCAATGAAACCAAGAGTTGGTTTTTTGAAAACATAAACAAAATTGATAAACCTCTAGCCAGGCTTCTCAAAAAGAAAAGAGAGATGACCTAAATAGATAAAATCATGAATGAAAATGGAATTATTACAACCAATCCCTCAGAAATACAATCAATTATCAGGGAATACTATGAAAAATTATATGCCAACAAACTGGACAACCTGGAAGAAATGGACAAATTCCTAAAAACCCACACACTTCCAAAACTCAAACAGGGAGAAATAGAAAGCTTGAACAGACATGTAACCAGCAAAGAAATTGAATCGGTTATCAAAAATCTCCCAACAAATAACAGTCCAGGACCAGATGGCTTCCCAGGGAAATTCTACCAGACATTTAAAGCAGAAATAATGCCTATCCTTCTCAAGCTATTCCAAAAAATAGAAAGGGAAGGAAAACTTCCAGACTCATTCTATGAAGCCAGAATTACTTTGATTCCTAAACCAGACAGAGACCCAGTAAAAAAAGAGAACTATAGGCCAATATCCCTGATGAATATGGATGCAAAATTTCTCAATAAGATACTAGCAAATCGAATTCAACAGCCTATAAAAAAGAATTATTCACCATGATCAAGTGGGATTCATTCCTGGGCTGCAGGGCTGCTTCAACATGCACAAATCAATCAATGTGATACATCACATTAATAAAAGAAAAGATAAGAACCATATGATCCTGTCAATCGATGCAGAAAAAGCATTTGACAAAATTCAGCATCCTTTCTTAATAAAAACCCTCCAGAAAGTCGGGATAGAAGGAACCTACTTACACATCACAAAAGCCATTTATGAAAAGCCCACAGCTAATATCATCCTCAGTGGGGAAAAACTGAGAGCTTTTTCCCTGAGATCAGGAACACGACAAGGATGTCCACTCTCACCGCTGTTGTTTAACATAGTGTTGGAAGTGCTAGCATCAGCAATCAGACAACAAAAGGAAATCAAAGGCATCAAAATTGGCAATGATGAAGTCAAACTTTCGCTTTTTGCAGATGACATGATATTATACATGGAAAACCCAACAGACTCCACCAAAAGTCTGCTAGAATGGATACATGAATTCAGCAAAGTCGCAGGATACAAAATCAATGTACAGAAGTCAGTTGCATTCTTATACACTAATAATGAAGCAACAGAAAGACAAATAAAGAATCTGATCCCATTCACAATTGCACCAAGAAGCATAAAATACCTAGGAATAAACCTAACCAAAGATGCATAAGATCTGTATGCTGAAAACTACAGAAACCTTATGAAAGAAATGGAAGAAGATATAAAGAAATGGAAAAACATTCCATGCTCATGGATGGGAAGAATAAATATTGTTAAAATGTCAATACTACCCAAAGCTATCTACACATTTAATGCAATCCCAATCAAAATTGCACCAGCATTCTTCTCAAAGGTAGAACAAGCAATCCTAAAATTCATATGGAACCACAAAAGGCCCTGAATAGCCAAAGTAATTTTGAAGAAGAAGACCAAAGCAGGAGGCATCACAATCCCAGACTTTAGCCTCTACTACAAAGCTGTAATCTTCAAGACAGCATGGTATTGGCACAAAAAAAGACACATAGACCAATGGAACAGAATAGAAACCCCAGAATTATACCCACAAAAGTATGGCCAACTAATCTTTGACAAAGCACGAAAGAATATCCAATGGAAAAAAGACAGTCTGTCTCTTTAACAAATGGTGCTGGGAGAACTGGACAGCAATGTGCAGAAGGATGAAACTAGACCACTTTCTTACACCATTCACAAAAATAAACTCAAAAGGCATAAAGGACCTGAATATGAGACAGGAAACCATCAAGACCCTAGAGGAGAAAGCAGGAAAAAACCTTTCTGACCTCAGCCGCAGCAATTTCTTACTTGACACATCCCCAAGGGCAAGGGAATTAAAAGCAAAAATGAACTATTGGGACCTCATGAAAATAAAAAGCTTCTGCACAGCAAAGGAAACAATCAACAAAACTAAAAGGCAACCAACGGAATGGGAAAAGATATTTGCAAATGACATATCGGACAAAGGGCTAGTATCCAAAATCTATAAAGAGCTCACCAAACTCCACACCCGAAAAACAAATATTCCAGTGAAGAAACGGGCAGAAAACATGAATAGACACTTCTCTAAAGAAGACATCCGGATGGCCAACAGGCACATGAAAAAGATGTTCAACGTCACTCCTCATCAGGGAAATACAAATCAAAACCACACTCAGGTATCACCTCCCGCCAGTCAGAGTGGCCAAAATGAACAAATCAGGAGACTATAGATGCTGGAGAGGATGTGGAGAAAAGGGAACCCTCTTGTACTGTTGGTGGGAATGCAAACTGGTGCAGCTGCTCTGGAAAACAGTGTGGAGGTTCCTCAAAAAATTAAAAATAGATCTACCCTATGACCCAGCAATAGCACTGCTAGGAATTGACCCAAAGGATACAGGAGTGCTGATGCATTGAGGCACCTGTACCCCAATGTTTCTAGCAGCACTCTCAACAATAGCCAAATTATGGAAAGAGCCTAAATGTCCATCAACTGATGAATGGATAAAGAAATTGTGGTTTATATGCACAATGGAATACTATGTGGCAGTGAGAAAGAATGAAATATGGCCTTTTGTAGCCACGTGGATGGAACTGGAGAGTGTTATGCTAAGTGAAATATGTCAGGCAGAGAAAGACAGATACCATATGTTTTCACTCTTTTGTGGATCCTGAGAAACTTAACAGAAGTCCATGGGGGAGGGGAAGAAAAAAAAAGAGGGAGAGAGCCAAACCATAAGAGACTCTTAAAAACTGAGAACAGGGGCGCCTGGGTGGCGCAGTCGGTTAAGCGTCCGACTTCAGCCAGGTCACGATCTCGCGGTCCGTGAGTTCGAGCCCCGTGTCAGGCTCTGGGCTGATGGTTCAGAGCCTGGAGCCTGTTTCCGTTTCTGTGTCTCTCCCTCTCTCTGCCCCTCACCCGTTCATGCTCTGTCTCTCTCTGTCCCCAAAATAAATAAACGTTGAAAAAAAAAAATTTAAAAAACTGAGAACAAACTGAGGATTGATGGAGGGTGGGAGGGAGGGGAGGGTGGGTGATGGGTATTGAGGAGGGCAACTGTTGGGATGAGCTCTGGGTGTTGTATGGAAACCCATTTGACAATAAATTTCATATTAAAAAAATAAATAAGTAAACACGTTTAATTTAGCATTTAGATTTTTTTGAAGCACCAAACACTTGATCACATTTTGTATGTCATCAAAAATTATCATTTTAAATAATTTACAAGTTACAACCATAAATATACATCAGTTTGAAGCTATTAATGCAAATATAGTCATTTTCAACTATAGTTTTTTATATTTTTCTTTTTTTTAAGTTTATTCATTTATTTTGAGAGAAAGTGTGCATGCAAGCAGGGGAGGGGGCAAAAAGAGAGAGGGAGAGAGAGAATCTCAAGCAGCCTCCTCACCGTCAGTCCAGAGCCTACAGAGGGCTTGAACCCACAAACTGTAAGATCATGACCTGATTGGAAATCAAGAGTCAGATGCTCAACCAACTGAGCCACCCAGGCGCCCAAATTTACAACTATAGTTTTATATAAAGCTATAGTTTGATTTAAAGCTAGGAGCAAATTGTGGTTATCAATACAAAACACTGTACATATAATCTGTAGTGATTTCTCTCTACTCAACAAAATACGACTTTCCACTATCTTAGAAAAAGTAAGTTGGAACACATTTGATAAATAACATACAAGGCAATACTTCATTTGCATCACATATAGGAAGAAATGTGTTTAAACATTTATTATAGGTTTCTCACGAAATAGAAAGGCTTTAAAGACCATCTGTTTTCTACTACTATCATGTAAATTTAGTACCAAAATCGATACATAGATTTCCCTGCACTCATGTTCCTCCCACTAACTCAGGGCAAAATTCAGAGTAGATTAATTAATTGTGAGGTTAATTATACTTTTAAAAATTTGTTGCTCATGTAGTTACCCAATACACCAAACACAAGTGAGTTGGTTTTAGAATCAGTCTATTTTAAACCTCTGACCATATTTTGGTTAAAGCCAAAGACTTTTGATCTCTAAGATCCTTTATTTTAGTAGAAATAGCTTATCTGGACTTACAGGTAGTTTAAAGGGGGCGTCGTATTTTGTAATAATTGAACGTTCATCATCTGAAAGCCAAGTGTATACAGTATTATTTTGGATCATACCAGTATAGGAATCAATGACTTGGCCGCGTTAGACTTTCATTGGACAGTCTCAGCGCGCCCCCTATGGTACTGTGGTTAAAACATGAAGTAACTAAAATGAAATAACACAGAATTAACTTTCTCTAGTATCACTTGTCACACTCTTTCACTCAACGAAAAAGGTAAGTGAAAACCTGACATTTTATTTGGTTCAGTGGATCTATGGATGAACAGTTATTTTCATATTGGAGAGGCTCCACTGTGAAATAAGCCCGCACACATCGTCTAAACTGACTTTTTTCTTTTTCTTTCTTTTTTCTTTCTTTTTTTTTTTTTTTTTACTACACAATCAATATTTTCCACTACCATCACAAAGTTTTTCCTCCCGTTTTCTTCTTCCTCCCTGTGTGTGTGTGTGTGTGTGTGTGTGCCCGGATGTGTCAGCGTGAGCCCAGCGCGCCTCGGTCTCCGTCTCCCTAAAGCCTCGCCGCGAGGCTCCGGGAAGCAGGTGCCGCGGGGCACGGACTCTTACCTGGGCTCCGACGAGAAGGCAACCTCCGAGCAGCAGCCACCCCCAGACGTGGGGCGAGGCTCCCGGCCCGGCCATGCCCGGACCAGCCCGAGCGAGAAGACGGACGCTCACCCCGGAGCCCGGAGAGGCTCCCCACTCGCAACTTGGCCAACGCGGGGCAAACTTGTGGCCGGGAGCGCGGCGCAGCTGGGGCGGCGGGAGCGCGTCTCGGATCCCCGTCCTGCGCGCCGCCGCCCGCGCCTCGGTCGGGTCTGCCGGGGAGAGCGGCTCGGCTCCCGGCCTTGACTCACCGCCCCGCGAGGCCCGCGTGGGAGAGGGGGGCGCTCTCGGACCACCACCCCCCCCCCCGCCCCCGATCCCGGCGCGCCCCGCGTGGAGGCAGGAGGGGCGGGGGGACGCTCGCGCTCCTCCTCAAAGTCTCTGCGTCCCGCAGCCCAGAGGACCCGAGGGCCTCGGACCCTGGGCGCTGCTGCCGCCACCCGCAGCTCCCGCCGTCTCTACTTCTGTCCACTCTACCCGCTTCCAACCCGCTGTCTCTTGGGGCGCCCTGGGTCCTCGGGGAGTGGTCTCAAAGTTCCCTGCTGTCCAGAAGAGCCACCAGCCAAGGCAGGCCCTGGGTAGTGTGGTGTGCGACACCTGTGTGCTAAGCACTGTCCACAACCCTCTCAAGTTCTCTGATTGCCTCCATCTCAAAATACATCAGCACCTCAATATTTATAGAGACATGTCGATTTGCCGCCTAGAATACTGAACTCATGATGTAGAAACTTAAATTTCTTACACCTATTGAAGAAAAATTTTAGCTCGATATGAAAATACGAATTTTTAATCATTGGTGGATGATGCTTCAGTCTATGAAATTTAGGAACGAGCTTCTGTTGCCTTTATTGCAACATTTCACTGTGTGATCCATATTTATTTATCCCCCTAAAGGAAGCTGTACAAAATGCCTCGGATACACTGATTAACATTGTGCAGTATATACATGCAAATTATCCCTAGTTTATGCAGTTATTGAAAAATAGAAGATGATTTATTTAATGGTCTTGTGTTATTTGCCAATATTCATTAGTTAACTTTAGAAGAGTTATACAAAATTTGTTTGAAACAAAAAGAATCCTTGACAAATATTCAATATTCAAAGGCCAAAAATACAGTAATGTAACTTATTCTCTCACTGCTACCACACTACAGATAAACAAGCTAAATTTGAAGCTCCAAGGAAAGTAAAAGCTTATTTTTGACTTCTTAAAGAGGCCCCCAAATTTATAGTGAGTTTAAAATAGCTTAATACAAATCAGTACAAATAATTTTAAACAATTTCTAACATTAGTATATAGAAGATCTTAATTTTATCAGCAGTATTATGTAAACTTGCTGCAAAACCTGCAAGATAAGTTGGAAGACTGCTTTGCTATATACAAAATTTAAAATTGCTTTGCAATTTATTCAATGCTCCTTCATTTCAATATTAATAATACCATGTTGGTGTAAGAATTAGGGGATTTACTTAATACGCACAAATTAAAATGTATTTCTGTTGCAAATATAGTATTTAAGCTGAGATGTGCTATAAGCATTACATACCAACTTTATGTAATATGATAATACAACAACAAAAAGAATATACAGTGTCTCACTATTATATTTTATATCATTGTTATTGATAAACATCGGACTAAATTAGATATATTCTTTTTTTAATGTTTATTTATTTTTGAGAGAGAGAGAGGGAGACACAGAATCTGAAGCAGGCTCCAGGCTCTGAGCTGTCAGCACACAGCCTTACGTGAGACTCAAACTCACACACCATGAGATCATGACCTGAGCCAAAGTTGGATGCTTAACCAACTAAGCCACCCAGGCACCCTGAAATTAAATATATTCTTAAAATCACCTGTTCTTCATTACTTTTAAATTGCATATATGGACCATATTATATTTGTTTTGGACAAAACTGTTCTAGAATAAAACTTAAGTTACCTCATACCCTTCCCAAAGGATGTGCCCTCTCACCACTTCTTTTTTTTTAATATGAAATTTATTGTCAAATTGGTTTCCATACAGTGCCCAGTGCTCCTCCCAACAGGTGCCCTCCTCAATACTCATCACCCACCGTCCCCTCCCTCTCACCCCCATCAACCCTCAGTTTGTTCTCAGTTTTTAAGAGTCTCTTATGTTTTGATTCCCTCCCTCTCTAACCTTTTTTTTTTTCTTATACCTTCTTACAACGTTTTACTGGAAGTCCTACTTAATATAATAAGACAAGAAAAGAAAATTAAAAGCTTACAGATTGGAAAGAAAAAAAATAAAATTGTCTTTGGTTGCAGATGACATGATTATCTATGTAGAAAAAAAAAACTCCTGGAACTAATAAGTGATTATAGCAGAGTTGCAAGTTATATGGTTAATACACAAACATCAATAACTTTCCTATATGTTAACAATGAAAATGTGGAATTTGAAGTTAAAAGCACACTACCATTTGTATCATCATCAAAAAAAAACACTCAGGTATAAATCTAACATAATATCTATAAGGCATATATGAAGAAAACTACAAATACGGATTTAAAGAAATCAAGGAATAACTAAATAAATGGAAAGATATTTCATGTCCATGGATAAGAAGACAGTAATATCAAGATGTCAGTTCTTCCCAACTCGATCCATAGATTCAGTGCAATTCCGGTCAAAATCCCAGCAAGCTATTTTGTGGATATTGACAAACTGATTCTGAAGTTTATATGGAGAGGCAAAAGACTCAGAATAGCCAACACAACATTGAAGAAGAAGAGAGTTGTAGAACTGACACTCCCCAATTTTAAAACTTACTGTAAAGCTACAGTAATCAAGACAGTGTGGTATGAGTGAAAAAATAAACCAATCAGTGGAATAGGCAGACCAGAAATCGATCCCCTATGTATAATCAACTGATGTTTGACAACGGATCAAGGGTAATACAATGGATCAAAGGTGGTCTTTTCAATAAATGGTGCTCGAACAACTGGACATCCACAGGCAAAAAAGTAAACTAGATTCAGACCTTACACTACTCACAAAAATGTATTCAAAATGGATTGCTTACTTAAATGTAAAACACAAAACTATAAAACTCCTAGAAGATAACATAGGAGAAAATCTAGATAACAGTAGTATTGGCAATGACTTTTTATATGTAACATCAAAGGCATGATCTATGAAAGAAAGAATTGGTAACCTGGACTTCACTAAAGTTTAAAAAATTCTGTTCTGATGACAAGGATATTTACTCTCACTACTGTTGTTCGACATAGTACTGGAAGTCCTAGCCCCAGAAATCAGACAACAAAAAGAAATTAAAGGCATACATATTGGCAAGGAAGATGTCAAACTTTCACTCTTCACAGACAACATGATATTCTACATGGAAACCCAAAAGATTCCACCAAAACAACTTCTAGAACTGATCCATGAATTCAGAAAAGTCACAGAATATATAATCAATGTACAGAAATTGGTTGCATTTCTATACACCAGTAATGAAGCAACACAAAGAGAAATCAAAGAATAGATCCCATTTACAACTGCACTAAAACCCGTGAAATACGTAGGAATAAATTTAACCAAAGAAATAAAAGATCTGTACACTGAAAACCATAGAAAGTTTATGAAAGAAATTGAAGAAGAAATAAAGAAATGGAAAAACATTCCATGTTCATGGATTGGGAGAACAAATACTGCTAAAATGTCTATAATTTCCAAAGCAATCTGCACATTAAATGCAATCCCTATTCTTCACAGAGTTAGAATAAACAATCCTAAAATTTGTATGGAACCAGAAAAGACTCTGAATAGCCAAGTAATGTTGAAAAAGAAAACCAAAGCTGAGGCATCACAATTCCAGACTTCAAATTGTATTACAAAGCTGTAAGCATCAAGACAGCATGGTACTGGCACAAAAACAGACACACAGATCAGTGGAACAGAATAGAGAACCCAGAAATGGACCCACAAATGTATGGCCAACTAATCTTCAACAAACAGGAAAGAATATCCAATGGAAAAAAAATACAGTCTCTTCAGCAAATAATATTAGAAAAACTGGACAGTGACATGCAGAAGAATGAAATTGGATCACTTTCTTACACCATACACAAAAATAAACTCAGAGTGGATGAAAAACCTAAATGTAAGACAGGAAACCATCAAAATCGTAGAGGAGAAAAAAGGTAGCAACTCTTTGACGTCAGTTGCAGCCACTTCTTACTACATATGTCTCTGGATGCAAGAGAAACAAAAGCGGAAATGAACTATTGAGACCTCAACAAGATAAAAAGCTTCACACAGTGAAGGAAACAATTAACAACACTGAAAGGCAACCCATGGAATGGGAGAAGATATTTGCAAATGACATATCAGATAAAAGGTTGATATCCAAAATCCATAAGGAACTTATCAAACTCAACACCCCAAAAAACAAATACTCCAGTGAAGAAATGGGCAAAAGACATGAGTAGACACTTTTCCAAAGAAGACATCCAGATGATTAAGAGACACATGAAAAGATGCTCAATATCACTCATCATCAGGGAAATACAAATCAAAACCACAGAGACTACCTCACACCTATCAGAATGGATAAAATTAACAATTCAGGAAAGAACAGATGTTGGCAAGGATGCAAAGAAAAGGGAACACTTTTGCACTGTTGGTAAGAATGCAAACTGGTGTAGCCACTCTGAAAAACATTATGGAGGTTCCTCAAAAAGTTAAAAATAGAACTACCCTATGACCCAGCAATTGCACTAGGTATTTACCCAAAGGATACAAAAATGCTGATTCAAAGGGGAACATGCATCCCAATGTTTATAGCAACACTATCAACAGTAGCCAAATTATGGAAAGAGCCCAAATGTTCATTAACTGATGAATGGATAAAGAATATGTGGTATACATATGTACAATGGACTATTACTCAAACATAAAAAAGAATGAAATCTTGCCATTCGCAACAATGTGGATGGGACTAGAGTGTATCTAAGAGAAATCAGTCAGGGAAAGACAAATACCATATTATTTCATTTATATGTGGAATTTAAGAAACAAAACAGATGAACATATGGGAAGGGAATGAAAAATAAAATAAGATAAAAACAGAGAGGAGGCAAACCATAAAAGACTCTTAAATATAGAGAACAAACTGAGGGTTGTGGAGGGGAAGAGGGTAGGGGGATGGGCTAAATGGGTAAGGGGCATTAAGGAGGGCATTTGTTGAGATGTGCACTGGATATTATATGTAAGTGATGAGTCACTAAATTCTACTCCTGAAACCAACACTATACTATATGTTAACTAACTTGAATTTAAATATAAAAAAACTTCTATTCTGTGAAAGACAATGTCAAGAATGAAAAGACAAACCTCTAACTTGGAGAAAACTTTTATAAGAGACATATCTAATAAAGGATTATTATCCAAAAAATATACAAAGAACTCTTAAAGGTCAGCAATAAGAAAACAATCCCACTTTAAAAATTGGTCAGAAAACTTATCTACCCTCCCCCAAAAGATATATAGATGGCCATTTATGCATATGCAAAGATGTTCCACATCATATGTCATCAAGGAAATACAAATTAAAACAATGATATACAACTACAAATGGTCCAAATCTAAACCACTGACAACACCAAATACTAGTGATGATATAGAGCAACAGAAATGTTCATTCGTTACTAGTGTGGTGCAAAATGGTACAGATACTTTAGAAGACAATTTAGCAGTTTCTATAATATTAAATATACTTTTACCAAATGATCCAGCTATTGTATTCCTTAGTATTTACTCAAAAGAATTAAAAACTTACATCCACACAGAAACTTGCACACAGATGTTCATAGTAACTTTATTCATAATGCCAAAACTTGGATGCAACCAAGATGTTACTCTGTAGGTGAATGGATAAACTGATATATTCAGACAATGCAATGTTATTCAATATCAAAAAATGAGCTGTCAAACCAGGAAAAAACAAGGAGGAAACTTACAAGCATATTCCTAGGAGAAATAAGCCAATCTAAAAAGGTTACATACTATGTATTTATAAAATATAACATGCTGGAAAAGGCAAAACTATGGAAATAGCAAAAGTATCAGTAGTGGCCAGGGGTAAGGGAGAAGGAAGGAATGAGTAAGTAGAGCACAGAAGATTTTTAGGTCAGTGAAACTACTTAGTATGATACTATAAAGGTAGGTATATGTCATTATAAGTTTATCCAAATCCATAGAATGTACAACACTAAGAGTGAACCCCAACGTAAACTATAGAGTTTGGGTGATAATTATGTGTCAATGCAGGTTCATTAATTATAACAAATGTAGCACTCTGGTGGAAAATGTTGGTAATGGGGGAGGCTATGCATGTGGAGGGGAAGGAGGTATATGGGACACGTCTGTAACCTCCACTCAATTCACTGTGAACCTAAAACTTCTCTAAAAATTAAACTCTATTTATATATTTATTTATTTGTGAGTATATAAACTGATATGCTCTTTACGAGAGAGAGAGGTTGCAAATGAGTGAGGGGGAGATAGAGAGAGAGGGAGAGAAAGAATCCCATGAGGGGCAGAGAGAGACAGAGAGAGGGAGAAGAGATAGATAGGAGAGAAAGAGAAGTAGGGCTCACCCAAAGCAGGCTCATGTTCACCTGAAGTGGGACATGAGTTCACCCAATGGGGGATTGGAAATCACCTGATGTGGGATTTGAACTTATGAACTGTGAGTTCTGGACCTGAGTCAAAGTCAGATGCTTAACTGACTGAGCCACGCAGGAATGCAAAATTAAAGTCTGTTAAAAACATATGTTACATCAGCAGAAATACATATCAAAAACCTAGGTTTGGTATATCCTTTCATTTATTTTCCTTTAAGAAATATATTTACTTTGAGAAAATATTTTTTATAATATTGCTATATGAAAAAAATGACTTATTTCCCAATGTCCTCACTAAAAATAAAGATTTAATGTGTGCACCAAATTGTCCATTATTTTTGTCCAAGTGTATAATGTCCATTTATACATACAGAGATTGATGGATAATGCAGAGTTCTCGTAACTCTTTATCTAGAGTTCTAGTTAATTTGTAAAGGTTTGTAGAAGTCAGTGCAGCACACTGAGACAGTGCTGCTTGTGGTTTAAGAAAAATGAATTAGAAGGCAGAGGCTCTAAGAGACACATAGGCATGTCTACATGGCAAAGTCAGATATTAAAAACTGTAATCTGTTTCCTATCAATCTATGTGCTTTGTTCTGCAAAAAGTTATACTTCCCTCTTATTGACTCACTCGGAAGTATTTACTGTCAAAATATTATTGAAATGAGAAAACTTGCCCCCCATCAGAAAAAGAATAAAGTTTTTCACTATGTCCTTACAGAAACTATCAAGATTCATTTTGCATAGGAGATTAGACATAAAAATTTCTCAGCATTTATTTGACATGCAACTTATGTCTGGTAAATAAAATAAACACCCCTTTAGATTTGTATAGGTAATACTGAAAAGAGCCCCTGATCTCTTCTCAGATCAGTTCCAATTCCTTGAAAGTGTGATATGTCAGAACTGTAGTCTGCAGTATGTCTTGTAAATTGAAAATATATTGATTCACTACTGAAAGGAATTTTTTCATTCTTGTCCCTAAGAAAGCACTTTTACTCCTTTAGCAGCAATATTAGTTCCATCATCACATCTCATTAAGAAATTAAGACAATTACTTTATGGAAGGATAAGTATCACAGAAAAGAGGCCACAAGGCCAAACATATTTCAAGCTCATACATCAGTAAAACTACTTCAAAAAGGTAAAATTTTACCCTGTGTAATCCTCTGGCCAATTCCTGTGATGAATTTTCTTATTGAGCACTGTTACGAATCCAAACATCACTAGATACAAAAGTGCTTATCTTAAGAAAGAAGTCATAAATACTAAGAAGAAAAAGAAAATCTGGATGTGATCCTGAGACACGACACCATTTCAACAAAAGTTAGGTACTTATTGTTTTCTTTTACCTAGTGATTTTTTTTTGGAGTAAAAAGGGTACATGATAAATGAAATCCTACAAGAATGATAGGCCATTTTTTCTTTACGTTTATTCAATATTTCAATATATAATAATGTTGGAGATACTTTGAAAAAACTGTTTGTATCATGTACATAGTGCTTCTGAATTCTCCTGAATTCTGCATAATTCTGTGACTTTGTTATCTCAGGTTGTTCAAGGTTCTTAGGTCTTCCTTTGTTCGTCTTTTGTTTCCCCATATGGACATCTCTACAATCATGTAAGGAACTGAGGTAGCTTATCCAATTGGTAAGTACAACCTGGACCCTGACTTAGAGCATCCCAAAATTAACTTTATTCAAAGTCAAATAATACTAAAGTTTAATCTATTAAGTACATGTCCATCATAAACTGAAAGACAATGCTATGCTAGGCATTGTGGGATAAATCCTACCAAAAGAAAAGTTAATGAAAAGATTACAATTTATATGAAAGAAGATTAATCTTTAGAAATCATTGGTATTAAGTACCATTGGATGATGTGAAAGTTGAAAGGCAGTCTGAATTATGTGACATTTAGAATTGTGTAAAGTATTTTTATGCTCTGTATATTTATTATATTATCATCATACCATTTACTTTTTTGTATTTTTAATCATTTTAGTTTACATTCAACAGAGTCATATTTCAGTATATTATTTTCTCTGTATTTAAGTTTTGTTCACGGTGGCTTGATATTTGAAAACAATGCTCTGGTTAGCAGCAACCTATTCAAATGTATAGATACTTTACTTGTTTATTTTTTTTCAAAGACTTTTGACGTTACAGTACCATGCAGTGATTATAGATGTAAAATTCATGGTTCCAACCTCCCAAACCAAAATAGACCTGTAGTTATTTGAGTATGTAAGCATGAATCCAAGTGGGCAACATGCCCAGAAAATAAGTCAACAGAAACAAAGTCTTCAAATGAATAGCTAGGAAAAACAGGTTTTGAAAAGCTCCTAGTTGAAGATTGGGATGCTGTGCCTTCTGGCCCAATGCTGCTGCACCACATTAAATAATTACCAGTGTGTGGGAGATGAATGGCCTGAACTTGGTCATAATCCCTGCAGTTTTGCAAGGCCAGTTCAGCTGGAAATAAGAAAACTATATTTAAGCAAAAGATATCTTAAAGGCAGATCTATCAAAATCTTTTAATAGTTTTTATAGCCTTATATAAAACAAAAATCACGGTGCTCTTCAATCCTGGATATGACTCCACAATATACTAACTCCTTTCTTACAGCATTTTGGTAAAATACACGGCTATTTGGTTTTTCTAGTCTTATAAATGTAATTTCCTCTCAAATCATAGCATCTTACTTTCTAAGAACAAATTTCATCATTCCAACCCTAAAAGTATGTTATATCATCCATCCAGGAATAATAGATTTTTAAATATATATATTTATCTATTTATCTGTATATCTATATCTATCTATCTATGTATCTGTATATGTATCTCTATATATAGACAGAGATATAACAATAAGGTGCCATAAGTTGCAATAAATGTTTATTAACTGGATAATCTGTCAACATGTGTGTATTACACATATACGTCTGTTAAACAAGTCAAGGTCTCCACTGCCCAAGCCAAGGCTGTCCTGTGGCATGGGACAGAAGTCTACCAACTTGCAAACGTTTTCAATAAACAAAATATGAATGAATGAATAAGAAAGGCATAAGGAGGAAACCTGGAAAAAAATTTCTTTCAAGTCAAAACCCAATACTAACTCCTGATTCCTATATCTATTATGTTGCTCATTCTCAATTAACTGCCTGCCATTCCTAATATGATTTCCCTACCTATCTGTGCCCTGCTTTGTGACAAGGGAGACTGTTCCTTCTGTATTGCCTTACTTGTACTTTCTTCCCAGCTGGCTTCTGGATGAATAGGAGCCACAGGCAGGAGGGTGGGAAAAGAGAAAGCCCAGGGCATTTCTTTCTTTTCACTCCCTTTTTGAACGTAGTCCTTTCGTTGTGACTTAAATAATAATCATTTTTGCTTTTAGAGCTGTAGGTCAGCTGGGGATTGGTTGATTGAGGGTGTGCTTTGCTAGGTGGCCCTGTGTCCTGCACACTGGTTGCCCTCACTTAAGGTTTGGGTAGGTTGGGATTACTGAGTTCCACGTGTTTCTCACCCACTTCAACCAGTTGGTCTGTATTCTCATGGAACTGATAGTCCAGGCACACCAGACAAGCAGGAATGTGTTTAGGGTTTAGGCTCAGAACTAACACATTGCCACTTCCATCACATTTTAGTGAGCAGAGCAAAGCACGTGATCTTTTAGAAGAAAGGCGTGAGGAAACACTCACTTGCACTGGGGAGAGAAACTACAAAGGGCATGGAGGCGGAAAGAGTAAACAATTAGACCTAATGAGTTTCTAGAACTTCCCCTCCCCCCCACTGTTATTGGCAACCAATCTCTTGAGCTGGCTTCTCCATTTGCATGTATTCTACAAAGAGATTTTCATGTATTAACAAAACTTTCAATGAAAATATGTTTTGTGACATTTTCTTTTCAAGGTCCTATTTTTTGTTTAAATAATAATTACCAGAGGAGGGTTTAATTGCTCTACATTTAAAGTGGTAGCAGAATGATTACTCACTACAATTCATTCAAAATTTGTGAATAAAGTACTTTTATATTATAAGAGAAATAAATAAGAAGTTGATGAAATAAATTATGTGATCTTTTCTAATCACTCATGAAATGAGATATTCTTTTTTTTTACACAGATTAATAATAGGAACATGCATAATTCCAGGAGTGATGACCCCCAGAAACATATTTTAATTAAATAATCTAACTTCAACATTTAAATAAAACTGTTTGGACTAGAAGTTATACAAATAGAGTGAAGGAGAAAAAGAAAGTCACATTTCTGAGGACACATTTCTGATCATATATATTTGATATATTCTACACACACACACACATACACACACACGCCTTATAACAGACTGGTAAGGCTCTTTTTATTTCTAGTTCTACTGTAGAAAGGACACTGGGACTCAGAAAGCCCATAAATCACAGAGCTAGTAAGCAGTGGCCCAAGAAATAATATTTCCAGGCAAAATATACATGTGTGGACAAAAAACGCACTATAAATACATTGCCTAATATTTTTGGAAAGAGCTCTGGACTTTGTATACGAAGGTGTAGACTTGCAATTTGAATGTCCTATTTGCTGTGTAAACTTGAGTAGTTACTGACTTCTTCAGGCCTTTTTAAAGTAGTGTTGGGGATTGAGAAGAGAAAACATACCATTTATCACCAAATAAATTCAGAACCAGTTTACAGACACAGACAGGAATTGAGCACATGGAAATCAAGCCATCACCTCTAATGCTGTAAAATTCATGTTAGAGAATATAGCTTCAATCTACTAACTACTGCCAGTGTATACTTTGGATTAGCCCACCTAAGAGAAATTTAGCTCTTTGAGCATACAAATGTATCCAGCTTACTGTTTCCACAAGACCAGCATGAACCACACAAAAGGAGATTGAGACTTCCTCTTCCTACAGAACTATGAGGATTGTTCAGGGAAATATTTATTCCCCAAATGGAAAAGGGATCAATATTTTAAATAAGATGAGACAGTATCACATACGTGCATGATTAGTGATTCTATCTAAAATGAAACTAAGTATTTTTTTCTTCATAATACTAAGTGAAAAAAAATTACTGTCATTCATGCCTCATGAAGCATGATAAAGCCCTGGTGAGATAAGATAAAGGAGCATTTAAAAAATTTTAAATTCCCTTATAAGTGTTCTCATGATGTACAAAAGAGTAGTCTGTGAATTTTAGTCTGTGAATGATATTGGGTGCATTTCTTCATTATGTAACTCCATGAAACTTCTTAAATTTAACTTAGAAATAAATGTTCCTTGGGTCCCTGGTTGGCTCAGTTGGTTCGGCATCTGACTCTTTGCTTCTGCTCAGGTCACGATGTTATGGTTTGTGGGTTAGAGCCTGGTGTTGGGTTCTGCCCTGACAGTGCAAAGCCCGCTTGGGATTCTCTCTCTCTCTCTCTCTCTCTCTCTGCCCCTCCCTGGCTCATTCTCTCTCTCTCTCTCTCTCTCTCTCTCTCTTTCAGAATAAATAAATAAACTTAAAAAAAAAAAAGAAAAGAAATAAATGCTCTTGATGTTAACAGAGGCTGGAGGAAATTAACATTTTAGGGGGAACCTACACTGTGTCAGGGAGACTTGCCCTGTGCTGTTTATTTAATATTTATGACTAAACTATGGGTTAGCTATTACAAAAATCTGTGGCTCATGTAAGATACATAGTGTTCAAGTTTATATTGAGAGCCTACATGAAATCTGGAAAAAATCCAATGGAATGTTGAAATTGATTTAGAATAATTCTGATACTTTTCACTGTGTTAGAATACACTAGATATTTTCTACAAGGAATACTCTATACCATTTATCTCTAAGCTATGCAGTTTGAATCCATTTTAAGTCTCAAAACCTTCTTAAGGTTTTTAAGAATCCATTAAAAATATTAAGCCAAATATTTACTACTATTATTATATTATTATATTGCCTCTTCAATGACTCTGAAAAATGTAAATATATTCCTAAAAGGCAGGTAATAATTTCATACTTGCTCTTTAGTCCCAAAGTTGATTAACCAAAGAACAGGGTCTAAGTGAATCACTGAAAGCCTTGACTATAGAAAAGTTTTGATGATATATCGTCATTCAATTGCATAAATGTGCTTTCAGACGGTTCTCCCTTTGTGTCTCCATATTATAGCCAAAAAAAAAAAAAAGTAGGTGTAAAGAACATTAATACTATACTTGGTTTCATATAAAATGTTTTCCATGGAAACCCAGCAAGGCAGCAACTGTTTTCACTAAATGTCACTTAGGGGCACCTGGGTGGTTCAGTTGGTTAAGCGTGGGACTTCAGCTCAGGTCATGATCTCATGGTCTGTGAGTTCAAGCCCCACGACAGGCTCGTGCTGACAGCTCAGAGCCTGGATCCTGCTTCGGATTCTGTGTCTCCTTCTCCCTGCCCCTCCCCCACTCGTGCTCTGTTTCTCTCTGTGTGTCAAAAATAAATAAACATTAAACAAACAACAAAAAATACAGAACTGGTGAGCTGCAAAGGTGACCTCAGATCCCAGGTGCTTTCACCTGTCCTCAACACCTCCCACCACATTACACCGAGGTACTGCCTTTAAGAATGAAATTTCAACCAGATTTTCACTTAAGAGGAATTTGGAAGGAACAATAAAACTATTTTAATATCTTGGTATTGAGTAGACTATATTTTTTTCTATGTTTCTATAGAGTGATTTTTACTATTTTCCCCCTGGTGCCATTAAAATAGTTTACTATTTAATATGCTCAATCTATTTTTTATTGAGTTGGTGACATGAAAATGGGGAATTATTATTAATTGAAAATGTTTTGCAAGAGAGATCTATGGAGACCAAAACACTCATGTCCAAGGCTGTCAGGGAATGTTAACAGCCCTGATACCTAGCCATTATTGCACATGTCATAAGTTAACATGATGTTTACTCTGGAAAATGTTTATATAAGTTAATTTTCCGTTTAATTAACTAGGATAACTTAAATGGATGCAAAAGAATACACTTTTGATAATATTTCTGGTTTATGAAAATCTTTAATTTCTCTATGATCACAAATTCCCAGAAAAAGTAGGCAATTTGATTAATTCTGAAAGAAAGACTAGTATTTTACCTCTGATTAAAGGTGGAATACATTTCGTACTTTGAGAATTGGCAGCATTTCAGAATAAATATTTTGAATGTTCTGAGGGAATTTTTTTTCCAATTTTCATGAGTGGAATTTCAGGACACAAAATAGCAATCTGTGAGTACAATAAGGCAACGTTTTCTGCTTGAAAGCATGTTCCAACTTTCAATAACTGTTGGACAGAATCCAAAAAGAATAGCTGAGGACATATATCTCAAGAATGCACTGCAGTCTTTATAAATATTTGAAAGGAAGTAGCAACATATTAAAATACTATTGGAGCAAATATAAATTTCCCCTGGTAAATAGTCTTCATATGTGAGACATTATTTTTTTATTGAGTAAATATGTGAAAATGATAGGGGTCAATAAAAAAATCTATAAGTAATAAAACAGGATTCTGCGCATGCATAGTATTTCCAGGATGTTAAACTAGTCAAATATACTAGTCCGTACATTCAGGACTGGAAAGAAAAAAAAAATGAGCTAAAAAAGAAAATCTGGCAGTAATACTTTATTAACTTTTTGTCACTTTCCTGCATTTTTAAGGTTCTCATTTTCTTGTGTGTGAATTTCATGAATTTATAGTGAAAATGCCAGCATATATCTAACCTTTATATATTTGTAGGGTTCTTATTGTTTTTGTTTTTGTTTTCCCAGTATAACATGTGCATGACAGATCTGGGTTTGTGAATTAGTCACCTTTGTAAAATGCTTTGAAATCCGCAGAGTGGTGTAACATAGGAAAAGGAAACATATTTTCATACGACCTGAATTAGCCAGTTCTATCTAAAAAGAGTAGAGTGCTATATCCCAAAGTTGAATTTATAAGCAAAATAAATTAAAACAGCTATCATCTTTTATTAAAAAATGATCTAGATTGTACCAGAGTTCAAGTTGATTGTTGAGTTCAAGTTGAAAGCTATCAATCTTGTCCAGGGGACAAAATTCATTTGCATAATTGAGTAGATTCTTTAAAAGACATTTTCCAGGAAAGGGGATGGGATGGGAGTATATGGCAAGATGGGGAAGGGACAAAAAATGCAGACCAGGGATCCCACATTTATTAAACTTGAATACAACTGAGGCAATCTGCTAACTAATATGAGCTATGGAAACTGCATACTAGATCCCTGAAAATAGCCAAAATATGTAGATGATTCAGATGAAGATTTTCTTTTAGTACTCTTGTTACTTAATTGCCTGTGTGGGTTGAAATGTCAGTCTTAAATATCTAACGAAAAGTCATAGGTACTTTCAAAATCACTTTGCATATTCTGTATGTGTTTCTGTTCATCAATTCTTGTGGTGACATGAAGTTTTCACTGCAAATATACTGAAGGTTTGCAAAAGTATTTAATCTTCAGTTAATGAGGGCCCATGGAGAAAATGACTATTTGTCTCCTTTGAGTTTATTTAAATTTCCAAGAGGGAATTTTAAAGTATATATTGTAATTCAAATAATAACCATTCTAATATAGCATAGATAATAAAATCCCTTCTCAAGATTTCCTAGTTAGTTTTCTTTGTAAGCTTCTTAAACAAATATCTGTTGTAATAAAAAGGGCTGCTATGTCAACTAATAACAGTTAATACTACTCATATAATTTTTGCAAAAAATATAATCATTGTTTCCTATAGTACATTAGAAGCATCATACGGCTAAACTTTAATAGTAAGTACGGTGTGATTTTGCCCAACTGTTAGAATGTATGCTGTCCCAGTACAAACTTCATTTACTACTTTCATTTTTACCACTGTGATAGAGTCTTTCACTTTACAAGGAGCAGGGCATGCCAGGGTCACCAGACAGAGATTTATTAACTGTATCCCAGAAATTAGAGAAATTGAGGAAACCGTTTGAGCCTGTGGAGGACTGGAGGACCACTTGTAACATTCAAGAGACAATGACAACTTGGATGAACAAAAAGTGCTTGTTTGTTTCATCATCCCTTTGAAAGCCAGCTTCCCCTTCCTTCCCACTCCAGTGACTCCACTCTGCTTACAAACCAGCGCCCTGTCAGTTTCTGCCCCAATAACTCATGTTTACATGCAGCTCTTACTTCTGCTGCCCTCTCTAGACATCACAATGTCCAAGAAAGAGGATCAGAATAGATTCTGTAGTCACCATCCAACACAGAGCATTCTTACCAGGTTAGAGTCCTCAAACCATGTCACCTCTTAGGTTGCGAGGCTTGGGTACATCTATCTACACAGCCAATAACCAAAGAGTCATTCTTGAACAGCTCTGAGATATAGACAGATATCCATGAGTGAATTTATCAAGGTGAGATTCTAGTAGGCAAAGATGGCGGCAACTCCAGAAGTATGGTTTAGGGTGGCTTGTTCCCAGGAACATGATCTGTCCTGATGATGCCGCCTCTGAATATGTGTGTCACTGCAACGGGCGGCCCCACAGAAATATGCACCCTTGTCCCATATTCTTGCATGCTGAATTAATATGGCTGGAAGATCTATCCTATTCAGAACATCTATCCTGACTTGTTGCAATCAGTTTTAAGGAGGAAGTTGTGGTTGAATTTTTGAAAATCGTTTGAAGGAATAATAAAAACTACTTTTTATTTCCATGCAGAAAATTTGTATCAAAATCAAACATAAGTATCTGATTTGAGTATAACTCCAATCTGTCTGAGTGATATCTTTGCTTTGACCTTATTTTCTTTATGAATAGAGCAACAAATTAATCCATCGTTTTTGCTACTATTTGGAAAAACATATTCCTTTATTCTGTCAAAGGGCTTGCTTATTATCCAAATTTACAATATAGACATCATTTATTACCACAGTGGAAAATAGTGAAATTACGATGAATTGGAAAAATCTTATATACTAGCATTCCATTCATTTTTAAATAAGCTTTATATTTTAGATAAGTTTCAGGTTTACCGTAAAATTGAGCAGAAGTTGCAGAGATTTCCCATATATCCCCTGCTCCCTCACATGCAAAGCCTCCCCCATTGTCAAAACCCCCAATCAGAGTGGTACATTTTTTACAACTGATGGCTCTACACTGAAACATCGTTATCATCCACAGTCCATAATTTACATTAGGGTTCATTCTTGGTGTACATTCTATAGGCTTGGACAAATGTATAACAGCATATCTGCACAATTATAACATCACATAGAGTATTTTTGTTGCCCTAAAAATTCTCCGCGCTCCACCTGTTCACCCCTTCCCTCTCCCCTGCCCCAGCAACCACTGATATTTATATTGTCTCCATAGTTTTGACTTTTCTACAGTGTCATACAGTTGTAATCGTACAGTATACAGCCTTTTCATATTGTCTTCTTTTGCCTAGTAATATACATTTAAGTTTATTCCATTCATTTGTATTTGATGACGTGGATGAAGAATAATGGCAATTCAACAGCAGAATATTGTGCAATCTCATTTGAGAAATACTGAGAAATAGGCTTTATGATGGTATTCATGTAAAATTTTTAATACGAGACCTAAATAACAAAGGCCATAAGTGATAACAAAGCAGGAACCAAAGTGGACTTCAAAGGGCGTCTCACTGTTTTCTATGGACACAGAAAAAATAATTTACTCAACTGTTTCAGAAATACAGAAAGCAGGCACGCCTAGGTGGCTCAGTCGGTTGAGCGTCCGACTTCAGCTCAGGTCATGATCTTGCAGTTCACGGGTTCAAGCCCTGTGTGGGGCTCTGTGCTGACAGCTCAGAGCCTGGAGCCTGCTTCCGATTCTCTCTCTCTCTCTCTCTCTCTCTCTCTGCTCCTCCCCTGCTTGTGCTCTGTCCCTCTCTGTCTCTTAAAAAATAAAATAAAATGTTTAAAAATTACAGAAAGCCTATCATGCAATCAAACATGTCACAAAATGGCTTCTATATCTGATTGGTAGAAATAAAAATATGTTTAGTGATATTCTGCAAAGTGACCAACATTTGCTTACTTTTATCAAAACTTCACTACTGTTCTGTGATTCTAAAGGGAAAAAAACAAATACGTCTATGCTATAATGACAATTACCAGAACACTTCCCTACTAACGACGTAAGTTGCTGGAGGCTTATGTTACAATCTACTTAGGTTTCCTTCCTTTCCTATAATAATAATGATTTATTTTCATAGAGGAATAAGACATGTACACTTATAGAAATCCTACATGAAGAAATTAAATAATATTTGTGGAGTATCTTAAAAAGATGTAAAGTTGTGGTTTAAATAGCAAGGTGCACTTGAAGTAAAATGGAGCAGTGAATACGAGGCGAATGAATGGTAAGTGCTATTGTTCATGGTAAGTTAGTTCTCGGAAACTTGAACTCACCATTTTTATTACTTAAAGTCATGAGAACAATATTTAAATGTCTGTTTCTCAGCAGCTATAAAAACATTTGACAAGCTAAAACGCTAAAATCTCACATCCCTTTCCATTTGTATATCAAGGCAATAATGTCCCCTAGTTCCCCACCATGCTATTCATTAAACATCTCTATGTAGAGAGATCATGACAATGCCAAGAACTTACGGAAAGGAGACAATTTAGTACAGAAAAAACTTACTATAGAGATGGGAATTTAATGCTGAAAAGTAGACTTAACTTGAGAATCTCTAATTTTTACTAACAATAGAAATTGCTGTCAAAATATGGGACCTTTGGACCTTTTACTTCAAACACGGGAGAAACTATAGCGGAAGACAGAATATGTACGGTCAGTCACTTTATGACAAACGTGAGGCAGTGAGAATGCTTCAACATTTCTTTAAATCATGCGGGATTAATGTGATTTCCATTTGAGCAAAGCAAATCTTGAGCCCTTTGCTTCATACTTTCGGTGATTCTGAAATCTGGGAAGTTTTGACAAAATAAAGATTCTTGGACCTCCATCTCAAACTAAATTCAAAATTTGAGAAGTGAGGAATAGAAATATAAATTTTTAAAATTTCCATGTCAGTTTTTGATGAAGTTGGTACATTAGTAAGAAAAATAAATGGACTTTTGGGGCACCTGCATGGCTTAGTCGGTTAAGCATCTGACTTCAGCTTAGGTCATGAGCTCATGGTTCATGGGTTCGAGCCCCACATCGGGCTCTGTGCTGACAGCTCAGAGCTTGGAACCTGCTTTGGATTCTGTGTCTGCCTCTGCCTCTCCCCCCTCACGCTCTGTCTCTCTCTCTCAAAAATAAATAAACAGTTTTTAAAAAGATTTAAAAAAAAAAGAAGAAATAGACTTCAGAGAAGAAATTATTTTAGCACCTAAAAATTAAATCCACTTATTCCTGCGCTCATTTGAAAGAGCTGTTTGTTATCTGACATGTTTCTTTTCTCTTTTGAGCTTTCCTCTTAATTACTCTGTGTAATCATTTCCAACGTGGAAATTATTGTTCCTAATAAAAACCATGGAAAGAGTAATTAATTGGATTCTGTTTTTCTTTTGTCTATCCAAAAATGACTATTGAGCAGTTGCTGTGTTCCAGGCATTCGGGTCCTGGAGCATATGGTCACAGGCATGTGAATATTAAAGTGTGCTCACAAATCCATAAAGCATAGCTGTGTTATGAGCTGTTTGGGAGAATGCAGCAACCCCAACCTAGTTCACAGAGTCAGAATGCTTCCTCTACCTTTCACAACAAACCTTCTTCGTTAAAGCACAGGGAATATTTATGCCATACTTGTTGGATGTTATCTGAACTAAGCAAATCCAATCAGTTTGATTTATTCTAAGATTAGACTTCCGGAAGATGGCAAGTTTTACTTATTATATTGATCTGTAGTTAATCAAACTAAACACTAATGATTTTAAGCCTTGGTACATGGTTTTACCACCTTTGCCTTTATTATAAAAGGTAATTTGGTCTTATGTATTAGTCATTTGGAATCTGTTATTAACTTTTATGATGTTAATGGTTAAAAGTACAACATGAAAGCATGAATATAAATTCACAGGAATTAGTCTGCAATTAATTAGCTCTAGGACTTACAGTATCGAATGTCAAAGTTGGAGACCAAGGCATTCCTAGTTTTCCTGAAACATTTCTGTAAACTACCTGCTTCACTTAGAAAAGCTTGTTAGAGTATAAAGATAGTGTTAATGGGTAATTTAAAAGACATTAAAAGTACAAGCATTTGTTCTCACTTAACATTTACTATTGAAACTACTGACAATAGATACTATGTCTCAATCAAATCTTAAGAAGAATTCTTTTTCTGGAAATTTTAAACTGGCAGGAAATACCACTTAACATGTCATACTCTTACTTAATAAAATGCCACAAAAGACAGGACTATAACGCGAAGAGTAGATTTTGAGTAAATTTAAAAAATAAATGACAGTTTAATTAGGTATCTTAGTATCCCACATTCGAATCCAAGATGTTTAGTTGCTTAGAATAACTTGACAAAGAAAAACAAGGCTAAAGATGTTGTTTCATTTCTTATCACATTTCAGTGCAGTGTAAAGATTAATAATGTAAAAACTGAAGTCCAACTGTCTATGTTTAAATCCTGGCTCACCAGTTCCTAGCCTTATGACTTCGGGCAAGTTATTTAACCTCTATGCCTCATTTTCCTCATCTGTACAACGGGAACTTGGGACTACCTATCCCATAAGTTTTTTTTTTTTTTTTTTCAAGAATTCAATGAGTAAATACATTGACAGGATTTATTAGCATCCAATATTGACATAGTTAGCACCCAACAAATGCTATCCAAAAAACTGGTTGGGAAGGTTTGTTAGCAAAAGCAAATTTTGTTAGCAGTCACTTAATGGTCTCAGGGGAATTTTTTTTTTAATTTAGATATTATATATTGTTTAATCACTTTCTTTGTTATTCTATGAACACAATCATATATATTCATCACCTAACTTCCATTTTAAAATAATGGAGAAATCAATTTCTCAGAATACTCTGAAACTCTCCTAAAAGTCTTTAAAATTAGCCAGGAAGAAAAAAATTTAAGGTAGACTAACCCTAAACTTTTCAGGGTTACAGACTATGTAAAAATTTCACTCTGCAAGTGTATCAGTGACGTGAAGTTCAGGGTATATAAAGTCCACAGTATGAGTGCACTCGCCAGCTACAGCAGGTGTGTTGGTGTCACAGGGAAGGTAACACCTCTACCAGAATTTCACCAGGATATTCCATCAGACACAAAATGCAAGCAAAGTCAAGCGCATTTCGGTACAGCTTTCCAACCCTCGGGCAAAACAACACGAGCATACATTCCATGGGCCCGTGGAACTAAACATACAAAGAGCATTAACTTCTTTTCTAATCCATTACCGAAGTACCAAAAATTCATTAAAGGGCGCCTGGGTGGCTCAAGCTAAGTGTCTGACTCTTGATTTCCGTTCAGGTCATGATTCTGGGGTCGTGGGATTGAACCCCATGCCCAGGTCTGCGCTGAGGGTGGCGCCTTGCTTAAGAGTCTCTCTTTCTCTTTGCTCCTTTCCCCTGCTCGCATGCTCTCTCTCCCTCAAAGAAAGAGAATTTAATTTAAATTTCTCTAATTTCTTTAATTTAAAAGAAAAAAACTAACTGAATTGTAGGAGGATATTTAAATTATCATTTTTTTTAAATTTAAACAATTTTAGGGGGTGCCTGGGTGGTTTAGTCAGTTAAACGTCTGACTGGCTCAGGTCATAATTTCACAGTTTGTGGGTTAGAGCCCTGCACCCACCCCTGCCAGCGGCTCTGTGCTGACAGCTCAGAACCTGGAGCCTGCTTGGATTCTGTCTCCTTCTCTCTCTGCCCCTTCCCCGCTCATTCTCTCTCTCTCTCTCTCTCTCTCTCAAGTATCAATAAACATTTTTAAAAATTAAAAATAAATAAATAAATAAACTCTCATGTACGTGCAAGAGGGTGCAGGTGCTAAAATATTAAAACAAATTTAGACTATTTTGTGATTTAAACTTACTCACCTTTACTATTAAACGCGTTTCTAAATGCATATACAAGTGGAAGAAAAGCAAAAATCAGCTGCCCTCTCACACCCAGAGACAAACAGTTGTTTGCACACCAACCCATCTCCACACTCCCTTTCCCATCATGCCTCGCCGCACCTCCGCAGCCCAACCCCAGGCATTTGCTCATACAGTAAGACCCTACTCCCTGATATGTCTTCCGTGGGATTTTCATTAACCATAGGCCCTTGAGCAGTAATTTCAAGAGAAGAAATTTCAGACCATGTGCTAGATCCATCTTATTTCTTTCTATAAAGACTTTAATTTGAAATAAAATTTTAATATTTGAAATGCTTCCAGCTTTAACTAAAAACATCTTTTTGAAAATTTCTAGCTTTATTTACACGTGTTCTCGTTGTAAATGTGGTGTTTACATGTGTTGTGCAAGAAGAACACGTTGATTTTTTAAAATTACCTTACCAATTTCAAAATCTGCCGGTTGTGGTAAAACAATTTAAATTAATTAAAAATGATATTCATTTGGAGTCTACTAAGGCTGCCTGACTCCAAAGTCACATATTTTACTTCTACACAATCCTGCTTAAAAATGGCAGAACTTGATTCAACTCCAAAGTGTCCAAGTCTTTAGTCCTAAATTCATTTAATAGGAATTACTACAAATAAATATATGACTCTGATGGAAAATGAATGGAAAACATTAGTTTGTATACCTAACATGAAATCACAGATTTTGCCTGGTATGAAACAACGCATTTTTTATATAAAATTAAAAATTAAAAACCATGCCTATTATAGTTAAAACCCATTCTCATTGTACAACAAAGTCCTTGTCTTTAAATAAAAAAGGAGGGGTGCCTGGGTGGCTTAGTCGGTTAAGCATCCGACTGTGGCTCAGGTCGTGATCTCGCGGTCCGTGAGTTCGAGCCCCGTGTCGGGATCTGTGATGACGGCTCAGAGCCTAGAGCCTGTTTCAGATTCTGTGTCTCCCTCTCTCTGACCCTTCGTCGTTCATGCTCTGTCTCTCCCTGTCTCAAAAATGAATAAAACGTAAAAAAAATAAAAAAAAAATAAAAAAGGATCAGTTGTTCAATCAAAATTTGAACTTTCTGAAGAAAAAGAAACTGTTTTATGAAAAAATAGCAAAATATTTCTTACATAATACATAAGAAACTGTTTATTGCTTATGTATGACATAGTTTATTTTATATGTACTGACTCAAGTACATTTATCACCTATAGACATTCATATTTTCAATATAGTCGTATTTCTGTGGTTGTTGCTTTTGCTACATCTATTAATCTGAGTTCCTGAGAGTTACTTTCTATAAACAACTTTTTAGATAAATGTTTCACGTGTTATTCAATAGTTTGATGATAGTAAAACATCATTAAACCAACATGAAACACAACTTGAGCTTTGTATATCACAGACTGTAAGTATTTGAGAGCTCCCACCCCATTTGTTAAATGACCTTAGCCAAAATGCTTTGCTATTAAATTTTTCCCATAAATACATCATGTTAAGTTTATTAATATTTAAAATTATAGATGACTATCTAAACATTTTGTGTACCTGACACTAAAATTTAGGTATTTAGAAATATTTGAAAGAAAATACAAGATGTCAAACTATTTCAGAAAGGTATCTTCTGCCCTTCCTCTCCCCCACCCCATCACCTAACCTATTCTTTAGAAGATTGTATTTTTGCTTGTCTTAAAATTTTCCTTGATTTATTGAGACTGGACAAAGAAAGTGATTTTTGCCTGGCTCAGACCCTTTGAAAACTATCTGCTTCCAAAGCAGGTGCGCCTTGCCTTACTCCACCATCTAGCCAGCAATTACAACAGAAGATATCCAAGTTTTTCTTCATCAGGCAGATGCGAAGGCCCATCTTTCTCTGTTTGGGCCAACAGACCAAGTAAGTGTGAGGCAGTAAATTAACTCCCTTCGTACTTTTCTGGTAAATCTGCTCTGCAATTTAGGTCTTTTGTTTTTGTTCTCTAATTTAGTTTCAGATGGGATTTCCCAAAGGACAAATGTGAGGGAATATTAGGCCCCAGAGGGTGGCTGATGGACCAAAGCCAAATTCCATTTGTCAGAATAGTCCTCCGTCTGAGTCCGTCGCAGACATGAAGAGAAAATAATATCATTATCCCATCTACAAACTCCAACATAAATATTTGTTGCTAATCGGTGTTATCTCACAAAACTGTTTCTAAAAGAATGCACTGTTCTACTCAAAATATAACTTTAAAATCTTCTCAGTATTTCTTGGGTGATGTCATTACATTTGAGAGTTGGACAGACTGTCAAGATACAGTTCACTGGCCACTTTCATGCCATTAAATGTTAACTAACATCTCCAAGAAAATGTGCTTCTTGGAATTTCCTGTCTTGGTGAAAACTGTGTAGATTTAAAATGCATGAAGATAAAAAATCTTGCAATAGCAATATGGAACAACTTAAGAATGTGAGAAAGGAGTATAGTCTAAGGCACTCGTGATGAAAAGTGCAGAAACAGATACAGAGAGAGTTTCCCCATTCTTGGGATTCATAATACTGACTTAATTTACTTCATCTTTCCTAAACTTATCTGACCATTAAACCTACCACCCTTTAATTTTTCTGAAGGAAAATTAACAGCCCTTTGAACTTTTTTTTCTGGAAAAATTCTCGGGAGAATATTTGGTGACTTGAACCTGTATAAGAATGGTCTATTTATGTAATGGATCTCTGGATAGAGTGAAAGATCCAAAGTAGCTTTGTAGAAGGAGTAGAACTATATAAAGCTGCAAGAATTTTGCTTTCCGGTGTTCTTTTTAAGGAAACATCCCACTTTGATAGAAGCCTTAAGAGCCTTTACACAACTATGAGCCTAACTTTAACCCATAATAATTTTATGCTCACTTTTCCAACAATAAGTATTCACCCTCCTGGGGAGGTGATAAAACGAGCTAGCAAGAGTAAACATGGCATCCCACTTCATACTGGGTTGAGTTACGTTCTTGGTTAAATGGGTTTTGTGGGGAGTTAGTACCTGTTATTTTTCTTCTTTTTTTCACCAGAACATTATCATTATAAAATATGGTGTTTTATTCAAATCACAAGTCATTGTTCTTCCTGAACAAGATGTTGCATCTGATTGTAGGACGTGGAAAAGCAAAATATTAAGCAATGTGGAAAAATAATCACCTTTTGTGAAAGCAGTTTGTTTAAAAAACTGTTGCTGAAAAAACAATTGCAAATTATTTTCTGAATGCTTTTCGGTGACCACTTTTGGACCTACAAAATGGAAATTATTTTCAACTTTCTATCATAGCCTTGATGAGAAATGGATTTTAAAATCATTAATGCTTAAGTAATTTTAATTGCAAACATGGCATAAAAAGGAAAATATTGTATTTAAGGAAAATAAGATTTAAAACATTGGCATACGTAACAGTGTTATAGTAATATTAGTATACCATGGTCTAAAATTACACATAAATATAAAACTCTTACATTTGATGAGTTATACATATCTTTCAGGATACTTCAAGTTTTAGATTTCATAGTTGTATATAAATAATTGTTAACTTCATTTGAATTATTTGCTCATTTATTCTTTATATTAGATAAAAAGTAGAACGGCATGATAATGTAAGGAATACAAATTTGTAAATCATGTAGAAATTTTACAGTGGATTGCTGAATAAAGAAACAAAAACTTATACACACACACACACGTGTGCGTGTGTGTGTGTGTGTGTGTAATTGAAATGCTGATTTTGTTTTGGAAAAAAGTCTAAATTTCAATACTGAATACCATAAATTTCACATGAGGTTATTATTCTTAGCAAACTTGACTTTGGAAGTAAAATCAGAAGTTTCAAAGTGTTAATCTCACAACATTAATACTGAAAACAATGATGTTTAAAGATCTTTATTGGATCTTGAGTTTTCACTTAGAAAGAAAATTCTCACATGAATTAGGAATTAGGATACAAAATGTCCAAGGGAAGTTAAAAGAAACATATATTATGGAATATAGTTAAAGTTCAACATGAGCCATAAATTCAGTTGATTCGCAAAGCCAGTCAACAATTAAACAAGTAGAGTAAAAGCAATGAGGAATACAGACCTTGCCCAAGAGGGTGTCCTGGTTAAGGGGTCACGGGTTCCTTGTTTGGAAGTTCTGGCCAATTGTTTCCTTGCAGGAATTTACCAGAGTTTTGATTTTTCAAAATACTCTAAAAATATAGATTAATATTTATAATTTTCTGGTGTTTAAAGGTTAACAATAGATGGTTGCCTACCCAAAATCCATTCTCCCCTTTCTCCTTCCTAAGAGCATTGGATATCATTCTGAAATCTATTTTTTCTTCCTCCCCCCAACCACACACACACACACTCATGACCCAAGTGCCTTGGAAAAGCTGAAGTTCTGCTCTTGAACTGAGGTTTGATTAGCTTAAGGATTAATTCCATTCCACTCTCAACCAGAAATAAAATAGCACATAAAATACCCTGAAGCAATTATTGGCCGAGCCAACCAGCTGTGTAAACTCAAATATTTAATTACAAAATATTGGGAACTTGATGTGATCGATCTTCCAGCCACTGGTCAACTGACCCTAAATCCACACTATTTCCTGACTTTCTTTTCTGGGCGATAATATTCTTCCCTATTATTTAGGCCAATTTGAAAAATGTTTCTTCCACTTTTACCTAAAATTATCCAAAATGGTTCAACAGATTGAAAAACAACAAGATAGAACAAGTAAGGGCCAAACTTAATCCACAGGCCCTGCAGTTATTATGCCTAAAATATATACAGGCCAACCATGACTCCATTTATATGAAATAATATCTTGGAGACAATTCGATTCATTTGTGTTTTCCCCTTAAAAATCCAAGAACAAAAGTGAAAATGAGCTTAAACTGCCATTATCAGAATGGTTACTTGTAAAAGTCAATAACAATTGCAGAAATGAAATAGGATGTTTTTTTTTTTTTTGTCTTCAGGTTATTATAGCATTTTTATCAAGTAATGATGACAAACTTTTTGGAGTTTGAGTCAGGATTTTATAAACATAGAGCATTCAATCAGCCTGAAAGCCATCACTTTAGCATAAAGAATGTGGCCAACAAGTGGCCACAATGTGGCCAAACATTTGCTGTGAGGGCCTCATCTCAGGTTGACAATTTAAGTACTTTTCAGAGCGAAGTAGCAGTTAGAAAGTACCTTTATGTACTCTAAAGTACCATAGGTAAACTTTTAGTAATGAAATTATAGAGCTTTTTTTTTTAAAATTCTCTTGATAAAGGTTATTTATCCTGATAAATTGAAAAATAAGAGCTGCAAATTTTACAATATCCAACATTATAAAGAATATTTTGTTTCTAAATCTGTTGGATGCGGGGAATTGTGAAGAAGAGCAATAAACTATTGCTGATAAATAAACCGATGCTTTATGACAACATTTCCCTCGTATTTCAGATAAAATTACCCTTCAATGAGTCACAAAACACACGTAATGCTCTGGAGCTGACTGTGTATCAGCAAAAGTAAAAGAGGCAAAAATAATCTTACAGCAAGTCCACAGCTGATGGTATCCAAACTTTTTCAAGACTAGATTACTATAATCTATCTTGATATTATTATCATAGAAATAGAATATGTATCAGTGAAAGTCTAGTCTGGATACAGAAACGTATCTGTTGTTTCAACAGAGAGAGAACTTACTATCAAGAATTATTAACTGGGTGTTATTAGGAAACAAAGGGCAAAAGAAGAACACAATGGTAGCACTTTGGGAATCAGGGCAGAAAGAAGTTAATCGGAGGGAACAAGAGGAACAGTTTGTAATTTTGAAACATAGACGCTTGGATGACAGCTAGAACAAAGCTGAGACTCAGATCTCTGAGGAGGGGGTGCTGTTTGGCTGCTCTTTTGGCCTCAGAACCTTAGATGTGGAGCCAGACATCTGAGGAGAAAGCACCAAAATTGGTGCTGACATTTTTGAGAGGCATAATGAGGCTGGTGCAAGGGGCTGGGAGAAGAGCCAAGTGGGATTAGCTGCTCCTGCTAGAATGAAATGTCACTGTAGCTGCAAGACACGATGCTAAGTGAAATAAGCCAGCCACAGAAAGACAAATAACTTCATGATTCCATTCATATGAGGTATCATCAGGCATTCATTCATTCGCTTGGTTAAGGTGGTTCTCTGCCAGGTTTCTCTACTTTCATTACTTTTTTCTTTATATTTAATGGGTATGTATATTTGCTGAAGATGTTTTCAGACTGTGCAAAGATGCCGTGTCTCAAACTTTGTGCTGGCTAATTTTAGCATCTATCAGTGGGTCTTGACCGCGGCAAGGATTACTGTGGTGGTTTTAATGGTGACTTTCCATTCTCCTCTGTCTCAACCTGCTTGGCGGCCAAGGCCAAACACCACAGACCAGGTGGCGCAAGCAATACTGATGCCCTTTCTCAGGCTTCTGGAGGTTAGAAGTCCCAAATCAAGGCACCAATAGAGTTTGTTCTGTGTCCTCACATGTTCTCTGTGTGAGTATGGAGAGAGAGACATCTCTGGCCTCTTCCTCTTCTAATAGGGACACCAGTTCTATTGGATTAGAGCCCCATCTTTAAAACCTCATATAACCTTAATGACTTCCTATAGACCCCACCTCCAAATGCAGTCACATTGGGTGCTAGGGCTTTGACGTAGGAATTTTAGGGGGACACAATTCAGACCATGGCACCCTCATTCTCTGTACATGAATTAGTAGTACTGTTTTGTAAGGAAGGGGTGTCCTTTCTTATATTTATGTGTCTAAATAGTTATTTATATCATTATGAAATCGGGATATTTATTTTATTCATTTTTATCCCTGTATATGATTCGTGGGAGTGTAGCAAAAATACAAATGCTTAGTAGCCCAACTGTTTCTAGCTTTGGCAGTTGGGAGCTCCAACTCTGTATTTTTGAATTTTAATTTTAGATCTAGGTTTTATCTCTGTTATATTAATCTAGATTATTTTTTATCACTATTACTTCAATAGAAAATATTTAATTTCTAAATCTATCCATTCTGTCTATTTTTTCATTTTTTTTTACTCCAATTTCAGGGTGAGTGCCTAGAATTTCTCCTCCACATAAATGATTACATTGTGTCAGATCAATTTTACTTTTAATGTAGATGTTAAATATAACGTTTTATTTATTTATTTTCTTGAGGGTCTTTTGATGCTTTTAATTATGAGTGAAAGATGCTGTTCTAGGTACTGCATTAATATCTTAATGTAATGAATATTTTTCCCACTCCTTCACAACTGAAGGAAGCAGATTGAAATTATCTTAACCCTATTAAAGGGCTCAAAGCAAGTCTACCTTTTCACAGAAGTGTGATAGGTGGATTTGTGACCCCTCTTGTGCAAAAAATAATTTTGTCCATGACCTAATTCTTCATACCTGTGAATTTGTTACCTTAGGTGGCAAAGGGACTTTTTGCTGATGAAATGAAATTAAACATCTTGATTTATTTGCAACTGGTGACATTTTTCAATATGCTAATTTTTGTACTTGATAATTTGAGTCTGACCTTTGTACTTTTCCTCTATAGTAATAATGTGCTAATTAATATCTAAGGCAGTGTCTAAGTAAATATGACAGTATGTGAGGAAAAATTTAATTCAAATTTAGACAAATTTCATGAGTATCAAGATCATCAAAATTATACCAAACTGACAATAATATACACATTTTGACTAAATATGAGAATCAAATAAATAAATGAGATTTATTTCATATGTGGAAGATAATCAGATAATCTTCCAATTGCTGTAGTAGTAGAAGAGAAAAGAATATCCGCCCCCCCCCCCATAAATCTATCAGGACTTTCCTATGTGTATTCACAATAACCCAGAGTAACTTATAATCATGAAGTCGGAGATATGTATATATTTATATCATGTAAAAGTAGAATTCTAGGGGCGCCTGGGTGGCGCAGTCGGTTAAGCGTCCGACTTCAGCCAGGTCACGATCTCGCAGTCCGTGAGTTCGAGCCCCGCGTCGGGCTCTGGGCTGATGGCTCAGAGCCTGGAGCCTGCTTCCGATTCTGTGTCTCCCTTTCTCTCTGCTCCTGCCCCGTTCATGCTCTGTCTCTCTCTGTCTCAAAAATAAATAAAACGTTAAAAAAAAAAAATTAAAAAAAAAGTAGAATTCTATGTTTGTAAGAATTAGAACAAATAATGTATGTGTGTGTGTGTTTGAAATCTGTGCCCGTGGTAAAAAGATTTCTACTTTGTTGGAAAGACAACACTGTAGTTTAACATTTAGGTGTTATTTAAAATCCTGCCATATTGCTAACATGATCAGAAGTGTTGAACAACTTCTTAAACCTTGCTGGGCTTGAGGTCATTACTGCGATAGAAAAAATAAAAATATATAGCCTTATCTTATAGCACTGTTGTAAATTCCAGTTGAAGTATTTTTTTCCTCAAATTCTAAAATACAATAGAAATTCTAGATAATAACTTTTAGGGTTTTTTTTTTTTTCTGTCACCATTTGTTGAAGAGATTGTCTTTTCTCCACCATATTATTGCCTTTGCTCTTTTGTCAAAGATCAGTTAACTACATTTGTTGGGTCTATTTCTTAGCTCTTTACTTTGTTTTATTGGTCTATTTGTCTATTGTTCATCAATATAACATACCTTGATTATTACAGTTTTATAGTAAATCTTGATATTGCAAATAATCAGTCCTTTGACTTTGTTCTTCTCCCTAAATATTGTGCAGACTATTCTGAGTATTTTATTTTGGACCTCAAAGAATGACTTGGGAAGTATTTCCTCTGATTGTATTTTCTGGAAGAAATGATAGAGAATTGGTGTAACTTCTTCCCGAATCGTTTGGTAGAATTCAACAGTCAGTAAATCTGAGTCTGGGATTTTCTATGTTTGAAGATTAGTAGTTATTTATTCAAGTTTCAAATACGCACAGGCCTATTCACATTGCCTGTTTCTTCTCATGTGAGCTTTCAGTCTTAAAAAACCAGTGCTACAGATCAATTATGAACAAAATATTTTATAAGAAAAAGCATTCAATTTGAAATGTTGAAAAGGTTTATATAGGAGGACATTTTATCCTGCAAGTTTGACAGCTAGTTGCTTTACTGCCATACAACTTCAAGAGACTCTTTTAAAAGAAGCTAGTTCTTTTTGGCCCCCAAAGAATATAAGATGTGATCAAATCTTCTTCAAATAAAAATAAAATCCCATCACACAACCAGTGTAGTGTTTATCATTTAGGCATTTATGCTAGAGAATGGGGGAAACACTAGTGAAGAAAAATAGCAGATACTTCAGCTATCAGCTGAGGTACAAAAGAAAACAAATACAAGCAAGTTTCATAACGAGGGAATGGGAAACAGACAAACTTAACAATTTTAATTTCTTTGATGCTTGTGTATTTGTGGTGATGAGGTTGGCTTTCATCATGTGCTTCCCTCAGCATGCTTTTGAGATTTATACTTACTGTTGTATGTGTCATTATCCAGTTCTCTTTTACACTGAGCATTTTGCCATTTGAATATTTTGCTACATGAGTATATCACAATATGCTTATCCATCCCCTTGTCAATGCTTGCTTCCATGTTTTGGCTCTTAGGCATAACGCTGCCATGAACGCTCTTGTACAAGTCTTTTAGCCACGCGGCTATGCGTTCGTTCTTCTTTGGTTTCTGCGTAAGGATGGCATGACTAGCTCAACTTATATGAAACTGCCAGATAGTTTCCCAAATGCTTGTAAAATCTTACATCAGCAATTCCATCAATGTCATTGTGATACCACATTGTCTTAATTACTCTACCTTCTTTGTCTTTCAAAATTGGATCAACCATTTAAGGTCCTTTGCATTGCCACATAAATATGAATTGTATTTCCATTAGAATCTGAAGTGGTTCCCTGAAACATGGGGGTTCGCTTTTGAGTGTCTAGCTCTGGGAAACCATTTCCACTACTTTGTGAATGGGAAATCAAATAGTAATGCGGATGCACCTCCCTAACTCTAACATCATCGCCAGGGGAAAGACTAAAATTGCGTTTCCTACATGGAAAGCCAAGAGCAGTGTGGTTCTGACTAAAATGCACAGTCCACCGCCCTGAATCCTTCCTCAGTAATTGAAGTCCATTACTGCTGTGCCACAGTCTCCAAATACTCCTAGTCACCACTGTGACTCAGTACTGTGACCCCAACTATTTCAGTGCTGCTAAAAGTCCTTTCCTTCTCATCTTCCACTATGCGCCTCAAACCCTATTCATATTCCTGGAAACACTGTCACCACTGCATGAGCTTTATGTCTTCCAGAGAGAAATTAGGGAAGTAAGATAATTCATTTTAATGGAGGAATAAAATTAAATACATTAAAATGGTTTAATTAATGTCTATAATAAAGACAGAATAGAACAAATGAACTTCTTAAGGATTTAATACGACTCTAAGATAAACTATTTATATTACTATTTTTCCTTATCTGTATTTATTTTTATTTGCTTCAGGCAAAAATATGAATTTAAAACTATCAACGCATAGAAAAGCTTTTCAAAATGGTTCCCTGTGTGGCTGAGCATGTAAAAAGATTTTTGTTTTCCCTTCTAAGAGGCAGTTAGGTGAGAAAATTGATTAACAGAATCTATGAGTGGGAAGAAAGTAGATGTGGTTACTGGAACAAGTCCTTTTAAATATGAATGATCTGATGGGCCCATATAAATCTGTATACCAATACTAAAGATTTTCTACTAATTAGAAAATGAATAAAATTGGGGCGCCTGGGTGGCTCGGTTGGTTAAGCGTCCGACTTCAGCTCAGGTCATGATCTCACCGTCCGTGGGTTCGAACCCCGCGTCGGGCTCTGTGCTGACAGCTCAGAGCCTGGAGCCTGTTTCAGATTCTGTGTCTCCCTCTCTCTGTGACCCTCCCCTGTTCATGCTCTGTCTCCCTCTGTCTCAAAAATAAATAAACGTTAAAAAAAATTTAAAAAAAAAGAAAATGAATAAAATTAATCCAATAAAATACATAACACTTTTAAATAACTTCTCAAAATTGCTGTGAAAATGTTAAATTAGTAGAGTAATTATGTAAGAAGACACGTCGAAGAATTGGCTCCTTTATTCACTTATAAAAAAGACTGCAAAAATATCTTTACTCTTTTGAGAAAATCTAGATATGTGACTGAAGATAGGACCTCTTATTTGGAGAGAAGGCATATCATCCAGGACAGGAATAATAATGAATATAAACCCCATGAGAGCAGAGTGGAGGTTCTTAGAGTAACATATTTTGACGGAAAAGTGGCAAGGGAGTCCCCATCAAACTAATATGATTTCAAAAATTAACTTTTCTATTTGGTGTCAGCCTTCAATGTGTCTCCATTGTCACAACAAAAAACAAAAGACTTGTAAGGCTTGCACACTGACACTCAGGCAGAATGTCATTTGGTTTATTATCTTGCTCACACAATTCAGTAATCACATCTTTGACACAGATGGGGGGAAAAATGCTCCTGGCTTTCATGCAATCTTTCCACTGTGGTTAAGAGAGATTCTAGTGACTTTGACGTTTTATTTTAGGTTTTTTTTTTTTTCCATTTACACTGGAATGGAGGGATAATAAATTGATCTCAGTCAAAATACTTCATCCTTGTCAAATTTTTAGGCTAAGGAAAGTTTCTAAAAAATAACAGAATGACAACCTTGGAAGAGCAAGTTTTTGCTCAGTAAATAAATGTGGGAAATCGTGTTTTCATTACTTTGTATTTTGTTTCTATTTTTCTTATTTAGTGTGTCTCTTGAAGCTATCACCTCATTGAAAGCTCAGAAAGCTGAGAGAATACGAACGCTGCTTTAGTCATATAAAATGTCCTTTGTGGGGAGCTAGGTGGTTCAGTCGGGTAAGCGACCGACTCTTGGTTTCTGCTCATGACATGATTTCACGGTTCGTGAGTTCGAGCCCCATGTCAGGCTCCACACTGAAGGCATGAAGCCTGCTTGGGATTCTCTCTCTCTCCCTCTCTCTGCCCCTCTCCTGCTCACGCTCTTTCTCAAAATAAATAAACTTTAAATATACAAAATGTCCTCTGCTCTTAACAAGTGACGTGAGTTCGTTTACTGATATCCACGCTTTGACCACAGGGCTCAAAGTTCAGGTTCGCATTCAACTGACTTTGATGAACAAAACAGAGTAACACAGAACAGTCTCTGAGCTACCTCATTGAAACCATTCTTATCCTCCTTTGGTTTAAATGGTAACAGCCAGCATTTTTTAAAAGAGGAAAAAGAAAACAGTGAGGAACTGCATGAGGGTTCTGTAGGCAAGGAAATCATATGAGTGGCACCAAAGACAATTTTCCCTTGTTGTCGCCTTGCAGAGGGCACTGGCTTGGCTCGGGCATCTCTCTCAGGATGAATGTGGCTGCTGACATATGTGATATTTCTGGTCGTTCTTGGATTATGGCATGTCTGTTTTAAATTATTACATAGGGGCCTTGTTTAGCCTCCAATTCTAATCTTCTTAAGCAGACTCCATTCCCCATTCAGGATTGGATCCTCCCTCGACTCTCTGGAGCATCCCTCTGTAAGCCTGCCTACTAGAAACAGGACTTTGAACCCTTCTAATCTCTCAGGTCGCTACATCACAAGAGGGAGCTTGCCTTTTAAGCCTCCTTGCCTCCTACCATATACTCAGAAGAGGACTAATGACTCAGTCACTTTATGTAACGTGGAAAATTACATTCCTCTAGCCTGGCCTCCTTCTTTAAAACTTAACACCCTCAATATCTAACTTTGAACATATTCAGTACTGGCTCTTAACTTCTCTCCCAAAGGTATATAACCATAGAAATGTTCTGCTGAGAACTCTCTGCCTCTTTAGGCTACCACTAGTCCCCTTTTCTTCCTTCCACAAAATGGAGACAATCACAAGTAGAACTTCAGATGTTCTGTGAAATACAACTTGAGAACTAATGGATTTGGAAGCATATGGTATTAATCATATTAATCAGTATAAATCAATATTAAATCGTATAAATCAGTATTAAACAGATTTCCTACAGTCTGCAAAATACTCTCTGAAAATTCCCACCACTCTTTTTGTGGGAGGAAAGAAAATCAATCTTGTAAGGTATTTATTTAGTTAGTTAATTTCTATTTCTATTTCTATTTCTATTTCTATTTCTATTTCTATTTCTATTTCTATTTCTATTTCTAACTATTTCATACAATGGTGAATAGCTAATAGACACCAGAAAGTATATGTATAATTCTTGGACTTTGTCTCTGTGAACGTTGGGTTCTCGTCTCTATAGCCAGCACTTTCCTTTTGATTTTTAATTTAAATTAAATTAAATTCGCTTTCAAATCTGCAGCTTGAAGAGGAACAAGAAATCTGTGTGCTGCTCTAGCAGAGTCAACTGACATCAACATCTATCAATCATAACAGGATCATTGCCTTCTCAGTATGCCTGGGCTCACTGAATTCTACAGCGTCTCCATGAGGTTGACATCATTATACACTCACATTCCGTAGAAGAGAACAATTTCATGTTAATTAACCTGCCCAAAGCTACATAACTCTCTAAGAACTGAGCCAGGCTTCCAATAAAATCTTCCTGACTTCAAAATGAAGGTTTATAAACCATATTTAATAGGACTCTTCTAATGGGTATTTCTCAGAAAATCAGGGCTGATCTTATAGAGCAGCCACCTGGGTAGAATGTCCCAAAACCCTTCTCCAGAAATATCTCCATCAGGTATCCACACAGAAATCTAAAATTCGTCTTTCAAATTATATTGTTTGGTTTAAAGAATTAGCCCTTATTTTATGTCCCTCTTAGGGGCAGTGTATTAAATCTTACCCACTAATTTGCTCTTTATTCTCACACACCTCTCTTTCTTTCCTCTTTTCTGAAGAAAAAATATCTCTCCTACTTGCCAACAAATATTGCTTTCCTTTCCTCCTTCCTCCAGGGCCATAGATCTTGAAAAAGGCCTCATGGCCGAGCCCTGGCTTCTAAGTCTCTCTTCACTCAGAGGAACGTGGTCTTCATCTATGTCTCACATTGTGTCTATTAAAGTTACAAGTCCCAAGGCTAACACATTATCTAAAAACGCCTCACTCTTATATCTCAAGTTTTCTTTTTACTACCTCCTTCCTTCATGCTTCGTGAGCTACCTCGCTTTAAACGTGGGGTGGTAAATAAAATCACTGAACATTTTCACCTTTTACCTGAAACAACGAGTAATTTAATCCGTTGAATTTAATTTAGCTTTCTAGTGCTGCCAAAACAAAGCATTACAGACCGGGTTTGTAGATGGTTTATAGATGGCCATATGTTTGCCAATGGACTATGTTTGGAGATAGGGTTTCTAAAGAGGTAATTTAGTTCAGATAAGATCATCCGATAACGGCCTAATCCAATATGACTGAAGTCCTTATAAGAAGAGGAAATTTGGACACAAACATACACCAATAAGAATGTGTGAAGACAGGGAGAAGATGGCCATCTTCAAACTGAGAAGAGAGGCTTCAGAAGAGATCAATCTAGCCAACGCCTTACATTCAGATATTCAGCCTCCAGGATTGTGAGGAGAAAAACAAAACAAAACGAAACAAAACAAAACAAACTTGTTTAAACTGCCTGGCTGTGGTACTTTGTTATGGCAGCTCTAGCAAATAGTCCACTGGTCATTTTAACAGAAAGTAGCTTTGGGAAAGTGACACAAGCATAAAACGGATATGAATGAGAGGAAGAATTGTAAGGAAGCCAGAAAATAAGAGAAGCAAATACCTAGATCTTTCAAGTCATATTTATCATATGATGAACCCAAATAGAATAGTGTGTTTCTTGAGTCATCTCTTACACATTCAAGAACCCTATTTAAAAACAGAATATTATACATACCATCATTCGCAAATTGCCAGAAAAGGGAAAAACTATTTAATTTTGTTTTTGGAAAATGTTTTATTATCTGTCATATTTGAAAATGAGTGTCTTAGATATACAAATAATCCACATTTCCCTAAAACATTCTAATTTGGAATAAATGATCATTCAGATTGGGGCTAGTCTGATGTTCTTTTTTACTTTCTTTTTTATAAGTTTATTTATTTTCTTTAGTAATCTCTAGCAGTAGGTTATGATCAAACCAGATACTCTGTTTCCTAAATCAAAAGTAGGCATACATTTTCTGTCACCTGGCCTGATAATAAGACATACAGTAAAAATGAAGATAATTCTGGAAAATCTATGCTATGTGGTTATTGTGGTCATTGTTTAGAGAAAGTCATAGAGATCTACAAATAGGTGAGGGCAAGAGGGAAGTTCATTCAGGCCAATATAAAGCCTATTGACTATGATCAAGGAATAATCCTTTTAGAAATAGAATATGTCACTATCACATAAAGACAAAGTTAAGATCCAGATGTCAGACAAATGTAAAAACACGGGCAAGTTCACCCCAAGCCAGGAAAGCAAAGAAAAAATGTGCATAATAGGCTTATGCATTCAATTTTCCAGGCCAATCAGAAGGGGCCCATGGAAGCTAACAGCCAAGTGCACAGTTTAAACTAAAAATATGTGTAAAAAATATGAATGTACTTTGAATCACAAACTGGGTTCATTCTTTAAGGCTTGGGACATGCATGTCAAGATACAGCAGATGTACAAACTGCCCCATGAGTTTCAATTCCAGAGAAGAAAACAGCTAGTCCCTTGGTGGGTTTTAGCCACTTTTCTGGGAGAGTAAATGACAGCTGGCCAACGATGATGCTTCCAAGACTACAACAGCCTTCCAAAGGTCCCGCTGAGGACAAGAAAAAGCTGGGAAGCTGGGTTTAACCAGGTAGGTAGGCAAAGAGTAATATATAAAGTTACCCTGCTCCAGAACCAACTTCATGCACTTCATAGACTCAAGACAATGACAGAAACATTTGGGAAGATCGTAATTAGGAATACAAATTCCCCATGGCTCAGTCGGTTGAGCATCTGACTTCAGCTCAGGTCATGATCTCACCCTTTGTGAGTTCGAACCCTGCAACGGGCTCTGTGCTGACAGCTTGGAGCCTGCAGCCTGCTTTGGATTCTTGTCTGCTTCTCTCTCTGCCTCTCCCCTGCTTGTGCTCTCTTTCTCTCTCTCTCTCAAAAATAAACAAATTTTGAAAAAACTTAAAAAAAAAAAGGAATACAAATTTCCGGACTCTCTCTAAAAAATTTTAAGGCAAAAAGGAAAGAATAAATATAAGGGTAACAGGATATATAATTCTTTTAGAGAAATGTCTCATTGCTGCTGAGTCTCTCATAAGTCAGCTTCATAAATGTGATAATGATGGGTGGCCGATATCTCCAAAGGTTTCATGAAGATGTAACCAAATTTAAACAAGAATAAAGTAAACCAATTTGGTTTTTTAACCCAATTTGTTTTAAAAAGTAGCTTCATTTCTAATAGGCTACGATTTGTAAACTTTAGCAGATACCAGTTCAATATAACCCACACAATAAACTCATATATTGCATAGATCCTTCCAGTGAATTGAACACCCAATATAGCATGTTATAATTTTTCATAGGGCATGTTAGATAACGATGAAAATAATCAAATAGTTATCTAAAGATAGAAGGTTTTTTGGTTAAATCCCCACAACTGGGTAAGTTTAACACTTAAAGTAAGGATGAGCACCGGGTGTTGTATGGAAACCAATTTGAAAATAAATTATATTTTAAAACATTTAAAAAAAAAACTTAAAGACAAATTGTTGTGATATAATGCTACTCAATCTGCTAAGGTTAGATTTAAATTTTCCCTTTGAAGGGAAGTCAGGTACATTAATCACATTTTTCTCTGATGTTAAATCCTCAATTTGTGTCTTTAGAGTCTGTGACTTATTTCTTTCCAGGTGATAAAATTACTTGATCAATCAAAAGAATAAACCCCCAAATTTAAAAATTAACACCACCTTCTATTGGCAACTTTGGCAGTTGGAAGACTTCCATCAACACCTAAACACAAAGATAAAGAAACAAGCATTTATTTAAAAAAAAAAAAAAAATCCATGTCAGTTAAATCCTTTCCTTTCAACTAAACTCTTTTCAGTTGAATAGGTTTCCAAAAAAAGAGAATGATCAATTTCTTCTTATTCTCTGAAAAGGCCAATCACTGGATTGTATCACGTCCTCACATATTTAAAATGTGTATGATTAGTGTGAGAAGGCAGCACACTCTGTCTGCTTGGGAGATGAAGCGATTCAGAAGTGGGTGATGATTCGTGCGGAGTTAGTGCAAACGTGTGGACACAGCACCTCGTGAGCACTGGAATGTCTATGCATTTCTGTTCCAGACGTTTCCGAGTGATGAATTTATTCTCCCTTCAATGGAGCATATGTCCATATCTAAAAATATGTGAAACACATTGCTTTAATGAAACTTCTATCTATTATTTGTCATATTAACCATCTGTCTCCCACTAGCACCCAAAGCCACAATTCTCTTCGTAAAGGACTGTTTTGACATGTAATACATACTGAATTGCAGACACAGTGGTAAGCAGACACCCTGGAAACACCTGCTCTGACCATCAGCAAGATGGTTAATCCCTTTTAAGAACCTGTTAGCAGCTTATTGATTGTAGAATGAACAGTTCTTTCTCATGAGTATATTCACAGACGTTAGTTTAAAAAAAAAGTCTGAGGGGCGCTTGGGTGGCGCAGTGGGTTAAGCGTCCGACTTCAGCCAGGTCACGATCTCGCGGTCCGGGAGTTCGAGCCCCGCGTCAGGCTCTGGGCTGATGGCTCAGAGCCTGGAGCCTGCTTCCGATTCTGTGTCTCCCTCTCTCTCTGCCCCTCCCCCGTTCATGCTCTGTCTCTCTCTGTCCCAAAAATAAATAAACGTTGAAAAAAACATTTAAAAAAAAGTCTGAACATAGAACTACTAGGCATTTTCAGCTTTTACAATTGCCATACTAAAATGTAAAGTATATTTGTTAGCTTAATTCTGTAACTTCCTAGAGTATTTACACTATCACTCCAGCTCCTGTAAGCTAATAGCCTTAGGGTTCTATCTCCACTTCTGCATGTGGGGAAGCAGGCTCAGCATCATGGGTTTTTGGTGTTTTTTTTTTAATGTTTATTTATTTTGAGAGAAAGAGAGAGAGTGAGATCTTGCATGTGAGCGGGGAAGGGCAGAGAGGGAGAGAGAGAGTCCCAAGCAGGCTCTGTGCTTAGAATAGAGTTCCATGTGGGGCTCAGTCCCACGACCGAGAGATCATGAGCTGACCCAAAATCAAGAGTTGGTGGCTTAACCAACTGAACCACCCAGACACCCCTCAAACTTTATTGTTGTGTATTCTAAATTATTTGGTGTGGAATTAACTGAAATATGTCTGCCATAAAAGAGGATTGTTAGAGAGGAGCTACTGCCTTTTGCCAACTTTGGTTCACTGCATTTCAAGTATCATATAACATTTACATTTTCCGTAGAAAGGAATAAGTAATAATTTATGTCAAAATTCTGAGAAGAGCAGAAAATATGATGATATCGGAAAAACATAAAAGCCATATGGTAACAAGCTGGAAAAAGAAATTCCCAAGAAATAGGGGCTAGAATGTTTATAAAGAAATAGGTAAGCAGGAAGATGATACCGCTTATTGTGGTTTGGGAAATTATTTTGAAGAACATAATTTTAGTGCATTCAAAGATAGTATTTTGATCCAACTTTATAGCTCAGTAAATGGGAAAAACCCATACCTGCAAGTACTCCAGATAATTCTGAATATTGTTAAGTATGCATGAGACACTCAAGTGCCCAAACCACAAAGCCAATTTTTTTCATATCAACTTAATAGCAAATAAACTGGAAGCAAAAATATTTAACTCTTACAGCACTCATATACGGGGTTGAAAGAAGATTTTTGGTTAAGATACGTAGCTTATTTTTCCAATATCAAAAGAAGGGGAAAACTAGATCCCTCTTCTTAGTTCCGAGTCTGAGGTTTTCCTTTAATTCTACAGATGCATTCTGTGTCTCAAGGAGATTCCTAACATTATGTTAGCGTGAATCATGCTCTCTGCTCTCCTAGTTTACCATCTAATGGGAAGCAAAAATAGAGGCAGTTAACAAACAATAGAGTAGCTAACTGGAAGGGGAACAGAGCGGCAAAGACTTTCTATCTCTGTGGGTCACTTAGAGAAGGTTTCACAAAAATAGTTATGCTACTTCTTGTGAAGAGTTACCTAATGCAGGTATTGTGGTGTGGCTCAAGATATGCACCTGCAAAGAGAACAATCTGTGCCTCTGTGTTAAATACACGAGAAGGAAGCACTCATGAGTCTCTTCAATGTTTTCAGTTTAGAATGACCCAATATAGAATGTTTTTATCTTTTTCTCTCATTCGTTCCCACTTAGCATCAGTTGCTGTATTACCTCTAGAAGTGAACAATAGGGCGCTATAACACAACCAATGATTTATCAAAGTCACACTGACTTGTAGAGACTGAAGGACATCGAGAGACCCTAAAAATCTGAGATCATAATAAAATTTCAATATGATGAGAAGTTTACAAATGGGGATGTGTTTACACCTTGAAAAAGAATTAAGTCTCAAATTTTGTGACTCTAAAAACCACCTTGCAAACACAACTTCAACATTGTGGTATTGATTTTATTATTACTTAGAATTTGAATTTTTTTTAGAGAGAGAGAGAGAGAGAGAGTGCACTAGTGGGGGAGAAGGGCAGAGGGAGAGAGAGAGAATCTTAAGCAGCTCCAGGCATAGCGTGGAGCCTGAGATGGGGCTTGATCTTGCGACCTTACGATCATGACCTGAGCCTAAATCAAGGGATAGACACTCAACTGACTGAGCCAACCAGGCGCCCCGTAAAATTTGACTTTTTTATGTGTATTGAAACTACCCCATAATAGCAAGCTATGTATGTACTAATAATTCTTGAGGTTATTAAGATACTATTTATCAGCAGATAATGCACTGGAGTGTTGTTCATTTTCAGGTTAAATACTTAAGGTGCAATAGTGCACAGCATGTGTTCCATATTGTTATATTATTATTAAAATAAATTCTAAGAATATACTTGCTTGGAAAATTCTAATTAGTGTGATTACTATGGAACAGAAAATAATTTATTTTTAAAAACATTTTGGAAAATAATCAATGGCAGCCTAAGAAATTGCCATATGAGTCATTCAATAAAAGAAAATACCTTTCCCTTGAATTCTGAATAATATTATTTGTCCAATTTAAGGGAAGTACATTGAAAATTAGTTGGCAGAGTTTTTCTAAGAAAAACATGATATGGATAAGGCCACATCAATAGAAGCGAAAAGAAAAAATAATCTAAGAGATGCAGACAACCAATTTAGAACCCGTAAAACTGTTTGGAATTTACTCAGAATTCAAATTAGTCTTGCATTTTAGTCCAGGAGTTGTGAATAGTAATAAAGAATAAAGAGTTAACTTGTTATCAATTATTTTCAAGCAAGCAAATACTAAAAAATTATTTATAGACTTGTGTATCTGTAAAGTATTTCCACAAATTGTGTAAATCAAACAACCCCAAAACTCAATGGTGCGCTAGAGGAAGGATTTGTTTCCAGTCGCCTGACTTAAGATCTGCTGGGTTTCAGCTGACTGCATGTTAAATCAAGAAGGCTTGTAGTCAGACTTCAGGATCAGTGTGGGTCTGTTTCATGTGCCTCATTCTCCTGAGACTAACAGGCTACCCAAAACATGTTCTCTTGGTAGTGACAGGTATCTAAGAGACAAAGCACCTTTCGCTGTTCTGCTGTGTCATACACACTAACATCCCACTGGCAAAATAAGTCATGTGGTCATGTTCTACATTAGTGGAATGGGAAAATTTAGCAAAACCTGTGAAATAAAAACAGGCAAAAATAAACACAGAGCCATGGGAGATCCAGATATTGGAGTTTTTAAACATGGACCCTATACTAACTTGGATTAGTATTTTCAAGAATTTAAATGACAAGATAGTGAATTTGAGCACAGAATCATAAACCATAAAAGCAAGCTAAATGGAATGTCCAGAGCTAAAAGCTACGACTAATTAAAATTATGAACTTCAGGACCGCCTGGGTGGCTCAGTCGGTTGAACGTCCGACTTCAGCTCAGGTCACGATCTCACGGTCTGTGAGTTCGAGCCCTGCGTCAGGCTCTGGGCTGATGGCTCAGAGCCTGGAACCTGCTTCCGATTCTGTGTCTCCCTCTCCTTCTGCCCCTCCCCCATTCATGCTCTGTCTCTGTCTCAAAAATAAATAAACATTCAAAAAAATTAAAAAATAAAATAAAATTATGAACTTCATAGATATATTTAACAGTAAATTACCAAACTGGAAGATAGAAAATATACTAAGTAAAGCATGGGAAGTAAAAGGCATGGAAACACACTAGAGATCATAAGAACATTATAGGAAAAGGTAGGTAGGATTAACATATATATTAGAATCACTGAAAGGGAAGAGAGGAATATCTCATGGATCCAGTAGTGAACACCACAGATTCAAGAAGCACTCTGAACTCCAAGCAGGATAAATAAAAAGCAAATTGCATCTGAGAACATCATAGTAAAACTGCTGTAAACCAAGCATTACTGTCCAAGATGCAACAATGAAACCAAAAGTTAATTTCTCACTAGAACACATGGAAGCCAGAAAAGAATGAAATGACATCTTTAAGATGCAAAAAAATACATAATCTAGAATTTGATACAGAGTAAAAACAGCTATCTACATGAAAGTGAAATAAAGACATTTTCAGAAAAACAAGATAATGGAAATCATTGGTAGCAGTTTTTACTAAAAAAGCATTCTTCAGGCATAAAGAAAATGAATTTAGATGCTTAGATGGAAGTCGAGGGCCTCAGGAAAAAAATGAAAAACAGTAACTGTATAATAATATAAATGGATATTGGCTGTACAGGCAACAATATTTTCAGAGTCTGAAACACGTATACAAAAATGTCAAAATGATTTTTAAAATACAAGAGGGAAGCAAACTAAGTTAAACTATTCTAAAGTCCTTGAATTTTGACAGAAGTGGTAAATGGGATAATTTATATTAAATTTCAATAAGACAATGATGCATATTATAACATTCAAGGTAACCACTAAAACAAGAATCAGGATGTAAAACTAAGAAGTTTGTAGAATACGGAGCACTTGGGTGGCTCAGTCGGTTAAGCGTCGGACTTCGGCTCAGGTCAGGATCTCACAGTTCAGTGGGTTCAAGCCCCACGTCGGGCTCTGTGCTGACAGCTCAGAGCCTGGAGCTTGCTTTAGATTCTGTGTCTCCCTCTCTCTCTGCCCCTGTCCCTGCTCATGCTCTGTCTCTCTCTGCCTCTTAAAAATAAATAAAGGTTAAAAAAATTAAAACAAAAGGAAGTTCGTAGAATGGAAATAACAAAAAAACAAAACTTCCAAACACAAGTCAAAAAGAGATAAAAGAAGGGAGAAAGAAGTGAACATAAAATAGGAGGAACAAATATAAAACAATAGTAAAATGTAGTTATAAGCCCGTTATGTCAGCTCTAAGTAGACCAAACATTTCCAATGAGAAAAAGCCTTTGAGCCTGGATTAAAAGGCAAACAAAGATACACTACATAGAAGAAACACCTTATCTATCAGGTTACAGAAAATACGAAGGTCAAAGATTTATCATAATTTATGGTGCTTATAGGCCATTAGTAATGAATAATATTAAAATGAAAATGTGGGGGCACCTGAGTGGCTCAGTCATTTGAGCGTCCGACTTGGACTCAGGTCATGATCTCACGGTCATGAGTTCGAGCCCCATGTCAGGCTCTGTGCTGACAGCTCAGAGCCTGAAACCTGCTGCCGATTCTGTGTCTCCTCCCTCTTCCTCTGCCTCTCCCCCACTCATGCTCTCTCTCTCTCTCTCTCTCTCTCTCTCTCTCTCTTTCTGTCAAGAATAAACATTAAAAAATTTTTTTAAATGAAAGTGTGGAAGATTAACTTCTTAAATATTGATGTTATTTAGTTATTGCTTAATATAGTGGAACTCTTCCTGCAGTTAACTAGGCTAAAAGCACCCAGAGCCTAAAGGGTGGCATGTATTAATTATCAAAAAATACTTTTAGAAAATAATTACACATGGACAAATAAAGTTATTACAAAAATGTTCAATATTTTGAAATACTAAAATAAGTGGATCTGTGAAAATATACAAATATAAGGAAATGCACATGTAATGAGATACATATGCAACCCATTTTAAATAAAGCTGTCTGCTGACACAGAAAGTTGCTTGTTTTTGAGTAAAATCATAAGCTATAAAAAAGTACGTAGAGATTTCTTTCCCCAAATAAATACACACATATACTTTTTTTAATGAGTTGGGAGGATAGCTTTATGAATATCAGAAGTTTTTATCTCTGCTTTTTAAGATTACTGATTACTTAAAATTTTATTTGTAGACTTAAATTTAAATAAGCAAATATATTAAGTTTCTTTCAGATAAGTGTGTAACAAAGTTTGACTTTAATTGCACATTTTCCAATAAAAGCACCAGAGAATATAGAATTTTATAATTAATCTTCCTGAGCTCACTCTTCTTGGTTTGATAATACATCTACATAGTGTGCATATATACATTTATGTACATGTATATGTATATATAATTATATTTATATTTATTTACAAAATTTTACTACACCTGTTTTATTAATATAAAAATTTTAATTGCAAGATAAGCAAATACTCTAATTTATCAGGTCTATCCTTAGTTTTTCTCACATAAAATGCTAACTACCTTAGTCAATGTGTCTGGCTTTCAGATACAAACACCTCCCTACACATATGCATATACACTATCTCTTGACTATTTATGAGAGTAAAAAATGCTTGGTTTAGATGACATTGGTTATTTTTTTAATGTTTACTTATTTTTGAGACAGACAGAGAGAGAGAGAGGGAAACAGAGCATGAGCAGGGGAGGGGCAGAGAGAGACAGGGAGACACAGAATCCCAAGCAGGCTTCAGGCTCCGAGCTGTTAGCACAGAGCCTGATGCAGGGCTTGAACCTATGAACTGTGAGATCCTGACCTGAGGCGAAGTCGAACACTTAACCGACTGAGTAACCCAGGTGCCCCTGACATTGGTTATGTTTAATCCATCTGTTAGCATGTAAGCACTTGCTCTAGTCCTTTTATGAGGTCCCTTTCAGGAATTAACAAGTTCGTCAAAGATGTGTTCTGTCTCCATACAAGTTTGAGTAATAACAAAAATAATATTCTTCACATTCTAATAAACTGCACTGTGGAAAGTTCAATGCTGACTGCCCTGCAAAATGATAGAATCTGATTTCGCTAATACATCTCAACTAAGAACTTAAAATCCCAACTAGTATTAAGTGACATTGTCCCAACATATTTGGGCCTCTTCTTGATTTCATAGATGTGGTCAGGAGACAAAGAAATGTTACTGGTATTTAGCACTCAGCACTGTGTAATTTCACCACCTATGAGAGGAACTTACATTTCTGTCTTCTCTATGCATATCACATGCAATGTGCATGATAAGTGGATCACTGCATTTCCAGTTAAAAGGTACATAACATAGTATGTTCCTTCCTCAAATACATCCTGATGTTTTTCTCACTGTTATCCATTAGGAGAGAAAAAGAGGATTGAAATGAAAGTAAATTGAATCTTCCAACTTTCCACTGACTTCAAGGAAAGAATTCCTTCGTTACTATTCCCAACATTTACCTTCCAGTGATTCGAATTAATTTATTTGCCTTCAGACAATATCGCCAATTGATGTTTAACATTCTACTCAGTGAGGGTTTCACTATTCTCTGGATTGTGTCTATTTGGTATGACATATTTCTGGACCTGGAAAATTTAGACCTGCTGTATCACACAACTCTGGGTTTGGAAAGAGATTCTGGAGTGTCCCATCCACAATGGATCCCTCTGGGTTGTTGTGGGCTGATGGTCAATGAGTTTAACATTGTTTTACTTTGTGCTAGAAGACACATTCCATCCTGGTGACTAAGAGCACACCCTCTCACCCTGGCTAAATCCAACTCCCAGTTTCCCACTTACTCTATGACCTTGTAAGAAGGTTTGCAACAGAAGATGGCTTATAAAATATGAGCACGTTCCTTCCATGCTTTAAAAGAATAGGTACATACTTGAAACACTTTGCTATTATGATGATATTCTTGGTGTAGATTTTGCAGAAGTCTCCAGTTATCATACCTTATCCCCTACATCTCATAGATTGTAAGCTCTTTGAATAATGATTTCTTTCTCTTCTTCTCTGTGGTCCTAAAAAAAGATGGTTGACTGACGGTGTTAAAAGGAATAAGAAGCAGCTGAAAAAGACGCTGAAGTTGTTGCAATTTTGAAGTCAGTGCAAGTTCTGCGAAAGCTTCCATCTCTAAAACCGTCTTGATCAGAAAAGTCACGCTCAGAACATGAAGGATGACACATCCCTGAGATTCTATGGCCTAACCGTCTCTGTAATGTTAATTTGTGTTACTCTAGGATATTAGGAGCCGCAACCACACAGGAAATGCATTCTGGATAGTTGTAACAGTTTTAGAGCTGATAGAGGGTTAATCTGAGGGTAAACTCTGACTGACTTATCGAACCACTCACTATTTTACATAAACACCATTACTTGTGAGGTAAACTGAATCACGAGACTCATATTTAATGCAAATTCTGAAACTGATTGTTTTCTGTTCTTCTATATCCCTCGAAGCAATCCTGTTTTGTGATTCAATGTGAATAGATGCTAATGCTTCTGAAAAAAAAACTATCTCTATATTCCAATTATCCAATTATGTGCAGCCATCTTTCACAGATAGTGACAGTGAGATATCAAATCACATCGCCTACTCAGACAGTTCCACTAACTTTCACAATTAACTACTATGATCCGAGAAAAATTGAAAATCCAGAATAGGAAAAAATACATAATGTATGTATATATGTACGCACACTTGATTTTTGCTAGTTAATGTAGTCAACGAGAGACAAAGTGTCAGATGCTATTATCACCCACAATTTAGTGACAAAGGGGTGTTTCATCATCCGCCATCATTTCCCTTAGATAGAAGCTTATTATAATGTTATTTTCTGAGGAAAGAGAAATTTGTCAATGTAGAAAGCTTGGGTCATTGTTGCCACATAATGACGACAGTCATTCCTTTGCAATGATCCATTGATTATCATGCACTCCGTCAGGTGGAACTATAAAGAGCCTACCAGCTTTACAGAGTGGGGCATAAATCTTACCTCTCTTAAATATTCTTGTGTAGACTTTGACTTTTTCTAAAATATTTGCCTTTTATTCTACAGCATTTACTTTAAATTTATCAAAGAAGAAAATGAAAACTAAAAGCAAAAAACAAAACTCCCTAAGAGAAAATAAACTTTAAAATATATGCACAGAGTACTTGTACAGTATTGATAATGTCATTAATCAAATGAATAAGTATTATCTTTAAATGGATGACATTGGTTAAAAAAATTCTGAATCCCTAGTATAAATCTTTCATAACTCTAACACTGTGTTATGTGCAGTGTTCATAAATCTAACACTGCAAAATCCAAATAAAACACATTTTTCATTAACTCTCTATGAGAAATAGCAGCTTAGAGATGGAAATCAGAATATGAGTGATGCCTATAAATGTGGAAGAGACTCTTCTAGAGTCTGGAAGAGGGTAATATTTGCTACAAGTCAAAAGAATTATATTTCCCTAAAACACTGATAAAGATATATGATGGAGTTATGAAAACCATAAAGAAGAGTTACCTATGTCAATAAATTTAAAGACAAAGATAATTTTCTTTGAAATTCTTCAAGAAAAAAAAGCATTCGCATTGTTTTTGTGGGATAGAACATTACAGTACAGATTAGAAACCATTCTCAAACTGCCATGCCAAAGATGTGACAAAAAATTTTGCCACAGTTCAGTATTTTATCTCCCTTATTTTGACATTGCTTTTTTTCCCAAAATGGAAACCTCTCAGCCAGCAAACATCTATGTCCTCTAAGCAGTTCTTCTTGGTCATTTTCACTGCAATTTACTCAATAATAAATTCAAGTTTAAGTGGGAAAGATCTGTGTTCCCACTTCTTCATCCCTACAACAATTTCATGGAAGCTACTTAGGAAATACTCTTTTCAACAAAGCTGTGTGTGTGTGTGTGTGTGTGTGTGTGTGTGTGTGTGTGTGATGAGAGACAGACACGGAGAAACTGAAGGAGAAATAGAGAGAGGGAGAAAAGAGGAAGGACAAAGGCAGAATGAAGAAATTGGTTTGTGAATAATTTGAATGCAGTGAGGGTGACAGGATCCATTCAGTTCATATTCTCTATGTGGGGGCCTAAGGGTAGCTTCCAGTTCATTAAGCAGTAACTGTGGCCTCAGAACATCATGAAATACTCTCATATCTTAAAAGAAACATTAGGGTAGAGATATGGGCATATGTAAAAAAGGAGAGAGAATCAGTTTATCAAGGGAGGAGAGGAGTGGATGCCATGGCTTCCCCCGCCCCCACCCCCACCACCACCCTCACTCAGTCAACGGTAAACTTTACATGTGGCCAGTCTTCCCTCAATTACTTGATGCCCCTTTGCTTATTTCCTCTTTTTGGAGGTTCTTTTATTTGCTGGTTTCACGTGACACTGAGCTCCAGATTTCTCTGTTCTCTTATTTTACCAATTCCAGTCGTTCTATGCTCCGTTTGCTCAACCAGCATTAGTATTCTTGGAATCTTAATAAAAATCAAACTCTGGGGCACCTGGCTGGCTCAGTCAGTAGAGCATGGGACTCTTGATTCCAAGGTCATAATTTCGAGCCCCACATTGGTTGTAGAGATTACTTAAATATAAAATCTTAAAAAAAATCAAACTTGTGTGACATGATAGATTCCACTCAGCCTCAATTTCATTACCTTTAAAAATAGTCACAGGATGAACATCAACTCAACCCACATGACAACAACATAGTACAAGTCTCATGACTCCAACACAAAGCTTTCAGGGCCCCAGGAAACGACAGTCTGCAATTGTGTGGCCATGAGAGATGAGGCCGGATGGGTGTTAATGTCTCAGGGAAGCACATCTGCTCTGGGATCCCTTCAGTTTTGACACCTTCTTTCATGTTCTACTTTCCCTAAACTCAGCCTGATGATTAGAGAAGGAGATCCCTCACCTTAGGATTCATCTTGTCATTTGCAATTCTCATTGCTTTCATTGAGACCTCTCCTTTCTCTCAAAGGCAAGTCTTTTCCAGCTAGATATGATAGTTTACTAACATTGGTCCCTTCTTTCCTTCCTTCCTTCCCTTTTTCCTTTGTTTTGTGTTTGTTGTTTTGTTATCCTTTTTTTGTCCATGTCATGAAATTCAAACTCAAAGGCTTTCAGACACATAACATCAATATGAAGATGTTAGGCAAACAGCATTCAAATTCTTTGAAAATATATATCAGAGGAAAACAACAGAAGCTAAATTTGGGCTATGAACTACCAATTGTTGACCTTTGGTTTTTTCCATGAGTCTTTCCTGTTCTCCTAAGAGTACATATAGACCTCTAAAACCACAATTCAGTTTTTAAAATTCCTGTCTTCTTTGCTTTTATTCTTTTGTCCTATAACATCTTTGAAACAATGAAAAAGCTACAGTCAAACCAAATAAATTTCGGAAGTGGGGCAGAGATGTAAAGAAATATTTAGATATAAATGTAATACATACACATAAATACATATGTATGGAGTCATAGCTATAAACAGATATAGGCATATATGTGAAACTATGGTGTATTAGTTTCCTATTGCTGCATAACAAATAGAAGTTTAAATTTTTTAATGTTTATTTTTGAGAGAGAGACAGAGCATGAGCAGGGGAGGGGCAGAGAGAGAGGGAGACACAGAATCCCAAGCGGACTCCAGGCTCCATGCTGTCAGCACAGAGCTCGATGTGGAGCTCGAAATCACAAACTGTGAGATCATGACCTGAGCTGAAGTCGGACACTTAACCAACTGAGCTACCCAGGCGCCCCTAACAAATAGAAGTCTAAAACAACACACATTCTTTAATCTCACAGTTTTGTGGGTCAGGAATCCAGGCATAGCCTAAATGAGTCCTCTGCAAAACTGCAATTAAAATATCAGCCAGGGGCACCTGGGTGGCTCAGTTGGTTAGGCATCCAACTTCAAGTCAGGTCATGATCTCACGGTTGTGAGTTTGAGCCCCATGTGGGGCTCTGTGCTGACTGCTCAGAGCTTGGGGCCTGTTTCAGATTCTGTGTCTCCTCCTCTCTCTGCCCCTTCCCTGCTAGCATTCTGTCTCTGTCTCTGTCTCTCTCTCAAAAACAAAACATTAAAAAAATTTTTTTTAAGTATCAGCAAAGCTGGATTCTCATCTAGAAGTTCACCTGGGGGAAACGTTCCAATTCAAGCTCTTATCAACAATTAGATTGCTGGTAAATTTCATTTCCTTGTGGCTGTAGGACTGAGGGCTCCAGTTTCTTACTGACTGCTGGAGGTGACCCTCAGCTTCTTATGTGGATTCCCCCAAAATGGTCACTATTTTTTTTAAATCACATCAGCAAGGACAGTGTCCACAGTAAGTCTGCTAGCAAAATGGACTCTTACCTAACAAAGCATAATTACAGGCATAACATCCCAACACCAGTGTAATATTCTATGGGTTAAAAGGAAGTCTCAGGTCCTGCCCACACACAAGGGGAAAGAGTCACAGAAAGTCATGAATACCAGGAGGCAAGGATCATGGAGGAGCCACTCTGGAGTCCGTTTATCTTATAGAAGTACCAATGTTAGCGCAGTAAACATGTTCACTAATAAATTGTTGGGGGAGGTTGTCGAGAGGAAATGACCACTGATGGACTGACGATCTAGACCCAGGTAATCAGAGGCCCCTCACCCTTTCTCCTGCCTTAGAAATGACCATTCCACCTACCGTTCTCACAGTGGGAACTTCTTGAGAAGTTCCCTTGAGAACTTGAGAGACTTGAGAGCCTTGAGAGACTGTGGTGTTTTTGAGACCATCTGGACTGAATATGTGATTTAACCCAGTTATAGACTCCATATAAACTTTTAAGATTCTGGCAGACTGTGTGCAGAGACCCACTCATCTTGTGGTTGCCCAAGGCAAGGATCATACATAAGTTCTTTTGCTTATTAAAACTTGCCACCTACCAATCTGGAGTTGTCTGCCTCGTTCTTCAGTCTCTCCTTGCCCTCTGCGTATGGAGGCCAGTTTGCAAGCAGACATAAATCGTGGCTGAATTTCATCTGTGATTTATATCTTGGATCATCAAACTATAGCCCATGAGCCTACTGTCTGTTTTTGTAAACAAAGTCTTACTGGCCCACAGCCACATGCACTTATTTGTAAATTGTCTTTGGCTGCTTTCATCAAACAATGATATTTGAATTTGTAGAGAAAGAGATCACAATCTGGTCCACAAATCCTAACATATTTACTCTCTGGTCCTTTAAAAAAAAACTGCCCACCTCTAGTTTAAGTAATGGACTTTATCAAAGTTAATCCATAAATTTATCATAAATTAATTCCTTTGTTAGTTAGATGGATTCACTATATTTTTTTCTCTAATACTTTTTGAAAAAAAAAATAGGTGCACTCTAACAGCTAAGGATAAATGATGCCAAGCTTTGTGAAATTGGAAATTTGACAATTTTCTTATAGTAACATAGCACCATCTCATGGAAGATTACAGAAACTGTCAGAAAAGTTTACTGAAGTACTACTAAGTTACTGAACATCTGGAATGTCCTGGTGTAACTTCCAAATTCTACTGAAAATAATATGTCAAAAAAAGTGTTGCTTTTTCAACTTAAAAACTGTATAAAATTTAAGGAACATCTAATCCAAGTATATCGTTTCCTGGATGAGAAAACTGGCCTTCTGAAATTAAATGACTCACTAAACTTACATATTAAGTTTAACAGTGGGATTTCAGATTTTTTTTCTATAAACAATGAAAGTGTGTTCATGTATAGGAATATGTGCATATTAAAAATGTTGAATTAAATATTTCAATATTAATATTTGTATTTAAAATCAATTCAGCAATTTTTAATTAAACTTTTTATTTAGAGCAGTTTTAGGTTACTGAAAAATTGCCAATATAGTAAGCAGAGCTTATTTTCATATAAAGATATATTAAATTTCTTAAATCAATACCAAAATTGTGGAGGTAAAATCATTTGGAGTATCATGTTCCATTCTACACATGTAGGTCAAGAAATGGGATCATGTTAAGAGAAACACATCATGATGAGGTAGATGAGATTACATGATTAGAAAACCATCTTGTCTAAGGAGCTATGGGAGGGACTTTGGCTGTTTACTATGGAGAAGACACAGGTGAACAGGGAGCCCTATGCTAAGTATCTGAATGATTGGCATGGAAAAATGGTGTATATTCCATTTCTTGTGATTTTTTATATGAAATTTATTGACAAATTGGTTTCCATACAACACCCAGTGCTCATCCCAAAAGGTGCCCTCCTCAATACCCATCACCCACCCTCTCCTCCCTCCCACCCCCCATCAACCCTCAGTTTGTTCTCAGTTTTTAACAGTCTCTTATGCTTTGGCTCTCTCTCACTCTAACCTCTTTGTTTTTTTTTTCCTTCCCCTCCCCCATGGGTTCCTGAATGAGTTCCTTCTTTTTTTTTAATGTTTATTTATTTTTTGAGAGACAGAGAGCGGGCAGGAGGGGGCAGAGACAGAGGGAGACACAGAATCTGAAGTAGGCTCCAGGCTCTGAGCTGTCAGCGCAGAGCCCAACGCGGGTCTTGAAACCACGAACTGTGAGATCATACCAGAACTGAAGTCAGTTGCTTTACCGACTGAGCCACCCAGGTGCCTCTGATGGGACAAAGATACAGGGAGACAATTTTGTTTCAAGGCAAAACCATCACTCTAACAGGAAATAGAATGGGCAATCTGGTGAGTAATGAGTTTTCTGCTATGAGAGGTATGCAATCAGAAGCCTAAACACTACTTGTGAGCTTGGTAGGGCAGGGGATGCTGTTCAGTAGTTCATGAGAGATGCAAGTGGTCCTAAAACCTCTACTCTATGTTTGAATTTTTTAATTTGAGGTGTAAAAATGTGGGTGGAACGTACGGTATCCTGAAACCCTGAACAGCTAAGGGTTTTCATCGAGAGGTTACATGAAGTGCATTCCAACGTACGGCATTAGGTGGAAAAACCCAATTGTGCCTTACTTACCAAGAAGGGCAAACAGGAGGAAGTCTGAAGGATGTTCCAGAATTTCTAAACATGCTCAAACTTGATGAGGAAGTCTCAGACCCTAATGGTGGAAAATTCTGGCTAGCATTTCTCTAAGAAAGCAAGGAGACCAGGATAGCTTTTCCAAGAGCATCCCTTCCTTTCTCATTGACACACCCTGACTTAAGAGAACTATTAAGATGTGGGGCTTCATAAAACCCAATGACTGAAAACAGTTATTAACATCACAACTTGGATGCTTTTGTGTCCTAACCATAAAGAACAAGTATTTCCTCCTGGGATGTAGATCTGATTTTCGGTATATTCAGTCTATAGTTTTAAATCCAAATGTGCTGAGACCCACTTTGATGTCCACCACCCCTCACAGAGTTGCCTCGGATACTCAGAAATGTGCTCCTCAGGCTGTGACTCTGCACACCGTGCCATCTGTCTCCACTGTGTGCATGCTGCCCTTGCCCTGTTTGGGCTTTGATGCTCAAGGTCATGGGACACCACTGCAGGGATGCCATTCACCATAGTACTCAGGCTCAGGCGCTCCACACTGGGTATGTATGGGCACCCTGAGCCTACTCAGATTTCCATACTCATCCCTAACCCCCACACATATCCCGTCCTTACCCTGCATGGTCTCTGACTCCCCACCTCAGATTTGCTGCCTGCAAGGATGCCCTCCCCCGCTCTGCTCTGACACCACTCACCAAGTGCCCTGTCACATGAGCTTGCTCCTCTCCTTGCTGGGGTTCTGCACCAAGCAGCCCTTCAAGGCAGCTGTCTTTCTCCTTCCTAGATCTCTGACCCCTCACTGTTCTTCCCCCACTCCCCGTCTTTTTGCTTCTTCCCTCTCCCCCTCACTATATGTCTCTACCTAGGGCTTTAGGACAAAACTGTCCTGGAGAGATATTTAGGAATGCAAAGAAGAAGAAAAGGGAAGAGAAAGGAAGAGGAAGCACAAAATTGGAAAAAAAATTGGTTATTGCTTCTGAAAACAAACATCCTTTTCTCTCTCACTGACAAATGTTAATGGCAAAATGTTACAACTATCTGCTATTCTTGGGATATGTTTTTAAATATATTACTTAACCACAAGCAGCTGAAAACTCTGATTTGGAAGCTGACTGTGATGAATCTCTCACAAAAGAGCACACACCATGATCAACAAGATAAACTAATTATTAAAGCACATGATAGCACAGGGGTGCCTGGCTGGCTTAATCAGTGGAGCATGCAACTCTTGACCTCAGGGTTGTGAATCTGAGCCCCACGTTGGAGGTAGAGTTTACTTAAATAATTTTTTTGGAGTACGTGATAGTACAATAAATTTTAGGTATATTTCAGAAGTACGTTTCAGCCTTTCTGAAAAGTACATTTGTTTCTCTACTTCTATCATTTTGTTAATTTTACATTAATTGAAATTAAGGAATCATAGAAACTTGAAATGAATTTAGCATTCCTCGACATTGCTATAACAAAGCAAAATTGGAAGGAGAGCACACAGCAGGAAATAAAGGAGACAAAAACTAGACATGGGAAGATGAAGTGATCCTCTTTGGGAATGACAAATGTATTTCATTAAAAAAGATCTTCAAAACTTGGGGCGCCTGGGTGGCGCAGTCGGTTAAGCGTCCGACTTCAGCCAGGTCACGATCTCGCGGTCCGTGAGTTCGAGCCCCGCGTCAGGCTCTGGGCTGATGGCCTGGAGCCTGTTTCCGATTCTGTGTCTCCCTCTCTCTCTGCCCCTCCCCCGTTCATGCGCTGTCTCTCTCTGTCCCAAAAATAAAATAAAAAAAAAAGTTGAAAAAAAAAAAAAGATCTTCAAAACTTAAAAGAGAACTTACAAAAATAATTAAGGTTTTAAAAATCAACAATGTGTTACAAAGAAATCACTTAGTAAGTCACTTTCTTTAAATAATTATGACTTAATATTTGGGATATAGAACACACACATGTATGCCTATGACTTAATATTTAAACTAATTTATTGCTCAGAGACATTTATTTGTAAGTCACCTGTTTAGACTTCAGAAAATTTCCTTATACTAACCCTGTTGTAAATGGTTATTGGTTTCATCCATTGCATCCAGACTATTTTTTAAAAAATACATGAAGACAAAAAAGAAAGAAAGAAGGAAAGAAAGAAAGAAAGAAAGAAGAGAAAAGAAAAGAAAAGAAAAGAAAAGAAAAGAAAAGAAAAGAAAAGAAAAGATGTATATCCATATGTAAATCTGGCAAGTGTGATTATGTTATTATATTATATTATATTATATTATATTATATTATATTATATTATATTTTAGGTTTTTTCCCCTTCTTTTTCAGTAGAGTATGGGCCATACAGAATCATACATGGTTCCATGGATTCAGAAATGGGGGAAATGTATTATAAAACATAGTGACAGCTCAAGGGACCTGACTGTGGGGAGGTTCCCACTTCCTACTCTTAGGAGCCATTTTTAAAGAAGTATTCCACATAATTCTGTTGATATAGGTCACACCAAGGAAAACAGAATTAAAAGTCTGACTTGTTTTCATGATGCTCCCAGCAGCAATAACAGAGACTCGAGAGCAAGAGAGGTGCTGTAGAGGTGCAGAAGCACACGTTTATATGTGAAAGTTATTTACACACCCACTGTGCATTTATAAGCTGGAGGACAAACAACAAAATATATTTCACAGACGACCCTCCCAAAACAACTGGGACAGTGTTATCAGAAAGAGCAATGCACCGCGCTATTCTGAATTCACTAGGTTTCTGCAAAACCTTCCAAGTCAAATCTTGAATTTTACTTTTAGCATATAAATGGTATCTACTCTCCAAAGCAAAGTGATACTTCTTTTTCTAATATGAGAATCTGTATTTTTGTGTATGAAATAGAAAAATTGTACTCAATAAAGCACTTATCATTAAAAATTTTTATTAAGGTAAGATTGGTCTATAACATTATGGTAGTTTCAGGTGTACAAAAGAATAATTTGATATCTGCATACGGTACAAAGTGATCACAATTGGTTATCATCTGTCAACATACAATAGCCCCCTTGCCCCCTTTCACCCACCCCCCAGTGCTCTTCCCTTCTAATAACCACCAATCTATGCTCTGTATCGGTGAGTTTTGTTTTATTCCTTTGTTTTGGTTTTTTGGATTCCTCATATAAGTGCAATCCTATGAAGTTTTTAAGCCGGTAAAAGTTTGAATACAACTTACTTCTCTATCCATTCTTATTTCCTTGCAACGACAAAACATCGCCATCTCTGGCACACGTCCACCCCTCATTCTTAGCAGAATTAACTACTTACCTTTTGTCAAAACTCCAGGCAACACTGTCATCTATTTCTACAATCCGATTACATCCATTATGCTAAAACTCACATTTTTGATTAGGTAACATAAATTGGGGAAAGCTGTCTCCAATGATCCACTCATCCATGCCATCCTTTTTCTATTTGGAAGAATGAATGCTTATACCTGAAGCTACTCGGAAATCAATCCAACAAAGGTATGTAGTGAGTGATTTTAGTATTACCCATCATTTTTACTTTATTTTTTACACAAACTGAAGTACTTACAATTAAGAACTAACTTACCAGACAGCTGGCAGAATGTTTACTGTTATGAAAGCATCACTGTTTGCATTTTTTCCTATTTGCACTTTTTCGTGTTCTGTGAAAGCGTGCCCCGTTTTTCAAATATAATTTAAATTTTAAGTATTTTTGTAAATTACTTGAATGTAAGTGGCATTCTATACCTTTTTAAAGGTACGAAATAGTTATATATAAAGGGAAATCAAAACATTGTTAAGCCCTCTAGAAAATAATTAAAATATAAAGCATATAGCACCATCTACTGATAAATCCACGTATTTGTGACAGTTTAATTTTATTACATTAATAATTAAAGATGAAAATTACAGGAACTATCCTATGTCTACTTATTTTGTGGATAGTCCCAGAATTTTCATTTCTAAGTCTCCTTGTTGATTATGACTGTTATTGATAAAATACAGTAGAGAAAATAAGATACGTTTTAATAAAGGTTAGAAAGAATTATGTAGATAATACTATTTATGGTGTGCCAGTGACATCAATTTATTGCCTCCAAACTCCACATCCACTCTTCATTGTCTTACTTGTGACAGTGGAGCTGAATCTTATAAGCATTTCTCTCTTTCCGGCTGGCAAGATGGCAAGCTTTGCCAGCAGAGGGACCCTGAGGGACATAGCAGGAGGAGGAAGGACCTTCTCTTTACCTTTCCGAGGTGCTTTTTTTCCTTTCTTGCTCCTACGGTATTCAGCCAGCAAGTGGGACACCCAATTGAGCTTACTTCCAGCAAGTTTCCATGAGACACCCACGGACAGCTTCCCAGAAAGTTCTGCAGGCAGCACAACACTCTCCCAGCAAATTCAAGAACAGCCTCAGTGGGTGACTTCCACCAAATGCAAAAAATAAAAATAAAAATAAAAAGAAGAAAACAAAAAGAACAAGAAAAAGAAAAGGAAAAAGAAAATGTGTTCTCTTGAAGTTCACACAGAGCTCTTACTAAAAGATTATTTTCTGTGTCATACACAAAGTCTCAATGTCTCGAAAGAAATGAAATCATGCAAAGAACATTCTCCAACCACAATGGAATTAAATTGCAAATCAAGGGAAAGATATCTGCAAAATCCCCCAAATGTTTAGAAATGAAATAGCATTTCTAAGTAACCAGGTATCAGAGAAGTTATAAGAAAAAAAAACTAAAAATATGTTGCACTGTGTAAGAATGGAACTACAAAACATCAAAAATTTGTTGGATAGCACCAGGCTACCAGTAGTTAGTTGTGGACCTATTTGAGGAAGCCATTTAAACTCTCAGTGCCTCGATTTGTCTGATTACAAAGTTAGTTGGCTGAGTTTGGCTCTCAGTGTTTATGAATTCATAATGGAAGAGCATTAACTCTGAAAACACAATCTCAACAAGACTTTATAGGGAGGTAACAGTATTGGAGAAAAATTATGACGGAAATGGAATTTTAGTTTTCTTACGAAGTATCAGTTGAAATGAGCTGTTAGTCTAGATTTGTAGTTTTTACTTTACTCTTCAAAATCTAAATTCCACGTTGTTGGCAGACTCATAAAATACTCAATGTCATGTAACCTCAGAGGCATTAGAGAAGCAATCTATTCTACGAGTCCTTTTCATTTCTGCAGCTGGAAAAAAGTGTCCAAACACACAAAAATAGTACACTGTGCTCTTCGTCACTTAGTGTCATCAAAAGGAAATTGTATAAAATGTTAAAGTTATTTTATATTGGGGGGGTAAATCGGTTCAAATTATATTTTAAGTTTCAAAAAATAAAAAATGACAACTTAAAGTTTTCGTTATCTCTGGTTAGAATTTAACTGCAATTAAATAAAATATTGCAAAATAAATCACTCATGGAAGGGGAGTTTAAAAAATACCTTTTTTCTTTCCTGAAGGAAACTCTGATTGGAAAAGAGAAACTACATTCGTTGCAGAGGCTTGCTCTAATATTTTGAGATTTGCTCAATTAACCTCCCGACTCTTGATTTTGGCTCAGGTCATGATCTCATAGTCGTGAGATCAAGCCCCATGTGGGACTCAGCACAGAGCACGGAGCCTGCTTGCAATTCTCTCTCTCTCCCTCTCTCTCTACCCCTACCCTGCTCATTCTCTCTCTCTGTCTCTCAAAAATAAATACATAAATAAATAAATAAATAAATAAATAAATAAATAAAGTAAAAAATAATAAAGAATTGTTTCAGCATAAAACAAGACAACCCATTTGTACCTAATGCTAGGAACATTTTCCATCTAATGACACAGATTTATAACACTGCATTGGCAGAAAAGGTAATGTAGCCATGGTGCACTTCTTGGCTTTGAAGTGAACAATATTTCTATGGTCATAGCAATGTAAGTGCCGGCTTCATTGTTTAGCTAAAAACCTATAGGCACATCGTACGGTATTTCACTATTGTCATAAAACAGAATATAAGTGTTTTCAACTTCGACAAAACTGACAAAAAATGAAGGCAGGGTGACGGTAAGAAAGGATGAGGAAAAAAATGGGGGCATTAATATGCTCTTCTGTTGTAGACTCTGGGTCTGAAATTCTTTCTTGCCCAGCAGGAAAGCGGGATGCAGGATTAAAAATGCGAGAGATGGTTAATGTCCAGGAGAAGACAAGAGCCCGATTAAGGGTCCTTGCTCCATTTTTATTAGGATCAGAAGGCTTACAAACATAGTTTGGACGTGCACAAAAAGACAATGAAATCGTGAACATTAACTCATGGGTGTGAGGGAAAGGGGGTTTTGAAGACAGGCAGTGTTAGGGGTTTGGGTCAATACAAAACAAAATCCTGGCGAGGGCAGAAGGATGCTTACAGCAGACATGAGGCACCACCTCTGTTTACCTAAACTGGCCTAGGGGACAAGAAAGACAGAGCTTGCTATCTCAGGGTCAGCTCCACCCCATAGCAGTCTATAGCCCTATTTACCTGTTTACCTAATTTGGTCCTTCCTTCCTGTGAAAGCAGCTTTCTGCTATAGTACAAAGTTGGGGGGCATTCCACCCTGAATACCTAATCTTGTTTACCTCGTAGACCTTTGTCCTATACTGGGGCCTTTGCCTTGCCTTACCTATACCTATTTCCCTGATCTTGTTTACCCAAACTTGTGTGTGAACATCCTATGGCTTTCTAGTTCTTTATGCTTTGTTAACCCATCAGTGCAGGCTCAGGGAATTCCTACGCTTATTCCTCACACTCTTCTATCAAGTGGTAATTGAAGAACTGGATGTTTTGCATGTTGTTAAACCTTGCAGAGCTGAGGAGTCAAGGAACCGAGAATGGTGGTAAGCTGAACAGCAGAAATGGGGAGGCTGAAATTAGGATGGAATTAAAGTTGATATCTTGTTATAGGCACAGTCTTTAGTGCTATCAGAAGAATAACAACACCAACAAAAAACCCTAAAAGTAGTTTTGTTTGTTTTTTTTCATTGGTTTTACTTTTAATCATGAGTCTAGTGTGGGGAAGGGTTAGGCAGGGTATAGTTGCTCTCATATCTATGGCTAATGCTATACATTTAATGTTTGTGTCCCCACCCTAAATCCATATCCTGAGTTCTGATCCCCAAGGTGATGGTACCAGGAGGTGGGGCCTTTGGGAGGTGATTAGGTCATGAGAGTGGAGCCCTCATGAAGAGGTTAGTGCCCTTATGAACAAGACCACAGAGAACTCTCTCTCCTCTTCTTCCACGGAAGAAAATGAGCCACCTACGAATCAAGAAGTGGGCCAGCAGGAGATACCAAATTTGCTGACACTTTAATCTCGGACTCAACAGTGTCCAGAGCAGTTGAACAACAATTTTCTGTTGTTTATAAGCTACTCAGTCTATGGTATTTTGTTACAGCAGGTCCCAACAGACTAAGATGGTTAAATCATTTAATGCTTCCAAATATGTACACAGATCATATTTGTTTTTTAAGAGTTTAACTTCAAAAAATCACTTTAGTTGAATCTTGTCTCCTGATCTAACCATCATACCTCTTGTTACCGCTGCCACCAGGAGGTGCACTATTGGCATAAAGTTGCAGAAAAACCTAAGCAACCAAAGAAAATGGAATCCGTTTAAGTGAAGAGAAACATCACGTCCTGCTCCAGCTTTACAATATCCAGAACTCTAATTATAATGCTTAATTTTGATCATCCTAAATGGTCCCATGTTGTAAATATCAACTTTGTTAATACATGAAGTAGTTTGCCCGAGTGTGAAAAATAATGGTCTGATTAATATTAATCCCCATAGCAATAGTTTAATTTAAATAGCGTCTTTTAAAATTCTTCAATGTTGAATATACAGTTAAATATATAGACACTGAAACCAGATTTGCCAAGATGGATTTGGGTCCAACACTTATAAACTGTGCCATCTTTAACAATTTTTAAAAATCTTTCTACCTCAGTTTCCTCTTTTGAAAAATAATAGTCCCTAGGTTGAAGGATTGGTATGAAAACAAAATAAGTTAATATATGTGAAGAACTTAGAACATACCCAGGAAAAGAAGTCTTGGGCATTTTTATATGAATTTCTTATCCAGCCTAAAGGCCGAAAACAAAACCGTAGTGCGCTAAGTTATATAATCTTTGAAAAAAAAACAAACCAAAACAAAACAAAACAAAAGACTGCCTCTTTACCAAAGGTAGGAGTTGCAAACTAGTCTTTGTTGGAAAATCATCAATAAGTTAAAATATGACCCTGAACAAAGACCACAAGGTTAGGTTTCTAGTTTACTTTATCATACTCTTAAAATAAACCAACAGGGAAGATATTAACTCTATTTCATAGATACGAACACTGAGGCTCAGAGACGTTCACCAACACATTCAAAGTCATCAGTTAGTGAATGAGAAAGCCAGAATGTGATTGCCATGCTGTCATTGCAGAAAATATTCTTTGCAATATGCCATGCAGTCTCTCAAAGACTTTAATTTACATTCTAAAAGAAAATCAACTGCCAACTCCAGCTCTGTGTCTCCACTCTGCCCCCCCCTTATTTTTTAAATCATCCTGATTTAGTTAAATACCTTAAAACACTGAAATGTGAGCGTTGCATTATAGTTATATAACACCTATGTACAAAAATTTCTAAAAAGTGATTGAGGAGTGGAAGGAAAGCATGGTCTGAAATTTTCAATGTTCCCTGTGCCCACTACCACGTGAACAGCCCAGGCTAGCCTGCCGAAGGATGGGACACGTGTCATCACCATTACCCAGCTAATACCTAGTTAACTGCCAGACACAGGAATGACACTACAGTGGGCAATTTACTCAATGTTTCCGTTGCTGAGACCTTTTTAACAGAAGAAACCTGGGCCTGCAGAGCATTCATCTGACCTGCAGAGGGCACCAGTGGCCCAGACAGCAGAATTTAGTGCCTCAGGCTGAGAGCTGGAAGGAAAAACGCTCCTTGCCCTGCGCGCACGCGCTGTGGATTGTGGAAGCCGCTGGAAGCCAGCACAAGCACTTCTTCCCCTAGAGATTTGAGTATGCCATCGAAGACTTCCATGGCTGAGCATCACCTGAGCTTCAGAAAATTCAGAACTTTGCAGATTGTTCAGATCATTAGCTTTTATGTTCAAAGTAGATAAATATTTTTACAAGAACTGTATACAATTCAGGTTCTAAAATTATTCAGTCTTTCATGCCATAATACAAAAATACTAATACTGAAACTTCATTAATTCACCCCAGCTAGAAGACCTACCTACGTGACATAGCAAAAACTTGATCGTACACGTAAATGCAGTTATGTTGTTTTCTGTAAATATATTTCCTCCTTATTAAACTGACATCTCTTTATTCACTCGGGTCATTTCCTAGAAAGGGTATTTAAGCGTAGGAACAAAGCTGATAAAGTGCATGGCCCTTGGTTTAACTGACTACAGTCCAAATCCTACTTCCGCCACTTACTAGCCGGGTGACCTTAAGAAGTCACTTAACTTCTCTGGGTCTCACATTCTTTGTACAATGTAAATGCATGGAATAAGGGCTCTGCAAACAATGGTTATATTACTGAACAGATATTATTGATTCGTAACTAGCATATTAATAGGTTGTATATGGTGCTTGTTGCAGGGAAGACAAAATCCGTGACATGGGTCACTACTCTAATACTTGAATTATATTATACGGTTTCTAGCAAAGCCTTTGGCCACATTGATTTCTATCTTTAAAATTGTCTTTTGGTCAAAGAAAAAGCATTTTTGGAGCAAGTGAGGAGTGTAGATGTTTAAACATCTATTTGCAAATATAGCCTTCAAGGTATTAGAAAAAAATTTGTCCTTAAAAATTTGGAAGATGGATCTTTAGAATTTTATAAATGCTTAAGTAGCCTATAAATAAATAACATTAAATATAAATTTAGCTTAACGTTTTTCTGAATTATGAAAAAGTATAAATTACCAAACTTTCGCCAAGTTTGGAAAAATCTGTTATTAAATAAGAACGTAGAAGAGGTTTATAAACTTGAATTCAAAGTAATAATTCTGAAGTGAAAAAATGCAGATATTTTATAATCATAAATGAGAACAAATCATATTAACTACCTGTTGATAATCTTTATACACCAAATTACAGATCATTAAAATAATAAAAGGAAAGTTCAAGGAATATAAGTGAGATAGATACACAATAGTGACAGCCTCATCTCTGTGAACTCAGTACAGAAGTATATCCAAAATAGAGAATCTGAATTTAAAAAATAACTAAGCAGGGGCACCTGGGTGGCTCAGTCGGTTAAGCGTCCAACTTCAGCTCAGGTCATGATCTCATGGCTTGTGGTTTTGAGCCCCACGTTGGGCTCTGTGCTGACAGCTCAGAGCCTGGAGTCTCTTCAGATTCTGTGCCTCCCTCTCTCTCTGCCCCTCCCCCACTTGTGCTCTGTCTCTGTCTCTCTCTCTGTCTCAAAAATAAATGAACATGAAAAATAAAAATAAGATAAAAAATAACTAAGCAGATCTCATCACTGAAAATTAATTAAAATGTCTGATTTTTAATAATCCATTACTTTTCAAAATATTGACTATTCCAAAATTAAGGGCTAATAATATTGAAAAGTAATGTTAACTTCATTATTATGTTGTTGTTGATAATAGTATTAACAAAAATATAAATAAGCAAGGAATACATTTGCAATTAACCTACAATGCTTATATAAAGAAAATGTTTGAAAGGGAGGCATAAGGAAAACTTATTCTTGGAAATTTTTAGTTCTCCCTGTGGCCACCACATGTGAACAGTGCCAGCTGGCCTGCTGAAGGGTGACAGCCATGTCATCACCATCACCTTCGTCAGTGTCTAGCCAGCAGTGACACCAATGAATGAAGGTCTCCTAGGCAATCCAGTCCCAGCCATGCTGCCAGGTGACCATAGAATAATCACACAGTTGGCCCGTGAAAATAATAGACATTCGCTGAAGTTTGGGCTGGTTTGTTATACAACAAAGCCTAACTGATACACACTCCCTAGGCAAGAACCAAAACAAGCTCACATTGTCTTTCTTTTGCCAGGGCCCATGTCAAATATAGGAAAAACATATAGCATTGCCTTGAACTTGGAAGAGTAAGATGATTCTGAAGTAATGGCAACCTCTTTCCTATCACCATCAGAAAGCCAGCCCAGGGCTTGCCTTTTGACTGTCTCAGACATGAGTCAGACATGGAAGTAGTGAAAGGGGATACAGTAAGCTCTCCAAGTTGTTGTTTTTTGTTTTTGTTTTGTTTGTTTTTAACAACCTTTTTTCTTGTCTGAAAGAAAGGGAAAACACCTTGCCTTTTGTGGTTAGGAAGAATCTCAGAACACCAATACTCTATCCAAAAATTCTCTTTGAATTTCCAATCATCTTTTTTCTTAGCCTATTCAAGATTCATTAGAGGTAAGTGGTCAGCCAATGATGGAAATCAATATTCTCCTACGATGTTTATTTGAGTCTCACATCTCGCATCTATCAGTGTGGTTAATGCCTTTGACAAAATCGAGTCTGAGGTAATTCCATTATAATATCTTGTATCATGTATTTATAGAATCTTTGCATAGGGAAGCCCTTTTGCAGTTTGATTTGAAATGGAGATGATTTAAAGAGAAATAACGACATGTTATTTCTCCTTCTCACTTTAATCTGGCTATTGTCCTTAGTGCTTCTGTTTTCAACAGAACCTCCATATTGCTAAATCCACTGGTCCACTCATAGTACTCAACCTCTTAGGAGCATTGTACACAGTAGAAATATTTTTTACAATTGGCTTCCAGGACACTACATGATCCTGGTTTATCTCCCACTCTTAAGCTGATTCTGCTTATCTTTTTTTGTTGAATTTACCTCCTCGTCCTGATCTTTAAAAGTTGGAGTTCCCTGGGTCTTCTTCATCCCCTCATTATCATTAAACCCTAAGTGATTTCTTCCAGTAGCATTACTTTAAACGCCATCCATACATTAATGATTCTTACATTTATATTTTCTCTGCTCTGTCCTCTGCCTTTGACTTTCATATTCCATTGTCTACTTGCCATCTCTTCTTGCTTATCTTATACTCATTTCAGATATAGTACATGAAACACAACTTGATCTCTATTCATAAATTTACTTTTTATTACTATTATTATTGAAGTATAGTTGACTCACAATGTTACATTAGTTTCAGGTGTACAACATAATGATTCAGCTTCTTTATATGTTAGTCTCTGCTCATCAAAGTTACCATCTGTCACCATATAACGCTATTACAATACCACTGACTATATTCCCTGGGCTGTACCTTTCATCCCTATGACTTATTCATTCCATAACTGGAAACCTGTACCTTCTACCCCCTTTCACACATAAGGCTATTTTTCAATTTTTTCCCTATACCTACTAAATAATAATGCCATTACCTTTGATCAAGGACAAACCTTTAACATCATCTGTGAGTTTCCCTTTCTTTCTATGCCATCATTTACTTAGGAAATTCTAACTTTCTACTTTCAAAGTAACCAAATAAAATTATCTTTTACCAACTTCCTGCATACGACTCTAGTCCAAGTCTACATGATTGCAATAGACTCCCATCTGGCCTTTATTCTTGAGGTCAGACAATGTCGGTTTCCTGTTAAAAATCTTTTAATAAATTTCCTTAGTGTATAGAAAAAAGAAAAAAAGGTCACATCTTTCTACAGTCTTTAAGAATATACATGATTTAATCAGTGGTTACCTTTTCAATTTCATGTGCTGCTTTTTTCCCCTTTCCTCACTCTGTTCAAGCCACAGTAGCCCTTTCTGGTTCCAGAACGTGTTAAACCTGTGTCTGACTCAGGATCTTTGCATTTGCTACTCGTTGCCTAGAGCTCGATTAACACAGGCATTTCCAAATTTCCATGGTGTGTTCTCTCACTTGATTATGATCTTCATCCAAATATAACCATCTGAGAGCAGCTTCCACTTCTCCTCTCCCTATATCTTTCCCCTGCTTTGTCCTTAAAGCACTTGGTATTTTCCAGATACTTAACTGACATGATCTGGTACGTCTAGTTATAAATTTTCCATCTTCTCCACAAGAATATACCTTTTATAAGGTCCATAGTGTTTTATATAAATATGCTACACACACATGTCTTAAATGAAATAACACATTTGCTCATAGGCAAAAATTCAAATGTCATAAACCAAGTCAACAGAAAATGAACAAGCTATGAAAAAATATTTGCAGGAATGTGACAGATGTAGGCTAATTAATGATATAAGAATATGTATAGGTTAATAAGAAAAATAATCAAGTAGAAAAATGAAATCAGGACATAAATGCGCTATTTATAGCAAGAGAAGTACAAATGTCCCATAAACAACATTCGAAGAGGTGGAAGGTTTACTTGCATTTCATAGCTTTACCTCACACAGTCCTCAGAATAACCTCAAGTGGCAGGTTTCATTACTATTGTCATTATATAGATAGAAAAATAAATCTAAGACAAAGAGCAATGAAGCAACTTACCCTATGTCAGAATACTAGGTAGGATGAATATGTTATGATATTTAAAAAATAAGATTTTATCTCTTTGTGGGAAAAGCAGAGAGAATTCTACAGACTTCATGAAAATGAGCACATATGTAAAAATAAAAACAAAACTATTATCTACAGATGCACAAATTGTACATAAATGTACAGAAAAAGTGTCTGACAGGGTAAAGGCAAAACCAATTATAGTGGTTTCCTCTGGGAATAGAATTTGTGGAGGCTGGAAAAGCCACCAAGTTGTAACTTAATTTTTATGTACACTGTTTTTTTTTTTAAATAATGAGAATGTACTTACGTATTAGTATTATCATTTAAGAATTCCTAGTTAAAAATAAAAATTACTTTTGAGGGAGCTTGTAAAAATTACATGCCTTTTTTAAAAATTGATGTTTAATTCACTATTCTATGTAGGCTTCAAAGACAAAGGCTATGCATGAGCAACTGTCCATGTTTTTTCATTATATTCATTTGTCTTTCTTCCTCTTGTTAAAAAAAAAAAAGGTTTGGCTAATGAACAGAATGTACTCAGGTCTTAATAATTGAAGGGTGCTTGGGTGGCTCAGTTGATTAAGCGTCCGACTTCGGCTCAGGTCATGATCTCGTGGTCTATGAGTTTGAGCCCTGCTTCGGGCTCTGTGCTGACAGCTTGGAGCCTAGAACCTGCTTCAGGTCTCCTGCTTCTGTGTCTCCCTCTCTCTCTGGCCCTCCTGCTTCACGCTCTGTCTCTCTCTCTCAAAAAATAAACATTAAAAAAATTTTTTAAAATTGATACCACAAAATGGGCATGCGGAATTAAACAAACAGGTAAGTGTCACGTCTCAGAAAATGAAAACTGGACATGCTTATTTATAGGACCCATCTTAATTCATTGCTATCAAAGTTAAATGGGAAGCTAATATTCAGCGCGTATCCCTTAGAAAATTCAAAAGATGCCCACACATCCACACCCCTGTTGATGCTATTGCAAGAAGAACTTAGTCAGGAAGATGAGGTTGGAGTCAAATGAATTTTCAGCATCCTGTTCAGAACTCTTGGAAAAGCCACCTCTATAACCTCATAGCAACAACTACTAACACATTGCAACCCACTTGACCTGCTCTCTACCTGGGCATCAGGTCACTGAAAAGGATAAGAAATCACACTTATATCTACTTATATTTACACAAGGAAACTCTGGGAGAATATGCAAAATACTACTAATAATGGTTATCTGTGGGAATGGGGGTGGGGACCAGGTCAATTATAAAAGAAATGTGAGACGTTTTGAATCATATAACTATACCCGTTCAAAAATATTTTATTAATAAACAATGTACTAGGAAAAAACTAAATTGAGTCTAATGAAACTTGGTAACAGCTTCAGAGGTCAACAAAAAAAGCAGATTTGGAAAAAAACAATGTACTAAGAAAAACTAAGTTGGGTCCAATGAAGCTTGATAACAGGTTCAGAGGTCAACAAAAAGCAGGTCTGGAAATCATTTTGCCTCTGGCAAAGTTTTGGTGAGAAACCATATGACTGCTGGGTCAGTTCAGAAAAATTCACATCTTTATGAGGATTTTGCTGCAGTTTATGCATTGAATTGTTTTCCTTAGGTGTAGTCTAGGATCAGCATCTGCTAAACACTCCATTAATTATGTAAAATTCTTACTGTTCTAAGAGAAAGTCTCTCCCACTGAAGAATTGCTGATATATCAATTTTTCCTAATTAGCTCTTTGCTCCTTGGTCAGATTTCTCCCTGCAGGAATTTAAAAAGGAAACTACCCTGGGTTGCCTGGGTGGCTCAGTCGGGGACTGACTTCGGCTCAGGTCACGATCTCACGGTGTGTGGTTCGAGCCCTGTGTAGGGCTCTGTGCTGACAGCTCGGAGCCTGGAGCCTGCTTCGGATTCTGTGTCTCCCTCTCTTTCTCTGCCCCTCCCCCACTCATGCTCTGTCTCTCTCTGTCTCCGAAATAAATAAACATTAAAAAAAAATTAAAAAAGAAACTACCCCATCGTCAGAATTTTTTAAAAAAATTACAAATTAGTTTACAACATCCCTTAAAATTCCTTAGAACTTCTAAACATGCTCTTTATTATTTCTTTTTGACATTGGGGGCTGGGTTCCTCAACTCTGAAAAACAAGCAGAGTTGAGGTAGAACTAAACTTCATTGTCTTGTTTCAGCTACAGGAATGAAGGTTCAGGAGTCTTGCTGGAGTCCATCAACTATTGTGCCAAGTTGGGCTTCTCAGTCTAGCTTACAAAGAGGATCTGTGTACAAGTAATGTTTTAAGGAGGTATTTTCCAGGATATGAGTCATACTAGAGACAAAGGTATGGTCAAACTTGATCCTGCAGGGGAACTCTGGAGCATGAGATACACCTCAAGATTGTCTCCAGCAAATGTGAGGGAACCAAAATTTAGTACTCCCACATGGGGAGTGGAGGCCCACTGCCTAGGGCAGTTAACTGAGGAGCCCCAGATTTAGCCATGGAAGACACAATGAAAGCCAAAGAGTGGAAGGAGGTTGGGGAAGAGGGCAGGGAAGAAAGCTATAGAAATGTACAAAGGGGTTGGGGGCTGGGGCTGGAGTGCTATACCAATACATCAGATCTTAACCACAGACACAGAATGCATTTATGTACAATCTGTGTTTAGACCTAAGGCTCTTATGTTTGTTTGTTTGTTTGTTTGTTTCTAATTGTTGCCATACTTAACACTGTAAGCCAGAATTCAGTAGAAATTCCAATTCTAAATAACATAAAAGAAGCTGCCTTAACACTTCGATTTTTAATAGCACTTGGTAAATTCATTAAATTAATGAGTTCCATTGAATAGCAAGGTAAGCATTCTTCTCTACGGTGATGTCTTCACTTAGTAGCCATAACTTAAGAAGCCTTAAGAAATTTAATCCAATGGGGGCGCCTGGGTGGCTCAGTCGGTTGAGCATCAGACTTCTTCAGCTCAGGTCATGGTGTGTGAGCTCGAGCCCCGCATCGGGCTCTGTGCTGACATCTCAGAGCCTGAAGCCTGCTTCAGATTCTGTGTCTCCCCCTCTCAATCTGTCCCTCCTCTGCTCACACTGTGTCTCTCTCTCTCTCTCTCAAAAATAAATAAACATTAAAAAAATAAAAAATAAAATAAAATATTAAAAAAAAGAAACTTAATCCATTGATTAAATGTTTCTAAAAGTGTCCAATTTGGATAAACTATTATAGAGTTAAAATTTCTATATCTGGGAGTCATTTTTCAATGATTAAGTGAAATATTTCAATAATGAATTTATGTAATAAATATTGTGCCAAGCATGTTCTGGACATTGAAAATAAAGTGGAGAACCAAACTCACAAAGTCCTTTCTCATAGAGCTTACATTCCAGAGTGGGGAGATAGACCAAAAATAAAGAAAGGTATGTGTTACATTATTTCTGATGTGACATTATTGATAAATAAAATAAAATAGTGTGACATAAACTGATAATAGTTTAAAAACATACATAAAAATAGAACTAAAATGCTAACAGAAGAAAATATAAACTCTTATCTTTGGAACTTTGAGGTAAAAAACAATGTCGTAGGGCCCAAAAAGCACAAATCATAAGACTAAGTAATTGGCTTTAAACACATCAATATAAAGAATGTCTGATCAGTGAATTGAATCATAGACAAAATTAACTAATACACAAAAATAAACTAAAAATGGATTTAAGACCTGAATGTGAGACCCCAAACCATAAACTCCTAAAAGAAAACATAGGCAGTAATCTCTTGGACATCAGCCTTAACAACATATTTATAGATCTATCTCTTCAGGCAAGGGAAACAAAAGCAACAATAAACTTCTGGGACCACACCAAAATAAAAAGCTTTTGCAAAGCAAAGGAAACCATCAATAAAATGAAACCGCAACCTACTTAGTGGAAGAAGATATTTGCGAGTGATATATCTGATAAGGAGTTAGTATTCAAAATATATAAAGATATTATATAACTCAAAACCAAAAAAAAAATCAGATTAAAGAGTGGGTAGAGGACCTGAATAGATATGTTTTCCAAAGAAGACATACAGATGGCCAACAGACACATGAAAAGATGTTCAGCATCACTCATCATCAGGGAAATACAAGTCAAAACTACAATGAGATATCATATCACACCAGTCAGAATGGCTAGTATCAAAAAGACAAGAAATATAAATGTTAGCAAGGATGTGGAGAGGAAAGGAACCCTCATGCTCTATTGGTGGAAATGTAAATTGCTGCAACCACTGTGAAAACCGGTTTAGTTTCCTCAATAAATTAAAAATAGAGATAGCGCATGATACAGTAATTCCACTATTGGGTATTTACACAAAGAAAATGAAAACACTGATTCAGGGGTGCCTGGGTGACCCAGTTGGTTAAGCATCCAACTCTTGGTCTCAGCCCAGGTTATGATCTCATGGGTTCATGAGTTGGAGCCCCGCATCGGGCTACACACTGTCAGTATAGAGCCTGCTTGGGATTCTCTCTCCCTCTCTCTCTGTCCCTCCCCTGCTCGCATTCTCTCTCTTTCTCAGAATAAATAAATAAACTTTAAAAAGTTGAAAAAAAGAAAACACTGATTCAAAAAGATAAATGCAGCCTTATGTTTTTGCAGTATTATTTACAATAGTCAAGATATGAAAGCAACTCAAGTGTCCGTCTTTAGATGAATGGATAAAGAAGACGTGATACAAATACACACACACACACACACACACACACACACACACAGAGGGAGAGAGAGAGAAAGAGAGAGGGAATATTAGTCATAAAAAAGAATGAAATCTTGCCATTTGTAAAAACATGGATGGACCTAGAGAATATTATGCTAAGTGAAAGAAGTCAGAGAAAGACAAATAGCATGATTTCACTTACATGTGAAATCTGAAAAAACAAAACAAATGAACAAATAAAAAAACCAGACTCTTAAATACAGAGAAAAAACTGGTGGAGTCAGAGGGGAAGTTGGTGAAGGAATGGGCAAAGGTGAAGGGGATTAAGAGGTATAAATTTCCAGTTATAAAATAAATAAGTCACAAGATGAAAAGTACAGCATAAGGGATATAGTCAATAACACTGTAATAACATTGTACGGTGACAGGTGGTGACAGGCGGTAACTACATGCACCGTGGTGAGCACTGAGTAATGTGTAGAATTGTGAAATCACTATGTTGTACACCTGAAACTAATATGACATTGTATGTCAACCATACTTCAATAATAAATAAAATAAATTTTAAAAAATATTAAAAAATTAACTGACAATGACAGACTGGGAAAAGATATTTGTGATATCTAAAACTGATTGAGGATCAATATACAGACTATACATGGAATTCCTAAAAATCAAAAAGAAATGAATTGGTAGAAAAAAATGATCCAATGATCTAACAAACAGACAAAATGGGAAATCTGCTAACAAGTAGGTAAAGTAATATTGTTTCATGCAATAATTGGAGAAATGCATATTAAAACAAGACAATACTCTTTTTTGTTTTATTTTTTGTTATTATTTTGTTTTAAGCTTTATTTATTTTGAGAGAGGGGGAGAGCACAAGTAGGGGAGGGGCAGAAAGAGAGAGAGAGAATCCCAAGCAGGCTCCGCACTAATAGAACAGGGCCTGACACAGGGCTCAGTCTCATGAACCGTGAGATCATGACCTGAGCTAAAATCAAGAGTCAAATGCTTAACCGACTGAGCCACGCAGACGCCCAAGACGATACTCTTAACACATCATATGAGCCAAAGTTTAAAATCAGAACGTTGTTTAACGGAGTTTAAAATCAAATGTTGGAAAGTGTGTAGAGAAATGGAAAGCACCATGCCCACCAGGTAGAAGTGTAACTATTACTAAATACTCTCCAGTTAAAAACCAATTAACACACATACACCAAAATGAGTAGTGTCAAGCAAAAACAATTGATAAGGTCCAGAGCGACGTACCACTCATATGTATTGAAAATACACAAATGCAAAATGACACTGCATATTGTATAAGCGTATGTATACATCCAAGGTAAATCAACGAATACAATGGTGGAACTAGGGGAACAAAATTAAAGAATAGCCTTGCACAGAAAACTTGAAGAACTGTGCTCCAATTTTATATTTAGAATCTCTTGCAAAACTTTAACCACATTTTTATTGTGTTTCATATTTACCATGTTACTGGGATCCATGCAATACATTAATTCATTTTACAAGCTCTCGTGAGGGTCTACTGTGAACAGGCTTTATGCTGAATGTTAGGATTAGAAAGATAAATGACACGGGAGCATGTGGTCTCCTGGAGGGCAGGATGCATACTTAGAATAGGTTTATATCTTCAGGTGATATCTGGACATTTTTTCACATAATGAGTATGATGGCTATTTCATTCAATGTGAACACTTTCTACTCTTGGATTCTGCGCCTCAGATTTAAATTGTGAATTCCGTAAGACTACCTAACTAATCCTAAGCTTCTGATTCAGCATTTATTCTGTTTTGCCATAGATTTTGGTCTGACTTTAAACATGTTTATTTCAAATGTTTATTTTGGATGCATAATAATGCAATTAGTCCCTGAATCCTTTAGGAAACAGATGAAGGATAAAACACAATATATCTGACTAATTAGACAACCATATTTAAATGCAGGCATTTCATGCTTTTTATCCTGCATTTCCCATTGTTATCCAATATCAGATGTCAGATAGCAAATCTGCAAAGTGACTCTGAATGTTACAAAATATTTCTAGAAAACTTGAAAGGTCATAATACAAGAAGTAGCTTTAAGGAAATCTAAGCATGAAGGTTTTGGTAGGAACAATAAACTCCACCAGTGATTGGATTCGGCAAAGTGAAAACAAAACGGGAGTGAGCAGCTGCTGGAGAAAAGAAATGTTTCAGCTGTTTTCTATGCAATACGTCCCAGAAATGTAGCAAATGACATTTTACTTGTGCCCTAGGGCTCCTTCCGACTAAAAGTTCATTTCCTCTGAGCCTCGGAAGACCTGCAGGTTTAACCCACCTTGGCAGTCCTCAGGTAGGAGCCTGACTCAGCAACCCTCCCCAGCTTCCTGCTGCCTCTTTCCGAAACCTGTGACCCTTGTAAGGAACCAGTCACTCTCCAAATGAGAGTGAGCTATTAGCTTCATTGTAGGGACACTCATTTGACCAAAACAAAACACAACATTGTGGGAGAGAAAATAACACCTCAACTACCTTGCTAGAAATTGTAGAGGTATTACTGATAGAAATATTTCTAGGTTTCAGACCTCTTTTTGCTTTACATTCACATTTAATTAACTGAGCACCTTCTAAGCGTATGAACATAGGTCATCTTTGAAGCAACCCTGAATGACAAATGTAATTTTCTTTATTTTATGGTAGTAGATAATTGAAGCTCTGGTATATTAAAGGCTTATACAAGATAACATAGCTTTAAAGTGAAGCTGTTTGAGGGTGGCTCAGTTGGTTAAGCATCTGACTTTGGCTCAGGTCATGATCTCATGGTGGGTTCGAGCCCTGCGTCAGGCTCTGTGCTGACAGCTCAGTTGGTTAAGCACCTGACTTTGGCTCAGGTCATGATCTCATGGTAGGTTCGAGCTCCACATCAGGCTCTGTGCTGACAGCTCAGAGCCTGGAGCCTGCTTCGGATCTGTGTCTCCCTCTCTCTCTGCCCCAATGCCGCGTGTGCTCTGTCTCTCTCTCTCTCTCTCTTGCTGTCAAAAATTACTAAACATTCAAAAAAAATTAAGTGAAGAATAGGTACTAAACGTACTGTTTAAGTCACCCAGGGTCTCAAGACATAAAAATCCCAGACTATCTACAACAATGTATATTTATTGCAAGGATGACAGTGCATGAGGTAAGAGCAGAAATCAGTTTGTTGGCAACCCATCAACTCAGATTCAGTTACCCAAATTTCATGAGGTAGAAGAGTCTTCATAGATACACAGAAAACTGGCTTGACAAGTTTTAAGACAGAAATGCTAGCCACATAACCACCCATTTCCCAAAGGGAAGAGTTTGCTTGGGGTGGCTAGGATATCACCTGGTGTGCTAGAGTTCTATTGGCCAGTTTTGGCCAACTATCCCTGTGTGATCAGCTGAAGAAACCTGCTGCTCTGAACCCCCAAGCTAGAGGGGATCCTACACCACCCCCTCCATTTAGAAAAGGTTTCTTCTTAACAGACAGGTGAAAAATAATAAGTGTCTTAAAGAGCACAAAGACTCTTGGGTCACTTGTCACAGATGATCTGTAACCCGCACATCCTCTCTCTTGAGGAACGCCCTTCAAGCTCCTGAGAATAGCTACCCAACATCTTTTGCTCCACATTCTCAAAAGAAAAGCACATGCAGACGGAAGTCATGAAGGTTTGAGGGTTTTACCTCTGCTGCCTACTTTGGAAAAATATACTGCTTCAGAATGTGGGGAAAGCTGAGTAGGTAAAGCCTTCACGTAACTGAAAAGACTAATGAAGTAACTTCTTGCTACCTTCTTCTCAGATATTATGCTTCTGATTCTTGCATAATTAAGTGTTGTTTCCGAGGAATAAAGATGGTCCATTTCATTGCTTCCCTTTATATCTCAATTTGTGGAAACTCATGAACCAGTGGGGTGTTTGCAACAGTTGGCGAATGGTTACTGAGATGTGATATAGCCTTATATATGCAAGTATATATATGTGTGTATATATATATATATATATACACACACACACACATATATATATATATATATACACATTAACTTTAGAGAAAGAAACATAGACATTAGTGCAATACTAATTTTCTCCTGGGCAACTAAGAAGATATTGAATACTAGAATGGTAGATAATTATATTCTTTATAAAAGCAATTTAATAATTTAATTAAATGTTAAAAATTAACATAAAAATTCCAGACTTAAAACAAAACTTCCAGATTTATCTAAATAATGCTGACTTTCACAGGGATAAAAGGTACAACATAGTAGGTGTAGTCAGTGGTACTGTAATAGCATTGTAGGGTGACAGATGGGAGCTACACTTGTGGGGAGCAGAGAATAACATATAGACTTTTCCAGTCACAAATGCTGGACACCTGAAGCTAATGTAAAATTGTGTGCCAGCTATACTTCAATTAAAGAGATAAATGAATGATCAAATGTTTCAATAGAAGGGATAAATAAATAATAAATGAAGAATGCTGACTTTAAGTTTCAATTTATAACTTTGGTTTAGAGATATGGTATGTGGGCCTCTGTTTCTTTTTCATTTCTTATTTTTTTAAGGAGGCTCCATGTCCAAAGTGGGGCTTGAGCTCATGACCCTGAGATCGAGAGTGGGATAGTCTATCTACAGAGCCAGCCGGGTGCCCCTGTGGGCCTTTGTTTCTTGATGCAAGATGACAGATGTTAGGAACTAGCCTGTATTGGGGTCAGAGAATAGTCCAGATAAAATTTGCTATGACCTGGGCAGCGGCTGGATACCTCCTTCTGACAAAATAAATTGCACTAGCAATGACTGCCAAGATTGGGAAAGACCCTTTGGGGCCAATTTTTTCCCCAAATGGGCGTGTATGTGCATGCACTAAGGATATTTGGACTCCTCTGTCAGCTCATCCAGCATATGACAATATGTCACGGTTGGTATTTTCCAAAACTTAAATCAGAGATTGGCAATATTTCTGGGACAAGAAACTTCTAACTTCCTTATGAGCATTAGAGGAAGTGGGTCCAGGGCCTGCCACAGTAAAAAGCCTTTGATCATAGGAGCTAACATCACTCTGCAATTGTAGTATGAATGGCAGGGTGGGGATGTTTATCCAGAGTCCTGTCACAGTCCAGAGACACTGAGAAGAGAAAAGAGCTGATGGCCATTTTGACTATGCCCTTCCATGAACAATATCCTCTTAAGTAAGTATCTATACTTACCCTTTAGCTAATAGGAGTTAAGGAGAACAATTCAGGGTCTTAAAAATGATAGGAATAATAGCAATAATTACAGCTACTAGTCATTAAGCCTGTATGTGTCAGAGGCTTGACATACATTAACAAACACAGAAACCATGCAAGGAACACATTAGTATGCAATACTGAAGATGAGAAAGCTGTGATTAAGTAAAGCAAAGTCAGTTACCTGGAGTAACAAAGTAACTAACTTCTAGAGCCAGGATTCCAACCCAAATTTGTCTGATTCCCAAACTCAGGAAAACATTGACCTTTTTCCTAAGCCTATTGCCTCTCTTGCAGAAAGGAGAATTTGTAGAGAAGGAGACCCTCAAAGAAAAGTACAATTTCGGGTAACAAAGAATATCTGGGCCAGTGCTTTCCAAACTTGAGGTACACAGGAATCATCCGTAAGTCTTGTTAATTAGTAATTCTGTAGGTCTGATTGAGACCCAATGTTCTGCATTTTCAAAGCGTTCAGTAACAAGCCTCTGGTCTAACCCCGTTATTTTCAGATGAGTAAAATGAGGTCCAGAGAAGCTAGGCGATTGGCTCAAGGCCAAGCAGTTTGTTCAGTGCGCACAGATTGATCTGGTTCTCTTTCCAGCTACACAACCTTGCAGTTAACTAACTACACAGAATGGAATGAGAGACTCAGATGACACCCATGTGCTTGAAAAGAACATTCCCCAACTGCTGGGGGTTATTGTGATCCTACACAAAGATGTTCAAAATGGGCACATCCTCATCGCTAGAGCATTTCAGTCTACTACATATCTTTTCAGGATAAATTCCACTCCCATATCCCTGTAGTCTGGTGCTATTTAATACTCAGATTAGAGATTCCCATGTTCTCTCTTTGTATCTGTTACCATGTTAGTGATTGTTTTACTTAACGCAATAGACATATTTCTGGAAAATTATGTGGAACTTTTTTTGATGCTCTGAAAGATCTTATTCTTTTTTTTTTTTTGGTAGAGGGTAATAAATTCTATTAAATTTTTGGAAAAAATCTAAAGTTGCGATTTTGTTTACCATAATCTCTCATCGGAGAAACACTAGGTAATTCGTGGAGCTTACAAACAAACATAACTTACCCCAGACTCCAATATGATGCCATGGCACAGATCCATGATTATTAATATGTGATATTATGTTATCTACACTCAGAGATAATTGTGTTACATAACTAAGAGCAATTCAAATTTATTTGCTATTTCTCAGAGTTCATCCTCTCAGTTTGGAGAAACATTCTTCTGACCAAAGCACTTTAAGTAGATTTCTCTGGAACCTACTACAATGCAGCCTGCTTTGGCAAAAGGAAAGTTAATTCGTCTTCTGATTTCAGAAATCCTTTAAAAAATAGTGTCAAAAATCAATCAAAAATGAGAGTGATGTGTGATAACTGTTCTTATTAGAGATGGGGCATCTCATGGAATAAGCATATATGTGATGGAATAAATTCCTCAGGCAAACTGATTCTCATTTCTCTAAGAGCCTTTTTAATTACGAGCAAAGTATGGGCCTTGAACATAACATTACATATTATCACAATCGGAAATGGCATTTATACACTATTCTTAGGCAAATCACATATTATACTTCCTTGAGTACATTAAGTAATTTCTTGGGAGCTTTTTGAACTGACTGTGTTTTAAAATCATGTCTATCTCCTTCTTGCCTTCCTTTGTGTGGCTGCCAATTCCTAAGTAGCTTTTTTATGCCAAGCTTAATCCAATAGGAAGGATCACAATAACCCCAGCAGTTGGGGAATGTTCTTTTCAAGCACATGGGTGTCATCTGGTTTCTCATTCCATTCAGCTCCTCTCCCTCCTCCCCTTCCCCACTGCTGGAGGATTTTAATTTCTTGGCCTTTCACTAAAGAATTAACCTGAGAATAAACTGAGATTAAATGGTACAGATTATTATAGTGACCATCAGGGGAAAATTATTATGTCAACTGTTTTCCCCTCTCTTCTTTATTCCCACCCCCTGCCCCACCAAAAAAAATTGTTTATTTAAAAAGTTTTAGACTGCAAACAAATCACTTAGAGAATTATCACATCATGACATATGGCCAACCTGGATCGCTAGTCATTTCCTAACATATAATTGAGTGTCTCTCCATCTGAGCCTAGGTCCATACTGTCCCCACTAATGTGAATGTATTCAGTTCACTTAGATGCCCGCTAAGATGCTACTTTTCCTTCAAGGCCCAGTCAAAAGCCACCTCCTTGCATCTATTTCTCCTTTGTAACTGGTCTGCATGGATTTACTCTCATAAGAGTATAAGCTCCTGAGGTCAGTGCCAACGTCTGTTTATGTTGCCTTTCCACAGGGACTGTATTAGTGTCTTGTTACTGGTGGAGTTCACTACTAGACTGATGGAGGTCACAGGACAACAAATGCCAAAGTTTCCATAAAGAATCAGTGCCATAGAAACACACAACTTCCTTGGGGTGCCATCATGAATAGTAACCAGCCAGTCTCCTGGTCATCCGTTTATTGCAGGTTTTGCCAACATACCTGAATGAATTGATCTATGTTGTCCATCACTTTATAACTGTGTTTCTCAAAAGGTTGTATTCAGATCTTTGACAACAGAACCAACGGGGGCTCTGGTTTAAAATGGAGGTCACCTCGTTGGGCCTTACTTGAGATCTTCTGAGTCAGTATCTTCAGAGATAACATCTAGAAATATGATTTTTTTAAAAACAATCCTATGAGGACCTTAAGCCTACAAATCTTTGAGAATTGCTGATTCAGAGTAATGAGATTTCACCTTCTTGATAGGACATTTAATGCTTGAAGAAAAAAAAATGGCTGGTAAAGATAGAGAAAAATATACAAAGCATGACTTTAAAACTTTTCTGACTTGGCCTGTTCTAAGGTGGAGTTTCTCAAAGGCAGAGACAAGTATAAAATGGAATCGAATATCCCTTGCAGCTAAATGATCCCCTAATTTTTGTCACAGAAGTAAGAGAGCCACAATTTTTATTTGGAAGATTGACAACTGTTTAATTTAAAAAAAAAACAACAACAACAAACTGATTACCATGTCTAACTACAGAAAGGATGGATAAGCAGTTTAGGCAAAACTGTTCAAAATTAATCCATTGCCCTTCCATTTTAAATAATATTCTTCCATTTCTGATCCATTTTTCTCTTTCCTAACAAATTTTCCTTATTTCTTTTAACCGAAGTAGCTTGTGATCTATGAAGAGTCTGTTGAAATGATGCGTGGGAGGTTTATCTTTTCCTCCAAGGGGAAGCTCTCGAAAGGGCAAAAGCTCTATTTTGCTATATGCTGTTCAGGGTCATAAACTCCCTGGAATCTGGGTGATGAATGCTCATATAATAAATATTTTCCCTTTTCCCGTTAGCTTTACATTAATTTCATCTCTTCCAGTGAGTAAATGAAGGCAGACATATTGGACAAGAGATTTCTCAAGTTTATGGGTTGGCAGTTGATGTTTTTGCTGAAACTGGTTAGTTTGGGGACCATATAATTATTTTTTCCTAGAGAAACATTCACAAAAAGATAAATTAGAACTTCCAATGAAATGCTCTTTGGTTCCTGTTCGGGGCAGTAGGCGTGACTGCTGTGTGTGCGCATGCAAATACTTCTGTACTCCTGGAGAACTGCCCACCTGCTCTCCTAAAGTCAGGTATTGCTGTTGAGTTGCTATTGCAAATAGAGTGTGTGTAAAAGGGCTGTGTCTTTTCTGGGTGGCAGCATTTAGTTCCTAGTGGTTGATGCCGCTGGGGCACCCATGGGAGCACATATTAGTGCCAAGGTGCCTCTCCTGAGAGATACAATCTGAGAATTTACTTTAAGGTTACAGAGCTTTGTTTCCAGTCCTTTTCATTAGCTGCCAGTTTCCCCTCAGACAGTTGTTCTTAATTATCAGGCTTGATTGCCCTAGAAAACTGAGGAAGATATTGTAAAATATCTTCTTCCTGCTTCACAGAAATCTCCAGGATGAAACTCTACCTGACGTTATCTCACATCACTCACACCTGTTCTTCTTGGAGTTCAGTCTCTGGGGTGTTTCAAGGGGCCATGTGCCTAATCTCTGAGGAATTCCTCAGGGTCAAGGTACAACAGGTCTAGGCCTGTTGTAATAAGCTACAACTAGCATTTTTCACTAACAAAAATAGTTTCTCTTTCTAAAATTACAGAAACACAGATGATTTCACAGGAAATGGCAGTATAGTTGGTTTCTTTTGCCAGTACTGGCTACTTCTCTTGATCCTCTTGCTTTGTCACCTCTGAGTTGTAGTGAACCCTAGTTCCTAAACATATTCCAAATGATATATTTCAAAAATTAAAACCAATCTCAGAATTAGACTAACACGGCACAAGAGTTTTAAGTTATTATTTTAGATATATATATGGATGATATACATGTTAGATATAAATATTGATATATATGTGTATACAAAGCACTTATAATTTAATGTAAGGCATGAAGAATAGACAAAAACCTCTATCTGACTACCATCAAGTTTAAAAAGTAAATTATTAAGAATGTTTTTGAAGGCCTCTGAGTAAGCCTCTCCAATCCTACCTATTTACCTCCTTTCAGAGATAACAGTATCCCAAATCTGAATATGGGGGATATCATGCCCCTACTTTTATTTATAGTTTTACCACCTATATTTGTAATGTTATATGTTTTTATTTTGCTTGAACTTGTGTGCTTTTGAACATTATATAAATGGAATTAAACTATGACTAGTCCCATATAATTTGCTTTCCACTCAATATTATGATCATGAGATTTATATGATTTGTCACATATAGCTCTGAATAATTGACTCGTTGTTGCTAATGGTATCTCACTGCATATTCCAATGAAATACATATATTCATTCCAGTATGGACTGATATTTGGTTTTCGTCCAAGATTTTTTTTTGCAATTGCAGATTATGCATATCTGAGTATCCCTCTGCCTATACTTGCAAATCAGAGATGACTGAAATGAGTCCTACAAGCAAGTGCTATTGAACTTAGTTTGAAAAATCTGGTTTTTCACTGCAAGTCACTGCAGAAGCAGTTTGGTGCAGAATATTTTAGGGAACCACACAGTATCGAAGAGCCCTGAGTGTCTCCATAAATTATCATAGTAAATGGAGATAATTTGGGATGAGGCAGAGAGGAAAATGACTTCAACATTCCCTACAGAACAAAACAGAATCGTCTCGGTAGGACTGGAAGCAATCGGAGAACTGAAGTTCATGCAAGTATGACTCAGCCCAGATGCAGAAATAATGAGAAGCAAAGCCCCTTCCCGAACAGGGTGGAGTAGAGTCCAGTGTGGTTAACCTTCAAGAAGACGAGAGATCCTCTCTCTGTTAGGCAGAAGGCACCGACAAGAAAATTCCAAGTACAAAGAAAGGCAATGGGCCCTGAATCAGAAAAGTTTTAAGAATTGCAATTTTTTTTCTTTCAAGGGAGGAAGGCATAACATGAGAGATAATAATAATTGGCTCCTATAACAAGAACTTCTCTCTAAAATCATCACTGTATTCTTCAGAGGCACCTTGAAATGTTTAGTCAAAATTGGCATTCAGAGCTAAGTAAGGCAAATAGAAAGATAGAAATTGAAAATTGGGATGGAAAAGAGAGAACCCAAGGATCCTTGGCACTACGTGGACGAAGAAAGGGAAAGGGAATGCTGGAGGGTGGGAAGGCGGTGAAACGCATCTTCGGAAAACAACTGTAAACAAGCATGTTAGCTTGTGTAGTATTGGGTCCTCCCTCACTTCCCACGCAAGGCCTTTATAAAGGTCTGCATTGCCCTCATAGCTTTCATATGACTGGATCTTTGCAGAAACCTCGCGATTGTCGGGCTATACACCTCAGCCCATCTACTATAACACAAAGCACCTAAGGATGGAAGAAGAAGCACAAAAAAACCATGAAAAAGTTAATTCTTGGAATCCGGAGATTGGTAATTCCGCAGGCCAAGGAAGTAGAGTTTTACGGCAATCCTAGATTTCATTGGGCAGGAAGGACCCAGCTGACATCTTTTGATAATATTAATCTATATCCTTATAGAAATGTTAATTAACATTTTACCTACATAGGGATTCCATGTATCCTTCTTTCTTGTAAAACCAAATCTTAACAGGAACTAAATATATAAAAAATGAAAGTGTCTTATCAAACTTTCTCCATCTTTCCCTCATCTCAGTATCATCCCCAGAGGTATTCACTGCTATTTATTTGATAGATTTCCTTCTGGAGCATTTTCTTTTCATTTGCATACATATATTCTGTAGCCTTTTTTACAACTCTTTTTATTCTGATACTATCCTTTCGGTAAGAGATTATAAATGTGAAATTCTGTACTTTCTGTTTTAGGAGGTAGTCTGAGTCAAAGAGGACTGCCTTCTTAAGAATGGTATTCCTAAACTAGACTTCTGGATATATACCCAAAGGATGGAAAACACTCTTTCCACATTCTTTTTTTTTTCTTTTAAGTTTTTTCAAAAGTTTATTTTTGAGAGGGTAAGAGAGAGCGTTAGCAGGGGTGGGGCAGAGAGCGGAGGAGACACAGAAAACGAGGCAGGTTCCAGTCTCTGACCTGTCAGCACAGAGCCCTACATGGGGCTCGAACCCTCAAGCCGCCAAGATCATGACCTGAGCCAAAGTCAGATAGTTAACCCACTGAGCCACCCAGGCGCCCCACACTCTTTCCATGTTCCAAATAGAGCAACACATAATGAAGTATTGCCACTATGTAAGCCTTTTCTGATAGAATGATCGGGAAAGTGGGTAAAAGAGCAAGGAACTTTTTGCTCCTTCCCTACTTAAATCCAATCCTGTTTTCAAGTCTGACTCTGGATGGATTGGTGCGCCTCCTAATCTCTCTCGAGGCTGCTATCTACAGTATGAGAAAGTTCCTTATGGAGTTTGCTTGCCTCTGTTTCCCTATTTGAAATCAGAACTAGGCTGATTCCTTCATTCGAAATAAGAACTGGGCTGATTCCTTCAATAAAGTTTTAGAATGGCTTAAACAAATTGCTTTGCCTATAATATCCTTTTTACATATACATAAGAACACGTAATACAAACCTGCCTGAATAAATTCAAAGTACTGTCCTTTTCAATAGTTACAAGTTACGAGCGCCTGACTGCCTCTGTCAGTAGAACATGTGCTTTTGATCCTGAGGTCGTGAATTTGAGCCTCACGTTGTGGATACAGTTTACTTTAAAAATAATAATTATAGGGGCGCCTGGGTGGTTCAGTCGGTTAAGCATCAGATTTCAGCTCAGGTCACGACCTCGCGGTCTGTGAGTTCGAGCCCCGCGTCAGGCTCTGGGCTGATGGCTCAGAGCCTAGAGCCTGCTTCCAATTCTGTGTCTCCCTCTCTCTCTGCCCCTCCCCCGTTCATGCTCTGTCTCTGTCTCAAAAATGAATAAATGTTAAAAAAAAAATTTTAAAAAATTAAAAAAAATAAAAATAATAATTATAAATTTAAAATTCTAAGTGAAAGCATTATATCAGAGTTTAGTGGTCAGCGTTTTCTTTTCGTTAGTGGTACATAAAATAATCATGTATTTCATAATTGATAGCCTCTTAGATGTACTGAAATCTGGTATTTCTAGCCTGTGCAAAAGGTAGGGGACAGACAGGTGGACCAGCTTCCTACAATAAAATGCACCTATGTGAGACTTAGTGTCAGTCCGACCTATGTGAATCAACAGCCTTCCATTTTTTTATGGCTTGAGTGATGGCTGCTGTCTGGGCTGGTCAAGCACAGTGGTTCAGGAAGTGTCCTAGAAGTTTGGTTCTAATCTGTTTTTCTAGCAATTGAATGACTCTGTGAGCTATATAACATCCTGAAACAAATTCCTTTTATGCAGATTTTGCTGTTTGCATCTAAGAATCTTAAGTGACACATGAATTACATTTGAGAATACAGTTTATAGTAAAATTGCTAGAGAAAGGATAAGCAATGCATAAATGATTCTGAGCCTTTATACTCACTTGGAAAAAAAGCTATGTTTGAGTTCCACTTCACATGATACATGAAATAAATTCTAGGTGATTAAATATCAAAGTGTACAAAATAAAATTTAAAAAATATAATGATAATAACTGGAATTTGTGAAACTAAAGAATCACACGTACACTTGGTGAGGATATCAAAAAACACAATCTTGTTTTTTGTCAACAGTTCAGTGTTATCTATCAAAATATTAAATACACAAGTTTTTGTGACAATGAGTTTACCTCTAAGAATCCTACAAGAATATAATACATACTTGCAAAGATTTCTATACAGAAGTATTTATTTATTTATTTATTTATTTTTCTATTTATTTTAGAGAGGACTGGGAGGAGAGAGAGAGAAAGAAAGAGAGAGACAGAGAAAGAGAATCCCAAGCAGGCTCCATACTCAGTGCAGAGCCCAATGCCGGACTTGATCCCACGATGCTGGGACCATGACCTGAGCCAACATCAAGAGTCAGGCACTCAACTAACTGAGCCACAGAGGTGCTCCAATATAGATATATTTATAAAAGCATTTTTATTACAGGCAAATAGAAAATGAATCAACCTATACAACCTTTAATAGGGAATTGTTGGAAAAATGATAGCATGCCCACAGAATAAAACACTCTGTTGCTATGCTGAAGAATGTTGTTAGACCTCTACGTGATAAACTTGATGGTTATATATGATATAGTCCATTCAATGTGTGTGGGAATGTTCACACTTTGAGAATATTTGTATACACTAAAATCTCAAAAGACACCCAACAATGATCATCCTTGGGGAAGGAGACAGTAAGAGGAAGAGGAGGAAATTTTGTAATGTTTTATTCTGTATTGTTGGGATTTATTATAATGAACATTATTGCATTCATAATTCAAAAAGCAATAAAGTCTGAAAAATAGAAACAGCCTCTTGCAAAGCAATATGAATATATTTTCCTGCTTCTGTTGGAGCAGAACAACGCTTTCTCCCGAGGCTCTTAGCTACAGATTCACTGGAAGTGATTTAGATTCTATGGGACTTTTTTCTGGGAGAATGACCACACCAATCCAGGGCAGGTAGCTGTTGTTTCGAGCTCTGTTGTCAAACCTGCTCAAATAATTTAGGGTCCCCATCTAGACTCACACACCCTTTTGGCTGGAGAAATAAATTTACCCGAGTGTGTGTATGCTGAGCCACACCATTCCTTAAAACTACATATGTGTGTAACAGATTTTATACAAACAATGGGAAGCAATACACTTTTCTCTTTCTTGTTTTATTTTTCTGACATCCGTTAACCCACATCTGGCATCTTTGAAACAAAAGGATTCTATATAAGCAGTAGAGAAGGACTAGATCTGTAAAGTATATATTGACCAAAAGTGAAACAGATATTCATCATTGGAAGAATTACAGTATTTAGTTACCTTCTTGTAAAGCAATAGCCTATTACATTACCGAACCAACCCAAAAAGAATAAACCTACAAGTAGACAAAACTGAATTTAGTTTTGACATTGAGAAATCTGAGGCCATTAAAACTGATGACTATCTCAGAACCGATCAGAGAAATTTTGAAACAAGCAGGCTGATGTGACCCATCATTTTAAGTCATTAAAATGTATCTGTCAAAAGCTTCTCGCTCACTCTCTGGTTCACTCTTTTTTTCAAGAAAAGTTGTTTAATTCCCGCGATGCTAAAGTCAATTAAAAGAAAGACAAATCTATGTATTCAGTTAAATAAAAAATGCTAACAGTACTGTGGTACTTTTTGCTGTCTTTTGAAATTATATTAACCATCTGAATGGTGCCAAATGATTAAAATAATGTTATAAAGAGCAATATGTACCTATGATATTAAATATGCATATTTGCCAAGGCCCAAAAGTAAGTTAAAAGAATCTTTATACTTTCAACGTGAAGAAAACCTACTTTGTGATGCTAAACAAAGAAACAGTATATGATTTAAAAAATATTATTAGAAAAATAAAATATTGTTATTAGTTAGAAAATAAAATGTGTGTGTTCACCATAATATTTCCTAGCAGTGTCTCCTCCCCAAATACGCTGATATGAAAGTGACTATGATTTGGGGGTGCCTGGGTGGCTCAGTTGGTTGACTATTCGACTCTTGATTTAGGCTCAAGTCATAATCCCAGTGTTGTGGGATCGAGCCCTGTATCAGGCTCCACGCTGACCATGGATCCTACTTGAGATTCTTTTTTCTTTCTCTCTCTCTCTCTGTTCCTCTCACCCTCTTCCCTGTTCTCTCTCTCTCTCTCAAATAAAAAGGTTTAGGGGCACCTGGGTGGCTCAGTCGGTTAAGCATCCGACTTTGGTTCAGGTCATGATTAGATTCAGATCAGATCATGGTTTCTGGGTTTGAGCCCCTTGTCAGGCTCTGTGCTGACAGCTCAGAGCCTGGAGCCTGCTTCAAATTCTGTGTCCCCCTCTCTCTCTCTCTGCCCCTCCCTCACTTATGCTCTGTCTCTGTCTCTCTCTCTCTCTCTCAAAAAAAACATTAAAAAAAAGTTTAAAAAAATGATTATGATTTGATGCAACAATAGCATTGTAGATCAAGGGCAAGTCCTTTTCTAAGCAGGCCACCATGCTTTTCTTTGTGGTTGATTTTATTGTAACTTAACATAATATTACCTTCCATTTGCATAATATAAAAATGTTAATCAGATTCCCTTTTCAATTCCAACCTTGTATTGTAATTCTGTATGTACATAAATAGGGTGGGTTTTTATCTTTATATTTCCTACTGTCTAGTCCAGTACATTGACCAGAATGCCTAATCAATAAGTGGTTTATGGGTAAAAGATTGACAACCAGTATGTACCGTCACAGCAGATATTTTATTATCTCGACTATAACACAATAGGACAGCTTTTATTTTTCAGTGCATAGCAATTAAATGTTCCTGCTTCCATAGAAACCTAAGCTTATGGTCAGTGTGACATGTTAGTGAAATTACAAATACTGTATCTCTTTCTCTAAGGCAGTAAATTTTGCCTCAATTCAGAGATGATATGCAATACCTAATGTAAATTTGCAATATTGGAGATTCTACAAAGTTGTACTAATGCATATGAATCTGACCTTATAAGGTTTATATGGAAATTTGAGGAAATCAATTTCTTATTGTTTAATAATCTTGTCTTCATTTCTGACATGACATTATAAAAATTCCCCAGAAACCAAATACTACAGTAATCATTTTGGTTAAATAGTATTTTTTAGGAAAATTAATTCCTTTCTGTTAGCTATTTAAACATTGTCAAATGCTATTGCTAAAGCACAAATGTAACAGTTCTAAAAACATTTACTTACTTAACATTAAATTTCTTCTATAATTCCAAATTATTATATTCAGGGTAATGCAGATTACTTCTTGATTCCCTAAAACATGATTTCTGCACATTCCTTGGAGATTTAATACAATAATATGAAACTTATGTAGTTGTTATTTTATTTATATATGATATTTCTTTAGCATAAAGTCATTCCTAATTATAGATTCAAAATAAAGACAGATAAAAATATCTCTTATATCTCCTCTTAAATATAGAGAACAAACTGAGGGCTGCTGGAGAGGTTGTGGGTGGGGGGATGGCTAAATGGGCAAGGGGCATTGAGGAAAACGCTTGCGATCAGCACTGGGTGTTATACGTAGGGATGAATCACTGGATTCTACTTCTGAAATTATTATTGCACTATATGCTAACTAATTTGGATGTAAATTAATATATATATAATATATACATATATATAATATATACACATATATATGATATATATAATATATACACATATATAAGATATATATATATAATATACACATATATATAAGATATATATATATCATGGATATATATATATCTTATATCTCTCTAATGCTTTATTATCCAAAATACTTGCAGAAATTAAAGGGATACAACAACCAGAGCAGATTACCACCATAAGAATAAAATCTGTCATTATGGAAGAGGATGTTTTATCTTCCCCTAAAACAAAATCATGATTTAATGTTTACATTTTAATTCTTGCTAAGTGGTTGTCCTTGATACAGAGTAATTGCAATCTTCATATTCTTGCTTTTCCATTTCCTGATTCCCTCCTTCTTTTATGCTAACTTGGTCAAGCCTTTTTTTTTTTTTTTTGAGATGGAAAGATAAAAGAGATCTGATTAGCTCTTATCACACATCATGTTGGATTTGCCTTCAAAGGAGTTTGAAAAAACTGTTGATCCAAAGGAAAGATCAAATGGTGGAATTTTAGACATTATTCTGTAAGTTTCTAGAAGAGAGAATATGCATATGTGAAAACGTACTTTCTCAAGAAGAATTATGTCAAAACATAAGCTTGTGACTAAAAAAAGATAATTTTGAACTATTTTCATTTATTAGCACATTAATATCATTAACTGTTTTATATTGTTTGGTTTTATAAATATTTAACATGAACCTACTGCTAAATAACATCAGTCAATAACTTTTGAGAACTTATCATGCAAGACACCTGTGTAAAGAAACAAAATAAAGACAATTCCTACTCTTAAAAAGTTCACCACCTAAAGAGGACAAAGAAAAATGAATTATAACACAAAATTATATGTGCAATAACTGTAAGTCAATTTATTGCCTTGTTAATGACTAATGGGCTATGGTAGCAGCAAATGATTATCTAATGTTTATTATGTGCCAGGCATCTACTATTTATAATCAAGAAAGTTCTTACTATTATACTGTCCATCTCACAAATGATAACACTAAAGCAAAGAGGGCAGGTCATTTTTCCAATGCCACAGAGCTAGTTAGCAGTAGAGTTGTGATTAATGGTCATGTTGGGGGAAGGAATAGTGTTTTGACTTGACACTTTAAGGATAAAAATTTTAAAAATGTACAAAACACTGTACTCTAATTAGTAAATCTGTTTCTTTCAGGGGTACATGCTAGCACTTCTGAAACTATTTTATAGGTGTATTAGCATGGAACAAATAAGTAAATGTATTGTAAGTGATGAAAACCAGGTTTATCACTAGGAGAACCTGTAAAGTAGGTCCTCAATGTAAAGTTACAGATATGCAAAGGGGACATGGTAGAATGAATCCTGTGGTAGTGGATTGCAATTGGGAATATATGTATGAATTTATTTAATTTTCTGTATATTTAACAATAATATGTATGTAATATAAGTGGATAGATAAATAGATACATAAATAACATAGACCACAGAAAGGGAAAAATGGTGATTTTATTGTGGAGAAATCTAGCAGGCACTACTTTATCAAACGACCAAAAGTCACATCCCCAGTCATGGGACAGAGTAATATCACTTAACTCTGATACAGTATACAAAAAAAAAAAAAACAAACAAAACAAAACAAAACAAAACAAAAAACCCACATCTTCTCTGTGATTTTCTTCTGCAAAATTCATATTCTCCATCTAATCATTAGAAAGCATCAAATGAATTCAACTGAGGGATGTTCTGCAAAGTACCTGACTGCTGCTCTTCAAAAGTATCAAGGTCATGAAGGCGAGGAAAGACTGAGAAACCACCATGGGTTGGAGGAGACTAAGGAGACATGACAAGTAACTGTAATGTGGTGGCCTGGGTGGAATCCTGGAGGACAGGATGGTCCTGAAAACCTGGGAACCTTCAAACAAAGTCTAGAGTCTGGTTAGCAGTCTCACCAACGTTACATTCTTAATTTTGTCAGCTTTACCGTGGTTATGGGAGATGCTAGCATTAGGAGAATTATGGTGAAGAGTAAGTGGGAACTCTCTGCACTATTGCAATGTTTCTGTAAATCTAAAATTCTTTTTAATTAAATTTTAAATTTTTAAAAATTATTTCTTTTAAATCCAATAATCATTTTATTATATTTTAAGTTAAAATGAAGTCTAAAAACAAACATAAGGGCGCCGGGGTGGCCCGGTCGGTTAAGTGTCCACTTTAGCTCAGGTCGTGATCTAGTGGTTCGTGGGTTCAAGCCCCACATCAGGCTCCAAACTGGTGTGAAGCCTGCTTGGGACTCTCTCTCTCTCCCTCTCTGTCTGCCCCTCCCCTCATGCTTTCTCTCTCTCTCTCTCAAAATAAATGCAAAGGATGCAAAGGTACATAAATCTCAATACAAATTTTTTAAAGGATTTATAAATAAATATCCACAGTAGCACTACTCTTAATAATAGTTTTTTAAACTAGAAACTATCCTGGGGCGCCTGAGTGGCTCAGTCAATTAAGTGTTCAATTTTGGCTCAGGTCATGATCTCACAGTTCGTGGGTTTGAGCCCCCTGTCCGGCTCTGTGCTAAGAACTCAGAGCCTGGAGCCTGCTTCAGATTCTGTGTCTCCCTCTCTCTCTGCCCTTCCCCTGCTCACACTCTGTCTGTCTGTCTCTCTCTCTCTCTCCCTCGCCCTCTCTCTCTCTCTCAAAAATAAATAAACATTAAAAAAATTAAAAAAAACCTAGAACTAATGTTTATTAAGAGTTGAATGAATAAATACATTGTGACGTTTATACAATGGGATTCTACTTTAATGAAAGAAACTACAATAAAGATCACTGTCACAAACTTTATGCTGAATAAATGAGATAAAAGTAATTATTGAACAATTCCATTAATATGGAATTTTAGAGTAAGTGAAAGTAATCTCTAATGATAACAAGCACAAAAGTGGTTGCCTGAGGCCTATAGTGGGGGTGGGGGTAGGGTATTGAATGCCAAGAGAGAGAAAGTATCTTGTTGAGATGACGGAAAATTTTATAACCTGATCATGGATGAGTTCCATGGGTGATCATTTCTTAATACTTATTGAACTATACACTTAAAATGGGTTCACTTCTTTTTATATAAATGACATCTCAACAAAGTTGATGTAAAATTTTAAAAAATCATCAAGAGATTAATTTACATGTTTGCTAATTTATTATGATGACACAACCCAGCCTTGGTTTCTGGTGTATAAATGGTCTCTGGTCCCTATTTTGCCATATTGGACATGGTCTCAGAATTATTTTCGGAGGAAAAATCCCCTGCCACTCCTGTGTTGAGATGGAACAGCCATCTCTCGAGACAGCTGTTCTGATTGACTTCTCCAGGTTCACTGAAAATTTCCACCCCTCTCCTCAGCCTGGCAAGTTATCAAAGCCTGTGGAGCTCTCCTTAGTTAGCAACACAAAACAACTGCCCTTCAAGTCTCCCCCAAAATTAAGGCCTGAAGCACCCTGTTGCTAATTCTCATTAAAATTTTGGCTGTGATAAGTAATTTCATTTGGAGCACTGCTGGTGTGAGTAGTTATTCTGTTCATTCAGAGGTATACATTGTTTAGTCTTCCTAGATTCTCTTTTAGTAACTTGCGCTTTGGTATTAGACCATCAGTTTGGGTTTAAAGAAATGAAGAAGAAGAACATACAACTCAATATTGTATCTATTCATTTGTTCAACTTTTTAAAAAGTTGTTTTATGATGTGTTAATTTTGAGGTGCCTGTGAGAAATCTACATGGCTACGTATTGTAGGGAATATAGTATCGAAGTCTCAAGAAGTACGTTGTTTTGATTTGGAAATGATAAGACAACACATTTCACAGCCAGTGAGGCCTGGACACTGACCCATCAGGAGGAACACCGCCAGAGTGTTGGAGCAGATCTCGAGGCACCCCTTGCTGTGCCAGATTTCATCCTTGCCTCATGGATGTTGAGGATAAGCAGAGAATTATGAAGGCAGGTTCACATCAGAAAGAGTGAAGAAAAGGCATCGAGGGCAGTGGCAGTTTACCAATCAGTAAGGAAGTGTTTCAATATTTAAAAAAATTTTTTTAACGTTTATTTATTTTTGGGACAGAGAGAGACAGAGAATGAACGGGGGAGGGGCAGAGAGAGAGGGAGACACAGAATCGGAAGCAGGCTCCAGGCTCTGAGCCATCAGCCCAGAGCCTGATGCGGGGCTCGAACTCACGGACCATGAGATCGTGACCTGAGCAGAAGTCGGACGCTCAACCGACTGAGCCACCCAGGAGCCCCGTATTTCAATATTTTAACAACAAGGATGCCATCCAATACGTGCCCACTGAATGGCAATCCTGAATGCAGTTGACAAGATTTATTAGTATATCAGCCAATGGTTTATTTATGAAGACCCTTGGGAAAATTTTCATTCTGAAAGTTCTCAAGCATCTGGTCTTTTAAAAATGTATCTCATGGATATTCTGAATCTCAAAAATATCTATCTCTGTCTGGCTATTGAGAAGCTTAGAACCATATTTGCAGCCAACTTCAGCTACTGTATTAAAAATTTTTAAATAAAATACCTTGTATTCCTACATTTGGCTATATTTCATTTTTATTCTAATTTCTTATTTGTCTTTTGAATATATTTTCCCATTGATTTATTTGTATCATATTATACACATTTCTTCAAGAAATCTCAAACAAATTTTAAATTATTTAATGTATTTTCAATTAAACATACACATTATACACACACGTGCGTGCACACACATACACACACAGGACAGGTTAAGTTTTTCTGAGTTGGAGTTAAGGGTTATATATGAAGTAAGAATTGAAAGACAATGGTGTTTATTTGGGAGACATTGAGAAAGGACATTTCAGAGAAGTCACAGCGTGTTCAAAGGCATAAATTTGTGAAAATAGCATTGCATGTTGTTGCTGATCTACAAGTAGTTCATTCTATATTATTAGAAAAGGATAGGGGAAGGAGGGAATTACAGAAATAAAGGCTAGCTTTACAAAACCAAAACAATGAGCTGGACTCTTTCCTGTACTTAACAGAAATTTAATGAATAATTTTAAGCATGAGAGAAATGTGAATTGAATTGTAATTTAGAAAAAGTACATTAGGGGCAATATAGAAAATCACTTCAACGGTGGGAGAGTTTAGAATCTGGGATATAAATTGAAATGATAAAGAAGAAAAGTATGTACAGGCACAGTGCTAAGAGCTTTTCTATATATTATTCTGTTTAGGACTCTGTTCTAAACATGCCACTCTCTTCATAGCCCCGTGAAAACAGTCCTACAGTTACCCTAGGGTCTCTCACCTTTTCTGGAACAGTTGACCTGACTTCCTGACCTTCTTGGTCCCTTTCCCACCCTCCAAGGCTGAACTGAAGTGCCCCTCATCTACAGGAATCCTTCCCTGATTGTTCCAGCGTTCATAAGTCGATCACTTCTCTAAGTTTGAGATTATACCAAATTTACAAAACACTGTTAAGCACTTCATCATCGCTTCGTGTGTTTATCTCCACAGCAAGAGCCTAAGCTCCTCAAATGGCAGAGCCAGCATGATCGTCCTTTTGAGTTCTCTTTATTACCATCCTCACAGTGGTTAGCATTAAGAGTACACTGAAGAAATCTGGTTCAATTGATCAAAAAATTTTAAAAATGGATTGAATTCTTAATCAATTCCCAATGTCAGCTGCTGGCAAGAGACCAGAAATAAGTAGCTATAATAGGGTAGAAATTCATTTCTCTGCATTAAAAAGAAAAAAAAAAAGTCTGTATAAAGCAACTCTGGTGGGAGTGGCAGCTCTTTTCGTTATCAAAGACCTTAGTAACTTTCCGGTTTCTCAGCCTTAGCAGGTAGCTTACAAACCCAAGGTTTCTTTGTAGGGCAAAGTGCCAACTAGTAGTCTAGCATATCCAGGAGGAAAGAGGAAAGGAAGGAGTGAGGGGCAGAAAAGACCCATGCCAACTGTCTACCCACTCCTCAAAGAGGTTTTGTGGGACTTTCCACCTAAAAATTTCTGCTATTGTTTCTTTATTCTCAGTGGCTAGGAAATGTAGTCTTTCAGGTGGGCACTGTAAATCCCCTAATAAAATTAGCCGTCATACTAAGGAAGAAAAGTTGAGTGACTATTAGGTAGGCATTTCATAGTCTCTGCCACAAGTGTTTATAGCACACTCAACGCTTGTAATGTTTTCTTTCGTTTAACACAGACAGCATTGTGCTAAGAGTCATGGCTTTAATGTTGCCCAAATCCATGTCCCAGCTCTAGCTGCGACCAGCTGGGTGAACTCGGGCAAGTTATTCATCCACTCTGTGTCTCACTTTCCCCATCTGTAAACCGAGATAATAATAGTACCTACATCACGGATGGTTTTAAGCATTAAATGAGTTACTGGATAAAATCACTTAAAGGAGTATTTGACTGACTCGCTAAGTGTTTATTTTCTGTTCTTGTTTTATCTTATATTCTTGTTACATATGTTCTGTGCAGGTAGGCTTCGTTATTATTGTGAGTGGCAAGATGCAAACCCGACTGCTAACTCCAAGCTCCATGATCAGCCCATCCCACCTCCGACTCACCCGGCACCAAGAGAGGCATGCAAGGAAAGGACTACAGAAAAAAAAGACGTGGCAAAGCCCAAGGTGAGCTTCACTCCTTCACAATTTTGCTTAGGGCCAGGGCTTTCCATGCCTTGGTGGTCTGTGGCTTTAAATACTTAATAAAGCTTCATGCAGCCCCTGTATCTTGCATACTTACAAGTAAAGAATATCTCGATCTGTCATACAAAACATTGCCTGTCAAAATAAGAACTGCTATGCCATTGAAACTGCATTGCAAGAATTTAGTAATAAAAAATATTTGTTCTTTTGGGGGCACCTGGGTGGCTCAGTCAGTTAAGTGTCTGACTCTTGATTTCAGCTCAGGTTTGTGCGTTCTCATGGTTTGTGCGTTCAAGACCCGTGTCGGGCTCTGTGCTGACAGTGCGGAGCCTGCTGAGGTTCCTCTCCCTCTCTCTCTGCCCTTCCCCCACTCAAAAATAAATAAACATTTAAAAACATTAAAAAAAATGTTTGTTCTTCTTGATACCTAGAGTAAATTTCAAAGTTTCAAGTGGTTTTGCACGGTAACCATAATAAAGTGGTTTTAATTCTAGACAACAGCAACATTCTCTGTCCCCTCTCAGGAAGGCCTGGCATTCCTAGCAGGTTACATTGCTTCTTATCTGATTGGAGCTTTGCCAGGAATTCTCGCCTCTTACACCTGCCAGCTGAGACAACACCACACCAGCTGACTGATTCATGGCACTGGGATGAAACCAACAATGGCACTGAAACAAGAAATCTTGTTGACAAAAATGGCATCATAGACTCATGATTGAGAACTATGGCTTCATGTTGATCACAAGTGGTGGCTAGAACCTTTTCTTTACGTTTAAATTATTCCTGAGACATTTCTGATTTGAATCAGAGCAAAGACCCATATTTAAACCATGCCTTTCTGTAATGTCTTTAGCTCATCTAGAAGTATAACATTATTTAAAAACTTAATAGCTGGTTGTTTCAACCACTATAGAGTGTGACTTTTTTTTTTTTTTTTTTTTTTTTTTTTTTTTTTGGTGAAGCATCAGTTGTCTTAGTCTATTGTGAAGACAAAGAGACTATAGAGTAAAACGGAATCTCTGGACCTGTCCAAATTTGCCCTTAGGAAGGAAAGCAACCATGCTGCAAAGAAATACAAGCATTTGGCGGAGAAGACTGCTGATTCTTTTTCTGTCTCAAGGCAGAGCCATCTATTAAGCACAGCCATGAACAATCCAACACCATCCCTTTTTTGTTTGTTCATTTGTTTGAAAGTCTAGGCAAGACACATCACTACAATATATATTGCTTTTTCCTTTACCACATCATAAAGATGATAAGAAATGTATTACTATTTGAAATAAAAAATTTTTAATTGATCTGACTGGTAATAAAAAACTATGTTGGGGCACCTGGGTGGCGCAGTCGGTTAAGCGTCCGACTTCAGCCAGGTCACGATCTCGCGGTCCGTGAGTTCGAGCCCCGCGTCAGGCTCTGGGCTGATGGCTCAGAGCCTGGAGCCTGTTTCCGATTCTGTGTCTCCCTCTCTCTCTGCCCCTCCCCCGTTCATGCTCTGTCTCTCTCTGTTCCAAAAATAAATAAACGTTGAAAAAAAAAAATTAAAAAAAAAACCAAAAAAAAAAACTATGTAATAATGACAAGTGCAATATGAATTATAAACAAAAGCTGTCATCTGGCAGATTGCATTGCTATGGAAGAATTTATGGTCTTTCTCAAATTATTTAGAATAATGTTTGTCAAGCTGGAGGGTGCCTCAGGACGATGATTCCCTTCAGTTAGAAGAAGTGAGAGCCAAATGAGTCCAGACAGGTGGGTCAGAGGTCAAAGTATTTGAACAGATGCTCGTTGACTTGGACTTCTGTCTCCCATTTTACCCACATATGAATTAGCACCCTTACATTTAGCAGCTACATATTCAATTCTAGTTACCTGACATTGTTTTATCTGCTCCATTGCAACGCTTTGTCAGATCGTTAAGTCCATAAACCACAAAGTGGGAGAGTCTTGGGGTTCTCCATGCCCTAGGTCCTGACAGCTGTGAGAAAAACACCAGTCCTGAATTAATTTTGATAGCAAATATCACATGTAAAATGTGAAGCACATATTGTAATAGAAACATAAATAGCGCCCAGTGCCCAGCACTAGTAAGCATTTAAGAAAAATGTATTTATTTAGTCAATGAAAAGTTTCAGACATGAGCTCATGGAATATGACTTCGATGCATATGGTTTTGGTGCTATTGACAACATATTTGAATCAATCATTGTATATATTAATGGAAATATGCATGTAAAAAGAAGATCATTTCTATGAAAACGAAGTTGAATGCTTTGGAAAGATCATAAATGTAATACTACCAAAATTCTTCATCAATTCAGGTGTATCTAGAAAACTAAAAATCTGACGGGAAAATCATAAAATACATCAAAGAAATTTGTACTCTACTGGCTTCGTAAATATCTGTAAATTCCTATTCCCCTTTAAGGAAACTAAATCTCAAAATTGTATAGGATGAATTTTCGATGTGGATTGGGCAGGAAGATGACAATTCAAAGCAAGGAATCCAGAATAAAGGAGAAGATCTTGGCACAAAATCAAAATATTGACAAGTTACTGTGGATTTTTCAAACCACTTAAAGTTAGGCACGTATTATTTTTAAGCTTCCGCAATAAAATCATTTTTATCTTAAAACCAACTGACCATTAGACCTGTTAGTATCAAAAAACAGGGATTTATCTCAAATACACATGAAAGAATTTTATAGCTCTTCAAGTCTTATAGAAATTTAAGTTATGTGGACCCTTGTCTTTTTTACCAATAAATCACAAAGTTGGTAAATGAAGAATTCGCTGAGAACCAGTGAATGGACTGATGTGCAGTTGGTTCCAAAGCCAAAAGGATATATATTATGGCTTGAAAGGAGAGGACACAAAATTTTAGTGCTCATAAATTGGAAGGCTCCCAGAGAGCTTTCCTTACTTAACCTTAGTGGCTTTAGCAGGACTAATTAACTTCTGTTCATGTGTGTGAATGTGTGTGTGTATAAAATATTTAAACATATGTGCATCATGATTTTGTACAGGCATACCATACATACTTGTGGTCACATTATACATGTACTATATATAACATACATATGCCTATAAATACACAGTGACACGTCTGTCTATAGAACACTGAACACTCCGCTTCCCCTTTAATCTTATTCTTATAAACTCAATTTCCAGCCAACAATGTGAAGTTTCTGAAACAAAATTACCTAAAAGGAAACTTCACACTTAGCTTGCACCTTCTTATAGATTTTCTGTGGCAGCAGGTTCTCAAACTTTACTCTTGGCATATAGAAAGCTTTACTGCTGATCTTAGGCAATAGAACTTAACACCTAAACAATATGTCCTACATTTTATGAACACTTTGAGGATACTAATTAATCTACGTGATATCCTTGTGAAGGGAATAATTGCAATTTTCACAGGTTTTTCCAGATGACACAACCGAGACTTGGTTAAATAAAGTATCTAATAACACAGGACATTAATGAAAATGATTTTAACACTATTATTTACAGAGGAAAAATAACCTAGGAAAGATGAAATGGCAGTTCCATAAACAATTATGGGGCACTTATTACGTGCCTCACAAGCAAAGAAGAAAAAGAAATCATTTCTGTCCTTAATGTGATTGCAGTATAACACGATACGTGTGAGGAGAGACTTATTTAAAGCACAACTGAAGCACAGGGGTAGGGACGACTATCTGTTGTTTGTGAGGGAATGGCAAGCAATGTGTTCCTAAAATGACTTTGATGGAGCGTCTTGAAGAGTAAGATTTCATTTATCAGACAAAGAGGAGAAGGATATTCTACTGAGAGCATCATGACATATCAAGGTACAGAATGCCTTTTTCAGCCAAATAAAATCATAGCAGTACAGTTGGTCTGATGAAACCCCAAGGTTTCAGTGGGAAATTGCAGAATATACAGAAGCCACATGATGAATGGTCTGTATTCTACCTATGGAGCTTTACATCTATTTTGGGTTCCCAGGAGCTAATGAAGATGACATAGGGGAGCGAATGACACCATCCACTGCATTCTGGAAGATTTTTCTGTAAATAAGTAGGGGTTCAATTTGTTAATTTGAACAAGAAGGAGAATATACTAAAGAAAAAAAAGTCTGGGATTAAGCCGTTGTACTGAGAATAAAGAGAGAGTGGCAGTTTGGGTTCTTATTTTAGGAGCAGAATTAACAACACTCAGTGCTTTTAAATATAACTGATGACTTTCCTCCACTAATTGCTTCCCAAAGGGTGTCGTGATTTTTCTCCTCAGGTCATTCCTGTATTTATTTGGGGGGACAAGTTTCTCTAGGGTGGTATATAACCCAGCTCGATGGCTTGCTGCACGACCACTTAGACCAAGTGTAGGTTTAGAAATCATACAAGTCAATATTTTATCTGAAGATATTCTTATTTAAGGTGACAATAGTGTCTAACTCTTAACTTGGAGTCTAGGGTTACATCAGATTTACACAATCAATATCTACTTTTCTCCCAAATTAAATCAAGACCACGACAGATTGACCAAAGGCTCTGCAGAGGGGAACTGCAGGTACAGCATGTGGGTTCTCATTTCTACCTTACTTCAGAGAAAAGAGAAGGGTGTGAAAAGTCAGGAAGGGTATTTAATTGCTCCAAACTTCATCGGCTCCATAAAAGCAACTAGAGAGTCCGGTTAATTACTCCACGAGTAATTAAATCATCAGGAGTTTAAAAATAAGTTACAAAGTACTAAAATGGAATGCTTTTCAGAAATTATGTCTCTGATAATTAAGCAAGTATTCAAATATGTGCACACACAAAATGACAATCTCCCAAGCTTTATCAATAAACATTAGCTTAAAAATTAGTTTTGGTCAAAATGATCTCCATTGTTATTAATGGAATCGTGCACCAACTTTATGCATCACGTGGGAAGCTATTAACTTATAAATTAAGAGCCAAATAGTTTTGAGGGGCACCTGGGTGGCTCAGTCGGTTAAGTGTCTGACTTTGGCTCAGGTCATGATCTCACAGTTTGTGAGTTTAAGCCCCACGTCGGGCTCTGTGCTGATAGCTCAGAGTCTGGAGCCTGCTTTGAGTTATGTTTCTCCCTGTCTCTGCCCCTCCCTCCCTCATGCTCTGTCTCTCTGTCTCTCTCTCTCTCTCTCTCTCTCAAAAATAAATAAACATTAACAAAATGTTTAAAAAGCCAAATAATTTTGAAATACTCCATTTTTAATACTATTTGTATTGATCCATTATGTTTTGAGGTTTGACATAGAAATGTATAACCGCGACTTTCTTCTCCTTAGTCCTATGTTAAAATCCAAAGTAGAAACCTTTGGGAAGAGTAACGTTCACTAAGCCATTAGGCAAAACGATGAAAACAGGGAGACGGCTGGTTGACCGGCCTTGTACATACTTTCAATGCATTTCACATGTCTTCATAGGAGGACTTCATATTTCCTCTAGAGTTCTCGATGGGCACAACTCATGCTCACTCGCTAATTTGACTTCTCAGAAAATTTCCCTCCTTATGAAATTCCACTCAAGGTCTTCCCTATAAGAATCAAAATAAAATGTTCTAGCCACCCAGGAGACAGCGGTGTGTAATGCTATAAGCAAGGTGGCAGACAGACTGCTCACTGATGTCAGACATAGTGAAGCTTTTGTGTACTCAGGCCTTGGTGCATTTTTTACCTTCTTATGCATGAGTTTAAGCATATGACTTAACCCAGATGTGTCTCAGTCTCTCCTGTGTAAAAAGTGTGAGGATTATAATTACTTACCTCTTAGGGATGTTATGACACTAATTAATGCCTCAGAATTCTGTGAATAAAAATTATTCTGCACAGATGTTAATTACTATTATTCAAAGAACAGCCATAAGGCCAGATGCCGGAGAAGGTGACGGGCAGGTTTTTAATGCCCACAATGAAGGCTAAATAGAATTTATTAGGAAGAATTGTGGAGAAAAAGAAAACAACAAAAGACTTAAAATGAAGGCATTATATTAGCAGAACTTAAGTAACTGGGCATCTACTGAAAATGAGTGTGGGGTGCACATGCCATAGCCAAAAATCAACAAAAAAAAATGTAATGGCCCATGGCAGATTTCCTGAAGGAAAAAATGTTTTTAGCAGTACTTAAGTCCTAGTGTTGTGAGCAAATTTTAAGGTACATTGCTATACTCTATATAATCAAAAAACACTAATTCACTCAAAAGACCCCATGTGAGTCCACCTGACACAGTCTTTTTATTATGTGTAGTAGCTCAAGATGTGAAAATTAACAAATCCGTAGGGATTGCAGAAGAGACAATGGTCAAATAGAGAATTACAGAATCTCCCTTATCTGTTATTTCATAACTGAAGAGATAAGGTAGTGTGTCTTAATGATGTTTCAAAGGTTTTATTTTCCCGTAATTTCTACAGTTGTATCCTTCGGGCTCTGCCCTTGGTTCACTCTCTGGCTACAGCTGGGGAAGCATGAGGAAGACAGGTCTTCAGTTTTCCCTGACCATTCTTGTACACCGTCACGTGATAAATCTTGTGAGGTTATTTCTGAAAGTTTTCTGTATCAGGAAAGACAGCCTAAGCAGAAAGTGGATTCTAAAGTCCTTCCCAGCCTAACACGATGGAATTCTTAGCACTTATATATTGCGGACTATTTACTCACATTTTGCTCTTTCTCCTGAGACTTCTGCAAGATGGCTTGCATTCTTGATGTTACCAGCTGCACTATAGTCTAAGGGCAGACATGCTGACTGAGCACTGGAGTTGTGATTGTGTAGGGATGAACTAAGCAATAAGTAGCCCAGCTGGAATGATGGAGAACTTGCTCCTGGGGTCAGGTTTAAAGAGCATCACTTGTTATCCAATGCACCTAAACTGTATCTGACAATGGTTTATTTTTGCAGAGATCAGATTCAACATAAATTGAATTTGTACTATATGTCAAGCATAGCCATGGCTGTTTTCCCATTTTGGATTAAAAAAATTTTTTTTAAATAAGCATAATAGTCATTTTCATTGCATTTCTTTTCAAGGAGGAAACTGAAGTTGAGAGAAATTAAATGACATTCTAAGGTAGTTTAGCAACACAAACGTCTTTGACTTTCAGTCTAGTGATCTTCCCTCTATACTCCATAGCATCCTCTGATGTCATAATTAGTTAAGTATCTACAGAAATTGAATTAAACATGAGTGTGCAACTTCCTGATGGACCTTACCCCAGAAACATTCAAGCCCCAGTTGTAGAGAAGCAAAAATAGTAGCCAACTCAACTGGTACCAAGCCATAGTCACAGAAAGATGAGAAAATAAGCTAAAATATTTACTTTCACCAAATCACCATGGTTAGAAAAGCCATGGGTTCATTTATTTTTACAACCAGAATTTATGGATAATCTGTTGTGTATAATCCCTACTAAGTATAGGGATGATTTGACAGTCAAAAGACACTAGATCCTTTCCCTCAAGGATTTAACCATCTATGGGGGGAGACCGTCGTGAAACAAGTAAATTCCTAAAGAAGCATTTAGTCACAATGTGAATAGTGCTAAAATGAATATAAACATTTAGTTACCATAATATCCAGTATATATAAAACAAACTGTTAATTTTTTTCAGAGTAGTTGTATTATTTTCAATGTAAAAATATATAACTTTAATTAATATTCTATAACCCTACACCCAAGTGGGATTTGATGTTGCCTTTGCCCTGGGTTTTCACAGTTCCCAGGGTTTCCAAAGCATATTTTAAAGACGCTGCATTGAAGGAAGATAGAGTTGAGGGTTTGGTTACCATAAGGGAATAATAATGAACCAGAAGCCAGGAAGTTGGCCTGAGAGGTTGAGTCAAGAACAATAAGACTACGGACACCACGGTGTGGCCTGGCTCAATTCCCCAGGGAATTAGATATCTGATGCCAGGTCATTGACAACCCTGACCAAGAACAAAGGGACTTGTCTCCCGAGCCTATAGGTGAAATGAAATCTACAGGTTCATTTAATCACAACTGTTCTTCAAAATGCTCGCTCTAACCACGAGAGACTCCTTGCGACTCTCTCAGCACTTGAACCTGAATACTGGAAGTGTGCCTTAGCAATTGGAGAGCAGTATGTGGCAACTGAGACTTGTTCATTTGTTTGTACGTGTGCCTTGATTTCTAGACTATTCTTCCTGTGAGTTGTTAAAGGTCTCTGAATTAAGCTGTACCTTCTTGCACTGCCGAGCAGCATTATATCCAGCACACTGCCCTAGGCCAGCTCAGATAATGGGGCAGAACAGCAACATAATGGGATATTATAGCAATCTTAACCCATTCCACACTTGACTAACCCCAGTAATGAGTCAATAAGGCCTGTAGCTCTGTAATGGGAGCTTATGCAGTGGAACATTGAGGCAGGATGTTGCAAAGGAAAACCTAGGAGCCATACTGGAGCAGTTACCGCGGCTCCTAATATTTATAATAGGCCAATTCAGTCTGCAATCTGATCTCTGTGTGGTGCCCAGAGTCTTCCTGGTTTGCTTTCCTGAATCACCTCTGTTTTTCAAGTTCCTTACACCAAAATAATTGAGATAGTCTTGCTAAAATGAGATAGACAAGGGATTTACAACTTTGAGTTTTGAAAAGGAGGAAGTAGACTGAGTGAAAATAAGGCTCATCATACACAACTTAATCTCTCACGCCCCTGATTTCTCATTCTAAACTCAGATTTCTATGCTATGGATCCAGGAGGGGGAGATTAGTCAGGATTATTGCCTTCTCCTTCTGGTTCTACCAATACTTTTAGTTATTTTAATTCTTCAAGGATTTCTGATGGTTTTATTCTCTTTTAGCCCTAATAGCCACAAGATATCTTAAAATTGGAGGCTTCGAACACCTGCCCCATGATCTCAAATTGATTAACCGAAAAGTTCAGCATGTACCTCTTAAGATCTAAATGATATTGTAATTAGATGCAGAGTAGTATTGCTGTGAACCAATATATGTATTCCCTCCTCCCTGCCCAAATTCATATGTTGAAGCCTGTACTACCAATGTGACTGTATCTGGAGACAGGGCTTTTAGGAAGTAATTAAGGTTAAATAAGGTCATAAGGGTGAAGTCTTAATCTGATAGAATTGTGGCCTTATAAGAAGAGGAAGAGAGGGAGGTATCTTTATTGACATGCAAACGTTGCAAGGAAAGGCCACATGAGCACACAGCAAGTGGGTGGCCATCTACAAGCCAGGAAGGCGTTCTCACCAAAACTTGACCAATCTAGGACTTCGAGCCTCCAGAAGGGTAAAAAAATGCATTTATGTTGTTTAAGCCACCCACTCTATGATATTTTGTTATAGCAGCCTAAGCTGACTAATACGAGTATATTCAATGATGTACTTAACACTGTTTTCTACAACGATCCTAGAAGATCAGTCTAGCAGAAGAGAAGGATGGACTGTGCTACTCCTGCCAGGAGGTTGGGCACAGAGAGCAGTGTCATAGACACTGATAATATGATTATTAGATAGCAGGAAGCCCTTGTGTATTGACTGCGGTTCAAAAGAAATCTATTCACACAGGAGCTAGCAAGACACCGACAAACTTGACCATCCCTTCTGTGACTCTCAGATCTTCAGCAAAGTTTCTAAATTTTTGACTTGTTTTTGTTTGACCACTGACTTAGAATAAAGCCAAGAGCAGAAAGGAAATTCAACCAGAAGAAGAACCATGAAAATGTAAATAGGGATTTCCAAAAGTATGGGGAGAACTTTGAATGTCCTGAGGCTATGGTGTTGGGCCAAGTTCAGTAAGCTCTTCAGAAGGCAAGGAGTTTCATTTAAAATGAGAGCAACAGGAAAAACACATACTATGAGAATATGTTATAGTTGGACCATACTAGTCGGCATTTTTTTCCATGGGCCAGTATAAGAGAAAAGGCACTTTGGCACTTTTCTGGGGATTGAATGAGGGCAAAGGAAGAATCCTTACAATATGGCAGAGGTAGAGGATACAGACCCATTACTGGGAATTCTGCTTACAACTTAATGAGTTGTTTCCTCTCAAAAATGGCGAATGTACACTTCATTATACTTCAATATTAATGAGAATAATCGATTTCACTTAATTTGCTCCCTGACACTTTCTCCAAAGATTTAATTTGTTACTGTGTACTTTTTAAAATAACCCATTACAAATTTAGTAATATAGAACAAGGAAACAAAATAAGGCAAAGAACGGTTAAAAGGCAGATAAAGGGGAGAAAGACTAGGAAATGAAATATGCAAAAGGAAGAAGCAAACAACCTAACAAATGGGTCAAAGACCTTAACAGACATCTACCAAAAAAGTAGACCAATGACAGATAAACATATAAAAAGATGCTCCGCATCATATGTCATTATGGAAATGCAAATTAGAACAATGAGATACCACTACTATTAGAATGGCCAAAATCTGTAACACCAAATGTTGGCCAGGATGTGAAGCAACAGGAAATCTCATTGCTGGTGGGAATGCAAAATGGTACAGCCATTTTGGAAGACAAAGATTACAAAATGAAACATACCCTTAACATATGATCCAGCAATTGGGCTCCTTAGTATTTGCCCAAAGGAGTTGAAACTTATATCCACACAAAAACTTGCACATGGTTGTTTATAGTAGCTTTAGTTATAACTGCCAAAACTCAGTAGCAACCAAGATGTCCTTCAGTAGGTGAATGAATAAATAGAACGTGGTACATCCAGACACTGGAATACTATTATTCAGTACTAAAATGGCATGGGCTATCAAGCCATAAAAAGACATGGGGGAACCTTAAATGCACATTACTAAGTGAAAGAAGCCAATCTGAAAAGGTTACATACTGTATGAGTCCAACTATACAACATTCTGGGAAAAACAGATCTATGGAGACCTTGGCAAAAGTCAGGAATTCGGTAGAGCATGTGACTCTTAATCTTGGGGTTGTGAGTTTGAATCCCACATTGGGTGTAGAGATTACTTAAAAATAAAGTCTTTTTAAAAAGTCAGGAATTAAAGAGGGTAGAGAGATGTGTGGGTGGAGCATTAAGAATTTTTAGGGCAGTGAAACTACCCTGTATGACACTATAATGATGGATGCATGTCGTTATACATATATGTATAATGAATTTATACATATGGAATTTACAACACCAAGTTGAACCATAATGTGAACTATGATCTTTGGGTGATGATAATGTTTCAGTGTAGGTTCATTGATTATAACAATGCACCACTCTGGTGGGGAGTCTTAACAATGGGGGAGGCTATGCGTGTGTAGAGGCAGAGAATATATGGAAATCTCTGTACCTTCTCTTCAATTGCTATACCTAAAACTGCTCTTAAAAATAAAGTCTTAATATTAAAAAAATGAGACTGGGAAAGGACAGTTGCAAAGGAATAATGAGCAATTGTAAAACAGAGAAAAAGGACTGTATAGCAGAGATTTTGAGGACACACAAAATATCCTTTTCCCATAACCCCTTAGGTTTGGGCTACATGACTAATTCTGGACAAGGAAACAGGAATGAAAATGACATGCGTCATTTACAAGCTGGGCAGCTAAGAGCAGGTGGCCACATGTTCCTAGATCTGTGCTGTGCAATAAATATGATACAAACCCCATATGTAACATTAAATTTTTTAGCAGTCCATTAAAATAAATACATGAAGTTAATTCAATAATGTACTCTGTTTATCCAATACATCCAAGATATTATCCTTTCAACATGTAAGCAATATACAAATAATTATTGAGATATTTTGCGGTTTTATTTTTACTAAGGCTAAATCCAGTGTATTATCTTTAAATTCAGACTAGACACATTTCAAATGTTCAATAACCACAGGTGGCTAGAAACTGAGCAAGAAATAATTTGCAAACTGAGCAAGAAATAATTTTTGGTTGCATTAAGCAAGCAACTGAAATTTTAGGACTTACATATTACTATAACATTGTGTACATTTACCCTATTATAAAAATTGTTACAAATTCAGGATCAAACAACAGACCTTCCCCTCTTCCTTTTAATTTTAGAGAAATTGGATGCAATCCTTGACCAGGAAATTAGGTAAAGGGTTGATGCGCTAGAGTTGTTCACTGTTGGGAGCAAACTTACCGAAGGATTGGAAGTTGATGTCTCACTGCCAGAAGAAACATACAGAACAGATGGAGTTGATTGTTCAGCCAGTCACTATTAGATGCATACACAAAAACAGAGTTCTAGTCACAGATTTCAAAAAAAAAAAAAAAAATAGCAGCCTCCTTCCCTGCTTGTTAAAAACCTAACTTTTGGGGAGGATATCGTTCAGTCAAACACTAAGTTTATTATTTAGTACATCTTTCCAAGCTTTCTTTTTTCTCATTTAATGACAATTCTCCTTCCTTCTAGTCTGACCATCAACTGCTCAGAAGTCACAGATGCCTCACTGCCAGTGGAGGGGGAAGGAGTCTGAGACCGTGAGCTGGCAGAGGTTGGCGTCGTGAGGACTGAGTTGGGCTCTTTCAGCCCTGCCTGCTTCTCAGCCAGGTGTTCGGGATGATCACGTTGCTGACAGCTGTGAAGACCCATGGGAGCTGAAGTTCTTGTTTCTGGACCACTTGGTCTTTGGGTGCCCAGTTACAACCATGTATGTCACAAACGGTGCAAAGGTGATTCTCACATTACTGAGCAATTCCTTGGGAAACTGGTAGTCAGTCTCATGATTCAAATTAATTTCTCTGGCCGACCCTCAGCCTATATGAGAAATTTAGAAATGACAGCCACTCCCAAATAGGACATGGGGGTGGAGGAACCTCTTTCCTCTCTCATTTAGAAATGCCATTCTGGGACACTTGGGTGGTGCGGTCGGTTAAGCGTCAGACTCCTGATTTCGGCTCAGGTCACGATCTCAGTTTATGTGAAGTTGAGCCCTATGTCAGGCTCTGCGCTGACAGCACAGAGCCTACTTGAGATCCTCTCTCTCCCTCTCTCTTTCTCTCTCTCTCTACCCCACCCCTACTTGTGTTGTCTCTCTCTTAAAATAAATGAACAAAACTTAAAAAAATAAAGGCCATTCCAGCTTCTTCTATGTTCTCAAATTCTGCTGCTCTACAAACTCCAGTTAAAAAGTAGTCACCAGTCCTCTAATTAAAGACTCACCCCAAAATTCCATGGACATGTTCCATAGGGACATCTAACCTCCCAGGAAGATGAATGAAGTACCAGCAGCCCCCATTGTGAGGAGGGTGGCCTGGAGAGGGGCAACACAGCTCTCAGACACCTTTCTCCAAATCTCTTCCCCTGATGCTCCTTTCACTCCCACACCCTTTTGCTCCAACTCAGGAGTGGAGACAAACCGGTTCTTCTAGTTCTTATAATCTCTTTCCCAAAGGCCTTATTCTGACACTTAGCCAGGTCTCCACTCAAATAGCAATCTTCTGTCTTCCCTCCCTTCCTACACTCCTCTGCTGTGTGTGTGTGCGTGTGTGTTTTGTGATTTTTTTTTTGTAAGTTCATGTATTGACAGTGGAGGAGTGAGAAAGGCAAAGAACTCATTGTTCTCTTTTTCAGTTTATTGTCGCAGGTAAACCCTTCACAGCTCACCCTCTCCCTTGTAATTTCTATAGCCTCACAGCAGATAAAGGAGCTTCCATAGATACTCAAGACAGGTGCACAACTGAGTTCCTGATGAAACTCTTTCTGCTTGGCTTTGTGAATAGATTTGACAACAGCTTCCAGGAAATTGCATCTGATGTTTTAAGGCTAGACCTGGCTGTCAAGCATGCTGAGTCATATCCATTGAGTCAGAGAGTGCTATGCTGTAAGGGAATTTTTCTAACATTAGCCAACCTCCCTGCTTTGGGATGAGGAAAACAGCAGAGTTTCATAGCTAATGATCCTGAAGAGGGAGGAAAGCTTCCCTTCAGTTTGTTTGGTTGGTTGGTTGGCTGGCTGGTTTTTCTTCAAGGTCTTATTATTGTCTCAAGGTTCAAACATAGCTCTGAGCTCACCTACCTGGGAAGTAAAGGCTTATAGCCCATACTATTTTTTCCTAATAAATGTAATTATAAAACAAAGTAAAAGATGTGACATCAATTGATTAATTAAGCTCCCATAGGTTCAAAGTAAATACATAGTTAAATGCCATGAGGAGGAAGTTGGAGACCTCAAAATTGCAAAAGTAAAACATCAGCGATAGAGCCATATTTTTCTATGCCTTTAATTCTTAGATGTTCACAAATGACCAAGAGTTTATTGATTTGTGGTCTAAACATGACAAATTAAAACATTAGCAGAACCCATAAACTCCAAATTAATTGGAAGAGGAGATCTATTAAGAGTTGAGTAGAAACAAAAATAATATAAAAACAGGGAGGGGGACAAAAGAGACTCATAAATATGGAGAACAAACTGAGGGTTACTGGAGGGGTTGTGGGAGGGGGATGGGCTAAATGGGTCAGGGGCACTAAGGAATCTACTCCTGAAATCATTGTTGCACTATATGCTAACTAATTTGGATATAAATTTAAAAACATAAAAATTAAAATTAAAATAAAGGATTGAGTATCAGGGCACGTGGGTGGCTCAGTTGGTTAATACTCTTGATTTTGACTCAGGTCATGATCTCATGGTTCCTGAGATCAAGCCCCACACTGGGCTCTGTGCTGACAGTTCAGAGCCTGCTTGGAATTCCCTCTCTCCCTTTCTCTCTGTCCTTCCTCTGCTCATGCTCGCTTGCTGTCTCTCATTCTCTCTAAATAAATAAATTAAAAAAAAAAGAGTTGTGCATAATACTTCCACATAGTTTATGGTTCACAGTCAGTATAAGAATACATATTAAACAGAAACATTAGTTACCCTTTCTTAAGTGGGAAATATCCCAAGCTACAATCATTAGACTAAAGCTGTTCACATTTCAGAAACTCAAGGACCGCCTAGAATAAGTCTGTGATCTCCATAACCTGATTTCAATGGGAAAAGGACCAAATAAATTGCAGGTATGTTTAAAACCACAGTGATTGCTACAAATCAAAAAATCAAGATACCTAGACACACATTCACATTACCTTCATGCGTTTCTCAATATGTAATTCCACGGTAAGATTTTAAATCTGATAATTATTTTTTTTGCTTTTCTATTTTTTCTTCAACAGCAACAAATAAAACTTGCTCTGAGAAATGGTCTACAGACTTGTCATTTTTCCAATAATGCAAAAATTTTCCTAATAAAAGCATGACTGAATGAGGATGAATATAGGGTAAAATTATTTCCATTATCTTTACCTTCAATTTTTCATCAGAATTTCATAATTAAACTCCTTTTCAATTCTATAAACAATATACTATTCACACAAAAAATACTAAAAGGTTTTATGAATGCTATAAAATGATTTATATATATTTATGCTGGCTTCTAAAAGAGGTGTAAAGCATTTTCTTTGCCCAAATAAAATGTATTTGGGGCAGAAACTAATATAGATTACATTGAAAAATATGTATGCATTATTTATTCCTTTTTTCCCCAGTTTATTTTTACCCATTTGAATAAAAATGGATATATAGAAGGGTGGAAAATTCTTTACATTAAGGAGTAAATGAGTGACATTCAAAATTAGTGATAAACTAACAATTGCCCTAAGAGACACAGGTAAAGGAATGTTGGTGGTTCAGCTCTACTATCCATAAACATGTGTAGGGGCCCAATGAGGAATTGATCCTCCCAAGTCTTCCCAACCACCTACCCAAGTCTATTAAAATCCATTATCCTGGATCTTGAAATATTTTGAGGACTTACAGTCATCCATTAAAATGCACAAAGCTGAGCAAAAGGACATATTTTGGTAGGAAACAGTTTGGGGAGGAATAAAAAAGATGCAGGTTGGAGAAGAGGCAGAGTAAGAGAAAAGTTCTGTGATTGGGGAAGGGGCCCATAAAAGGGAAGGCAAAGGAGCCCCAAAGCCATATGTTGACATCTAGAAGCCCTCTTGTGAATGGCATGCCTTGATATCTTGAATTATTGGCCCTGATTTGTCACCTTTCCATATATCCAGCATCTTTGCCTTGTGCCTTTGAAGTTCTTCCCACTAAAGGCAAAATGTTCTTTCCTGCCCTTGACTTTGGGCTTGGCTTTGTGGCTATCCCAGACTGCTAGCCAACATGATGCACTTAGCAGCTTCAAATGTGCTTGTGCATTCTATTGTCCTCTTCAACAGCTGTGAGTAGAGCATATCCAAGCTAGTGCACAGGTCCAGGGAAGATGAGAGAGACACGTGGAGCAGAGGTGGATTCAGTCTGCACCTTGGAGCCAAATGTATATCAGCCAACCCCCTGCAGACCTGCAAATGCATGAGGAAGAATAAATGATTGTTACTTTAAGCCATTGAGCTTTATGGTGCTTTCTTTTGCAATCTCACTGTGGCAAGGGCAAACAGATAGATTGATTCTGGTGCTGGTGCTGAGGATAAGGCAGTTAACAAGACATAATTCTTGTTTTCAAGGGATTTACAATTTAGTAGATGATACAAATCAGCAGGCAGAAGGTAAATTACTGTCTAGGGTAACTACGAGATATCTAACCTAATGTCCAGGATTCAGGTGCCCTAGATTGAGTTGCATCTAAACTCAGACCTGACGGATGAAGAGGAATGAACAAACCAAAAGGACTGGCAGGGAGTTGTGATTTGAGAGAGCCCTGTCTGCTGAGCAAATATGCAAAGATATGCAAAGACCTGGACATATGAGACAGCACAAAATTTTCAAGTGTGAGCAATGGGAGAGTGAGAGATGTTAAGAGAGGAGATGAGAAAGAGTAATAGCCAAATGATTCCAGTCAAAGACTGTACTGTGTAAGAAGGATAGCATGAATAGGTGTGGATTTTGGTAGAGTCCAGGGGAAAGATCATCAGGTTATTGAGTTGCCCGCCCAGAGTTTCAGTTTACTCATTTTGTAGGTCTGTTTCTTTGTACACATCACCTCTGAGCCTCTATTATTTGGTTGCCTCTATTATTTTGATTTAGAAATAATTAAATCCTCCTTAAAGTGTTGTGAACTTTCTTCACTAATTATCGAATTCTATGCAAATGCTATTATTATGTTTGACAATAATAATATCCATCTGCAATGCTCTTTTCTGACAAAGGTAAAAATAATGGTTGCAGGTGAATTTCCATTTTCAACTTTTTATTATTTTAACATTACTTTTAAGAGTGTCTGTAAAGATATGCATACTTAAAAATTTTTTTTTAATGTTTATTTATTTTTGACAGAGACAGAGCATGAGCAGGGGAGGGGCAGAGAGAGAGGGAGACACAGAATCTGAAGCAGGCTCCAGGCTCTGAGCTGTCAGCACAGAGCCCCACGTGGGGCTTGAACTCCTGAACCACGAGATCATCATGACCTGAGCCAAAGTCCGACGCTCAACCAACTGAGCCACTCAGGCGCCCCTACAATTTCTTTTTAAAAGTAGTGGGATATTACCAGTACCCATGTTACTCTGCCAACCAAAATCATTCCCTCTCTTCTCCAAACATAAACACAATGCTGGATTGTGTGTTAATGATTCTCTTATTCTTCTTTATAATTGTATCCTTTGTGTATGCTTCCTTAAACGCTATGTTTAGTTTTGAATAGTTTACTTTCTTACTGCATATATCCTATTATGACTTGCTTCTCCATTCAACATTAGGTTGTGAGAATCATCGACGCTGATGTGTGTAAAGCATTCTGTAAAGTCCCCACCATTTTTTCTATTAAACCCAGAGATGCCAGGAACATTCTTGACCATGTATTCTGTTGTACATATGCAAGGATGTCTTGAGATTCTGTTCCAAGGAGTACAATTGGTGGCTCGTGGATTATGTGCATTTTCAAATCCACTGGGAATGTTAATTTTTTCCCCCAAACGTGTCACCGCCAGCGTTGCCTAAGAATTTACACTGGCCCTTTTCCTCTCTCACGTTAGATACTGTGCGTTTCAATTTTGCAAGTCATGCTGGACCCATGTCTCCTTTCCGTCTCCTCCCTCCCTTCCCTTTTCTCCTTTCCTTTCATCCCTTGTGTACCTTCTTCTCTGCACTCCATCGCTGACATGGAAACAGATATCTATGGCTAAAATGTTTAGGGTAGAGAGTGGGGCGGGAGGCGGGGAGAGCTAGAAATGCTTTGCAGACTTTGTAGCACAGGCATCCCTACTTCAAGCTATACGGTGCCAGCTTGGCAATCCTCACCGTATTGTTTTTCCAGGCTACTGTAGCATCATTGATTGCAGAATGACATTTAAAAGGTGACCTCCCGAATCAGAGTCCATGGTCAATGTCAAATGCTTTACAGGCAAAGCTGCTGTTTTGAGAATCTGCACCAACCACGTTTTGGAAGGTACGCAAATAGAGGAAATCTTTTACTAACAGGCTGCAACCGCTGACTCCACTGTTTCCATGGCAACCCAGTCCGAGCAAGGTATTCCAAAGACTCTTTATTTAAGAAATATCAAACAGCCCCAGGGAGTCACTAGTCTTGTCAGACCACCATACCCACAATAGCAAAGATTATCCCCTTCCCGTCACGAGGGGATAATCCTTCCCCAGATTTCATGACTTTCTGACACCTCTTGAGAGGAATAAAATTCCATCCTTAAGCTTTTCTTTTCATGTTGCTTTCTTGGAGCTAATAGAGTATTCAGAGTACAAAACAGGAAGAAATGGGGGTTGAGAGATGGATCCATTCTGCCTCCAGTGGTTCTATTTATGTAAGCTGTCTGGGAATATTCAACACAAGGATTCAGAAGGCCTAGGTTTTAATCTGTCCTGCTTACTGCTTGATATTAATACTTGAGTCTTGGGTTCTTCCCCTTTAAAATGAAAGGATTGAACTCGATTACCTCCAAGGATCTTCAAGTTACCAACCAGAAAATATAATGCCATGTGCTATCTGTCATTTAAGACCTCCATGCAAACAGACTTCCTCAGAAAAATGGTCAATAACAAAAACTTCTGTTTTTGCATTGCATAATGTTTTCATTTTGAAACAGGTGAAAAGATATGTTTTTATCCTGCACAGACTCTGTTGGGTTTTGCAGGATCAGCTTTTGTAATTCATTGTGTTACAAAATGTAGCTCTTTTCAGGGCTAATCACTTCGCGTTCATAATCTCTTGTGGCAAATGTAAGAAAGTTAGAGTGTACTAGTGCATCTTCTAACTTTACATAGCAGGGGTGACACTAAATCTGAACTTCTCTGCTCATTTTCTCCCCATCACATCACTGATTATTTCAGAAGGTGTCACCCTGTGGATAAGAGAATAGACCCTTGGGAGTGACAATGTGGTTTCCATTCCCAGATCTGTCCCTTCCGGCTCTTTGACTTTAGGCAACTTCCATACCTTCTCTGACCTCAGTTTCTACATATGTAAAATAAGAATGATGGTACTTCCATTATGGAGTTGTGAGAAATAAATGTCACTACTTGTAAGGCGCTTAACAGTGCCTTGCATAGCATAAGCACTCAATAAATATTAGCTATTATTATGTTATCATTTCAGAAGCATTCCTTAGGGTACCATTTAGTGCACTGAAGTGCTCACTTACTTGATAATAGTCTAGTTGCCCAAATGTTTATTTGCCTCCAAAGTAAGCAGTCCATTGCTTGCTTAATTACCTAAGGCACTCTGGCATATTTTAATCTGCGTGAATAATAACAAAAATCTATTATGAAACATTATCCTTATCATTTTAGGAATTATTAGAGGAAATTAATGCATATAATGAAAACAGGAAGTTTCAATTCTTTGAAAATATTGGCAAATGACTCTTAAAATTTATGTTGCTTAATATTTATTATTTTTTAATTTTTTTTAATGTAATGTTTATTTATTTGGGGACAGAGAGAGACAGGGTGTGAGCAGGGGAGGGGCCAAGAGAGAGGGAGACACAGAATCCGAGGCAGTCTCCAGTCTCTGAGCTGTCAGCACAGAGCCCCATGGAAGATGAACTGTGAGATGGTGACCTGAGCCAAAGTGGGACACTTACTGGACTGAGCCATCCAGCTGCCCCAATGCTGCTTAATATTTAAAAAAAGCAGTTAAAAGAATAAAAGATTTTATGTTTTATTTAAACAAGCCTGTTTTTTAGCCTGTCCAGAGTCAGTTTCTCTGTATATCTCAGCATAATTTAGGCCCAAGATTTTTTCCACTTTACCTTTGGCAAGTGAATTTCAATTTTACAAGACCTTCAGGAACCTCCTTTTCTCCCTTCTTCCTCTCCCCCCTCTCTTCCCCGTGGTTCCCCCTTTTTAAATTCTCCAGTTAGTAAGGTTAACTAAAAATGTGCAAAAGTGACTTCAACAATCGAGACCTTTGGTAATTACAAGTGTTAGGAACCCAAAGGAAAACTATCTTCCATAAAACTACTGGCCACAGCAACATTTGTATATTTATTTCATCGTTTATATTCTATGATTAATTTTGATTCCTGATTATTTCATAAATAGATGAAAGGCAATATTGTATGTAACAACACATTTTCTATGTAATTTTTTTAAGTTTTGCACACTGAATCATCAGCATCATTAATTTTTTTTACATATATACTGGATTTCCTTTAAGTGAGTCCCATCTGTATTTTTCCATCTCCAAGAAGGGCACAGTCAGGCCAATCGCAGCAGGAATGCAGTGAGATATTTGGAAGGGTTTCTACGTTGTTGTGGCTGGCAAACCCTGGGGTGCTTTACTAAAGCAGAAAGCTCTTTCTCTGAAGTTTTTAGGAACAGGATGAGTAACTTGTCTGGGAACAATGCCATCCTGAAATCTGAAGGACAGGCCGGAGTTTCCATATCATTTAATATAGCTCCATTTATCACATTTTGTCACATGCTTATCAAACTTTCAAAGCATTCATTGATGGTCAGCCTCCTACAAAACACTGACATAATCAAAATGTGCCTTGCTTGGGGCGCCTGGGTGGCTCAGCCGGTTAAGCGTCTGACTTTGGTTCAGGTCATGATGTCACAGTTGGTGAGTTCAAGCCCCACGTCGGGCTCTGTGCTGACAGCTCAGAGCCTGGAGCCTGCTTCAGATTCTGTGTCTCCCTCTCCCCCACTAGCACTCTCTCTCTCTCTCTCTCTCTCTCAAAAGTAAATAAACATTAAAAAAAATTTTTTTTAAATGTGCCTTGCTTGCCTTTCTCTACAGTAGAATGTTACTCACTATATTACCTGAATCCTAACTGGTGTCCTCATCTCCCGAAGCCTGTGAACTATCCACAGTAGGAAAAATTAGGTGAATTAGCATCACCATAAATAGAATTCCATGTACAGAAATACTTACATGATTGCATTTAATTTTCACAGAATAACTCCTTGAGGAAGACATTCTTTTCATTTTGCAACAGGAGAATCAGAAAGCTGAGTAACTTGTTCAAGGCAAAGCAGCTGACTCCAAATCTGCTGCTTTTTCCAACAAAGTACGTTTTTCTATATTGCCCAACAAGTCCTCTAAATTAACCACAGAGGATGGCTAATTGGAATTTTTCAGGGACTGTGGACAAGCAGGTAGAGAAATTGTTTCAGAGTTGAGGGATAGGAGGGACTTTTCCCAAAACTCCTCAAACTGTGGTAAATGACCAGGTTCATTGATTGTGTCTGAGTCCAAGATTTCAGATTTCCCTGAAATAATGACATTTGTCCTTAGCTGCCTGGCAGTCCGAATCTTGTAGAAAACAGCAGCTGTCCTTACTTCAGTCACTTGCTCGGTATGTCTGTTAGCTCATCACCCAATAGATCATCCCTTAAATCTTACCACTCATTCACTCCACAAAGATTCAGAAACATCAGGATAGGAAGAGTGTTACTGTTGAGACTTAATAATTACTTAAAAATATTTGCTTCAGCATCTTTGTTAGCACTTGCAAAGAAATGTAAATACTTTTTAAAGTTTATTTATTTATTTTGAGAGAGAGAAAGAGAGGAGGAGGGGAAGAGCAAGAGAGAGAGAGAGAGAGAGAGAGATTCCCAAGCAGGCTCTGCATTGTCAGTACAGAGCCCAATGTGGGGCTCGAACTCATGAACCATGAGATCATGACCTGAGCTGAAACCAAGAGTAGGACGGTTAACAAACTGAGCCACCCAGGCGCCCCAGAAATGTAAACACTTTAAATTAATGTTATAAAAATAAATGAGGAGAGTAAATTTTCATCAACTGTTTAGTTATACTTGTATATTTGCCTGATGATTCAAAAACTTTAAGATTCTGGAAGGGATCAAAAACCATCTGGACAAATTAACTGATAAAAAATTAGCATATTTTGTGCTCACTTCGGCAGCACATACACTAAAAAATTAGCATATGCTAAAGTAAACATTTTTGCTTAGAATTTAAATTATATATTTAAAATAGTTCAAATTACCAATGTTTAATAGTGATATTAAGTATCATTATTAAATGAGGTAATGTACATTAAGTGCTTTACCCAAGGTCTGATACATAGTAATAATGAAATAAAAATTATCATTATTTTTGCAAATCTAGAGTATGATTCTATGTCCTGTCCTCTTTTATTTCATTAATTTTTATGTGTCTCCTCCCGATAAATTGATTCGTTACTATTTTTTAACAAAGACACTTTGTAATAGTAAAAGAACTGAAGTTAAAATATATATCAAGTTATACTGCTGTATTTTTAAAACATGCTTACTAGCCATTTCATTCTCATATCTTATGAATATGTATTCCAACTCCTTTGCAGAATTTTCATATTAATCTTGATTTTCTTCAGCATTAAACAAAAAAAAAGATTTGTTCATTTTTCAACAATAACATGGGGATTAATGGATTGAATGAAGCCCTTTGCTTATTTAGTTCAAGATCCACACAATGAAAATGATACTAAAAAAATTCTGATTATAATTGTTTGTGTTTATGTATCTCCATGATTAGATTATGCATTACCTAAGGGCAAAGATCTGATATTAGTAATTTTTTAAATTTATTTACCCATTTATTCCTTAAAGAATTATTTATTGCAAACTTATGTGCTAACCCCAAAACCCGCTGGAACGTATGCATTTATCTCCATTTTCACCACTACCATGAGGGTTCTCTTCATGAATATCTCTTGCATAGGCTCCCACAACAGTCTCCTCACTATTCTTCCCACCAACAAGAAAGCTTTGGGTTGGTTTATGACTATCTTTATCAGGAGATATGTTAATAGGATGTTGACTCACTAATTTCTTCATCTTTCTTATCAGACATCAGTTTGTTAATATCCTTAGCGCATAGGTTATGGTGACACATATAAATCTATATGTAGAGGTATATAAAAATATATAGATATGGATATGGAGAGAGAGAGAAATGCCAACTGGCAAGAATGAAGGCAAGGGAGGAACACTAAATTTATTTGAATGAAAAAAATATTTAACAATATTGAAGGAAGAAAGATAATACAGGTCTAGATTATTTCTAGTCACTTTTGTAAGAAAGTTCTCAATTAAACAAATACATATAGGAATCTTTATTAAAATTCACCAGCCTTTAAAAAATTGGCTAGAGTGAACTTATAAAATGTACCTGAAATATAATTACAGAGGGTTTTAAAAAGAAAGGGTGGTCAGTGAGTCCAGTTATGGTCAAGAGAAAACAAACTGGAGGAGGCATTTTACTGGGTTTACTTTAAAGTGAAAAGTATACTTGATGTACATCCAAAGAGGTGTCTAATTGGTTAATATAAAATGGGTGACATAGTCAATAAGAATGATAAATATTTATAGTATTGAACAGAACGGAGTGGAAAACTACATTCATGGCCCTGAGCCCTTTGACCAAATTACAAAGAATATTTGTTTTGAAAAGAATTTTAAAACACCAGGACTATAAAGATGGGGAAAGTGATTATATTTACATATAAATGTGTTGTAAACAACATTTTTTGTGTATTTTCATACTTTTATTTCAGCATATGCTATTTTATTATATAATAATTTATATAATGTGTGGGGCACAAAAATGTAATTAAAATTCAATAAGTAAAAGGCTCATATTATTGCTTTTTATTGCATGTAATAAATCTTATAAGTAAATACATGAATATTGTTTTCTCTATTACAAATTCAAGACAGACTACTGGTCAAGACCCTAGGCTCTGAAGTTAGAAATTCTGGAATTAAATTCTGCTACTTATTACTTGTGTGCTTTTGCACACTAAACTTCTTTAAGATTTAATTGCTTATAAATGTAATGGGAATAACAAAAGTACTTACCTCATAGCACTGATACACAAATTAAATGGGATTATGCATAAAGTAGCATAGTACCTAGCATACGCTAAGTGCTCATTAAATTGTTTTCATCATCCTAATGGCTATATATTATTTCAATATAATTTTATACTTACATGTATTTAACCAACCATCATATAAGGTCATTTAGACTGCTTCCAAATTTTGTTATTATTACCAAAGCTACATTGAACATTCCTATCACAAAATCTTTATTATTTTTTCTTTTTTATGTACTCATAGGTATAGATGGAATTGCTGGTCAAATGGCATGTCTATTTGTAGATTTCTAGTCACTTTTATTAGTCTAAGTAAAAAAAAAAATAATAAGATTAAAAAAAAGTGCCTCAGTGGCAGAAAAATGCATGCCTGATAAAACCTTAACTTTACACTGAGGATAGAAGTTAGGAAAAACACTGAAAGTCATGACATTATGCCTTTACCTGATGCAACAATTAAAATGAACAATGTAAATTGCAGGCAGGAGATTGGAATAAGACTTGAAAAAGCCATGCAAAATAGGTCAAAGACTAAGCATTTCAGAACATTCCAGCCATAGGATAGCAGCCAGAAATAATTAGCTCTGGCACCAGCTCTTTCAAGAGAACACTGACAGGCATTATCCAATGAAGACAGAAGAAAGTAAAAATTTGAAAGATGTCAGTATCAAAGGAGATGGGTGTGCTGAAATCCTTTTAAATCTACCCAGAGCACAATGTTATATATTCACGTGCAACTAGAAGAGAAAATAACACAGATTATGACATCCTTTTAGAGGACTGATACTTCAAAAACAATGGGTCAATTAGTTTCTGGAGAAGACTGTACATAAATGCAACATAAAATGAAGTCTAAAGAATGCAAGCTGTGTTTGACTCAGCAAGGAACGGAGATAAATCAGGGGCTTAGTTGAAGAAGTGTGGGCAGCCAGGAGCCCAACAAGAGTCAGGGGATTGAGGATGTACCCTCTCAATGAACACACACTCCTCCATGTCACGATGTGTTTACCCTGTAACTGTAAAGTAATGTTGCCGTGGAAAGTTTCAAGACCCAGAGAAGGAAAGAATTACAGCTGTAGAAAACTCATTACTGCAGAAAGCATAATGGTGCATGAAATTATCGATGCAAAGCTTACAACATAACACACAATTCTTGTTGTCCTACGTCTGTGTGAAAATTGTAAAATTTTTAACACAAAAGAATCTGAGAGCAAAGATAAACTAATGAAAAGCCACTATAAGGAAAGATATATTTCTACATCCTTACTCTCAGATAGTGTATACAGTTTTTCTCTCTCTCTCTAGGTAAAAATGTTGAGATATTAAATACATAGTAAAGCTAGTTTCTAGAGCTATAAAAAGGGTAATGAAAAACATATACATTTTACAGTTTACTAAACCAGTGAATGGAGAAAGAAAATAGGTCAAAGTATTGCCTTGGTTTTCCATAAGGTGCATCAACTGTAAGTGGATGTGGGCTAAATCTACTCAAAATAGAGGCCTCCAATTTTTCCACGTGGCTAGGAGGAGGCCTTATTTATTAAAAGCTACTATTAATTAAGCTCCTACCTATTCACTGTGTATTGCATTATTTCAGCTGAACTTTCCAACCACTCAAGAAGGATACTACTTTCCTACTTTAGGTAAGAGAGTTTGTGTATATTGTCCAACATCATCCAGCTGGTAAGAGGCAGAACTGGGACTCAAACTTAGGAATTCTGTATGATTTTGAAGCCTGATAATTTTAAACACTCTACTATCTAACTACTGTTTAGAGACAGCAGCTCAATTCTAGAATAGGGCGTGCTCATAAAACTTGGTTGCCTATCTAAATTTCAGATTTGTATCTGGGATCAAAATAGATTATATAACCTTGTTACAGGAACATCAGGCATCACCCTCAGTTACCAAACTTCCAGTTCAATTGCAAATTGTACAGCCTAATAACACAGCAAGAGGAACTGTAAGAGAGATTTATCTATCTTAAATAGATCTGATCCCTGACCTATAAAAAAGTTAATTAATGCTGTTAAAGACTGGGGTGTAGAATATGTATGAGAATATGGACAATTAACATGGAGGATATAAAAGCAAGGGCAAGGACTACATGAAGATATTTCAAGGATTAATGATTAGAAAGAAGTGAGTGGGAGTAAAAAGGGATACTGAGAAATGGTAAGACCATGCGGTTGCCAAGGAGACACCAAATCATGCTGTGGATGACCCAGCTAGGAGAAATATTCATAACAGAGAAAATGGTTTTGAGAGAGATATAAGGACAATCACATTCTAAAGCAGCATGTGGGGAAAGAAGACCTACTAGAACATTTGGTTTTTGAGTGCCTGGAAACAAAAAAAATGTTGGGAAAAAATAGCAATAGATTTAAGAATGCCAAGGTTAGAGAACTGTCTGTATAAAGGAAGAAATACCAAAGCACGATAAATGCATTTGCACTAAAGGGCACTGGAGGATAATTATCTAGCAAAGAATACACAGTGATTTTGCTGGTGTCACTGAGCATCGGTGGCCATAAAAACAACTTTTGTGCTAACTTGCTCATAACAAAATTGTTTTTAAGTGCCAAGTAATTTACTTTCTGGTTTGCAAGACCGGATTTGCAGAATCAATTTATTTCTACCTATCACGTAATACATTCTGCCTTGCCAGCCACCAGGTGACTGCTGACGCTGCATTTATAAAGCAAGACCTAATCACTAGGATTAGTGTCGCTATAGTTAAAAGAAGGTATGAGCAAAAGCACACAATATAAAGAAATGCACTTTCCTAAAAACAAAAAAACAAAAAAAACCTAACTCTTCATTTGATTTATCTTTGCATGTTACATGGCGCCCAGCCATGCCTGGTATATATTTCTTGCTTTTTGGATCCCATTGAACAAAGCATTAACACTAAGTACTCATTAATTGTTAAGAATGGTAAAGTGGGGTCACGTTTAGAGCAAGATTTAAAGAAATGAAGATTGCGAGGAACAATTGGGATTTTTCTTTTTATATGTGACTTATGAGACATTTTTAATATTTTCTCATTTTTTAAATATGTAAGTAGTTGCTAAACCTCAATCTTTAGTGGATCAAATTTTAAAATTTTGCTTTTATTATTCAAATAATAAGGAAGTTCTAGCACCTATGCAGCTCCATAACTCCTTGAAAAAAAATGACGGAACTTCACTCGGTACAGTTTAACAGAGCTATTTTAATGACATCACCTTCTACAGACAACTAATATCTCACCATCTTGAGTCATGTGCAAAAATTGCTTTTTGTTCAATTTTGCTATATTACTTGTAAATGTTAGAAGAACTCATACATACTTGCATACAAGGGAATGGATGCTTCAATGGAACACCCTGGGCCTCTCAGAAAGAATCCTAAGAAAGAAAAATGAATGAATGAATGAATGAATGAATGATAAAAATAAAAAAAAGAATCATAAGAAAGGAACCAACACTTGAGGGAACAAATGGAAATTCAGTTGATAAAAAAGTGAGAATTATATTAGGATATCAGTATGTTTAGAGAAAGAAATTTATTGAGAATAATATCCAATTCACATTTTGACAACTGCAAACTTCACACTTCTTCCTTAAATATCATTATATTCTCACACTGAAAGTAATCTTATAGCTTGTTCACTTCCATCTTTAGGAACTGTGGTATTCTTTGTTAAACTTAGTACTCAAAATGCCTTGTGAAATGTTCAAGCCCTTCTTTCTTTAAGATCTTTATAAAAATAAGAACATTCCTTGTGAAAACAGCCACATGTACTTCATTTTAAAAATAATGATGTTCCAACATTTATTTTTAAATAGCAAATACAATGATCACTTTATTTCTTACTATGACAAACTTGGATTAAATTACATGTCAGTCAAGATAGACTTTAGTAACTGATTTTCCCATCAGGTCAACCTATTAACAGACAAAGCTGCTGTTGGATGTAATGGCCTTGTTTGGGAGATTACTATTCAAATTCCTCCTCACTCATGGACTCAACCAGCTTCATCTTTGAAAAAAAGCATATTTCCATGAAACTGATCATTAAAAGGCATCATCCACTCATTTCATTAGCTCAATTTAGAATTGTATCAGGAATATTATTTTGGCTTTCTGTGAACACCTTTCTTGAGGTAATAAAGTTTGAAGAACTGTGTAATAAATAATGGCACAAGGCATACAGTAGAAAATTTTAATGTAAGTTGCTCTAGGTTTCAGATGTTAGCCTGAATTTTACTTTAACTTAAATAATAAAAAATACCCCATGGTAAAATAAAATATTAGAATATTCATTTGTATTTAAAATAAAAATTAATTCCTTGAGCTTCTAAGCTGGTAGGCTTTCTGAATTCTTCATGTAAAAAGAGCTAAATTAAAACAAATGCTATAGAAATATTTTGATTCACTATTCAAGAGACTAATGTGTTTTATCTTACTGCTTTGAGAAACAATATGTCTTTAAATGTACAATATATTTTAGGACATAGCATAGTTATCCAATTGTTGTTGTTGTTTTTTTTTTCCTCTCTTCCTTCAGTAATTTCATAACAAAATGATGAACAAGTGGGGGCAGCATATGTGACTAGGAGGTTTCCAGTATTCTTCACTTTATGTCAAACTACATTTATATCTGCATTTTTCAATCTTGTTAATTAAAGCACAAAGACTTATTCAGAGTGCTACAACAATTACTGCAGAATTATTTGGCCTCTAGATATCTAAAGACCTTGTCTTCTGACCTTGTCAAGTATTACAAATTTTGAAAAATGACACTCAAACTGGAAATGCTTTTCTTAATTATGTGGGCTACTTTGAGCATGAGGTCATCATTTAAATGTATACTGGTGTTTTGAGTGGGGTGTATGTGTGTATAGTTAGGTGGTCTTGCAAGACATGAGAGTCTGAGAAGTTAGGAAGAGAGCATAAATGATCTATAATGTGATAGGAGAAATGTATTTGTATTTTTCATTTCCGTCACTTTCAAATATTACCAATGTTACTTTTGCAAAAGGAAAGTGAAATGACAGTTGTTGGAGTGCTTGAGTCTTTCTGCAGAACTGAAGGTGGGTTGAAACTTCACAACACTGTCCAAAGTCTGAGCAGGCTCAGTAGCAATCACCATAACTCAGGGCTGGTTAAAGGCAGAACAAAAGTACTGCTGTTTGTTGATGGAAAAATACAAAAGCTCTGAATTACCCCCATTGGCCTTGGGGCAAACTGGCTTCTGTGTCAGGAGCTGTTCAACACTGTGCCTTTTCCAGTGCAATTATGCAGAGAACTCTGACTCCCTTTCCAATGGTAAGTAAGAGCAGCTTCATGGAGCTGCTGATTGATGTTATTACAGTTGCCTTCTAAGCACCTGGCAAGACATGGCGGTGGGGGGGGGGGGGGCAATGCTATATGTCTCTTAGCAGCTAGAGTTTATGGTATCCTGTACTTTAATATTCATCCTACACATTTTCATAGCATTGTCACAAGAATTACTATTCTCATTTCATGTTGACTATCACTGTGCCCTGTAAAGTTGAAGATGCAGCCAAAATATCCTTGATCAGTGAGAGAGTATCATTCAGATAGAACAGGGAAAAGTGCTACTTTGCACAAAGGAAGGTTTATTAACTGTATAGCAATGTCTCATTATTAAGTGGTTTCTTTTGGAATGCTGAGTTGTACAGAGTGTTGAAAGAACTAAATCATAATGACTCATGTTTGGAGAACAGCTTGCTTACACATTACAATTTAATCAATTTGGGTATAATAAATTGGCACACAGCATTTCTTCCACCTTCATCCTTCCATTGCACACTGCAAAGGCTAGAAAACCAAAACAGACACATGCCCTATGCTCTTGCAGATTGGGTTCTGGAAATTACATTCACGATTTCCTGCCATTTAGAAAGAAGTAAGGATAGTGATTCGGCTACTGCTGCTGATTAGTGTAGTTGAGGAGACAATGGGTTTTCTGCATTTATCACCAGCTGTGTGATTGTGAAGAGGCAGTTGTGGTGTAAGCAGGACTGGTTTCCTGATAGATCTCATTTAGGTCACCACTCTTAAACTCATTACTTACAATAGCAGCTTCATGATTTGCAGCTCTCTGGTTGTGATAGAGGTAAGAGTGTTCCTGACTGACCAGTCCAGAAGGGATGTTCTCATTCTCGTTTGAAGGCCAAGCCTCAGCCCCCTATTCCATCGGTTCTAAAAATGTGTTAGTATTTTATTTCCTATATTGAATCCCTTTCTGTCTAAAGTATGTTGAGTGGTTTTTGTTTGCTGCAAGATAATCCAGACAGAAGTGCTCTCATTTCCCCTAGGAACACTGAATACTGGATAATGAAAAGAGGATGTTAGGGATTTCGGCTCTTAGTAATTGTAGAATAGTTTATTGTAGCCCGATTCTCCCTCCAAGAAGAATGCGAAGATCTGGACAAAATGTAAACATATATCTGTGTGAAAGTAGCTCCAAATGAATATTGATGGTATAAAACAACAACAATAATGCGTTTGGCATTTAAAACACCCAAAGAAATAAAATATATGAAAATTGCACGTGAGTCAGGAGGGGATATAAGCTGAATTAAAGTGCTCTAACTTTTCTGGATTTCCAGGAAGTGGTAAAAGGATACATGCAGGTTGAAATCACTGGCAGAAATAAAAGAATGTACAGGCAACAATCTAATGGAGGGAATATGAAATAAAAATAGCCAATTTATTGAGACGAGGGAAGAAAGAAAGAAAAAGGAACATGAAGCAGTATGTGCAAATACAAAACAAATAGTAAGATGGAAGATTGAAGCCTCAACGTAAATGAATTACAGTAAGTGGAAACAGACAAAACAGACCAAAATTGTCAGACTGGAAAAAGAACAAAACTTAACTCAATGTTGCACACAAACTACTTATGAATTAACATAAAAGGACTAAAATGAAATAATGGAAAAAGTTATTCCATGTGAACAGTGGCCAAAAGAAGGTTGATGGAAGTGTACAAATATGAGTAAAATAGGCTCTAAGACATTACCACAAAAAAGAGGAATAGCTCGTTATAAAACAACCAATTAACCAAGAATATATGATCATTCGATCATTTCGATGCTTTGTTTAGCATAGCCTTCAACATGTGAAGCAAAAACTGGCAGAATTATTATTTTTTATTTTCTAATGTTTATTTATTTTTGAGAGAGAGAGAGAAACAGACAGAGTGTGAGTAGGGAAGGGCAGAGAGAGAGGGAAACACAGACTCCAAAACAGGCTCCAGGCTCTGAACTGTCAACACAGAGCCTGATGTGGGGCTCAAATCCACGAACTGCAAGATCATGACCTGAGCCAAAGTTGGATGCTTAACTGACTGAGCCACCCAAGCGACCTCAAATTTGGTGGAATTAAGAGAAGAATAGATCATCACAGTGGGAGATTTCAACATATAGCCCTCAGAAACTACTAGAACAAGCTAACAAAAGATCAGTAAGAAAGACAAGATTTAAAACTACAAATTGAAAAATGTATCTAGTAGATACATTGTGAAACAATAACTTGAACAACTGCAGATTACATGTAATTTTTAAGTGCAAATGGGCGATTCAGCAAATTTAACCAGGTACTAGGTCATAAAAAAATGTGGTCTCTGATCACAGTAGAGAAATATATGTATTTTTGATCCAGAAATAAACAAAAAAGATAATGTAAAAAGTTCTGAAGAGTTTGAAAATGAAATGCTATTCTACTAAATAACCACGGGTCAAGAAGGAAATCACAATGGAAAATAGAAAATAAGTTTGACTGAATGATAATTAAAATATGATATATCATATCTAAGAAATAGAGCTAAAACTATGTTTAGAGAGAAAGTCATGGCCTTAAATGCAATTGTTAGAAAAGAATTTCAGCTTCTATATGAAGAAGCTAGAAAAAGAACAGCATATGAATTTCAAAAAAGGTAGTACAGAATAAAGAAGATAGATAATAGGAAAAAACTGATGATAGAAAGCAATTATTTTCTATTTCAATAAAGACAAAAGTCATTTTGTCAAAATGACTTAAGAAATTATAGTCTTGGCAAAGCTGATGAAAAAGAAATATAGGGGTGCCTGGGTGGCTCAGTCGGTTGAGTGTCCGACTTCGGCTCAGGTCATGATCTCACAGTTTGTGGGTTCGAGCCCCGCATCAGGCTCTGTGCTGACCGCTTGCTCAGAGCCTGGGGCCTGCTTCAGATTCTGTGTCTCCTACTCTCTCTGCCCCTCCCCCATTCACGCTTTGTCTCACTCTGTTTCTCAAAAATAAATAAATGTAAAAAAAAAATTAAAAAAAAAGAAATATAAAAGGTACAAATTGCCAATATCATGAATAAAATTATGAATGTAAAATAATAAGGATCTCATAAAAAACTTAATACCAATAAATCTGGAAATTTAGTGAGATGATAATCTGGAAAACAAAGTATATTACAATACACCAAAATAGCAGTAAAAATCTAAATACATTTGTTAGGTAAATTTAACTTTGAATTGGACAACTTTCTGCAAAAAAAGCACCAAGTCTGGTTGGCATTACTGGCAAATTGTTCAAGTCATTTATGAAAGAAAGAATACCAAACCTACGCTAATTCATCCAGATATAGAAAAAAAGGAAAATGTCTAAATTGGTTTCATAGAGTTGAATAAACTTGATATTAACACTTGGTAAGGATATAGCAATAAAGAAAACTTGCAGATCAATTCTTCTTTAAACATAGATGTAGCACAAAGAACATGAAACATGAACATAATAAAATATTTGCAAATCATGTCCAACAGCAAAGCTGATGTAAATCATAACACAGTTGAACTGGGAATTCAAGACTGGTATCACATTCAAAAATCAAATCTCCTCACCATATTAACATAGTAAAAAAGAAAATTGCACAAATATATCAATAGATGTTGTGGAAGACAAAATAACATTTCCTTCCTGCAAGGATGTCTACATCTAGTCTCCAAAACCTGTGGATATGTTACCTTACATGGTAAAAACACTTTTCAGATGTGATTAAGGTTAAAGATCTTGAGATAGAGAGAGTATTCTGGAATACGCACGTGGATTCATTTTAACAATGAGTCCTTAAAAGTGAAGAACCTTTCCTAGCTGCAGTCAGAGACATGCAATGTGAGAAAGATTGATACCCCTTCCCCATACTGGCTTTAAATTTGAGGAACGAGTCCAAAAAATGCAGTAGCATCTAGAAGCTGGAAATAGACCTCAGCTTACAACCAGCAAGAAAATGGGACCTTGGATCTATAACCACAAGGAACTAAATTCTATCAACAACTGAAATGAGCAAGAATGCTGATTCTTCCCTGCAACCTCCAGTAACAAGGGCAAGCCTACCGACATGTTGATTTTAGCCTGTCAAACTCATGCCAGACACTTAACTTACAAAATTGTAGATAATAAATCTGTGTTGTTTCAAGTTATTAAATTTATGGCAATTAGCTATAGCAGCCATAGTAAACTAATACAAATATATAAAAAGCATTTGATAAATTTCAATACCATTCTGTGCCATAATTTAAAAAATTATTCACAAAATTTAACATAAGGGGCCATCTTTAGTGTGATGAAGGTTGAATACAAAAAATATATATAAGCATCATATTTAATGGTAAAATATTGAAAGCATTCTCTCTGGGATAAGGAATGAGATAAAGGTATACAATATCATAACTCATATTTTCAATATAAGTAATTGATATCATTCAATAATGATACTGGGTGAATAGGAGATTCATGGTTAAAAAAACATTTATATCATACCATCAAACATTAATTTCAGGTGCACCATAGATATTAATGTAAAACCTAATCAAAAAGCTTCTGGAGGGGAGCCTGGCTGACTCAGCTGGGAGAGCGTGTGACTCTTGATCTCAGGGTCGTGAGTTCAAGCCCCACATTGGGTGTAGTGATTGCTTAAAAATAAATTTTAAAAAATTAACATGGAAATTAACATGGAAATTTGCCTCATGACCTTGTGTAGGAGATGGCCAACATGAAGCATATCATTCAGAGTATGTTCTCCGACCACATTGGAAATAAATTAGAAGTTAATTTAAGGTAAGATATTTAGGATATTAAACAACATAATAATTTTTATTTAAATGATATTACAAACACAAAGGAAATTAGAAATATTTTGAACTTAAAGATAATAAAAATACAACATAACATTGTTAGAGTGCAACTAAAGCAATATTCAGGGAGGATTTCAGTTTAACTGCTTATGTTAGACCATAAATGTCCAGTGTCCAACTGAAAATTACTAGATAAGTTAACAATACAATGATAACTAAGAGAAATATCACTCAAAGGTAAAAGAAGCAGAAATAACACAGATGGCAGAAATAGGAATGAAAGGATCTTAAAAAGGTACAAATATTGATGTTCAAGTTTTTAAAGAAAAACAAGAGCACAGTGAAGAGAAAAATGGAAGCATCAAAAACAATGGAACGTCTAAATATATTGGAAATGGAAACTCAACTTTCTGAGATGCACTGAGGATTAAATGACATAGAGACAGCATTAATGAATCTAAAGACACAAAAATAGATTATTTCTAGACACAGGCACAAAGAAAAGACAGAGAAAATTAACAATCTCAGTGACATATGAAACAAGATCAAGAACTTAAGTAGCCATGTATCTTAATATTTAATATACCATGTAAACACTAATAAAATACTAAAGAAATACTGGTCAGGGAATTTTGAAATTTAAAGAAAATTATAAACCCAAGGATTTAGGGGGCTCATAAACCACTAAGGAGGATATACATCATACAACACACAAGCCACTTACTAAGGAACATAATAATTAAATTCTAAAGAAGAATTATAAAAGCAGCTGTAAAACTTTATACATTACATACAGGGGGAAAATGACTGTAGTCTTCTCATCAAAAAATATGCAAGACAGAGGAAAATGGAGATATATCATTAAAGTGATGAAATGAAGAAATTTATCAACTAAAAATTGCATTACTTGTGAAAATGTTTTTAGAAAGAAAGGCAAGGCAATCAACAAAATGGGAGAATATATTTGCAAATGACATATCAGATAAAGGGTTAGTATCAAAAATCTATAAACAATTTACCAAACTCAACTCCCCAAAAAACAAATAATCCAGTGAAGAAATGGGCAGAAGACATGAATAGACACTTTTCCAAAGAAGATATACAGATGGCTAACAGACATATGAAAAGATGCTCAACATCACTCATCATCAGGGAAATACGAATCAAAACCACAATGAGATATCACTTCTCACCAGTCAGAATGGCTAAAATTAACAACTCAGGCAACAACAGATGTTGGCAAGGATGTGGAGACAGGGAACCCTCTTGCTTTGCTGGGAATGCAAACTGGTACAGCAAGTCTGGAAAACAGTGTGGAGCTTCCTCAAAAAATTGAAAATAGAATTACCCTATGACCCAGCAATTGCACTACTAGGAACTTATCCAAAGGATACAGGAATGCTGATTCAGAGGGACACATGCACCCCAATGTCTATAGCAGCTCTATCAACAATAACCAACTTATGGAAAGGGCCCAAATGTCCATCAACTGATGAATGGATTAAGAAGATGTGATGTGCTACATATTATATATATGTATGTATCTATATATATATGTATATATATATATGTATGTGTCTATATTAATATATGTATCTGTATGTATTTATGAATCTGTCTATCTATCTACATATAAACAATGGAATACTACTTGGGGATGAAAAAGAATGAAATCTTGCCATTTGCAACAACATGGATGGAACTGGAGGGTATTGTGTTAAGCGAAGTATCAGTCAGAGAAAGACAAATATCCTATGATTTCACTCATGTGTGGAATTTGAGAAACAACAGATGACCATGGGGGAATGGAAGGAAAAATAAAATACAAACAGGGAGGCAAACCATAAGAAACTCTTAAATACAGAGAACAAACTGAGGGTTGATGGGGGTGGGGCTTGGGTGGTAGGGAAAATGGGGGTGATAAGACATAAAGGAAGGCACTTGTTGGGATGAGCACTGGGTGTTGTATGTAAGTGATAAATCACAGGATTCTACTCCTGAAGCCAAGGCTACATTGTATGTTAGCTAACTTGACAAGAAAAAAAAAATTGTTTACAGTGTGAGTACACTGGGACACTATAAAAACAAACAAACAAACAAATAAATAGACAGACAAAATTAAAAAAAATTTAAAGACAATAAAATCTGAGAAAATTTGTTACACACAGACCTAAACTATAAGAATACTACAATTGATAACTACATAGTTTGATGATATTAAAGACAGTACAAATGTATTTTTTATTTGCAATTCTTTTGCTCTCTTTTCTGATTTAAAAGAATTTCGGAAGCAATACTTATAAATCTACATTGATGAGAATACAATGTATAAAGATATAATTTGTACAGCAGTAGTAAGACAAAAAAGAAGGGAGGAAATGATGCTAAATAGAAACACAGTTTTTAGAGGTGCCTGGGTGGCTCACTCAGTTGGGTGTCAGACTTTGGCTAAGGTCATGATCTCACACTCTGTGAGTTCAAGCCCCACATTGGGCTCTGTGCTGACAGCTCGGAGCCTGGAGCCTGCTTCAGATTCTGTGTCTCCCTCTCTCTCTCTGCCCCTCCTCTGCTCATGCTCTGTCTCTCTCTCTGTCAAAAATAAATAAACATTTAAAAAATAAAAAAAAAGAAACACATTTTTTTATACCGTTGAAATTAAATTGGGGTTAATCTGAACTATATACCTATAAACTATGATGCTGATTACAATCCCAAAAGTATCCACTAGAAAATAACAGAAAAATATAGTAAAAGAAATAACGATGAAAATGATACAATATAAAATACTTAATTATCAAAGTCAGTAATGGGACAATAGAAGAACAAAAAAGACTTAAGATATATACAAACCAATGACATATAAATCCTACCTTACCATAAATATATTAAATGTAAATTGATTGGAAAATGCAGATATTGACAAAATGTACTTTAAAAACTGTTCCAAATATATACTATCCATAAGAGAGACACACAAAACAAGTCGTTAAATATAAATATATGAATAAAATCTTCAACAAATTAACCATTCAAATACAATAACATTTATTTTTATTTTTTTAATGTTTGTATTTGAGAGGGAGAGAGAGAGAGAGAGAGAGAGAGAGAGAGAGAGAGAGAGAGGTAGAGAGAGAGGGAGGGGCAGAGGGAGAGGGAGACACAGAATCTGAAGCAGGCTCCAGGCTCTGAGCTGTCAGCACAGAGCCCGATGCAGGCCTTGGACACATAAACTGTGAGATTATGACATGAGGCGAATTTGGACGCTTAACCAACTGAATCACCCAGGCATCCCCAAATCCAATAACATTTAAAAAGGATTGTACAATATGATCAAGTGTGATTAATCTCAAGAATGTAAGATAAGTCCAGCATGTAATCTATATGATAACTTATTGTAATAAAATAAAAGACAAAACCCAAATAATCATCCCAAAGGATACAGAAAAAACATTTGACAAAATTCAACATCCTTTTTGATAAAAGCACTCAACAAACTAATACACGGGAATTTCCTCAACCTGATAAAGAATATTGATGAAAATCCCACAAGTAACATCATACTTCCTAACAAAAGACTGAAATAGTTTCTTCTAAAACCAAGAACAAGAAGAAAATGTATGTTCTTACTGCTTCTATTCAGCATGGTACTGAAGATTGTAGCCAGGGAAATTAGGCAAATAATAATAATAATAATAATAATAATAATAATAATAATAATAATAAAAACATCCAGATTAAAAAGGAAGAAGTAAATCTGTATCTATATGCAGATGACACTTTTTTTGAAACAGAAAAACCTAAGGAGTCAAAAAAAGATGAAAATTATTAGAATTAATAAATGAGTTCAGCAAATTTGCAGAAAACACACTCAGTTATATTCCCTTAACTATCAACAAACAACCCCCGACATATATAACATCAAAAAGTATTAAATACTTAGAAATAAATTTAACGAAAGAAGTGCAAGATTTGTACATTAAAAATAACATTGAAAGAAATTAATAAAAACCTAAATAAATGGAGGCACTCCTGTGTTCATGGATTAGAAGACTTAATATTGTTATAATAGTGATACTCCCAAACTTATCTATAGATTCAATGCAAGTCCTATCATTGTGGCTCATCTTTCCCAATTTCAAAAGTTACTACAAAGCTACAGTAATCAGGACAATATAGCATTGGCATAAAGATGGATATACAGATCAGTAGAATAGAAATGAGATTCCAGAAATAAATCTTCACATTTTTTGTGAATTAATTTTTGAAGAATATGCCACGACAATTCAATGGGGAAAGAATGGTTTTCAGGAAATGGTACTGGGACAACTGGTGGTCAATATGCAAAAGAATAAAGTTGAGCTTGTATCTCATACCACATAAAAAATCAACCCAAAATGAATTTTAAAACCTGCATGTAGATCCTGAAAGTATAAAACTCTTAGAAAAAACATAAAAATTTCCATGACTTTAGACTAGGCAATGGATTCTTACATATGACCCCCAAAATATAGTAACCCCCCCATAGATATATCAGACATCATTGGAATTAAAAATTGTTTCAGTGGACATGTCAAGAACATGAAAGGATAACCCACAGAATCAGGTAAAATATTTACAAATCATATGCCAGATAAAGGATTAATATCCAAAATATGCAAATAACAGTTTCAGCTCAACAATAAAAGACGTAACTCAATTTTCAAAATGGGTAAAGAATTTGAACAGATGATTTTCCAAGTAACATATATAAATGGCTAAGAAGCATACGAAACAATGCTCAATACCATTAGTCACTAGGGATGTGCAAATCAAGACCACAATGAGATACTACTCTACCCCCACTAGAATGGCTAAAATTAAAAAAAAAAAAAAGGCAAGCAATTCCAAATTTTGGTAATGATGTGGAAAGACTGAAACCTTCATACACTGCTGGTAAGAATGTAAAATGGTGCAACTACTTTAAAAAAACAGTTTAGCAGTTAGTCAAATTATTAAAAATGTAAATACAACTATAAATATATACACATTTATAGGATGTATGGGATATATATGTGTGTGTATGTATATACACACACACACATACACATTATATATACATATATATAAATATATATGTGTATATATATACACACACACACACATATATATACATATATATACATTTCTGCTTCATTCCTAGGCATATACACAAAAGAACTGAAAACATATATCCATATAAGAAGTTATACACAAATGTGCATAGTAGCATAATTCACAGCATCCAAGAAGTGGAAACAACCCAATGTGCATCAACTGTGTTTATCAGTCGTTGAACAAAATGTGGCATATCCTACAATGGAATATTATTAAGCCATTAAAAGGAATGAAGAACTAATCCATGTTACTACATGGATTAAGCTAAGTGAAAGAATTCAGGCACAAAAGACTACATAGTATATGGTTCCATTTATACTAAATGTCCAAAATAGGGAAATCCATAGGGACATAAAGTAAATTAATACTTCTTAGGGGCTGGGAAAGGTGGGAGCAGGCAGTACACTGCTATACGTATGGAGGTTTCTTTTTATGGTGATGAAAACATTCTGAAATTAGTGGAGATGGTTGCACAACTTTGTGAATATGCTAAAACCCACAGAACTGCACTTTTTAGAAGGGTGAATTTTCATTAATATTTGAATTAAATCTCAATTTTAAAAGTAGAGCAAGATATACTCCATAAATCTTACTCAAAAGAAGTCTGGAGTGATTACATTAATTCAGACAAAGTGGACTTTGCAAAAACAGTATTACCGGGAAAGGAGGAACATTAATCATAATACATGGAATAATTCATCAAGAAAACATCTAATAATCCTTATATGTGCATGTATACTCTTTCAGAGCTTCAAAAACCATGATGGAAAAATCTAACAGAACTCAAAGGAGAAATAGACAAATCTACAATTACAGTTGGATATTTCAATACTCTTGTCTTCATCTCGAGATCAAATAAAAAGAAAATCTACAGGGATATTGATATAAACAACCATACGGGGCAAATTGGCATAATAGACACTAAATAAACACTTCACTTAGCAAAAGCACAAGGCATATTTTTCTCCTAACAGATTTATTGATATATAATTTACATACTATAAAATTCCCTCACTGTAAGCGTACAGTGTGATGAGTGTTAGTAGGTTTACACAGTTGTGCACCTATAACAACAGTTTTGAAACACTAAAAACACCACAAAAAAATTCCCTCGTGCTGGTTTGTAGTTAATCGTTGTTCCCATTCCTCACCTCAGGCAACCAGCGATCTACTTTCTGTTTCTATTGTTTTACCTTCTCTAAAATTTCACATGGATGAAATAACTCAGTAAGTCAATTGTTTTGTCTAGCTTCTTTAACTTAGAAAAACGTCTTTGAGGTTTATCTTGCTTGTTGCATACATCACTATTTTGTCCCATTACTGTGTAGTAGTATTCTAATGTAGAACTATATTATCTGCTCAATAGTTCATGGACATATGGGTGACTTCCAGTTTTCAGTTATTATGAATTATGCTGCTACGAACATGAAGATAAACATCTTTGTATGGACATATGTTTCATTTTCCTTGGGCAGAGAACCAAGAGTAGAATACCTAGTCATATGTAAGTGCACGTTTAAATGTTTAAGAAACCAACAAACTGTTTCCCAAAGTGAATGTATGGCTTTATGCTATTACCATCAATGTATACAATTCCAATTTCCTCATATCCACACTACACATGGTAATGTTGGTCTTTTATTATATTCTTCCTAACATATATGTAATGGTATCTCATGTTCAGATTTATGTTTTCCTAATGGTTACATGCTATTAAGCATCTTATGTTCTTGGTAGCCATTACTATATATTCTGTGGTAAAGCATCTATTCAAATATTTAGTCTTTGGATGGAGGGCTGTTTATCTTCATATTATTGAGTTCTGAGAACTCTCTATAATTTCTACATACAAAGCCTTTACAGAATACATGACTCTTGGTTCACTTGGGAAGCTTGGGAGCTTCCGCGTGAAATCTGAAACTGTTCACAGAGGACAAGAAGAGACCATAGAAAGAAGCAGGCCACCTCATATTGGTAGGTGGCAGGATTAACATGCAAAAAAACTGACATTCAAGGCTTGCCTTGGGTGGCCACAAGATGAACGGATCTCTGTGCTCGCCCACCAGGAAAAAAAGTTTATAAGAGGCCTCACCTCGGTTCAGATGGTCTCAGCAACACATTGCTCTCTCACAGCTGCATCCTTGAAAACTTCTCCCACTGTGGGAATAGTGGGCAGAAAGTACATTCCAAGGACAGAGATGGGGTGAGGAACCTCTAATTGCTCATAGCCAGCTCACAGGTCAACCGGCGGTCACGACCTCTAGATGACCTCTTCTAACACTTCACCTCTCCAGTGACCAGCTCTTACGATCTTAAATGCCCCCGTGTCTGCAGCATTCCCTGAGTGGTTAGCAAGGGGTTTTACTAACCATGGAGGTGACTCATTTGGCAGCTATCTGACTGCATTGGAAGTAGAAACCACAGTGATGGTATAGGTAAACGCAGGAAAACACACACACACACACACACACACACACACACACACACACACACACAGATTAAGATAATGATCTTTAGGGGCGCCTGGGTGGCGCAGTCGGTTAAGCATCCGACTTCAGCCAGGTCACGATCTCGCGGTCCGTGAGTTCGAGCCCCGCGTCAGGCTCTGGGCTGATGGCTCAGAGCCTGGAGCCTGTTTCCGATTCTGTGTCTCCCTCTCTCTCTGCCCCTCCCCCGTTCATGCTCTGTCTCTCTCTGTCCCAAAAATAAATAAACGTTGAAAAAAAAATTAAAAAAAAAAGATAATGATCTTTAAATTAAGTAACAATGTTTTTCTGCTGAAAGCCCTATGATCCAAACCACTAATTTATTAAGTGCCCTAGGCTGGGAGGCAGATCACCCAGGGTGTTCACTTGTGTCCTCACCTCAAGTAATTTAATCAAGATGATACATTAGCAGACTTACCATGTATGTGTACCTACTCATGTAAGTATGAACATACAACATTCTTTTTGGATAATGGCACACATGCCTTCTTGCAAAGCAGTAATAATGTCCAAGACCATACTATTTCGGAGGACAGCTTTTCTTATGAGAGTCATTTTGGTGTGCAGAAAGACAAGATTTGGGGCGCCTGGGTGGCTCAGTCGGTTAAGTGTCCGACTTTGGCTCAGGTCATGATCTTGCAGTTCATGAGTTCGAGTTCCGCGTCGGGCTCTGTGGTGACAGCACGGAGCCTGGAGCCTGTTTCGGATTCTGTCTCCCTCTCTGCCCCTTTCCCGCTTGTGCTCTCTCAAAAATAAATAAACATTAAAAAAATTTTTAAAAAGAAAAGAGAAGAAAGACAAGATTTGCAGGGTGTCATTTAAGATTATTGACTGAACTCAGTAGGGGCTTTTTCTATGTGTTCCTTAACATCTTTCAGGCCAGAAGAGGGGAAAAAAGTGGCCAAATGATCATACCAATAGAAAATAGAATCTGTCCATCTGGCCCTGAAAAGAAGATTGGCAAGTTATATTGCCATGGGACAGATTCTCCCCTATGTCCAGGGGAAACCCAGGGTACAGCAGCCCAACCACATAGGTGGAAAGTTGCAAAGATTCATATCTCGCAACCATTGGGATTCATTCAGGGCTACCTAATACACACCTGGGTGATGTGACTAGTTAGTGTCAAACCAATGGCTATCCTTAAGATGACAGAACGGCTACACAGTTCCAGTAAAATGCATCCCATGTTCTTGGTATAATTGAGTTGGTTTTGTTTGGCATTTTTCTCTTCCCAACTTGCAATAAGGGTGCCTTTGTGCTCAAATCTGCAGAACCTGAGGTGAGCCACAGGAACACATCCCAAATCTGAGCATAGCCACTCATGGCCTCAATGGTGATATTTTTAGGACCCTTCCAGTCAGCGGTTTGATGGGCTGCCTGTGTAGTTTGATAGCAAAGGAATCCCCATGCCCAGGGTTGATACTGTGTGCCATAGGCCAAGTTTCTGGGTCAGTATTGGTAATACCAGGTAAATTAAGAATAAGAGTCCTAGCTTGTTCTTCCTTAATTTACTGCTTTAGTGCCTTCCAATTCCCTCCCTGGAGTGGTGATACCCACCACTGCAATCATGACAAGCTAGAGGGGGGAAGTTGTCCACATATCCAATAGCTCGATTGATTTTCTAGCCAGACACATGTTTGGGCCTATTGTAGGTGGGTATTTCCAGCAGATGCCTGTCCTATGACTGGATACCATAGGAATAGCAGAAGTCTAAGGTTGAAAAATGGATATTTAGTAGGAACTTCTATGGGAGGGTCTTCCCCTCCTATAAGAATTACACTAAGACCTGATCCTTAGATGTTAATGCGGTACAGCTTTAGGAATTTGACCTGGCTGTGTATACCCTACCTGTTGACCAGGGGAAGCAACACTGTTCAGAGTGAGGAGATGTACTGGGGAAGGCATGTACCAGACCAGTACTTCACCTTCTCCCCTTTCAATGGTGAATTTTCCATTCCAGGTATGGTGTGTTTCAATAGGTCCAACCTGAAGCAGGATAATGGGATCTCAGTAGAGATTGAGTAGTTCCTCCTCACCCAATGATGCCAAGTAACTCCCCATCCAGGTGAGATGTCCCGTTGCAAATTCCAGTCAATGATGCCCTTTCCAGCTGTAATGGACCTTGGTGTTCTCAACAGCCTCACCCCAGTGAGAATCAGAACTTTGGCTATTTCTCCAAACTTCTATACCCTTTACAGTATTGGACATCTTGGCAGGCATCCCCAGTCTGGCATACAGAGCAACAGGCCCTACTGGCTGATCATTCAAGTGTGTTAAAGCCTGAGAAAGTACTACTTGCCCAAGGTGGGTTTTACCTGTTAGTAATTCAGTGTGCTGCTTTAACATTCCATTCTTCCTTTTGACCAACTCTGCTGCTCGCATGTTGTAGGGGAGAGGGAACCTCCATTCAATGTCATGTTCTTTTGCCCAATCTTGTACATCATAGCCTTTGAAATGGGACCCCTGGTCATTGTCTCCTGAATGAGAGTGTCTGTACATGGTACTTAGCATCCTCTCATCCCCTAATGGTGGCAAGCCTGGTTTGTGCAGCAAAAGGGGAAAGGTTAGGCCATACCCAGTGTTTCCACACAAACAGAGGCATACTTAGAATTGTCACTCAGAGGAAGGGGGCAGAATAATTAACTTGCCAATTCTTCACGGGTTGGGAATTCCTGTGGATGTTCCAGATTCCTTTGACGGTTGCCTTGGGTGTCGTCTAGAACACACAGAACATGCTGTTACCATATTAACCAAGTCACTGTATTTTAATCCTTCCTCCTTGACAATGCATCACACATCCTAGGCACTATGGTAGTTGCTCTTTTTAACACTGAATCTGCTGCATCTTCTGAAAATTCAGTTGCTAGGTCTCATACCTGAGCTATGGCATCAGCTTCCAAGGGGTGTCAGCCCCTTATGCGCTGGGACATGGAAGACAGTGAGGATTACCTCAGACTCTTGCAGGGGAATGCAAATGTCTTTCCACATATCCTGACCCCAAAAGGGCTTATTCTTGATCATCCACCCCTTAGATTCCCATTGGTCAAGCCATAGGGTTAAACCCTTTGGAACAGTCCAACTGTCAGTGCAAAGGGTTAATGGCCAGGGCTCATGAGTGAATACCAACTAAACCACTCTGAGTTCAGCCCAGTGGTTGCTGTGGTTTGTTCCTGTTTCTACCCAGCTGGTGTCAGTATTGGGCTGCAGTCTATGTGGATGAGTTGTCCAGACTAGACTCCTCTCTTTACAATGCTTCAGGGAGAATTTCCTCTGCTCCCTTTTATAGGCCAAAGGGACCGCCGCGGGAATGTGGCGGAGGCATATAGAAATTCTACACACTCTACAGGGCCTAATAGCACTGCATTCCTAGAGACAGTGGGCTGTTGGATAGGGTGCTCCTCTGCTGTAAATAGACCGGCCTTTGTCAAAGTGGGAGTTTGAGCCACAGCAGAAGTGAGCCCATGGAACACATTCCTAAGCCACCCCATGATAAGAAGGAAAGTTTGCACATCTCGTTCCTTCATGAGAGGCTCTACCTGCAGGAGTACTGTGTACACTGCTGGGAGCTCTTGTTCCATGGAGGCATCTCAGGTTTCTGCCCCCTTCCACAGCTGGGACCAAAATCCTAGGGGTGTTCTCTTCTTCTGCTGTCTCTGCCATAGCGCCCAACCTACACCTTCCAGAGTTTTAAACACATCTTACTCAGATGGAATCCCAGAGCTTCAATAGGCTTCACTAACATTTTTGCTTTCTCAAAGGCAGGTTGTTATACTGATTCTCAGTCTCACATGTGCCCTTTCTTTGTCAAGTTATATAAGATGTGGAGGCATTCTGCCAGGTCCTTCAAACTAATAAAAGTCCTTCAAAATCCCTAAATCCCTACAAACTCTTGTACCTCTCTCATGTCCTTAGGGGTCAGATAGGCTTGCACCTTATGAATCGTGGTGTCTGGGACAACCTGTGTCTCCACCCAACCGAAGACTCCCAAAAACTTTATGGCCGGGCCTGGGTCTTGAAATTCTGTGGGTTCACAGTCCATCCTCTTGCTCACAGATGTTCCAGAAAAGTCTGCAGAGTGTCTTGCAGCAGAGGCAAGTCTTTATTTTACCACCAATGTAATGGACCCATTTTACTGTGGGGAAGGAGAACAGAGAAAAATCTTTGGCTAGCATCCCATGACATACTGTGGGGCTGTGCAGGTAGCCTTGAGGAAGGACTTGAAAGGTCTACTGTTGCCCCTCCCTCATGAAGGCAAAATTCATCCTCTGACTTAGCAGCCAAGGTTATGCTGAAAAAAAAAAAGCATTTGCAAGGTCCAGTACAGCATAGTACTCTCCTAGGACCATGGCCAAGTTATCTAAGATGATGGCAATACAGGGAACAGCCTCATGGCTTGCAGGGAGGGGGGTACTACCTTATTTAATTCTTGGTAGTCCATGGTCATCTACCATGAGCCATGTGGCTTTTTTATTGGTCACACAAGACTATTAAAAGCATTATGGACAGGACATACAATACCCACTTGGTGCAGTTCTTAGATAGTTTCTCCTCTTTCCTTATGCCGTCCACCCCAGGCAATTTACATTGTTTGACAGTTACTGCTCTTCATGGAGGTGGTAGATTTACTAGTTCCCAGTTGGTGTTTTCCCTCAGAAAAAAATCTCAGAGTTTATGGTTCGATTACTCTAACCAGGAGACAGGGGTCACTAATACAGGGGACTGCAAATTAAATCAGCAATGAGGTACAATCATACAGCTATTAGAAAGTCTAAAATCTGAAACACTGACAACACCAAATGCTGTTGAGGATGTGGAGCAACAGGAATTTTTATCCATTATTGGTGGAAAAGTACAACCACTTCAGAAGATAATTTGGCAATCTCTACAAAGCTAAACAGTCTGCTACACAATCCAGCAATTGTGCTCCTAGGTATTTACTTAAATGAGTTGAAAACATATGTCAGCACAAAAACATGAACTTGAATGTTTATAACAGCTTCATTCATAATTGTCAAAAATTAGAAGCAATCAAGATGCCTTCAATAGGTGAATAGATAAACTGGTACATTCATACAATGAAATGCTATTCCACGATAAAAAGAAATGATCTATCAAGCCATGGGCATGAGGAAATCTTAAATGCTTACTGCTAAATCAAAGAAGCCAGTCTGAAAGGGCTGTGCATTATTAGATTCCAACTACATGACATCTGAGTAGGGAGCAGAAGAAGGGGGGAGGGATAAGTAGAGCACAGGGGAATTTTAGGGCAGCGAACTATTTTCCATCACACTGTAGATGGTGGATATTATATGTTTGGCAAAATCTATAAAACTATGACACCAAGAGTGAGCCATAATGTAAACTATAGACTTTATTAATAATAATGTCTCCATATTGGTTCATCAATTATAAAAAAAAGTACCATATCTGTGCAGGAAGTTACCAATAGGAGAAAGTCTGAGCAGAGGGAAAGGAAGTATATTAGGAACTCTCTATACTTTCTGTTCAATTTTTCTGTAAATGTAAAACCACTCAGAAATAAAGTTTGTTAATAATATTTTTCTATAAAACTTCCAGAAGATCTAAAGAAATAGAGGCTTATACCATGTTCATGGATTGAAAGACTCAATATTGATAAGACGGCAATTCTGCAAAAATTGACCTGTAAATTGAATACAATTTTAACTGAAAAAACAGCACTGTTTTTTTAAGGGTGAGATGCTTTATTTTTTTTCAATATATGAAATTTATTGTCAAATTGGTTTCCATACAACACCCAGTGCTCATCCCAAAAGGTGCCCTCCACAATACCCATCACCCACCCTCCCCTCCCTCCCATCCCCCATCCTCAGTTTGTTCTCAGTTTTTAAGAGTCTCTTATGCTTTGACTCTCCCACTCTAACCTCTTTTTTTTTCCTTCCCCTCCCCCATGGGTTTCTGTTCAGTTTCTCAGGATCCACATAAGAGTGAAAACATATGGTATCTGTCTTTCTCTGTATGGCTTCTTTCACTTAGCATCACACTCTCCAGTTCCATCCACGTTGCTACAAAGGACCATATTTCATTCTTTCTCATTGCCATTGTGTATATAAACCACAATTTCTTTATCCATTCATCAGTTGATGGACATTTAGGCTCTTTCCATAATTTGGCTATTGTTGAGAGTGCTGCTAGAAACATTGGGGTACAAGTGCCCCTATGCATCAGTACTCCTGTATCCCTTGGGTAAATTCCTAGTAGTGCTATTGCTAGGTCATAGGGTAGGACTATTTTTAGTTTTTTGAGGAACCTCCACACTGTTTTCCAGAGTGGCTGTACCAATTTGCATTCCCACCAACAGTGCAAGAGGGTTCCCGTTTCTCCACATCCTCTCCAGCATCTATAGTCTCCTGATTTGTTCATTTTGGCCACTCTGACTAGCATGAGGTGATATCTGAGTGTGGTTTTGATTTGTATTTCCCTGATGAGGAGCAACGTTGAACATCTTTTCATGTGCCTGTTGGCCATCCGGATGTCTTCTTTAGAGAAGTGTCTATTCATGTTTTCTGCCCATTTCTTCACTGGGTTATTTGTTTTTCGGGTGTGGAGTTTGGTGAGCTCTTTATAGATTTTGGATACTAGCCCTTTGTCCGATATGTCATTTGCAAATATCTTTTCCCATTCTGTTGGTTGCCTTTTAGTTTTGTTGGTTGTTTCCTTTGCTGTGCAGAAGCTTTTTGTCTTCATAAGGTCCCAGTAATTCATTTTTGCTTTTAATTCCCTTGTCTTTGGGGATGTGTCAAGTAAGAAATTGCTACCGCTGAGGTCAGAGAGGTGTTTTCCTGCTTTCTCCTCTAGGGTTTTGATGGTTTCCTGTCTCACATTCAGGTCCTTTATCCATTTTGAGTTTATTTTTGTGAATGGTGTGAGAAAGTGGTCTAGTTTCAACCTTCTGCATGTTGCTGTCCAGTTCTCCCAGCACATTTGTTAAAGAGACTGTCTTTTTTCCATTGGATGTTCTTTCCTGCTTTGTCAAAGATTAGTTGGCCATACATTTGTGGGTCTAGTTCTGGGGTTTCTATTCTGTTCCATTGGTCTATGTGTCTGTTTTTGTGCCAATACCATGCTGTCTTGCTGATTACAGCTTTGTAGTAGAGGCTGAAGTCTGGGATTGTGATGCCTCCTGCTTTGGTCTTCTTCAAAATTACTTTGGCTATTTGGGGCCTTTTGTGGTTCCATATGAATTTTAGGATTGCTTGTTCTAGTTTTGAGAAGAATGCTGGTGCAATTTTGATTGGGATTGCATTGAATGTGTAGATAGCTTTGGGTAGTATTGACATTTTAACAATATTTATTCTTCCAATCCATGAGCACGGAATGTCTTTCCATTTCTTTATATCTTCTTCAATTTCCTTCATAAGCTTTCTATAGTTTTCAGCATACAGATCTTTTATATCTTTGGTTAGATTTATTCCTAGGTATTTTATGCTTCTTGGTGCAATTGTGAATGACATCAGTTTCTTTATTTGTCTTTTTGTTGCTTCATTATTAGTGTATAAGAATGCAACTGACTTCTGTACACTGATTTTGTATCCTGCAACTTTGCTGAATTCATGTATCAGTTCTAGCAGAGTTTTGGTAGAATCTATCAGATTTTCCATGTATAGTATCATGTCATCTGCAAAAAGTGAAAGCTTGGCTTCATCATTGCCAATTTTGATGCCTTTGATTTCCTTTTGTTGTCTGATTACTGATGCTAGAACTTCCAACACTATGTTAAACAACAGCGGTGAGAGTGGGCATACCTGTCGTGTTCCTGATCTCAGGGAGAAAGCTCTCAGTTTTTCCCCATTGAGGATAATGTTAGCTGTGGGCTTTTCATAAATGGCTTTTATGATGTTTAAGTATGTTCCTTCTATCCCGACACTCTTGAGGGTTTTTATTAAGAAATGATGCTGAATTTTGTCAAAGGCCTTTTCTGCATTGATTGACAGGATCATATGGTTCTTATCTTTTCTTTTATTAGTGTGATGTATCACGTTGATTGATTTGCGAATGTTGAACCAGCCTTGCATCCCAGGAATGAATCCCACTTGATCATGGTGAATAATTCTTTTTATATGCTAAAACAGCACTATTTTTATAGAAATTGACAATTTGGCATTAAAATTTATGTAGAAATGCAAAAAACTAGATGATTCAAAAGAAAATTGAAAATTTTGAAAGAATAATAACATTGTAGGACTTGCAATACTTGATTTCAAGGCTAATTGTAAAGCTAGAACAGTACTTTTTTAAGATTTATTTATTTCTGAGAGAGAGAGCACAAGCAGGGAGGGGGCTGAGGGGGGGAGCAGAATATCTGAATTGGGCTCTGCACTAACAGGAGTGAGCTTGATGTGGGGCTTGAGTTCAGGAAACGTGAGTTCAAGACCTGAGCCGAAGTTGGACGCTCAACCGACTGAGCCACTCAGGTTGACTTGCAATGCTTGACTTCAAGACTAATTGTAAAACTGGAACTCTGTTTTTGTTTGCAGACAATGAGGATGGGCAGGATTGTATTCAAGGCCCAAAGTTGTGGTTGTCCACTTTATTCATTTTTTTAAGTTTATTTATTCATTTTGAGAGAGAGTGTGTGTGTGCATGAGCTGGGGAGGGGCAGAGAGAGGGAGAGAGAGAATCCCAAGCAGGCTCCATGCTGACATGCCAGCACTCGGGGCTCCATCCCAGAACCCTGAGATCATGATCTGAGTGAAACCAAGAGTCAGATGCTTAATGGACTGAGTCACCCAGGCACCCCTGCATCTGTCTACTTGAGGCTCAGAGTTGATGCAGACTCAGGGGAATTCTGCCTGGAGTGAGGGAAGACAGAAGGAGCACCTTCCTTTTGGAATGTGGTTCTTATATCAAATAGTACGGAATTAACAGGAACTGAGAAACAATAATTGGACTATGTGGGACTGAAGAGATACTCTCAGCGAGCATCCGCAACTGTGTGCTAGGTCATAATTGTCAGCCGCTAACGCTGTAGCAGGATTCTTACTTTTCCTTCCATCCCTCATATCATTTCACAGTCTCCTAAGATGTCCTTCTTCTCACGCAGGCCATGTTCTGAGGAAAAGTCCTAACTCCTCCAACTTCCCTGCAACTTGGGTGTGCCCTGATACTTCCAGCCTCATTGCAAGCGTCACAGAGACATGGGGTGTAGCTGGGCGGAGGGAAGCAACACATGGAGCATGGGGTGTGACTTCAGAAGCCGGGCTTTCAGATTTTGCTCTGTTACAGTTTTTAATCTTCATAGCCTCTCATCATTAGGTTTCTGTCTTCCATATGAAAACTAAGAGAATTGGACCAAATGCCGAGAAAATCAACTCTAATATTCTATGGTCTATGATTCTATGGATAATTGAAATGACACAACCAAATTATGGGTGCTATTTCATCAGCACTGTTGAAACTGTGCAAGCCACACCTCTCTATCTTGGCTGACCTTAAAAACACCTTGTTACGACTTGATATAGATGCTTGAAGCAATTCTGAGTTGCATCTTACCTCTCTTACTTACAATAAAGTGCTGTTCTCTGATTAGAAAGATTCCATGGTAAAGACTCATCTGTTGTCTCAGTTGGTCATATCACTTTCAAAAGTATTTGAGGTGATATTTTTAATGGCGACATTTCAAAGTCAACATTTTCTGTGCTAATTCATTATTCTTATATTTGTCTTCATATTCTTCACAGACTTTTCTTATTCATGATCTAAATGTATCCTCATATTAAACATGGCAGAGGGGTATGGCTAATATTTTTAATCCTCATTCATACACTGAGATTTAGATTAAGTGAAGGGACTCTGGATCATACATCTAGCTAAGTAGCAGGTAGATTAAATCCATGAAGCCAAAGTGTGGGGGAGGGAGGCAAGCCAATCTTGTTTTATTCAATGCTGCTTCCACAGTGCCTACAACAGTGCCTGACAGACTAGGTTTTAATAAACATTTGTTGAATGAATAAATGAATGTCTGAATCTGATTGATGACAGCCATTGCTCCCTTAGGGTTGACAAAAGTTGGTCTCTGTCCTCATGCTCCCCCCAATTTTTCTGTCCTTTCCGAATGCAACTGTTGTCAGGTTTGTGGAGGCAAGTGCAATGGGCCTTCTCCGTGGAGGGGTAACGGGAACCCACGCCTCACAGTGACAGAGGAAGGAAAGGAAGGTATTTATAGAGACTCCCCTATCTCCCCCCCAAGGAGCAGAGAAGGTCCGCTGGGTGCCTCTGTCTCCCTTTGGCGGCGGAGCGGGAATTCTCTGGAGCCCAGTGTGGCCGGGGCTCGGCAGGCTCTGGGTGGCTGCCACTCCCGCGGTCCCCACCGGGCGGCGGGCTGGCTGCGGCAGGAGGCGGGGCTGCCGCGCTCCCTGTTCCCGGACACTGCGGCGGGGGCACAGCCCCCCGGCCGAGCGGCCGCCGCATGGTGAGGAGGGGCCGGGGCGGGGCGCTGGGCGCGGGGAGGCGGGGTCGGCGCGGGGAGGCGGGGCCAGGGCGGGGCGGCCGCTAGGGGAGCCCGGGCCAGGGCGGCGCTCAGACTGGGCCGGGCGCTCGGGCTGCGCGGGCTCTCGGCAGCCGCGGGGCAGCATCCTCCTCCTCCTCCTCCTCCACCTCCTCCTCCTCCTCCTCCTCCTCCTCCTCTTCCACCTCCTCCACCTCCTCCTCCTCCTCCCTCCTCGCGTCCTTTTCTTTCCTTCCGTTTCTTTCTCTTCTCCCTCTTCTCCTTCCCCTGCCCCGTCTCCCCTTTTTCTCCTTGTCCGGAGGGCCTTTAGTCCTCAGGTCCGTGAGCGCAGGCAGCAGCCAGGGCGGGTGCATCCAGATTCTGCGTCCAGGTAAGAGAGCTGTCGCCACCTCTGGTTCTGTATTCGGTGCCCTTCCTTCCTCCGCCCAGCTTTCTGCTAGAGGGAGCCTCAGCTCGGAAACGGGTGGGACTGGAGAAGGGGCTGGGCTGTCTTGTCCTCTCTGCCTTGGAAGCCGGCACAGGTTGGTCGGCTATCCCGTCTCCCACCTGGCGGAAGCTTCAGGCCCGGCCTCTCCAGGTGTCACCACTGAGCACGGGAATGGGCGCTGCGCCTGGGCTCTAGATTTGTAGAGTGTGTGACCTTGTCAGGTACCACTTTGAAACCCGGGGAACTTACGTCGGGTTAGGATATCCATATTGAGAGCTAATATTACCTGAGCTGTAGAAAGACGAGGAGTGGGTTATACAAAGGTAATGGAGGTGGGGGGGGGGGTGTGGAGAATTCGAGGTAGAGAATTTTTTTGTCCATCTAGCTGCAGAGAACTGCATACTGACGAATGAGTGAGTTAGAGAAGCCTTATCAGTTTGAAATCATTTTCCTTGTAATTCTTCCAAAAACAGCTGGAAGAAAAAATTGATAAGTATAATTTTAGGCAAATGAGAAATCTATGATCGTGTTGAAGGGCGGGATACGAAAAAAAAAAATGTCTGGATGAGCCTGAGCGTTTACACAATATTTCTGTTTCAAACGATAGGGGTGAGAAAGCTGCACCTACAGTCCATCTATTCTTTTTATTTTTAAAGGCTTTTGGGGGCCCGCATTGCCAATTGCCCTCCTTCCCCAATGTAGTCTTTTGTTTAAGGGTGGAAATTTAAAGGAGTGTATGAAAGGAGTGGGGAGGTGTTGTGTTTGGGTGTGTGGAGGGGAGGGGACGGGAGAGTAAAGCAGATGGGGTCAGGAAAAAAGCATCTTTGGAAAACTGGAATTGATATTATATTGCTTGGTGTCAGGGCTTAAGGATTTTTGTCAGAAAATAAAAAGCTTTCATTAGCAACAAGCCCATTTATCACAATTACTGTGTGCCATCTGCTGTAAGCCCTTAGCACAATGATTCCAGGATACAGACCTTTAAAACTGACACAATGTGAAGGGTTTTTGTTTCAATGCATACACATACATACTCACGATGCGTGCACTTGTGCACATCACACACACGCTTACACATATGTAATACACTATATACAGAATATATACAGAAGAGAGTGACTGCTTAAAAGACAAATCTTTTAAAATTTATCTTTGAGGGTTTGGGGCTTATGGTGTGAATGAAATCTGTAGTGCAAAACAAAAAAAAATATTCTCAGGTGATATATAATTTTGAATGTGAGGCAGAAGGATTAATGGATGTTGGCAGGAACTAACTCAGATATTAAAGGTGTAATTTATTTAGAAATGGTTGGTCCGGGAGAGGAAATGACTGCAAACTGAAATTGAGGTTTGCAGCCGCAGTGAGGCGATGGAGAACAAAGCCTTTTATGTGAGCCACATTATGCAAAATGTCCCATGCTTGAACTTCAGGTACCAGCCCAGTGTAAAGCATAGCTTTGTCACTCTGTCATTTCACTGTGGGCAAATATATATATATATTTGGCAATGGAAATAGATTAAACAAATAAAAGCCCTTTAGAGTGCCCAAGAGGAAGATTACAGCCTTTCACCTGAATGTGACACAGAACACCCATTTCACTGGGCATGTTTAATAGGTATGTTTAGGTAGAAATCTTTATGAATTTGTACATCCTAGGTGTTTCAGTCAACCCTCTCCCCTTCATGCACAAAGCATCGTCCCTCCAAGAAAAGGTAAATTGCATTTTTTCTTTCAATAAAGAATATTTATTTGTGTGTGTGTGTGTGTGTGTGTGTGTGTGTGTGTGTGTGTTTTAACATTGATTTTCTGGTGATTTTATTTGATTATCATAGGTTTATATCTGTATGTATGATTTGTATATTATCAGAGCTATGGTGCCTTTAAGATTGTTGGCACAGGCTGTTTATCTGTTCATGATTTATTTGATTTTAATTTGTAGCATTTCACAGTTTGCGGTCATATTATTTAATTTACAAAAGTTTTTAAAAATTTTACACATAAGTAGAAAATTGTCTAATATGCCTCTGGAAATCTTAGTAATTTAAAAATTGATCTTCCTTTAAGCGTTGTTTTGATTACCTTAATTTCTTTTTAAAAATTTTTTTGAATGTTTATTTATTTTTGAGAGAGACAGAGACAGAGAGTGTGAACGGGGGAGGGGCAGAGAGAAAGGGAGACAGAATCCGGAGCAGCCTCCAGGCTCTGAGCAAGCTGTCAGCAGAGACTGACATGGGGCTTGAACTCACAAACTGCAAGATCATGACCTGAGCTGAAGTTGGACACTTAACCAACTGAGCCGCCCAGGTGCCCCTATAACCTTAGTTTTCATTTCGTTTCTCTCCTATTTTCCCCCCTCTTTCTTGTCAAGTAACCCTGTTTCTTTCTGGTTGTCAGGGCTGCTTTCAGCTTCTAGTTGTGGCTAGACTACCAAAAGCAGAGATAGTTCTCTCAGGAATTTTGAGTGTAGGAATTGTTCATTCTCTGCAGCAACTCTCCCTCAGGATGACCTGTTTACAGCACCTTCTCAGGGAGGAGAAAGAGAAAGAATGTGCTGAGAGAGCATGACCCAGTGAAACAGCCATTACCTCATCGTAGTAGCTACTTCAGATTCATTGAGAGAGCAGACATCCTCTCAGTGGAAACCAAACACTGGAGCACACCCATCTCTAGGCAGAAGCCCTCCTCTTCCCATAGCAGCCTCTACTGATTTTGCTTTGCTGAGGTTAAAGAGATGTTTTCTCTTTTAAGTATTTCAGAGATCTTGAACTTGGACGAAAATATGCAGCCAGAAATGAAACTTGGCACAGAATCTGAGCCTGAAGGAACTATTTCATTCCTTTACCGCTTTTGGCTTAAATCAATTTGCAAATTTTCTAAACATCGGAAGGGAAAAGGAAGAAAAATATTTGTTACTGTATGTTTTGCATGTTTTCTTATGACACACATATTTTGTGTTGAATTTTACTAGCAACTGGATAATAGACTGGACCGCTATGCTGTTTGAGAACTATAGCTGCATTATTGGAGTTGAAAATTAAATAGTTATTATGTTTGATTAGATGTATACATGACAATATGTACTTTCCTGAATTATTCATCAATATCCATAGGAGGCAGACCATGTGAAACCAATTGGGCGAGTTCAATTTTCAAGTTGATTATTCTGATTCATGAAGTCTTTTCAATGCTGAATTTCTTTGTGACAGATTAAGATAAGAATCTGAAATAAGAGTTATAGTAGATGACAACAGCACCCCTAGGTCAGTACTGTATTTCCTAATGCTAAAAGTAGTCATTAGGTAAGTCATTACTAGATGCGTGAACCTGAAGATAACATTCTGAAGCTGTCATAAGCTCTTTTGTCTCTTGATACATGAGTTAAAGATGCTGTTAAGGTCTGCAAGTCACATCTGATTCTTTCAGATATATCAGTTCTTTTTGCTACTTTAATTCTCTCAATGCTTTTATTATCATCATCGTCTTGATCTATTCAGTGTATGCCTCTTATACAGGCGGCAGTATTTTGATCATTTCACCAGTTCTCTCCTCCCTTCACACCATTTTAATCTCACATCTGAATGTTAGACTTCTCTATTACTATTACTACTATTCTCTCATAGTATTGTTTTCAGCACAAATTAACTTTTAGGAGAACATTTATTCCTATTTATTTATTACACATCTATTAAGTTTCTACGAGATGCAAAGTATCATACGGGAGGCTATGTAATGACATACCAAAAAAAAAGGAAGACATAGTCCTTGGCTTTAAGAAACTTACAAATAAACTGAGGGTTGGTGGGGGGTGGGGGGGGTAAGTGGGTGATGGGCATTGAGGAGGGCACCTGTTGGGATGAGCACTGGGTGTTGTATGGAAACAAATTTGACAGTAAATTTCATATAAAAATATAAATAAAAATAAGAGGAAAGAAACTTACAAATAAAGTTGGAAGGATTTGTTTCTTTTATAAGAGGTGACATTCAAATGAGTAGCTGTTGTATTACAGATATGACAGAATGCAAGGGACTGCAATGCCCCAGCATCTCAAAGACAAGCTATTATGCATCACTTATATAAATGCCTTAATGTAGACGTACCTTCTTTATTCCATATATATTTTTTGAATTGGAGAATGACAAAACATAACTGTGTGTGTGTGTGTGTGTGTGTGTGTGTGTGTGTGTGCATATACATACCTACATAGTGGAAATAGTAATAGCCCCTCAAATACTTCCATCAGTCAGCTGTAGAAAGTCATGTCATTAAATACTGTACAGCACATGAAAATTCAAATTCAGAGTTTTTTGGATATTCTCAAGGAATTATCTGTCCCAGGAATTGATTCCAGGCCTCAAAAGCAGTTAAAGAACTATGAAGTCAGAAGTGGTAGACAGAGGACCAAAATCAAGGGAAAGGTCTATGGGAAAGTTTGGGTGGGTGGGTGGGAGTAGAGGAGATGAGGAATGAAAGCAAATTCTCAGTTGTTAATAGTTGTCCATTCAAGATGGAGAAGAGCCTGTGTCTAAGTGGGTGGGGAAGGAAGAAGTCCTTTTTTTCTACCTCCTCATAATATTTTGTTCATATTCCTCCCTTTCATTACTTTGAACTAAGGCCGTAGGTGTTTCCTTATAAAATTTATAAAGGATGCTTATTGGAAGCCATTCTGTAGTGAATCAAAATTTTAAAAGAATGTGAGCACGATTAGTTGACGTTTTATGCAAAACGCTTTGAATCTAATCTTTGAACTTTATCTTTCCTGTTCAAGAGAAACAAGCCTTCCTTTGAGTGATAGTATTTTAACTGTGATGTTTTTACTTATACATTTGAGGGAAATTCTGTGAGAATTTAGACAAACTAAAGAGCCCAGGATTTCCTCTTACAGTTGGTTAACTTGTACTGTGGCTTTGGGGAAAGTTGAAAACAATTTACTTCCATTAAAACATACCAGAAGTGGCAAAATCTTTTTTTTTTTAATTTTGCTTTTTTGTTATGTTAACAAGCCTTTAGAGAAAACAATTTCTGGGGTGCCTGGGTGGCTCAGTCGGTTAAGCGTCCGACTTGGGCTCAGGTCATGATCTCACGGTCCGTGAGTTCGAGCCCCGCGTCAGGCTCTGTGCTGACAGCTCAGAGGCTGGAGCCTGCTTCAGATTCTGTGTCTCCATCTCTCTCTGACCCTCCCCCATTCATGCTATCTCTCCCTGTCTCAAAAATAAATAAATGTTAAAAAAAATTAAAAAAAAAAAGAGAAAACAATTTCACTTATAAGATCACACAGCTTGACTTTGCCCTTCTTTCTTTTCTTTCCTCCTTCCTTTCGATTTCTGCAAAAATCATTGATCATTAGAAAGGTGCCAATACTATTTTTATTAAAATTTATTTTCCATTACACCTATATTTCTCATTTAACATGCAGTTTTATGTTACATTCTCCTCCTCCTTAGCATTCCATCCCTATCTTGGCTCTTTCTTTGATCCTACCTTTTATATCCTCTAGCCTTGAATAATCTTTTCCTTGTATACCAGTGTTTGCTCATGTTCCCTTCTTCTAGAAGGCCTTTGTGAATCTGGAAGAAAAGTTACTACCTTGTTTCTTCCCATGATTGGAACCAAGTTTCCCCAGGTTCTCTTATCTTAAACATAAATGCTCATCCCAACTGTGTCCTCACCAGCCTTCTTTAAATTAATTCTTTAAAAAATCTGCAGGTAATGGTACATCTAAATGACTGATTGTTTCCAAAATGAAAAATTTGGATAACCAACTGCTATTTTTGTCATTTTGTTCACCTGAAGCCAAGTAAAATGGTTCAGCTATTTTTATAAATTAAATTGACTAGTAAAGTCAATCCATTATCTTCATTTTATGCTGCTTAACTAACTCCACAGATATATACCTAATACTTGGAGTACTAGCTAGTCAATGACTATTCTGAAAATGCTGAACCAAATTAATTCAGTTTCATATAAAATATTTCTGATTAAATTGCTCTGAACAACATCATCATTAGCCATCTTGAGTCCATTTCAAAATGATCATAAAGCAGAGTGCCTGAATATCCATGAGGATATTTCATCACTTAATTGTCCAGGTCTATTACATATAAAGCAAACTCACAAGTAAATACACAAATTCTATTAATTTGAGGTCCACTAATCATGCCAATATCAGCCTTTCACATTACTTTAAGTGTTAATGGCTTTATAGTTGGCTATGTTTTATTGCTGTAACAATTTTAACACTACTGTGTTGTATTGTTAATGGACAGCAGTGAAATTCTGTAATGAATTGATATGAAAAAGTGTTCTTAATTTTATTGGCTAGAAAGAATGATGCAACATCAGTTGCATTGACATGAAAGCAATTAAGTAATGCTCAGCTTTGAAATTTCATTATTTGGGCATCGTGTCTTTCAAAATTGTAATTTAGTCTTTCCTTAAGCGTATACATGCTTTTGGCAGAACAGTATTTTAAACAATATGCTGCTCACTTTTTGTTGATGTTTGTATGAGATACCATATTCCTTTGGCCCTTTTTAAAAACAAGCAAAAAAGTTTAAGCGTTCAGTTATGCATTCTCTTTTTGTTAATGAGTACTGTATAGCTAGGAAAAGCTCTCACTCATTAATTTACTGCACATGTTTATCATTTATTGTTGAACAAAAATTTGCAATCTGTAGCATACAATTTCTTCAGGGAACAATAATATGGAGTCATAGTACATGTAACAATTTATGAACACATGAAATTTGTTTTCCTTCTGTTTCACAAAGGGCTTGCATGGTGTTGTGTGTGTGTGTGTGTGTGTGTGTGTGTGTGTGTGAGATAATCTAAGACAGCCTATTATAACTATGCCATTTTTTGTAGTTGAAATAAATTATTTCACAATCAGTTGATTTAGGGAAAATTAAAATTTTACTATGATGTTCCCCATGAGAACTTTTGGTATTAAATACATTTTTAGAGGCAAAACAATGATATGGGTGTTCATTAAAGAAATTAAATTGTATTAATTTCAACCTATTTGTATACTTTTCTGTTTAGAGATAATAGTCCAGATTCCATTGTCCATTATTGAAATCAAATGATAAGGCTAAATATTGTGCTCAAATAAAAATATCTGTTTTGATCAAGTCAAAATGTCCTAAAATGAAATATTGGCCACTTAAGTTTATCTTTTAAGAAGTTTAGGTGGCACTGCTTTTGCATATAAAATGCAATTTATCTTCATTGCAACAGGAGAAGCTTGAGTTGATGGAACTTTAGAAATTTTACTGCCAAGAAAGCATTAAAACACTAAGCATCCTACTGAAAGCCAAATCTCTTCTAAAACAATAAAGTGAGTATGGTCTAGCATTATTTAAATGGACTTTAGCCATTGTGTCTCAATCTAAAGCTTGCCTCATTCATAGATTACGTGATGGAAATTATTATAGACTACTGAGTGGCCTTTGGTGAAATTGAGATTTTGTGGGTTTTTGTTTTTTTTTTTTTAAGTTCTCTATTTCAGACTCAGTCACCAGTTCCATGATTTTTGTTCCTTTTGTTTTAAATAGGACTACATTATATGAGGGTGGTCACTATCAAAATTAGAATTTATGAAAACTGCACAATTCTGGATAATCTCACAGCCCTATATCAGCCCCTTCTTAAAAACTACATGAGGGTATGTGATAAGAATCCAAATGTTCATTAAAAAGCTGATATTGAAAATGAGTAAACTGAGGGGTGCCTGGGTAACTCAGTTGGTTAAGTGTCTGACTTCAGCTCAGGTCATGATCTTGTGGTCCATGAGTTTGAACCCCACGTTGGGCTCTGTGCTGACCTCTCAGAGCCTGGAGCCTGCTTCGGGTTCTGTGTCTCCCTCTCTGTCCCTTCCCCATTTACGCTCTGTCTCTCTCTGTGTCTCAAAAATGAATAAATGTTAAAAAAATTTTTTTTAATTAAAAAAAAAAGAAAATGAGTTAACTGATTTTTGGTTTTTAATAAAATATTTTCCTGGGGTGCCTGGGTGGCATAGCCAGTTAAGCATCTAGCTCTTGATTTTGGCTCAGGTCATGCTCTCATGGTTTGTGAGATTGAGCCCCACGTCAGGCTCTGTGTCAACAGCGGGGAGCCTGCTTGGGATTCTGTCTCTCTCCCACTCTCTCTTTCTCTTTCTCTCTCAAAAATAAATAAATATTTTTAAAAAATAAAATATTTTCCTTTTGCTTCTAATTTATTTGTACTGTATATAACAGAGTAGCTCTTCATAACCCTATTAATTAGTAGCTTCGAAGGATTATGTGCTTACGTACTTGGAAACATAAGATGACATTAATGTATTCTTTAGTTTTATGCCTCTGCCCCATTGCAGAAAGGACATTAGTTCTTAAGGCTTGCTAATTATACATGAACTAGATGATGTTTGAAGGGGAAGAGGGACTGTCAAGAGAAAATGATGTGAACCTTTGACATACGTGTGAACAAACCGGTACAGAGAGCTGTTAAGTGACTTACCCAAGGTCCTGAGGAGCAGAGCCAGGCCTAAAACTGTCATTATGGATTCAAATCAGAGCTTGTTAAGGGTGCCAGTGAAGAACCATTCCACTCTGACTTTCTGTTTCCAATTCTGATTATATTGTCGTTTTCTGAGCTGAGGGGTTTAGGTGAAGTGACAATCATACCTGCCCAACTTTGTGATCCTACTGTGACTTTCTCATGGACACCAAAGAGGGAGGGACTTGGAATTCTAAGGCCATTCCAACCAGCTCCATGCCAGCCACACTTCAGAAATTGTTAAGACTAAACCTGATCCAGGAAACACTGACTGGGCTCCTGCCCAGGGCCATTCCTGTGGTTTGGATCTCTTAAAACAGAAGTTTAAACTCTCTGGGGATGTGTGCCCAGACTCAAGGTACTTGGGAAGCCAAGGAGCTTTTCTCTGAGCTTGAACTATCCATACTGATGCTTCTAGATTGATGGAGTCTGTGTTTAAACTTGGCTGTATGTACAAGGGGAATTCAACAAAAATAGCCAGATTGAAACTTTTTTCTGACCTATAGCAACATGAAATTTTCTCAAAAATAGCTTTCCTTTTGTGTTTCCCCCAGCTTTAATATTTTTAGCTAGGAGGAAGTGAGCTAGAAAGGCTGTGGGCCTCTGTGTCTGTGCCTGTTTCCCTCTTTCTTACTCTTGTATGTCCTCCTGTTTCTCTGTTGCCAGTGCTCCATCCCTCTTGGATTTTGCTTCTTCCAAGGAGACAGCAAATTAAATAAGAATTAGGTGTTGCTATGGTTACTATGTTCAGTAGAGCTTCACCTGCACCCACATTGCTTAGGCGTTGTAGAGTCTTAAGTTGACAAATATTTGAAAGGCATGAAAAGCATCTTGGAGGAAAGAAATTAAGCAGAAGCCATGCTTAAATATTTAAAGAGGAACATATTCCTAGTCACTGAAAACTGAAACGATATCACTACCTAGGGAATGAAGGAATTCTAGTGTTACCCTTCTGTTAGAGAATGTTATATAGCAGGTCCTGTTTATCTAGATGAACATGTTTAATCGCCCGTCAGAATCGGAGTGACTTTTATCAGTGAGTAGATGTAACAGAATTCTTTAAAATATTTTCCATGTACATTTGTGAAAGACTGTGTTGTGCATATTGTCTTTCTCTGGGATGTTTTTATTTTGAGCCATAAATACAGGAAAAGTTATCTTAACTGCACACCACGAATCTATACTTTATAAAGGCAAATTTTAAAAAATTAAGATATTCCTTGCTCTTCTTTGTTGTGGTTTATTGAATTTGATAATCTGAAAATCTAAATGATCTTTAAGAAATTAAAATGGTATTCTTCCTTGGGAAGGATTCACTCTCTGTCTTTTTTCCACTTAAATATCAGGCTAGTGAGCCGTAAGTATTTCTAGTGTCATCGCCCATAAATCATTCATTATTTATTTAACAAAAGGTTATTGGATCCCTAGTATACATCAGAATTTTTCTAAATGTGTAGGAAATTGGGACATAGCATACAAATTCCCGCCTTTATGTAACTTATAGTCTAATAACAGGAGACAGAAACTAATAAATAAGTGAATGAACATTTGAAGCATGAAGAAATGCTATAAGAAAGAGGAAACAAAAGCATATAATAACGCTTATTTGGGATGGGATAGGCTGCCTTTATAGACTCAAGTAATGAGAAATAGCCATGGGAATGTGGGCGGGCAAGAATTTTCAAGCTGTGGGGACAGCATAAACAGCAGCCTTGAAACAGGAAGAAGCCCGGCGTATTGGAGAAACAAATACAAGGCCAATGGCACTGGAATCTAACGAACATGATAAAGGGTTGGAGAGGAAATCGAGGCAGAAGGCAGGTGCCAGGCCACATAGGTCCTCTTGATGAGGGGTTAGACTTTTATGTGACTTGCAGTGCTTTCTGATTTTTAAGGTAGTAGAAGCAGAATTTTTTGAGAACCTCATAAAAGCTTCCAAAGATTAATTATATTATCTAAGTCCCTATGGACATATCTGTATCTTATTCACTAATGTGTTAAATCACAAGAGAGAAATAATTTAGAAAATCAAAAATCAATGGTGGGGGTAAAATTAGACGTGTGTTAACCTGGTCTAATATAACAGTTTAAACATAGGCAACCCTTGAGGTGATGGGTGGCTCAGTTAAGCATCCGACTTCGGTTCAGGTAATTATTTGGCAATTCATGAGTTCGAGCCCCACGTCAGGCTCTGTGCTGACCACTTGCTCAGAGCCTGGAGCCTGCTTCAGATTCTGTGTCTCCCCCTCTCTCTGCCCCTCCCCTGCTCGCACTCTCTCTCACTCTCTCAAAAATAAATAAACATTAAAAATTAAAAAAAATAAATAAACATAGTAACCCAAATTGTGTCATTTTCTTTAGGTGTTGGAAAATTATGTATATAAGTAATTTTAACCTCTTGTAGCCTTTTTGCACCCCAAACTAACCTTTAAAAAGTAAATCCAAACAGAAAAGTACAAGTATGTATATGAGAAAAGAACCCCAAATCATTTTAGTTTCAATATGGATTTGTTCTTTGGCTATTTCCCCACAGCAGCTTTATTGTAAACAAGTCCAGGTGCCAAGCAACAACCAACATTGTACTGAAATTTCTAAATAAATTAAATAACTGAGCAACACATATTTTGCTTCACATATTTTGCACATATTATTAAGGCAATAGTTTAAATTTGAGAATTTATAAGTGAGCTGATCCAATTTCCTGATGATATTGGATCACCTGTGTGATTAATGATCATGCATATATTATACTAAAATATTTAATACACTTTTCATATATTTGTAGATCTAATGTGATGCTCTGTTGAGCTTAGCATTAAACACAGTTTGCCAGACATTTGATTGATTTTACCTCTGGTATATTGCAAGGCTGTTAACGTTTTCTCTAGGCATTCCTCAGTAGAAAAGAGAATTATTTTTTTTTTATTCCTTCATGTAATGTTATTTTCCAGACATTTCAATATGCCACATAATGTAGGAGAAATTAGTATTTTTATTTTATAAGGAAGAATTGAATTAATGTTGATTTTTCTTCAAGCTTCTTTTCTTGACTCCATTTTGTTTTGTTTTTAGGATTAATTAAATCATAATGTTAATTGGTTTTATGTGGAACCATTAGATAGAGTGATATATCTATTTCCCAGATTTGCGGTTACTCAACTTAAATATTAAAAGTATGAATAACAAACCAAGAAATAATTCTGATATATATCAAATAGTATTCTTAGAATTTTATTCAAATGTGGGCTTCTTAATATTGAGATATCACTAAGCATCAAATATAGTGGAACATGTTATTTCAAAGGATTGATGATCAGGCTTTAAAAAGAAACAGTAATTTTCTTCTAAATATACAACCATGCTTATGCTATGGAATATAAAATATACAGCATATTGCTGTCCCCTAGTTGACATTCACTAGAGAGACGTGAGACACAAAACTAAAAAAGAATATAGTGCACAATAAGGTAAATGATATAGTATGGCCTATAAATGCTTTGCAAGTTCAGAAGAGGGAGGTATATCACCATGTATAGAAACTGAAGATTTTGTGTGGGAAGCAGAATGTGGAGTGGGGCTGTATAAGTGGCTGGGTTTGGAAAAGTGCCCAGGTAGGACAGTTGTGAAAGCAAAGGCAGGGAGGTGACAATGAGCAAGGTAAACCAGATTGCCAGCAATAGAGGATTCCGTTAAGAGAACAACGGGATTGGAAGATAGTCCTGGGTTTGTAGAGGTCCTTAAACACTGGGCTTAGTAGAGGTTTTGGTTTTATCATTAAGGCCACTGGAGGCAAGCGTTTGGAAATTAGTGAGGGATTTTGACCTGGGGAATGGCAAGAAAGCATGTGATACCCTAAGATTAGCAAGACAAATTTGAGAGAACAGAATGGCAGGTTTAGAATTTCTACGTATGGCATAGCCTAGAGACACCAACCTATTTAGAGTACGAGACTAAAAGATTTGTTTGGGAGCTCTGGTTTCAGACATTTTCATGAACAGTTAAGAAAATATCAATACCAACAAATGAAAGTAGGTGACACCGATAGAGATGGAATGAGGAATGTCAGCTCTTTGACATTTTTTGAAAGATAGATTTGAGGAAGCCCGGAGAGTTAGAAGCCAGGTAGAACTGCAGTTAGTAATATGAGCCTCTACTGGGGTGATGTCACATGTGTGCAAAATATGTACTTTTAAAAAGAATTGGCTTTGGAAGATAGCAAAGAATTTAGGACAAATTTCAATACAACTCCTCTGATTTCTAGGCTATATTGGAAATGGACTACATGACTTCACAAATTACTATAGTAAACAGTGACTGAAAAATCAATGAAATGTGTGTGTGTTTAAACAGATTTTTTTTTTGTAAAAAATTACAAAATTATTTTTGTTATTTAGTTCTGATTTTAAATATTTGGATTCTTAAAATGTTTGACATCTTTATAACTAATATCATATGGTTATATGTAAGCTATTTTGTAAAAGGCCAGATAGAAAATGTTTAGGCTTTGTAGGTCACATACACTCTCTGTCCCCAATTACTCAGCTCTGTTTTGTAACAAGAAAGCAACCATAAGTAATATGTAAACCACTGGGTATTGAAGTGTTTCAATAAAACTTTATTTACAAATAAAGGTGATAGGCCCATTTGACCTGTGGACTGTAACTTACCAACTCCTGGCATGTAGTGTCCTGTTTTGGCATAGATCTAGAAAATGTCTTTGAAATTATGTAACCGAACATATTAGAACATATCAGAACATATTAGAAACTATAGAACTTGTCCTAAGCCACTGGATTAGTTTCATCATATGGGCATGGATTGTGTTTACATTATTTTTTCCTCAGCCTCTGGTAACTTCAGAATAAAATTGTGTTCCATTTCCAAAACTGTTTGAACCTATAGTTAATACATTTCACATACTAACTCTTCTATGCTTCACTTTCTTATGATTTTCTTTTGTCCTTATCTTTTGAACCCTTTTTTAGAACAAGTAAGATGAAATAAGGCTCCTTTCTATATTTTCATGAGAGAGCCATTTTTAATTAAAGTCTGTGTGCAGAGTATTCTTACTTTCCAGGAGTGAAGGTGGTGTGGCATTTCAATCATGTTTGCTATTAAATTAGGACAGATTGCATTGCTCTTGTTACCCTATTTACACAACTGAAATAGTTTTCTCACACATAAACTGTAACTCTTATGTGAATATGATATCAGAGGACATTTATTAAATCTGTTATCCTCACATTAAAAAAAAAATGGGATGGTTTGTTGCTTCTGAACATTTCACTGTGTCTGTGGTCACAAATGCCTTTCAAATGAGTTTTAAACCCTCAGGATTCAAGTGATCCTGGCAGGAAGCTGCTAAAACTCAAATATTTTCTCTCTTTTATGAGTACATGAACATGGAAATAGTCTGGGGATTAGGATTCAGATAATTTAAATATTGTTCTCTTTGTCTCCAGAATGCTGTGTGAGATTTTCTCACTCCAAATTGAAATCTGGGACTCATGGTATAAGAAGCTACGAGTTTTAATTTGTTTTGTTTTGTTTTACATACTCTTCTTGTGAAATGATACTGTTGCCTTCTGATTTCAGTAAGACCCTGTTAATACATTGGAATTAAATAGTTGGACAATTTTTGACCATCCAGTTAAATTAATAGTGAGATGGTTTTGTTTTACTCTTCTAGATATGGTATAATGGACAAGAGAGCTCTTAGCCTGAAAAAAAAAAAGTGTTATCAATTAGGTGCAACTTGGTAATGATCTTTAGACCTACCCAAGGAGAGTGACATAGGAAATGGTAAATGTGTACATGTATCTACACTGGATGTAGTTAACACTGAAACAACGTTTCAAATTTTGGATAACTATGTTATACAATTAGTTATAATATCTAATAATAGAAGAAAAATTGACCCGGTATTGGAAAAATTTATACCAAATCTAATGAGAATTTCATTTTGCACTTAAAATATAATTTAGTAGGGCGCCTGGGGGGCTCAGCGGTTAAGTGTCCGACTTTGGCTCAGGTCATGATCTCGCGGTTTGTGGGTTAGAGTCCTTGCATGGGGCTCTGTGTTGACAGCTCGGAGTCTGGAGCCTGCTTCAGATTCTGTGTCTTCCTCTCTATCTCTCTCTGTCTGTTCCTCTGCTCATGCGTTTTTTTTTTTAAATAATAAAAATAAAAAATATAATTTACAGAATTTTATTCTGTCACTACTTAATAAAATTTAAAATTTAAACACTTAAAATTGTTCATGAATATATACATGTACAATTATGTACATTGACTGGTCATTGAAGATCTATAAAAATTTCTTTCCACATCTGAAGTTAGAGAGGACAAAATGGAGAACAGAGAGGAGAATCATATGGCAATCACTTTGCTTAACTCCAGCTTTATTTGCATTATTTCTGTGAGCCCACATTGTTGCTGTTTCATTTGTTATTTGTAAGACTACACACTTAATTACATAATTCCACAACTATGTGTGATTGCCAAGGTCCACATTTATTAATACCTATACTCCTCTGAACAAGATGCCTAATGTGTGTGCACGTGCATATGTACCTGTATTTATGTGTATGATTTACAAAGGGCAACTTGTCTTAGCATAGACTCATAAAAGAAATGCCCTCCAAATAAATCTACAACCACCTTGGCCCTTCTTTTGTTATCTTTAAAATGAGGATAGCTGCTGGGGCACCTGGGTAGCTCAGTCGGTTGAGCATCTGACTTCGGCTCATGTCATGAGCCCATGGTTCATGGGTTTGAGCCCTGCATTGGGCTGCTGACAGCTCAGAGTCTGGAGCCTGCTTTGGATTCTGTGTCTCCCTCTCTCTCTGCCCCTACCCCACTTGCATTCTGTCTCTTTCCCTAAAAAATAATAAACATTAAAATAATTTTAAAAAATGAGGATAGCTGCCAAAGATCTCTCAGGCTTTTGTTTTGTTTTGTTTTTAGATATAAGAATCTGGAAGCCAAATTAGAGCTATCTTTTAGGACAAGGATTTCTTGTTTCTAGGGAGCAAAACATGGTGAACAAAATGCTCTACCTTCCACAATTATATTTCCAAAGAAGAAAGGCAGTGACAGAATTATCATATTTAAGAGATGTCTAGGAGTGCTGGATAGTTCAGTCAGCTGAGCATCCAACTCTTGATTTCAGCTCAGGTCATGATCTCAAGGTTCATGAGTTCTACATGGAGCTCTGCACTGACAACAAGGAGGCTGCTTGGGATTCTCTTTCTCCCCTCTCTCTGACCCTCCCGTACACATGCACACACACTCTCTCTCTCTCTCTGTCTCTATCTCCGTCTCTCCCTCCCTCTCACCCTCTCAAAATAAATAAACATCAAAAAAGAGGGAGAGAGATGTCTGTCACCCAGTAGTTATATTAGCCAGTTGGAAACTAAGGAACTGTGCAGACTTTTTGGACATAAGGCTTAGCAGTTCACAACATCTTAAGTCAATGTTAAGTCATCCCATGAATTGATACTGGGATATACAACATGAATAGACATGGGCATTGCACTGAATTTATTTGGAAGAGAATGTAAATGAAAATAATATTTTACAGACCCTTATTTTATTGTTTGGTATAGACAACATAGTATCTTTATCATGATGAATTAAAAACTTTCTGTTACATTTCACTTAGATTCTCTCTAAGTCATTGTATGTAGGCTATAAACATTTTCACAGAGTAGTTCTTTGAAAAATTCAATAATTTCATTATTAGAGAATGTGATGTTATAGTTAGTATATAATTTTTATTTGCTTGTTTGTACAGTAATTACAAGATATCCCTACTGCAAGAAAATTTTGTGAAGGGAGTGGTCAACGAATATTTTTGAAAGAGTGAACAATTTTAGATAAAGTTGTTTAGAATCCCAACTTATTTAGTACTGTACCCAAAAGGAAATGATGGCTCTGTTTTTGGGTGGTAATATTTTAAAAATCAATACTGTCTCTTTCTCTTAAAAAGAAAAAAAAGCCATTTGTCTAAAATCTCAATCTTTACCTTTGTTCAAGATGTAGAAAGCATTATCAGTCTACACTCTTATTGAGACCTTGAGAAAGTTTTTGAGTCCCCGGGCCTCAGTTTTCTAATCTACAAAATGAGGAGATGAATTTCATTGTCTTTAAGACTGCTTCACATTCTATAGTGAGTTGAAAGGACATCGCCTTAATTTCCACTTTTGCACAAATCAGTTTTTCATGTTAGCTAGCTATTTGGCCAGCAAAGATTTCAGTGATTAAAGTGCTGTACAGATAGGTTTTTTTATTTATTTTTTATTAGGGAAAGCTGAATGTCACCAAGAAAGTTGGCATTATGAGATGTCTTTCACACTTTATCCATTGTGGGCACCTTCTTTATAGTCAGCGAATGCTTACTAAGAACCAGTTATGAGCCCCCTGCTGTGGTGAGTCATGTTAGCCGTATGAGGAAAAAAACAAGACTGCATCCTTACTCTCCAGAAACTTATTACAGGGTAGGGGAAGACAACCAGGTCACATGCTTTGGATAACTAAACAGTCTATAAATGAACACTTACAGCACATCACTAATTTCCCTGTGTCAAGTACATGGAGGAGGAAGTGTGTATGGGCCAGCTTTGACTAGGAACCAAGTCATGGTATGGTTATGAGTGGTACAAATACTGTGAGCTGATGGAGAGATGAGACTGTGACAAGGCTTTAGGAAAAGATGGAAGCAACTCTACACACGTGGCAGATATTTGCCCTTCTTATAGCCAGTGGGAATTAAAAAAAGAAGAAAAGAATTGTTTTTGAAAAAGCTATTTTGCAATAGAAGGACAATAAAAATGTTCTGTTCACTAATATATACGATACACATTTTATTTCTTTGTGTGGTAAGTCTTCCATCGAAATTATTATGGAGAAAATATTTCTCATGACTCCTTTAAGTTAATTAAGTTAATTTTGTTAATTGCAGATGATCTTTAAATGTCCATTTAAATTCTATGAGAATGGCTTCTGCTTCAAATGGAAGTCCTTTGGAAGACATGACGCTTTGAAAAGGTTGGAAAGGAGGAGGAGGTGTGCCCAGAGGATTTATTGTACCATTTTTTCAAAGCAGAGGCCAGCTGTTTTGGAACTAGAATTAAAATGTAAATTATCAAAGGAGGATAATGAGAGCCATTCCTTTCAGACAATGCCCAGTGCAATCAGAGTAAGCAAAGGGTTTGGGAAGATTTTCTACTATGCACAAGTCACGGATGATGAACTCAAAGGCTGGGAGGGAAGTGATTTACAAGAACCCAACTGGACACAACCCATGGATTGTCTAGTACTCTGGACAGCTGAGTTCATTGAGGAACAGACCTTCAGTTCTGCTGGGACTGAATCCAAATCACGAGGTAACTGTACAGAATTGAGGAAGTCACTGCATCAGTACCATGGCAGGGCTGTAAATTGAACTATAGTGCTGGCATGAGTTGCATTTCAATTTATGTGGTTTTATGAATCAAAACAGAAGTCTTTGAGTACAGGGCAACAGTCAGTGCCACATGGGAACAAAATAGAAAGATTAAGCATGAGCTTGTTCAGGATTTTCTACATAAATCAGAGGACAAAAACCCATGAAAGCTTTCAAATGCAAGGATTTTCATGAATAAATTAGCTTTTATTTAAAATTAAAAAAAAATTAATGTTTGTTTATTTTTGAGAGAGAGAGAGAGAGAGAATGCGAGCATGAGCAGGGGAGGGGCAGAGAGAGAGACACAGAATCTGAAGCAGGCTCCAGGCTCTAAGCTATCCTATCAGTGCAGAGCCCAATGTGGGGCTCGAACTCACGAGCTGTGAGATCGTGACCTGAGTCCAAGTCAGATGCTCAACCGACTGAGCCATTCAGGCACCCCTATTTAAAAAAAATTTTATACATTTATTTATTTTTGAGAGACAGAGTGAGGCAGAGCACAAGTGGGGGAGGGGCAGAGAGAGAAGGAGACACAGAATCTGAAGCAGGCTCCAGGCTCTGAGCAAGTGGTCAGCACAGAGCCTGATGTGGGGCTCAAACCCACAAACTGCGAGATCATGACCTGAGCTGAAGTCAGTCATTTAACTGACTGAGCCACCCAGGTGCCCCAAATTAGTTTTTATTTTATTTTTTTTTGTTCAAATTTAAGTGCTTCATAAAAGATCCAAAAGGCTACATGTAAGTCATACAGGTATATGTTCATTTGAACTGACCTTTTGGTCCTAGTATTTAATGTCGCTGTTACTCAGACATCATGCTTCTGTAATGAAGAAATCAAATGTCAGTGAGGAAAAAAAAATGGGGAATATATATATAATTTATATTTGGGTTTTACACACACTGTGAAAGAGAGTAAAATAACTTTAAACTCTAAGATTTTGGGGTATGGAGCCTTATACATTTTTTTTATGAAAAAGTGGTCAATAATTGTCTTTTATATGACCATAAAGTTTATTTGCATTGGTGAACAATTTCTATAGTGTTCTAAAATCAGATCAGCTAAAAATCAGATCAGAGTTAATGTCTGAAATAATAAGGGGTTTGATTAGTAAATAAATATTTAATTACAAGCTTAAATTTTAGCACCTTTCCTTACCCCCAACCCAGTGTTTCATTTAGATCCATGACTCTTTCTCTTTATGTACTCTTGCTGGTTTATTTGTTCCATTTTTTGAGCTTTAACAATCATCTGTATTCTCATAACTCTCTAATCTGTGTCTCCAGCTTAGATTTCTTCTCTGGAGACTCAGATTCATATACTCCAATGCCTACCAGGTAGCTCTGCTTGGGTTCTGTGGGCATCTGAAACTCAACATGTTCATAAGGAAACTGATTCCAACATCCGTCCTGCATTCCTCTTAGAGTCCCTGTTGTACATAATGGAATTATTTATTCCAAGTCAGAAACCAAAGGTCATCCTAGACCTCTCAAAATATTTCCTACATGTATTTTCCTTTCAGCTTTTTCTCCTTTTCATCCCCTACTCTCACTGGTTTTTCACCATTTATCTGTAATATAGCAATTAATTTTCCTGTCTCCAATCTTTTCCTATTAAATTCCATCTTTATATGAACTGGAGTGATCTTTCTAAACTGTGTATCTATCTAGATTACTCTTCTCCTTAAAATCCTGAATCTAGTATCTTTTTCGCATAGCTTCTAAAGGCATGTAAATTAAGTATGCTGTCTCTTCTTCAGTCTTATTGTCAGCCAGCCACTCCCTGTGTGTATTTTTGGCCACCCTCAGAACTACCAAACTACCAAACTACCGATGACTTACTATCTTCTTCCCATTACGGGTTTTTTTTTTGTTTTCTTCCTTCACTAACTGCTTTTCATTTTTTAAAATCAGATCAGCTTTTGTATTTCTCTCCCACTGGGGTATTTATGCTTCTTGAGGGAAGGAATGATCATATTTATCTTTGTAAATCCAGGCACTGGCAGAGTGCCCTGCTATATACTACACATTTAGTAATTGTCTGTTGAACTAAACAATGCTGGTTTATGGTTGCATTTAGCTTTTGCTACTGATGACTTTGATTAAGTGGGTGCTTGTCTGCTACACTGAGTTTCCATCCAGGGAGCTAACTTCAGTCAAATACTTTGGTGTACCAAGTAATTTTATCATGCTTCTTGATCTGTGCTCCCCATCTCTTCACCATCCACTCCCAGAGAGCACCTTGTTTCATTTTTCCACCCAACTCTGAGTAAGTTAAAGGCTCTGAACCTCAGTTTCTTCACCCTAGTTCCTTTTCAAAGGGTTCTTATGAGAATTAACTGTGATAAAGAGCTTTTGTGAAAATGGTAGCATGGTGTTAAGCACAGCATTAGAGCTCAATAAGTATTTAGTGATTTTTCAGAAAAAATAATGACTCTTCATGCTTTCTAAAATGTTTCAGCATTGCTGTTGGGAAATAAGAATGAATGTTCAACTGCTAATAGGAGAGAGGTGAGCTAAAATTCTTAACTATCATAGGACCATGCTATGGGTCTGACTTTACACATTTGACATAACTTTGACCTCAACAAGCCTCCAAGCAAATTGAGTTTTTAGAATAAACCAGTGAGAAAGAATTATTGTAACAATATCCTTTGTATAATAATTAAATATTTAAGTGACAATTATACTAGCATTTCATAAAGTGAGCAAGGATCCTAGTATGCTTGAAATCTATATTGTTTTGCTTAGGTTAACTTAATTTAATGACAATAAATGATTTATCAAATAGATTAAACATTAAAATCAGCAAAGTGGGGCACCTGGGTGGCTCAGTCGGTTAAGCATCCGACTTTGGCTCAGGTCATGATCTCACGGTCAGTGAGTTCAAGCCCCACATCAGGCTCTGTGCTGACAGCTCAGAGCCTGGAGCCTGTTTCAGATTCTGTGTCTCCCTCTCTCTCTGACCCTCCCCCGTTCATGCTGTCTCTCCCTGTCTCAAAAATAAATAAATATTGAAAAAAAATAAAATAAAATCAGCAAAGTAATCAGAAGCTTATCATACTTGTCTTAGGTCAGTGCAGGAAATTAGGACCTGAAACTTGAAGTCTTTCATGGGAACTAAAATACAAAATTTATGTCTATCATATTTACTATTTCTTACCTTTGCTCAAGGATTTATTATATTGCTCAGTCTCAGTGAATAAAAAATTAATATTTTTTGTCTAAATAATATACAGTGAACATCTCTGCAATACTAATTAGTATCTTATAATTAGAAGTCTTGGATTACATCTATATAGGGCCATCAGGTCAAGTATTAATATACATTCCAATTAAATCCATCTAGTCAGTACAGTGTATACTGTGGCAAAGCTATTGGTCTAAAATTAGAACTAGGTTGATACTTTGAACCAAGATCTTAAGTAAGTTTTTGGTTGCAGCTTAATAAAATTACTTTAAAATTGTTAGGGGAAAGGAAAAATTAAAGTATAATTCAAATCCTATTATTGTAACTTCTAGAGGGGTATGTGAGTTATTTATTTAACTTGGAATTTAATTATAACAACTATTTTTCAAATTGAGTCATCATTGAGACTGTTTGCTATTGAAATATCCTTTGAAGAAATGTGGGGAAAAAAAACGCCACTTGGTTTCTGTATTAATTTTATTTTAACTGGGAGCAACTTTGGAAATAGCGTGTATTTAAATTTTAAAATGTTTTGTAAAATTGCACACTTTCAAAAAAATTTGTGATTGTTACATTTAAAAAAAGCATAAGTCAAGATTCTGTGATGATGGATGGATTACCAGCTTTACTCTGAAGACATGGGTCATCATTTTGGTTTGAATGCAATATTGTTTTTGCCTGATTCTGTAGTCAATAAACGTCCCAGGATCTTTGGATTTAGAAAATATGTCTGGATCATTCAGATTTTGGTTTATAATCTAAGAGTGTTTACATTGTGATACCTACTCACATAATGTCTTGTTAGCTTACTTAAACATGGCTCCCATATTTAAGAAATTTTAAACATTACTAATAAAATACAATCCAATTCTAACATCTAATGGGCGATAAGGACACTAATGTCATTATTATCCTTATGCTCTCAGGAGCGAGGTTTATGATCACATTTAAAGAACGTATCTTTGAGATATACAATGTAAGCTTCTGCTTAGGCAACGATGAAAGTGAGTATCACATGAAAATAAAAACAGTGTCATAGTCACTGTTCAGAATAGATGGACAGAGTGTGGCTTCAGTGTTTGGGTTTTCTTAAAACCCTAAAGATATGTGGCACAGGTTTTTCAGCAGACAAGTTGCAACACATTTAAAACATGTAGCCAAAAATGTGATAAAGCCAAGAGAAAAAGTTGGTGCTTTTACTCCTTATGGAAAAGCAAAAATCGCTCGGAATATAAGATCCTGCTGGGCACATAGTCTGCATTAAGAGAGTAAGATGCCATTTTTATGTAACATCTTAACTGTGATGGTTTACTAATAAATATGATGGAGAAAATCATGTTCCACCAGTAGGACTAAACTTGGGAATAATAATCAGAAGCATTGGCAAACTATTCAACCACCTACATTTTCCAAGAAAATTACTCATAATAGCAATTTTGCATTGAGGTATTATTAAGCAGCATGTTTTAATAATATGTGGGTTTAAATTCAACAAGGAAACCATAGCAGTGCCTTTTTTTTTTGTCTACAGACCATAAAACATACCATAAACTAAGTGAACTAAAAGCCACATGTTTCTGACAATCAAAACCTAAGTTCCTGTGCTTCCTGCCCATTATAGAATACCATGCAAAAAATCAATATTCCATAACAAGATTCATCTGCAAGATGCCATATTGGAAAATATTTGGATTTGGGGGTTAACTTTAAAATTGTTCAATTTAATGTCATAACATGGTTAGAAGCTTGATGTGTTTTTAGGAAGAGTAAAATTATTTAAGAAAAGTGTAACTTTTCGTATAGCTTTTCAGTTTTTACTAACCACAGTTCTATTCACTGGCTAACAAATGTCAAATATAGAAGTAAAGGAAATATTAGTAGACTGGTGGATATGGTTCTGATTTCTTTAGATTTATGTAGGCCTGTAGTTCTGTCCAAGGGTCTGCCTTAGATTTTTGTCTTCCTTTGATTTAGCTTCAATGTTACATTGTATATTTTATCTTTTTGTGTTGAAAAAGAAAGGTTTCAAGGATAGCTTGGACATATTTACCCTTCTTGGAACTACCACCAATCTCAGTTAAAAAAAAAATAATAAGGCTACTACCTTAAAACTATTTTGGGAATGTGGATATTTAATGCTTAAAAATGAAACACACTTTATTATTTTTTTTAATATTTATTTATTTTTGAGAGAGACAGAGACAGAATGTGGGTGGGTTAAGGGCAGAGAGAGAGAGAGGGAGACACAGAATCTGAAGCAGGCTCCAGGCTCTGAGCTGTCAGCACAGAGCCCGACGTGGGGCTTGAACTCATGAGCTGTGAGATCATGACCTGAGCCAAAGTCGGACGCTCAACCAACCTAGCCACCCAGGCGCCCCTGAAACACACTTTAAATGTACAGTGGTAGAAAGTTTTTGATGCACAACTACCTAAATGTGAATGAACGAAGGGAAACAATGTTGTAGTCACCACAAAAGCATCTATAATCACATTGTTAAAATGGGAGGTTCCAGCTGTTTTATCTCTCCACCTAGTTGGAATAAATACTTGGTTTTCTCAGATCATGGGAATTGTTTTTGTTTTTGTTTTTGTTTTTCTCTGTGGAACCAGTAATAGAGCCCAACAGGCTGCTACCTCATACCTTCCTGGTAGTCTGTTTGTAAATTCTGCAGATTTTGAAGCCCATGGCCTTCTATTGAGATTTAATTAGGTTCTCCAAGGCCAGCAAATCTTTATTGCAGGAAAGTTCCAGTTTGCCACTGCCTGTATCTGGCTTTCTCTTTGTGTAGCTAGTGTTTGGGTAAGTAAGTGGAGGAATGCCATGGTACACCAGAGTAATTGTGGCTTCTTTTCTCAGACCTGGCTTCCACAGGGACCTGGGATTCTGACCTATCTTAGTGCCTAATGAAGATACCCCTTATAGTCAGCTCTCAGTGATGTTAAAACTGTGACTTTTGAGGGGTGCCTGGATGGCTTGGTCAAGTAAGTGTCTGACTTTGGCTCAGGTCATGATCTTGCGGTTCATGGGGTTGAGACCTGTGTTGGGCTCTGTGCTGACAGCTCAGAGCATGGAGCCTGCTTTGGATTCTGTGCCTGCCTCTCTCTCTACCCCTCCCCTGCTTGTGTTGCTTCTCTCTTTCTCTCAAAAACAAACATTAACAAAAATGTTTTTTTTTTTTAATGTGGCTTTTTAGTAGCTTACAAGCTTTCAAGTTTGACTGTGAGGCAAGTGGTCACTTCTGTGGAACTAGGAAGTACTAGCCCACCAATATAACTTGAACCACTGAAGTTTTGGTCACCATGGCTCCTTAAACTGCATGTGTCGTATATGTCTCTTTTCAGCTTAACTAGAGTTAAAATATAATATGGTACAAAACCTCAAGCTCCAGAAATCTCCTCTGCTAGCATCTTATTTGTATGAAGAAATTCATGCTAAAAATACGAGTAGCTAGCAAAAGAAGCAATACCATTTAGTCTAGAGAGTCTCACGGGACACTCACACTTGCTGTTGGAGAGAATAGCCATATAATTCTTGATACTATCCTTGGTGATTTTGTCAACCCCCAAGGGTCACTTAACAACCCTTAAGAGGGTTGTTCCTGATCCTCTTGAGTTTGAGAGACTTGTGCTGTCAGTGCTTCCAACTAAGAAACAGAGTACCAGCCAAGTCTTGATCACTCAGGATATAGTGGACGGTACTCTATACCCTAGCTCAGGGAGTGCAGACCATCCTCTTGCATGCTTTCCAATCAAGAATTCTTACTAATGCCTACATTTACTGCTTCCCAAGGATTAATACTTACCTGCTTCACATACTGGGACTCTAGAACTATAACTGGTCATATTAATTTATTGTGACTGCTGTAACAAATCGGTGCCCTGAAACAATAGAAATTCATTTTCTCACCATTCTGGAGGCTGGAATTCTTAAATCAAAATGTACAAGCTCTAAGGGGGATTCTGTATCATGTTTCTTTCAGCTTTTTTGTTTGTTTGTTTTTAATGTTTATTTATTTTTGAGAGAGAGAGAGAGAGAGACAAAGAGAGAGAGAGACAGAGTATGAGTGGGGAAAGGGCAGAGAGAGAGAGGGAGACACAGAATCTGAAGCAGACTCCGGGTTCTGAGCTATCAGCACAGAGTCTGACATGAAGCTCAAACTCACGAACTGTGAGATCATGACCTGAGCCGAGGTCCTTAACTGACTTAAGGACCATTCAGTTTCTATTGGCTGTTGTTTTTCCTTACCTTGTGGCTACATCGCTCCAGTTCTCTGCCTCCATTTCACATGGTGTTCTCCCAAAGGAAGAGTCCTTTGTCTTTCAAAACTCCCTCCTGTGTCTCTTGTAAGGATACTTGTAATTGGATTTGGGGTCCATCTGGATAATTCATAATCATCTCTTCATCTCAAGATCTTTAACTTACATCTTCAAAAATCCTTTTTACAAACATACAGTAACATTCACAAGTTCTAGGGATTAGGGAGTGGATTTATCTTTTGGGGGATCACTATTCAGTCCCTTACACCCGTCTTTCTGAAAAATGTGGTAGGTACAACATACCATTGGCACTGATGGCTGTGGTTTTTGGACTAGCGACAGAGATACGGGACACTAGAGCCGACTTTCATAATGTCATTATTAGAATCCTACAACTAACTAGAGAAAGTCTTGAACCTACTTCCATTAGATGCACTCTGATTTAGTGTCTGATTTTGTTCTAGGGATTAGATATGGAGCTACCCAAGCGTGTTTAGCATGTTGGGCTAAAGAGACAACTGGAGACCCAACCATTAGACTATAAGTTCCGTGAGTCTTATTTACCAGCCTATCACCTAGTACATTGGCTGGATCATAGTAGGTACTTAGCATATATATATTTTTTTAATGAAAGAAGGAACAACCAATAGGGTCAGAAAAGTATTTTGGGCCCAAGCACAAATATTTAGGAAGGAACAAGCGGTCCTGCTCCTTATTCCAGAACTATAGAAATACTTTTGGGAAGGACTGATTAAGAAAATCAGATATTCAGAGAATGTCCTTCCCTCTTCTCTCTGTATAACCAAGTCCTGTGTTTTCATTCCAAGGCTCACCTCTTCCATCAAGCTTTCCCATCTTCCCAGTCTGTGCCAGTGATCTCAAAATCCTTTGATAGACCGCCCTAGTACTACGACAGCATTGAACATACCGCCTAATATGTATTAATTTATTTTCTATACCTTAAAAAGTTCCATGGATTAGAACTATGTTGTGTAATTATTAATATAAAAATAGAAAATAAAAAGGGTGAGTGAAGTATGGAATAAAATATCATTTAATATGTAATTTAAGTGAGTTTTATTATTAATGATATTGGATATAAATCTGTACTATAAATAATCTTCTTGATTTCCTATTTCTTTGGCCGACTTCTTGTCAGATGTGTGTAGATTTTCATTGTCTTTATCTAAAAAGACACATTGCTATACATTGTAATAAGCTAAGAACAATGAACAAGTGGGAGAAGTTCCCTTTATTAGCGACCATACGGTCATCTGCTGGATAGCTCATTTCGTCATGGTAATGTGGCATTTGACATACAGACAAAGTGAAAATGCCAGCATCAATTAACATATTAAACAGTAGCAACATTTAATTTCATTTTCCTCCCTTTCAGAAAAAAAATTATAAATGGAATTTCTAATGTTTACTTCCTGTGCTACAAGAGAGACCACATTATTTTCACTGTATCACTTAGTACTAGAATATCTAAAACTCCATTATTTGCCCTTGCTCAACTATAGTCGTATGTTCCTCAGAACATCTGTAATGAAGATGGTCATGTCTTAAACTGCAGTATTCTATATATCATCCAAAAGCATCTTGTAAATGGTGATTAAGGGCTACAGCTAATTGGAAAGTCCTATTGTTCTATGATTTTTTTGATTCATTGAAATCATTTTAACAGTCGGGATGCCTGGGTGGCTCAGTCTGTTGAATGTCTGACTTTGGCCCAGGTCATGATCTTGCGGTTTGTGAGTTCAAACCCCACACTGGGCTCACTGCTGTCAGCACAGAGCCCATTTCAGATCCTTTATCTCTCTTTCTGCCCCTCCTTTTTTCTCTCTCTTTCTCCCCCCACCCCCCCCGCCCCATCTCAAATAAATAAACATAAAAAAATTTAAAAACAGAATAAAATAATTTTAACAGAATCTAATAGAAATCACCTCAATGCAGCCTAGTAAAATGGACAGTATAGTAGAGCATATAACATTTTTTTGAATTGTATTGTAAACTATAGGCTACTATTTAATGGCTATAATTATTAGAATTTCAAAGTTCTTTTGTGAAAGAGTTGTCTGTTTTTCAAAGCTATTAGTAAGTTGGAGTTTTACCTTTTATTTCTCCTATGGAGCATGCAACACAATATCCATTGAACTGGTAGCCTGAGGGATATAATCCAAATCCACATAATTTGTGACTATTTAAGTTGCTTATTCACCATTGCCTCCATAATATACGCCTTGATATGGAAGCTTCTTTAAAATGCAGTTGAGCCATGTTTACAGCAAAACAAAGTTTATAAAAGATTCTTCATGTACTCTTCATCCACACTGCCTCCCCATCTTTCTCAGCCCTGGTGAGGGGAGTGAAGGCGACTCTCAGGATTTGCCCCATCCAATCTCCTGTTATCTCTGGCTTCCTGTCAGATTCGGCCAATGGGAAGCAAGATAGGCAAACAGCAAGTGGGAGAAGGATCTCTCCCACCTCCTTGTTGCTGCTGTAATTCCCGAGAGACTTGTATCTCTCTGGTAGATAAGGCAGCCCCCTTGGATGACTGCAGTTTTTGTGGAGTGTGGTTACATTGTTGCCTCTGCTGGCTCCGAAGTGCCAGGGTTGGAAACAGCTTCTTGCTCTTCTAGGCTCTGGTTGCTGCAACATCCCTGGTTGATTTCCTTAATTTTATCCACATCTCTGTAAAGGACCCCCTCATCAGAACCCCACTTTTCTAATCAGACCATGACAGATACACATGCTAAACAATGTTGGAGTGTTTAACACAGGTCTTCAGCAAACTTGCTGCCGGGTATATGTAGGCACAGCTGTAGGCGGCTAAGAATAGTTCTGCCTGCAGCATCTATTTTTTTTTTTTTTCTGGGAATCTTTTGCAATTCTAACTCCAATTTTTTGGACTCGGTAAGAACTTTATCTTTTGGTACCAGCTTTTTACTTGCAATCGAATCCTCTCCCCGCTCTCAAAAACAACCTGATACTAGTCAGCAGTTACCCTTGTTTACTTGACCACATACTGTTTTAAAATAGAATTTTAGAGAAGTGTACCTTACTTCTCAGCCTAGCATCCACCTTTTCAATCATCTCTCTCTCATTATATATAGAAAAACTGTATTGATTGTGTGATGGAATTTTAGGCAGCTGTGAGGACTTGAGGACCCAAAAGAACATCTTGAAATAAAACTAGGTCTATTTGCAAGTCTAGCCTTGAGAGTAAACCTGATCATTCTTTGAGGTTAGGAGTAGGAAAGAGTATGAAGTGACAGTCTAGGTATTTTTCTCCTTTAGGGGTGGACCTGTGGTCTCCAGAAGCAGAGAGAGTAGGGGGAGGGTTGACCTGTATGCAAATACTAAAGACCTATTTCTAGGAGCTATTTGGTTTTCCGGGCTTCTTCAAGGAGATAAAACCCACTTTAATCTCATGGCGCATCGTTCTTTCAAGAAAGGCATTCTATCAGGAGCTCTCCTATCCTTTTTTGAGACAAAATCAGTATTCTTTCCTTTAATCTGAGGACCTCCTTATACATTTTGAATTTTGTCACACACCTAGAAACAAATAGTATTTTAGTAGCCCTTTATGATGTCCTGAGGCATATCCTTAGGCATCCATTTTCCTTCTGCCTCTGATAATGACATTTCTGATAAAGTATACTTTTATCATGAAACTTTGTCAGTTGGATAAGAATAAACCCATATTAAAGGACGGACCCAAAGGTTAGTTTCCTTGTTAGCAATGTGTTTGGTGCCTGCAGTACCCAGCCTCATCGGTCATCATGTTCCTTCTTCCCTTTGGTTAGCCTGCAGACACACCTTGGTACCAGCCGACAATTTTCTATGTAAGTTGAAACATGGAGGGAGGCACAGAGGAATACTTTCAGTGTCTTGTCTAAACCCTTTGTTGCAACCTTAAGCGGTTTTTGTTGTTGTTGTTTTGTTTTGTTTTGTAATCAAAGGGGACACACTTGGTTGGTCACCGCCCTTTTTGCAAATACTATTGATCTTTCCTGTATACGAATAATAATTTACATCTGTCTAGTTTTTCTTCTCCACTCTAAAAGATTTTGAAGATATTTAGCCCTAACCTTTAATTTTCGCTCATAATTCTTCGAACCTGTTGTTTTCTTTGTTTCTTTCTATGTTTTCTCCTGCTCATCTATATTTTGAATGTAGAATAGCCAAAAAGTGCATTCTGTAGCTTATGTAAAAACATCTTTCACACAGAGTGGAAATGTGCCTTATGGTCTTGTGTTTTATACTCTGTTATTACCTCTAAGAATGGCAATATAATTATAGAGATATTGTTGTTTCTTTAGTGAATGATCTGAACCCCCGGATATTTCTCTACTTTAATGATGCATAATCAGCCATTATCCATTTTGAATTTACGCTTTTGTTTAAGAAATTAATGACAAGCTGACCATGATAGTAACAATTTGGCACATTCCATCCTATATTAGTAAGATTTCATAAATTAAAAAGCAAACTTATTCCCTGCCCCAGGAAATAAAATGTCAAATTATGATCAATTAACATTACAATATTTTAAGATTAGAATGAACAGTTTTAATAAACAACAATGCAACATAACAATTTAAGATGGGTTAGAAGAGGGTTAGGATTACATATTAATACTTATGACTGATTATATTTGTTATCCAAAAGAATAAAACCCAAATCATCCCAAACATTTATGTGCCCGTCTTACATTGAAACTCTTTATGATAAAGATCCCACACATTCTCTTAGTAACCAAATTTCTTATTTGGATTTCTTTTTATATCAATAAAATTTTTTCCCATCCAAAGTTTTCCTAATTCTCTGTTTACTCAGAGGAAGTGTCCTATCATGGAACGCAAAGTTGGTTACATGAGTAATTATCTTGATATGGGTATTAGTACCAATACACAGATATATAGACTATATAGAATCACCCTTCTACTGTAATAAAAAAAAAAAAAAAAACAAGGGCAAGTTTAATGCCATTAGCTCAGCCAGTAGTGAGTGACAGTCCTAACATCAGATAAAAGGAATTGTGTAGTCATTCTTCTTCATGGTGTGAGGTAGGATAATACATTAGAAGCTAATACATTAGAAAATCATTAATATATTCAGTGAGTGATGAATATCTTAATAAATTCCATATATGACAAAAGTCTGTTTTAAAATATGTAGGATGCAACATGTAGGAGACATAATATGTAAATATGTGATAATAGATACTATTTATATACTATAGTGAGGGTTAAGCATATGTCTTGTACTCTTCCCAATGTGTATGTTTGTGTGTGTAAGAACCTCATTAATATGTACTATTATTAACCTGGTCTTACAATGGAGGAAGCTGAGGAGAAGGAGATGTTACATAATTTGTCAGGGTCACATAGGTAATTAGTTTTGAAGTTACAATTTTATTTCATAATCTTAACAATTAGAATCAACTTTCTCCTGTAAAATTGTGTGTGTTCTCTTTTATGTGAGTTTGAGTTCAAGATATTTTTGTGGTCATCCTTAATTCCTTGATATAATTTTCTTAATGGATTGCTATATTTTTATGATTCAAAGTAATCTCTAGGTTATTTAGGTAATATTTTTACTTGTATGAAATTATTCTACACTATCTCTGGCATTTAGTGCTTATCAACTATCACATTTTAAAGGTACATTAAAATAAAATGGATTAACAAGGTGTCTTTGAAATTGCTCAAGCTCTCTGCTTAGTTATGTCAATGTAGATCTGTACTTCAAATAACCAAAGTGAAGGGCAAATTTGTTTACTTTTGTTCTATATTCGCTATTCCTTATAATAATCCCCAAATGGCTGAAATACAGATGCATCTTTAGGAAGATTTCCTGGCGTAGGGCAAAAATTATTAATGCTAAATACTCCTGTAAGATGTAGAGCAAAATAAAAATTGCCTCTTCATATCCCTAATATACTTACAAATATTTTAAAGAAAACTAATAATGTTTAGAGAATCCACTTAGAAATCCAGAGCCTGATTGTGACTCAGTTTTGGTGATTCGGAATAACTGGATTCTCATTCTTATTGGTTAATCATTCACCTGGCTATGAACTTGACTGATCTACATCAACTATGTGAGAACTACCACTCTGGTACAACTACTCCTATTACACTATTACTGTGAATAGGAACTTAGGTTTCCTAAGTACCAGATATGTTATTAAGCACTAAACCTATACTATGTTGCTTAAATTCTCATAATGATCTTATTAAGTTAGTTTACCCCAGGTTATTGTCAGCCTCTTAGCATTAAGGTTAAAACCTGTGCATCTTTAATCTAAAGCAGCAGTAAGAGGCAGCTGTCACTCAGGCTCCCAGATATCATGTCATTCTCATGCCTCTGAGTACTCTTCAGGTGGCCTCTTCCAAGGGGCAGGTCTCATCTGAGATGCTCAATGGTGAATTTCCTGCTTTGACTGAGGGAACTGAAAGGATGTGTAAGATCTTCCAGTGCAGTCTAGGAATTATAATCTCAGGCTGAGGGGATTGGTTCCCTGCTCAAAAAAAAAAAAAAAAAAAAAAATCAAAGAATGGCAGGATTGTGAGGGACTTTATTTTCCTAAAGGAAATTAATGTTTGGAATAGAAAAAAATGGTCACATTGTAGGAATTTTAGAAGAATTTCCCCACTTAACACATTTACACACACACACACACACACACACACACACACACACACACAGAAAACACACAGATCAAAGAAGAAAGCAGATGGATCATTTTAATGAAAACCCTATTCCCACCAATAAGTGACCATCTTAATCACAATATTTATTTAGTACTTTGTTGTATAAAAGTGTATTTCACATACATTATTCCATGGAATCATTACAACCTTTTTGAAGTGGTAGTTAATACTTTCTTGGTTTTACAGATGAAGACACTGAGTCTCAAAGAGAATGAATCTTTTTTTAAGTAAAGTCTTTTGTTTTTGTTTTTTTAAAAATAAATTTATGTGTTTATTTTGAGAAAGAGAGAGAGAGGTCACAAGCAGGGGAGGGACAGAGAGAGAGAGAGAGAGAGAATATCCCATGCAGGCTCCACACTCCGTGCAGAACCCAACATGGGGCTAGATCCCATGATCATGAGATCATGACTTAAACCCAGATCAGGACTCAGACACTTAATCAACTGAGCCACGGCAAGAGGTGCCCCGGCAAGAGAATGCATCTTGAAAAGGATGAATGGTTTATGGCAGCTGCCCAGATTGGCTTTCACATGGGTACTGCCACATCTATCCTGCACTTCACTGGGTCTTGTAAGATCTTCCAAAATTATCCACCAGCTAGTCTTGAGAGGCACCTGTTAACCTGAGTATCACAGCTAGGGCGCAGTGAGCCAGCAGCTAGGAAATGACTGTGAGTAGGCACAAGAGAGCCCTATGTCATCGCCCAGTTTTGGAAGCAAGAAAAATGTAATACAACAAACTAATGAGGCCTACAAAGATTCTTTCAGTTTAGAGTTTTTGCATGAGTGGGCTACTATAGTATAGTGAAAGAGTGCTGGATTCTGTACCAAAATATGAATGTATCTACTCCAGCTTTCCCACGTATGAATTCTCTGATCCAAGCATTTAACGTATTCTCTCCAAGCATCAAATTTCCCATCCATTAAGGACGACAGGAATATCCACTCTATATTTCACAGGATTGTTGAGAAGACCAAACTTAATGCAGCATATGAAAGTTCTTTGAAAACTACAAAATGCCTGAGAAGTGTTCTGAGGGTGAAGAATGGAGGTAGGGGTAGAGGTTAGGCCAGAATGTGTCCTATAGATATAGAGACCTGAGTTTCATTGCCACTTTTCCCCTTCCTTCTTGAGTTAAAATGGTCCAAAGTAAGTTATGAACCATGTTCCACAATATGCCAATATCCATCTCAACCATTCGAATGAACTGCAACTACAAAAGAAGTTATCTTACCAACATGCTTTTTCCTGATTTTGTTGGGATTGGAAAATTTGCCTTGTTAAATTTAAAAAGGTCACACTGTGTAACCCTATTGGTTATCAGTGTGTCCTAAGCATTAGGATAATAATACAAATAAACAGGTACAATTTTTCTCTCTGACAGAAGTCCCTGCTGTTAAAATGCCAGGAATCCCATTTAATAAAGTAGAATCATTATAAAGGGCTTGGCTTGACTCCCAGAACAGGAGGTTCCCCAGTGAGAAACCACCTGTTAACAAAGTCTTCATCTCTCTGTTTGGAGTCGTGGAAGAATATAAATTATCCAGAGAAAGTAACACAGAGGACCTGGAGGGAATTCACCTCCCCAAACAATTCAAAGATGTATAGTTATACCTCTATTACATGAAAAGATGCATTTCAAGTATACCCTCTGTTGACTGAAACTTTTTAAAAAGAGGTGGAAATAATATTGGAAGCAAAGTAAATGGGGAAACAGAGGTATAGATTAATGCCGATCAAACTCACATGAAGGAGTCAGACTGCCCATTGAGAAATGGTTGGGATTGGCTAAAAGGATGGATGACTGAATTTGAATAATGAAGTAAGTGGGAGTTTGGAAATGCTGAAAGATATTTTGAATCACAAATTTCCCCCAAAGTCTGTCTTGTTTACTTCTACTCAGAATGATAATTCGTATGGGTAGAGCTCTATAGTTCCAAACCTGGGAACATTAGTCCCTAAATCTCATAGGCTATCCCTGCAGATCAAAAGTCCCATAAAGCTGTATGATGCCTTCATGGCTGCCTCCCCCTACAGCTGAAAAGCTGTAGAGGATACTGGCTAGAGTATAGGATCTGGAGTAGCTTTGGTTAAGTTGTTGAACCTCTCTGTATCTTAGTTTCCTCACATGTCAAGCAGGGGTAATACTTATACCTATTGCGCAAGGCCGATGGGAAGATTGCCACAATTTAATGTATGTAAAGTTCTTAGAATTGCTAAGGGTAATGTTATCTAACAAATACTACTGATCAAAGTTGAATGACAAATTTAAATCAAGATGTTGCTATTTATGAAATTTATTTTACCTCTAAAAGATGTTTTTATTTTCTAGTATTCTGTGTAGTGATTAAGAGAATGAATTAGGAAGTCAAACTGCTTATGTTTGAATTATGGTTTCACTCACAGTTAGCTCTAATTTTGGGTAACTTACCTCTTATTGTCTCTGTTTCCTCATGTGTAAAGTGGAGATAATAACAATGATAGAGGTATTAGGAGGTAAGTAATGAGTAAATGAGGTAAGACATGGAAAGCCCTAGAACAATGTCTGGCACATGCTTGGTGCTCATCCAATGCTAGCATTATTATCATTAATTTCCTTTACAATTTCTCTTCTCTGTAACTTTCTGGGACCACTAGATACTTCACTCGTATCTATTCCTTCCCTAATGTTTAAGACCAAACCTGGTCTAAATTGAAAGATACAGGAGCATCTTTAAGTAATCATTCTATGTGTATCTCAATGTTACATCAACCTGTCCTCCAGGCAGAGCCTGATCTTGTTGTCCAGTTTACATATGTGACTTTCTAATATGATTCTTGTGTTTTGGTTTGTACTCTAGCTCTCTGTTGACACTCCCTGGACTCTCTTGCCTCTGAGATCCTTTATTTCTGCCCTGTAGGACTGTCATACAACAGATTCATTGGCAAACTTCTTTGATATTCAGTGCCTGGGGCTTCTGGCCCTTACTCCTCATGCCTACAGGATTGCACTGGATGCTCCATAGGTCTTGGATCATTACATCTGATTATTTACTGGAACCTCTCTTTAGTACCTGAAACTGTCTCCTCTCTGTGAATACTATATCCAGGTCTTACACCCTCCTTATCTGCCTTGCCCAGTAACACTAGCCTCAATGAGCAAATAAGACCCATTTCTAGATTGATATTCTATGATTTCAACTACCCTTATAAAAAACAAATAGTTGCATACAAATCAGCAGACCAAAATTTCTCAACTCAGCATCTAAAGTCTCCTTTTTGGAAATTATATCTCAGTGTTTGTACAGTGACCTGTTTTTACTTTCTAGTACAAGTGTGATATTTCAGTGTGTGTGTGTGTGTGTGTGTGTGTGTGTGTGCGTGTGTGTGTGTGTGTTTAGTTTGTGCATAGTTTCCTCGATAAATTCTGGAATTATCATTTTAGTCAAGTTAGAGATACATAAAATAGATGAAAAAAATTGGCCACCACAATGTATGGAAATTACTAATATATGACTAATGTTCTCAATGACAGTCTTTGTCAGGCTATACCTATCCAAAGGAAACCAACATGGGTGGTTTGAAAAAGAACAAACTGGTTCTTTTGGGTGTGGATACTGGTTTCATAATGGAAATGTTGGTTTGCCCTAGAAAAACTATTGCAATGCAATAAATTAAGTGACTCAGGTGTGTTAAATTGCAGGGAGAAGACGTTCTCTTTTTTTTAATTTAAAACAATTTTTTTAACGTTTGTTCATTTTTGAGAGACAGAGAGAGACAGAGCATGAGCGGGGAAGGGGCAGAGAGAGGGAGACACAGAATCTGAAACAGGCTCCAGGCTCTGAGCTGTCAGCACAGAGCCCGATGCAGGGCTAGAACTCACAAACTGCGAGATCCTGCCCTGAGCCGAAGTCGGATGCTCAACCGACTGAGCCACCCAGGCTCCCCGAAGAAGTTCTCTTAGTACCTGAGATCTGGGTGGACTGTGAAGGAATAATTTTTCTCCCTTTCTCTTTACTCTTTTATTTTTCATTTTTAAACTATTAATAACAAATTTCCTTTTACCTGTTTGTGGTAAGTAGAATTGCTTAAATGGGTGATTAAAAAATGGAAACTTTAAAGATACAAACTAGTTCTACTAGAAAGTAAAAACATAAAAAAGCCACTGTAAATACTCCAGAAAACGTGTTCATTAAATGAATTTATTATTAGTAGAAAACCATTCATAGTCATTCAAAGTAAAAATAAAGCATTTTTTTCCAAAATCTATGATGTCCAAAATTCACTTCAAGTGGCTATTAAATTTGAATGTAAATACATGGGTTAAAATTAAACAAAATTTAAAATTTAACTTCTCAGTTGCATTATTTCAAGTGCTCCATGGCCACAGATGGCCAGTGGCTACAATGTTAGGCAGTTCAGAAAGCTCTCTTGGATAGCACCTGTTCACATAATTTCAGTACTGGGTTACTGCAGAAAGTTCAGTTGTTCATCATTGCTTCAAGTCATTTCTCTGTTTATGATTGGTTTTTAGCTTAATAGGCTCTTAGCTTAATGTTTTTATCGTTTTATTCTTTGGTTCCTGATCCTCTGGTCTTCCAGCCTCTTCTTTTGCCACTTTGCAACTGTATTGAACCTCCTTCTGCAATCACTGATCTTTTTTATTCTTATACATTCTCAGTCCCCTTACACATTATTTGCCAAGATTGCCCCTTTTCCTCTGGTTGCTTTCCATCTTAGAATTTAGTCCAGATACCACCTGGCAGAAAACCTTGCTCATTCTTCTCTCTCTAGGTTAGTTGCCCTTAAAAGTCTGAGTCTCAATAGCACATTCAGTTTATTTTTATTTTATGAATCATCACCCTTGTCAAAATTCTTCTATGATTCCTCTTGTATCTTGAGTTGTCTTATAGAAAATCTTGGTAACATATGAATTTTACTTGTTTAATTTTGGACAACCATTGAATTATTTATTCTAATTTTCTTTTTAAGAATAAATGAAAGAGGAAACTAGTATTTGGATATAGAAACGAGAAGTAAAGTGAATGGCAGAGTTTTCAAGAGATGTTATTGGGCAAGATCAATTCATATACAGGAAGAAAACTCAGGCTTCAGAACTGCACTCTAGTGGTATCCTTGAAGAGAGGGTCATGTGTAGAAAGAGCAGGGGTGTTGTAATGAACTCAACATGGGAAGAAATAATGCCTTGGAGTCCAATATTGGGTCAGAGGTTTGATTAAAAAACTTAGTTATTCCAATTAGGTTATATACATGTAACCAGAAACTTTGGCAAGCACACATGCTATTTTATATCTCTGAGAGCTCTATAGACACTAGGATTTGGGATCCAATAGACTGAAGAAGTTAATTTCTGGTCATGAAACCAGAGAGGCGTTAACCCATTCGAAAACCACAGCACGCCTCTTACTTTGGATGTTCTCCTCCACAAATGTTTTGCTAATTATTGCTAATTACAAATTATTACTAGTATGAGAGATAAGTCACTGATTTAGTATTTTGCTAGTGTTATATCCTTAGTTGCTTGGTTTAATAAACATAAATATATTTTAAAGAGATTACTTAAATTTTTTCTGACACGATTTCTCTCAACTTAGTTTTAAGATCTTTAGCTGTAAATCACCTTAGCATAAGTGGCTTTTGGAAATGCCAACTCTTTCAGTGAGGGGGAACTTGTGTGTAATTATCTACTTGTCTTCTCTTCTATCAGCACCCAGTACTCTCGTGTGTGTGCACACACCACACCCACCCACATACCCACCCGGACAAACACACGTGCTCATGAACAACTTGAAAGCAACAATGTGTCTTTTATCTCCATATTCTCAGTATCTATCTCATCATGCTTATTTCATAAATGATAGAAGGAGGAAAGGCAGGGAGATATGGATGAAAGAATGGAGAAAGTTTGTTTTTTTTTTAATTTTTTAAAGTTTATTTATTTTGAGAGAGAGCATGAGTGGGGGAGGGAGAGAGAGGGAGAGAGAGAATTGCAAGCAAGCTTTACACTGCCAGTGTGGAGCCTGACGCAGGACTCAGTCTCATGAACCCCGAGACCATGACCTGAACCGAAATCAAGAGTCAGATGCTTAACCAACTGAGCCACCCAGGTGCCTTGAGAAATGGTTTTTTATACAACACCTTACATAGTCATTCTTTTACTATAAACTTACTCTTCATTTAGTAATGTGGTCTTTAAAAAATTGTTCTGATTAGTTATAATATGACTACTATGTTTTATGTTCTAGAAAATAATGCAAATCAACTTCCTACCACTTCTTAACTTTTATTGTCTCACAAAAAGTGTCCTTTTAATGAAGAATCCCTTTAGTGCTTTATGATCCATTTCTAAGTAAGGTCTGACCCCTCTAGCCATTAGATACCCTGAGAATGTTTTTCTTTTTCTGGTCTCTCTCTGAAGAGAAAACAGCTTTTAACCGATTCTTTATTTTTGGAGTTTTATGAGATGCACTTATGATTCATTTAAAGTGAAAAATCTTAAAAATGTATGCAGCAAAAGACCAATGCCTGTAGTTCACATATGAGGAAACTAGAGTCCAGAACGATAACTTAATTGCATAGGATCATAGGGTAAAAAGAGGGTTATTTCAAAAACACTGTAGGTAAAACCCAGGATTAGATTTTGTCTCCAGTTACTTCACAGGGCACTTACTACAACACCATCTTTTAAACTATTATTAAAAGAAAGAATTGAGGGGCACCTGGGTGGCTCAGTTGGTTAAACATCTGACTTCGGCCCAGGTCACGATCTCACAGTTCATGAGTTCGAGCCCCATGTCGGGCTCTGTGCTGACAACTCAGAGTCTGGAGCCTGCTTCGGATTCTGTGTCTCCCTCTCTCTCTGCTCCTCCCCTGCTCACGCTCTGTCTGTCTCCCTCTCTCTCTCTAAAAAATAAATAAACATTAAAAAATTAAAAAAAAATTGAAAAAATCTATACTAGTTGTCTAGTCCCTTTTCCTGCTTTATCTTAACAGGTGCCTTTTTATTGAAGGTCTGAATGTTTGTAAAATATTATCAGCTGGAGTCAAATTAGAGACTAGATTCAGTAAAGTCAATAAAATTATCGATGTAGGGATTGCTCGCTGTTGAACTATTTTTATGTCCCTAGATTTAGAGTGGTTTGCAAACAACTTTGTCTTTCTGAGACATCCAATTCTTAATTTGAATGTCACAGGTGCACAAATCACAGAGTTCAGGAATGTTGAATGAATGACTAGGGTGAATGGGCTCTATTATTTTTTTTATCATCAACAGGTCAGTCTACAGTAGCAAGTCTGAAATTTGAAACCACACTCTGTGCCACTCCAAATTTCATGAATGATTGCAGTGGTTCACTAAAATAGATTCATTGGGGCACCTGGGTGACTCAATCGGTTAGGTTCTGACTCTTGATTTAAGCTCAGGTCCCGGTCTCATGGGGTTGCGTCCTGTGTTGGGCTCTATGCTGACAGTGCAGAGCCTGTTTGGCATTCTCTCTCTCCCTGTCCCTCTCCCCCTGCTTGCTCACACATATGTATGCTCTCTGTCTCTCTCTCAAAAATAAATAAACTTAAAAAAATAAAATAGATTATTCCATCTTAGTACCAAAATAAGACTAGCTTGTCGCTTGTTGACATAGCTTTAATTTTAGTCTTCTTTCTGAGGAATAGGCATGACTATTTTGGGTGAAAATAATATAAATTTCTATAGGTATTTATAACTATTCTCTACCCTTGAAATAATGTGTTAAAAATCCCTACATGTGATTAATTAAAATAATTTCAATGAAATAACTTCAGTTTACTCAAATTATGCTGCCGAAGGAAGAAAAACTGTTGACAGACTCTTTTGGTAACATTATTAGATAATTTTTGTTCTTTAGGGAGGGGGAAGTTTCAGGATCCTGTGGGAGGAGACATATTTCTATTCCTGAAAGAATTATTTTTATTTCAATTTTCCTGAAAAACAGAGGTATGATTCTATAGATACATTATTCATTGATTCCAGTAGTGATTGATTTATCCCAATCCAGCATTCAATTAACCATCCTACAGTTAATTATCTTGAATTTATCACTGATTTTTAAAAAAATATTTATTTTTGAGAAGGAATGTGTGTGCATGCAAGTGGGGGAGGAGCAGAGAGGAGAGAGAGAAACCGAGAATCCAAAGCCGGCTCCTTGCTGTCAGTGCAAAGCCCGATGTGGCGCTTGAATCCATGAACCGTGAGATCATGACCTGAGCCAAAGTCTCTACCTACTGAACCACCCAGGTGACCCTATCAGTAATATTTTAATAATATACATGCTCAAGTTAAAAAATCAGCTTGAATGGAAGGCTACAAAGACATAGATGTTTCAAAATAATTCTGTCTACTTATAATATAGGGTCATTATGGACAGCTAGTAGACTTTTTAAAGCATAAAGACAAATTAAAATTGTATTATTTCCCTAACAAGTGAAATAATTTTGTAACATCTTCTTTAAAACATGCTCTTTTTTTTTAATTAGCTCTTTTTTTTTTTAAATTAGTGTGAGTATATGTGTGTGTATATATACACAGGTCATTATGATTGTGTGTGAATAATTGTATACTGTTTTGTGCTTTACCGTTTTCATGTCATGTCATAACATTTCTGTTCCAGGCTGAATACGTTTTATCATAAGAAGGGACTATGACCATTCTCTTGCTGTTGGGCACTTCAGTTGTTTCCAAAAGTCATGGGTTAATAAAGTCATAGAGTTGGAAGGGGGTTAGAGAAGATTTAATCCAGTTCTTTTCCTTTTATAATTAGATTTTATAGTTTGAATTAAGGTTTAGAAAGGTTAATTGACTTAGGGATTATTTTATTTTCTTTAGAAAAAAAAATGTGAGTTATGTAATTCCAGAAATATTTTTTCTTTAAAAAAATAGTGAAAGAAAAATAAACTAAATCAGTCAAGGCACTTTCGAAATAGAATAAAAAATATGGATGAGTAATCTATCATTGGGTGACTAATATATCATTTGCTATAAATATTTTCTTCACATTTAAAGGGCAAAATGCATTCGCATAACATAACTTTTGTAGTTGCTATCGCTGAAAGAAAGGGACACACAAAACATCACATTGAGTGAAAATCAGAAAGTGAGTTTCTGCTCTTTTTTCTCCAAACTGAGCTAATTACATGACTATAAAGAGAGCACATGTTGAAAAGTAAACTTGGTTTCTAAAATTCTTTCCATTCTAATAATCTGAGTTATTGCAAGGAACAATAATACTTTTTCCACTCTAGGATGTAACTATTCGGCCTTTAACTTTATATTTCATTTCCTTATGTAGTGTTCACAACACTGTGATTTATGGCTTCCATGTCATTCTAAATGATAGTTTATTCAATAAATTCCCTTCGGTCTTGGATATATGTCAGTTCTTGGGATGTTAGCCTTTTCCTGTTCTAATGGTGTCTAGAGGTGTGATTTTTTAAGAATAGGTGCATCAGTGGGCTATGCTTCATTTTCCAAGAACAGTGTGGTGGTGAAGCCTAAGTCCTTCTCAGGTGTAGACCCAGTTAAGACTACCGGGCAAGGGACCAAAAGAATCAGAAATGCTGGCACTTACTTTAGGCCATGAAGAACATTCCCTTGCCAAATTACCTAAAGCTAAGATTGAAGGTATGTATTCAAATATCACCAAACTTTGAACAGGCTGGTTCTTATAAAAGTCCCATGATATTTCTGGAGAAATGATATTTAGTCCAAGGAATACTACTACAGATCTTGTCTGTTTTTTGTAGAGATATATTTAAGAATAAAATGAGATTCTATAAGCTATTGGTGTCTGCCTTTGTCACCCAGTGCAATTACATTTCCATTATTATTTCCTGATTCAGATGTCACCTGCAAATCACTGTCTGCACCTTTCACATTCCTTTTTTCACAGTAACTTCATCTTGACACCTCATTCTAAGCTGATTTTTTTCTAAAACAGTTGATTCTAAAACAACATTCTAGGATTGTGACCCTGGACTAGTTACCTAACTTCCCTATGACTTAGTTTTCTTACCTGTAAAGTGAGACTAATAATAGTACCTTTACTAAAGGTCGTTGTGAAGATTGCCTAAGCAATTAGAGTGCTTGGGCCATAATAAGTGTTCAGTTTATAGCTACATTTATCAGGGGACTCCTAGGTACCAGACACTTTACATACACCATCAGAGTTGATCTTGTGGCAATGATACCCATTATACAGATGAAGAAATGTGGACTTTGAAATGGTAACTTAATTAAGGGATAACAGAGCAAAGAGTTCAAGCCAGAATTGTTGCATTCCATTATCCAAGTACTATATATTTCTTCCTCCATGAAAACACTTAAAGAAGGGAGTTGTATTTGTTTCTGCAATAGTAGGTTGAAAAGAACTTATTTCACCCATGACGCGACAATAAGCCAAGAAGGGAGTATATCAGATTCCTGCTGTCTTCAAAATAAAAGGCTTACCTGGTATCTTACTGGGTGAGAGGGACTGTAGGCCTGACTAGGATGTGGGATCTTAGAGAGTGTTGGTCCGTGGAGTTAGATTTCCCCTCCTTGCCCCAACCTCCCAGATTCCAGCTACCAGTTGACATTTTTCCCTGAATGTTCCACTCGTACTTCAATCTCAGTGTGTCCCCGTTAGAACTCACCACCTCCTCCAAACCCTCTCCTATTTATCCTATTTTTTCTCATTTTTACTGAGGACGCAGGACATCCACCTTGTCATCCAGACTCTGATAGAGTGTAACCTTTCCCTCACCTCTGTATTTATTCAAGTTGTGCTATTTTTGCTGTATCTTACTTTTCACTTTTATTTCCACCCCGCTTGTTCAGGCCTTATGTCCCTCTTGTAAAAGTATTGTGACTTCTTTATTGGAGTGTCTCTGTTCCATTTCTACCACCAGCACGTTGTCTTACAGACTGCTGCCAAATTCCATCCTCAACCCTGTCGCTCTCCTGAATAGTCACTTCCAATGTCTGTCAGTTTTTAAAAAATAAATTCTAACTTCCAAAAACATACCAATAAAGGCCACTTATAATTTTGCAAATGTGCTTTTCTTAGTTTATCTTTCACTGCTTCTTTTCATGGACCCTCCTCTCCAGCCAACCTGCACCCACACCATTTTCCACCATTCCTTCTTTATTTATTCCATTCTTCTCATTAGGCCTTTTCTGTGCTACTCTATCTCTGTTTTGCCATTTTGTTCCCCTTCTACCAGCCAAAATCTCATATGGATCTTATTACTAAAGCACTTGATTTGCTTCCTGCATTTCCCCTGGGGGTAAGAGTCATTTCACTCTCTCTTGTCTGGACAGAAGAGGCAGGATAGCAAAAGAGGATAAAAAACATGGACAGATCGCCAAGGGCTCATTCTCGGCTCTGCCAGTTACTAGCCATAAGACCTGTGTCATTTCTTAACATCCCTGCGCCTCAGTTATCATGTTTGTAAAATGGGGCCAGTAATAGTACCTATCTCCTAGATTGTTTTGCGGATTATATTAAATGAAAAGCACTTAGAATGGTGCCGGGCTCACAGGAAGCACTATAAAAGTTTGTTAAATGAAAGAATTAAGAATTGACTGCAGCAACTGGTTAATACTTCCTTTATGAGTGGTGATCTCCTGCACCATTTTATTTGCTTGTGTGTTTACCTAAGCCTGTCCCCTCCCACCCCCAACTTGAGGATGGGATTTTTGCTTTTTTCATCATATTTGTACATAATGGGATTTGGTACTTGGTCCTTGAAAGATCCTCATCCTTCCTTCATTCTTATCTTCATGCCCAATAGAATTGTTCTAAGGTTTGGGCCGGCCTTATCTGTCTGGTTAGCTTTGCCATATCTCTCTGAGCAAGTGAATTGAGTTTTTAAGAGAACTGAAAGGTCCTGTGAGTTCGGTAATTTTTAAGCACACAAAACTTTAGATTCAACTGATGGAGAGTCTATCCCTTCAGTCCTCAGCCTCATAGGCTTTATGGTTCTTGTGTTTTCACAATCTATACCAACAGATAATGATATGGTACCTTAGCCAAAGGGTTTTACAGAGTGTATCTAATTAAACCATGTGGATGTCTTTGATCTGAGCACGTATTACCCTTACTTAGTAGGTGAGGAAACAGGAAGCAGAGGCATAGGGCAGCCAAGCAATGTGGATGGGACTTAGAGCCATCTGACTCCTCCAGTGCCCCGGGCTGCCAACATGTGGGAACATTTCTCTGCTGCTCCAAACTTCCGGGATATGTTGCCTCCGAAGTTCCAGGATAATATCCAGGACGATACTCTCAGGACCACACTGTGAGCCACAGACTGCATCAGATCGTGGCATTTTCTTAATAAGAATCAGAGAGTTGGAAGAGGTCTTGGATATCATCTTGTTCAATTCCTTATACATGATCCCCTTTAAACAAATGTATTACCTGAGCTCATTCAGCCTTCATTTGAACTCCTATAATGTTAAGGAGCTCATTATCTCTTGTTAGCTTACCACATTTTCTCATTGCTAGAAAGAGCTTCTGAGTATCAAGGCATAGCCTGACCTCTTGTAGTTTGCCCATTTTGCAAGTCCTTCCCTTAAACTATTCATGACTTGTCTGATATTCTTCCATAAGAAGGTTTTTTCCAGTATAAGAAGGCAGATACTGTGCCCCATCTACGTGTCTTCTTCTCTAAGTTGAATATCCTTAGTTCTTTCATATGTTTCTAATATGGCACAAGTTTTCATATTTTACTTAAAAACAAAAACCTTTACCGACTCTATGCCGTAAGTATATGCACAGTGTCCTTTTTTTCGTTGGTGATTAATGGGCCCTTCCTTATTTTCCTCTCCATCTTAGGAAGAGAAAAAGCAGTGATATGTTCAGTCTACTCTATCCTTTCTCTGCTTTTCTACTACACCTGCTGTTTCCTCCCTTCACACTCAACCTCTTTGTCTCTCTTTGTCTCTATTCCACTCCTCCCCCCACACCCTGCACCCCCCACCTTCAGTGCCTTGGTTCCTACCCAGGCTAAGAATTGCCTAAGCAAATTACCTCATGCTTGCAGACAGTATTATGAAGATTATTTGCCTTTCAGCTGCACAAATTAGTATTTGAATTCCAGCATTGCCACTTACTAGCTATGTTATCCTAACTGAATGCATTTCCATTTCTTCACCTGCAAAATGGAAAATTAAATTCTTTTCTCACTGGCAAGTGGTGGCTATTAAATGAAATAGTAAATGTGAGAGAGCCTGGCTTATATAAGCTTTTAAGAACTGTGGGTTTCCGTTCCACTGTGGGTCTACATTCTCAAGAGCCCACCTACTAGTTTTATTATGGTTTGCTGCATCAAACACACATGTTTGCTTTCAGACCTTAGTCATCCATATTTTTTTAATATAGCAAATCTTCAGTATTCAAAATTAGTATGGCATGTTTGAATTTAAACACTTGTAATTGAAAGAAGTGAAAATCCAAACAATGCTTTGGGCAAGGCAGATGATATGCAGGAGAAGATGATCATTGGAAACAGCTTGTCATGTAGATGAGCAATGCCCCCTTGGCACTGTTTTAAAAGCAAAAAAAAAAAATTACATATGGCAAAGTGCTCTTGTATATTTATCTAATCGGGCATATTATTAATGTGTCTTCTTTAGCAGTTTGAGCTTGTGTTACATTGTAATTACACATACTTCCCTCCCTTGTAGACTTCTGCTCTATTTAGAGAAGAAACTCAGTTAAGAAAATGTTTTTTCAATAATCCCCTTTCCCGTGTTTGTGTGTGTGTGTGTGTGTGTGTGTGTGTGTGTGTGCCCGTGCACACACACATGCGTGTTTACCCATTTAAAGCAGGTAATGCCACTGAACCACAGTGGGTAAAAAGCAAAACCTAATCAGGAAGAGACCCTGTCTTTCCCATCAACAGTGTCTCAAGGTCAGCCCCATCACCACCCTTGGTTCTGTCTCTATCAGGATTCCCATACACAGTTTGCTTTCAGCCCTGAAGTTAGCTAGGGTCACCTTCTCCCCAGTCTCGTCCGTCTTCTTCCAAGATCAGACACCTGGATTCCAAAAGTGAATACAGAAAGGAAACACTTTCTAAGGGCCACAACTGCTTGCACAGAGCATTGGGAGCTCTGGATTTAAAAAGTCAGGAAAGCAGGGGCACCTGAGTGGCTCAGTCAGTTAAGCATCTGATTTTGGTTCAGGTCATGATCTCATAGCTCATGAGTTTGAGCCCTGCGTCGGTCTCTGTGCTGACAGCTTGGGGCCTGGAGCCTCGTTTGGATTCTGTCTCTCTCTCTCTGCCCATCCCCTGCTTGAAAACTCTCTCTCTCTCTCTCTCTCTCTCTCTCTCTCTCTCTCAAATATAAACATTAAAAATTAAAAAAGATAAATAAAAAGTCTGAAAAGCTTTTCTGGCTTTACAAAGTCCTTAAGGGGAGCTCATGGAAATTAGGTATTGCACATTTTCACTGCTACAATAAAAAGATGAATAAGTCAAATGGTATGGTTAGAAGAGGTTTCAGCTGTACTGCTGTCCCCACCCGCCTTCATCCTGAAGATTTTCCATTAGGTTAATATACTAGATATGTTTTGGAAAACAGTCAAATATTAATTTTCACTTGGAGCCCCTCTGGGATGTCATTACTGATGCCCCTCAGAGCCAGTGTGTGTCTGGGCCAATAGCCAGGGACTTAAATTCGCATCTGGGTGTATTAAGGAGAAAATGGGTCCCTTAGGATTGTTGCAGGTATATTAACACCGTGCTGAAAAGTAGTCCAGGTTCTTGGCTACAATTAGACCAGCATTCCAATGGGTGGACCCAGCTCTGAGTTACATTGGACTTATAAAGTAACCCTCCTTAGGCTTAGGGCTAGGTAAATCTCAAGGGAAGCTAAAGCTTGCAGTCCATGCTTTTTGTTTCCAAAAGATTGAAAGTAATAATTTATCAAATTACTGATGACAGAGGCATCAGCATTTAAGTGGCTCTTCCTGATGAAAGAAAGAGAAATTAAACCCTAACTACTGAGGACTTTTTGCCCCTAATACCTGAAGGAGGAAGAAAAAAAAAAAGACAATTATATAACACAGTTATGAATGGCTCAGACTGCTCAATTGAAAGTTATTGCCAAGTTGTTGCTTTGTCATTGTTTTACATCCAAGAACAGACAATTGTGAATTCGTATAAAATAGTGATACTACTTAATAGAATCTTAGCACTGAGATCTTCTAGTCCAATCTTGTTTTACAGAAAGAAAAAATAGTGAATTAAGAATTGTCAATCGATACAAATGTGTTCCAGGTTATTTTTATGTATATACGTATTTTATATTCTTCTGATTCTCTCATCATCAGACGAAGACCTTTGATGGCTAGTATCACAGTCTGAGTTCCAGGGGCAGGGTGTTGCTCTCTGGCCCAACTCAAGCCAAACCTCAAGTCAAGGTTTCATAGAACATTGTCCCCACGGCAGCTGTTACTGCACTACCCACCGGGTACTGTGGTGTATTTGGGCTGGTCTGTGTCCACCACCATATTTTGTTCATCTATGGATCCTACATGTTTGACAAGTGATTCACAAGCTCTTGGTTCTCAATAATTAGTTTTTGCTGGGAAAATAAATAATCATAAACTAATCTAATTAGCAACATTTGGAAGGTTTATTTACAAGTAGAAATGTTTTTTTCCCCTTCATTCTTGTGAGTATTTTAATGTAGATTAATTAATTAATGAAAATCCATTTGTTACAGAGTTAGGGACTTGAGGGAAGAGGCTAAAGCAGAGCCCAAGAGATAGAAGGAGCTATCGTCACATACATATTTGAGGATTCTGCATTAACCAAGCACATTTTCATCAAGGGACCTGCAGGATTTTAGTAAGAGCTATCACCCCCAAATGTCTGGATTTTAATTTTAAATTTTGTACTTGGGGATAGAGATAGACATAGAGCTACAATAGAGATATATAGTTGTCTACTTTTATAAGATAGTTGTGGCTTATAAGTAAAAAGGTACAAGAATTCTTAGTAGAGTCCTCTGAAGTATGTGTGAGACTAGTTTATGATGTATTTAATAAAGGGCTTAGATATGACGCAACTAATAATAAATTAGAACATATCACAGAACAAAACTAAAATTATGAATTACTCTTTTAAAACTACCTTGTCAAACAATGATTAAACATATTTATACCATGGTATTTTGCAGCATGTATTTTTTGAATAGTATTGTATATTTCTTTTTTAAGATTTCAGTAGGAGAGAATATTAGTATTTCCAACTTATTGCATTTTTTTCCATACATCACCCAGTCCTCATCACAAGTGCATTCCTTAGTCCCCATCACCTATTTCACCCATCCTCCCACCGACCTACCCTCTGGTAACCATCAGTTTGTTCTCCATGGTTAAGACTCTGTTTCTTAGTTTGTCTGTCTCTCTTTTTTTCCTTTGTTCACTTGTTTTATTTCTTCAATTGTACTTATGAGTGAAATTATAGGGTGTTTGTCTTTCCCTAACTGACTTCACTTAGCATTATACTCTCTAGCTCCATCCATGTTATTGCAAATGGCAAGATTTCATTTTTTATGGTTGAATAATATTCCATTGTATATATTACAACATCTTCTTTATCCCTTCATTTATCAGTGGATGTTGAACAAATCTTCCATAATTTGGCTATTGTAAATAATGCTGCTATATACATCAGGGTGGCAGGTATCCTTTTGAATTAGTGTTCTTGTATTTTTTGGGTAAATATCCAGTATTGTGATTACTAGATTGTATGGTAGTTCTATTTTTAACTTTTTGTGGAAACTACATAATTGTTTCCAGTTTGCATTCCCACCAACAGTGTGAGAGGGTTCCTTTTTCTTTACATACTCCTTTTCTTTATATACTCACTAACACTTTCTGCTTATTTTTTTATGTTTTTAATTTTAGCTATTCTGACAGGGGTGATGTGATACCTCATTGTAGTTTTGATTTGCATTTCCCTGATGATGAGTGCTGTTGAGCATCATTTCATGTGTCTGTTGGCCATCTGAATGTTTTCTTGAGAGAAATGTCTGTTCATGTCTTCTGCCCATTTTTAATTGGATTATTTTTGTTTTCTGGGTGTTGAGTTTTAAAAGTTTTTTATATATTTTGGATACTAACTTTTTATTAAATATGTCATTTGCAAACATCTTCTCCTATTCAGTAGGTTGCCTTTTGATTGTTTCTTTCACAGTACAGAAACTTTTTATTTTGATGTAGTCCCAATAATTTATTTTTGCTTCTATTTTCCTTGCCTCAGAAAACATATCTAGAAAAATGTTGCTGTAGCTGATGTCAGAGACATTACTATCTGAGCTCTCTTCTAAGATTTTTATGGTTTCAGGACTCACTTTTAGGTCTTTAATCCATTTTGAATTTACTTTTGTTTGTAGCGTAAGGAAATGGTCGTTTCATTCTTTTGCATGTCGCTGTTCAGTTTCGCCAAAACCATTTGTTAAAGAGACTGTCTTTTTCCCATTGCATATTCTTTCCTGCTTTGTTGAGATTAATCGACCAGATAATTGTGCATTTATTTCTGAGTTTTCTATTCTGTTCCATTGATCTGTGTGTCTGTTTTTACTCCAGTACCATACTGTTTTGGTCACTACAGCTTTTAATATAACTTGAAGTCCAGAATTCTGATGTCTCCAGCTTTGCTTTGGTTTTTCAAAATTGCTTTGGCTATTCAGGGTCTTTCATGCTTCCATATAAATTTTAAGATTGTTCTGGTTTTGTGAAAAATGCTGTTAGTATTATGATAGGGATTGCATTAAATCTGTAGATTGCTTTGGGTGATATAGACATTTTAACAATATTTGTTCTTTCAGTCCACAAACATGAAATATCTTTCCATTTCTTTGTGTTGTCTTTGATTTCTTTCATCAATATTTTATACTTTTCAGAGTACAGGTTTTGATCTCTTTGGGTAGGTTTATTCCTAGGTATTTTATTCTTTTTGGTGCAATTGTAAATGGGATTGTTTTCTTAATTTCTCTTTCTGCTGTTTCATTATTCGTGTATAGAAATGGAACAGATTTCTACACGTTGATTTTGTATCCTGCAACTTTACTGAATTCATATATCAGTTCTAGTAGTTTCTCCAGATTACTGCATTTATTCACTCCATGCAATCCCCACCCTACTATTTCTTTTTGGTTTCATCAGTTGAGGGTACACTACCCAGCACTTTACTCACATTTCACAAACCTGATTCGTAGTGTTTTGTGACATTGAACCAATCTGGGGAGGCAAATTTAGAAATGAGTACTCATTACCTTAGATGCACTCTGTAGTGGTTAACCCAAGGGGAGCTTGAGATATGGGCATTCCACCAGGAGATGAACCAAAGCAATTTTGGTTACAACTGATTTGTGATTTGATCTTTGCGGATGTATTTACCTTTGATCTAGGTTTTAGGAAGTCACTGCAATTCAGTGGAGCCAAATGTTGTAAGTGCCTGAAGACAATGCCTTTATTGCATATGTTTTGTCAGCTGGATTTTTGTCTTGGCCAAAAAGGAAATTATGAGTCCTCCATATGATATGACAGGACCCTCCATGTCATATGATACAGGATGGTAGAAAGGCAATCCCACAGCCTTTAAAATAGTCATTATTCGATTATTCCAATAACCTAGGAAAAAAGCATAATCTATGGGAAAAGGATTCTCAATATTAGTTTCTGACAAAAGGTTTCTCATTATATTCAGCATGATACATTCAGTATCCCTCAGTTTGGAGATCAGTATTGCTATGAGAAAGACAGTGGGGAGGTGTGTATTTTATATATGTTATTACAAAAATATCATACATTTTATATGATACATATATTACTAATTACATGTTATTACAATATATATTACAATATATACATATATATAGTATTACAAAAATTAAATGTGCATGTCAATAACAAATGGCAACTTAAGTAAGTCAAAAAATACTAGGAAAAAGCAGTGTTTCTTGGAGGTTGAAGTGAGTGATTTTCAGACAAAAAGTTAAGTAATATTTGACTTGCCAGCAAGTAAAATGCATGGGAATTGTTACTCCAGGCTTACATAGATACATCTAGTTTAAACCTATAAACAGGCATGAGGAGAATATAGGTCATTTTCTCAATTCAGCCAGTAGTATTTCTGAATCCAATTTGGTCATGATTTATCCTCTCCCTCCTAACAGGGATAATTTCAAGTATAATTTAAAATAGAGACTTTTTGCAAGTGATAGCTTTTCACTATACTATCCTTCATTTAGTGGAAAGCACGTTTTCCCTACCTAATAATTTTCTGTATATATGGAGAGGAGTGAGTTTAGCTCTCTCTTCCTTATCTTGGTCCGTTAGACTGGAAAGTTGATTTAGAGTCATAAATCCTTAAACACAATGTATTCTGGTGGAGCGGTTTGCTTATGTCATAAAGTTTGCATAAAAGAGGTTAACATCCTACCATGTGCTTATGATATAAACACATGTGATAGACAAATCACAAGCCAGGGAATGTAAAACCACCTTCAATCAGGTCTTAAAAATACTTATTTGTAAGGTTTTGTGTTTTCTTTATTTACTATAAAATTATAAATTGCAGATGGAATTTTATTCATATATTTTTAACTTAAACCACTGTATACACTCAACTACAAGTGTTCCTCTTCTTCTCATTCCAGTGCAGGGTCTTGAGAGCAAAATATTCTATAACATTAGGGGACGAATAATATTTATTTAGCAATAAATGTCTAATAGGTATATTCTTTTTTTTTTTTAATTTTTTTTTCAACGTTTATTTATTTTTGGGACAGAGAGAGACAGAGCATGAACGGGGGAGGGGCAGAGAGAGAGGGAGACACAGAATCGGAAACAGGCTCCAGGCTCTGAGCCATCAGCCCAGAGCCTGATGCGGGGCTCGAACTCACGGACCGCGAGATCTTGACCTGGCTGAAGTCGGACGCTTAACCGACTGCGCCACCCAGGCGCCCCTAATAGGTATATTCTTATACAAAGAGTATATTTGAAAAGAAGAGTCTCACAAAACTCTTAACCAGAAATTATGTTAAATAGTGAAGTACAACTTAAGGGTCAAATCACTATTGCCATGTTCTAATGGGAGCGACCATCCTTCTGGTTTTATATGTATTCATAAAACAACAATGCCATTTTGAAGTATAGTTCTTAGCGTCTATTTATATATCAATTCTAAATAAGTATCAGCTTTTGTATGTATGCATTCTCCTCTCTTCTAATACATTTTTTACTTTAATGCTATGTATTATCTCAACTTCTGTGGAACATACATTCTAAGTACCTAAGTACAAGAAACATGAATAGGGTGGGTCACAATGTAGTACTATTCTAGAGCCTTCTATGAACATTGTCTAGGAAAATTGTTAAAGAATTAATGTGATGTCAGGCGGTAAATGTTGGATTTTTATTAGACAAAACTTTCCCTCCCTCAAAATAGACAACTTTTTCAATGTTAAAATGATTTTATCCTTTCAGATTGAATGTATTTTATTCTAGTGAGAACTTCTCATCTCAAAAAGCAAGTTTCTTACCTTCCAAGACAGAGGAAAAAGCCTCCAGAAGAAACAAACATTTAGAAAATACTTTACAAACTGGCACAAATTTTAAGCTGAGGCCTTCTCCAAGAACATAATGGTAGATCTTAATTTTGGAAATAAGAGTCCTGTCCACCTAAAAGTGGTAACAGTCAGTTAGGAATAAGATCCATTGACCTCTGACTTAAGATTGTTTCTCTTACTTTGGAATTAAGCATCTCAGTAAACGGATGCTGAAGAAAGAGTCTCATTTACAGAGGAAAGTAAAATAGCCAAACTGCTATCCTCCCACGATGTTTTTTTTCTTTTTTTTAATTCTCTTATACATATAATTCAGGCCATAATTTTGGAAGTATATTGCTGTATTTCCACGAGCTATCTTGAAAGTGAAACATACTATCCTGGTCAGAGCCCCGTTTCCCTGTTTCCCTAACGGTGATTAAAACTGGGCTGAGGGCCCAAAGTAATAAAAACAGTCTCAGAGACTTTTCACTAACCTTAGTCTGGGAAAAGCAACATTGGAGGTTTCATTTCTTGACAAATACACAATGTCCATATGATTAAATGCTCTTCAGTTTCTTTTCAACCACAGACTGCACATTCAGGCCTTAATTGTACCAGCTGTTCCCTTAACCTGTCCCCTAAATATTGCTCTTGAATGTAATCTGTTATGATGCAAAGTCTTTTAAGTTTTCTTTATTACAACTCATCTTTTTTATACTAAACGAGATGTCCTTTCTCATTTGAGAAGAGTGAGCTCTCTAGAGGAAAAAAATAAAAACAAAGATTTTTTATTCTGCATGTATTAGGGCAAATCCTTTTTCCCGTCTTAATTGAATTCAGTTAAGTGTTCAAAAACTTTGCCACAAAGATCGGCTGAGCTATTTTTCTTTTTAAATGAGGCCAAGTCTTGTTGGCACCCATGACGAAGACCATACTGTGCAAGGGCAGTTTGCCAATAGGTTTAACATTCGAGGCCAGGGTTTCACTACGTCTGCTCAAAGCTTCTTCAAGAGTCCTGCAGTGAAGCCACCTTGCAGGCCAGTGGTGTGCTTTCTGCACAAGTATTATTTTCCCTGCTTTCAGATGGTAGATTTGGAAGTAAAGCAGTCCATTTGCTTTCTCTCATACAAAAAGAAAAACAAAAAAAAAAAAAAATGAAGGGTGGAATTGGGGGAAGCCAGGTGAAAGGTACACAATAATCTGAGCCTCTTCTACAACTTCTGGTGAGGCCTAAGTTATTTAAAAATAAAAAGTTATATTGTAAAAGGGACAACCAGAGCAACTAAATATGAAAGAACCGAACTGTAATGTATAAGGATGGCTTTATCTTCAAAAAATTTAGTTAAAATAAATATGGAATACAAAGTTAAACACAGGTTTTTTTTTTCTTTCTATTGTTTAGGCACATGCATGTTAGGGACATGCATATGCCTAAACCCCTTTACTATTGCAGGTAGTGGAGGAGGAGGTGGAATAGTGTTAGATTATTCTGTAACCAGAGCACAGTGGGTTTAAATGGATATTTAAATCTGTCTCTGTCTCTTTGTATGTTTCCTTCGCTTCCTCTGACCTTTCTTTCCTCCTGGTCCCCTCCCTCTATGCTGACGGTTCTGACATTAAAAGTAGTGCTGGATTAGTCTAGTTCTATTGCATTAGAGAAGTACCAAGTCAGGCTAAAGGTTTATAGAGCGTGGTTTGGATCAGTTAGGTGTGGGAGATGAAAATGAAAAAAAAAATCATAACAAACATGTTCTTATTGCTACAATTACCTGTGAAGGGAAGGGTGTCAGTTATAGCTAGGTTAGGAACCTGGTTTCCGAAATCAAGCAGCACAGAGTCAAACCCAGATGGTGCTCCTTACCTGTGACCTTTAGTGCCTAATATCCTTATCTCTAGAAGGGGGTGGCCATCATATTATCTGCCTTTTAAGCTTATTAAGAAGATCATGTGAGTTAATATGTATACGTATATGTATGTGTGTCTGTTTAATATAAAATATCAGTGAGTATTAGCTTATTTATCTAACTACAGTAGTATCTAACTACTAGTACTGCCAAGACTTCACAATGTTTCTGGGTATTTGAAGTACAATTTCCAACACCTCATTTGAGAAGAATATGAAATATGAACAGTTAGATACTCTTGTGAACACTTAGCACATCACTTCTACTTAGACTCTTTTCCCAAATAGTCTACTTTCCAAATGTATGTTGGGCAGACTCATGTAAATAATTTAGTTTTTGCTGGTGTTCATCCTACATTATTTAAATACCAACTTGTAGGGGCTGCTGTCTTCCATTCACTATAAAGTTCTGCCTATTTACTTTGTTCACTTGTTTCCCATTTCTTTTCCAGATTTAATATGCAAATGTAAATTTTTGAAATTGACATCATGGGTTATGTATTAAATTTGAAGGAGCTGCTCATATTTCAATTGGACGCCCTCACTGTAACTACATGGGGTGAAATTCAATAGGCTGTGTGGACTATATCAGGGTTTGAGACAACTTTGTAAAGAAGTGTGTAGCATTTACTCGGTCACACAGTTTTATCGACTTGTTTTCACTTTAAGCAGTTTTATTCGAGAAGCAATTAATAAAGCATTCTGTAATAATGAATAAAATTAATATTAATATTTAATATCCTAGCATTTGGTGATTAATTTTCAAGTTATGAAATTAAGTGGTTCCTTGAAATAGTTTAGGGAATTTGCCAGAGAGTGGGGAACCTCTCAACCAGTTAAGGTGTCCAGGAAGAAGAGTCCATAAATTGAGCTATAGTGTCCTATGACAGAGGCTGGGGTGGGTTTGGTTTCTGTGTCAGCCCCATCTAAAGTGTATAAAATCGGTTCTTCCCCAGAAAGGTGAATTCAGCTCCAGAAGAAGAGATACATATATGTATACATGAAAATGTACATACATATACTGTACATGAAACATATGTATACATGAAAATTCCTCACATAGATCCCTTAACTATGAAGCCAGGTCATCTTAAATTTTGAAAAATGAAGGAAAGTATATGATGGATATTTATTTAGAACATAGAATCTGGATATGTTTTTGTTCTAAACCTATCCTCTGTTACTAAGTATTTACTAGCTCACAGTATAATATAAATTAAGGGACAGATAGTTTGCATGAATTTCTTATTCATGTGGAGTTTATGGTATTGTAGATTTTTTTCTGGATTGAAGTATACATGAATCTCATTTTTTTTCCAAAATAGTATGTTCTTATGCATCTGAATAAACTCATTTAACTGTATTTAAATGAAGTGTCTTAGGAAGAAACACATAGGAAAAGCTGGGGCTGAATGATTTGTCTCAAAGACAACAGTGGAATCAGTCTTGACACCTTGTCTATTCATACTTAAAAACTAATATCTGTAGTTTCATCATAAGGATGGGTCATGTGTCTTAGCTCTATTATTAAATTGTAACTCTCTGAAAATGGAGTATAGGTACGCTTGCCTTGTGTTGCTTAGATCACATAGCACCCAACCCTGCATAGTGTAGACAACATAAAAATATTGTGTAAGTGAATGTGTCAGTAATAATCATGGGTAGTTAAGGCTTGTATTAAGTAAAATAATATCACCATCAGAAATCCAATGTCAGCTTCAATCACTTCAGTGTCAGTGTCCAGTAGCCTATCAGAGTTTGCCTCATTAAAAACTAGGTGAACCCTTTCCTATTTGGCACATGTGGTAATATGTGTACAGATTAATATATTATTGGCAAGATAGACATCAGTCTTAAAACGTAAGCAGATTTGCACACGCATGTTATAGAGTGAAAAAACTCACTATATGCCAAATTTTGTGATATACTCTGAATACGTAATATCTATGTAATCCTCAAAGAAATCTGGGAAATAGGTATTCTTATCTCCATTCCAAAGATGAGAAAACTGAGGCTCATACATATATTTAAACACTAATTGGTTAAAAAAAAATGGCAGGATGCAAGGACACTTCATTAAACACTTAGATTCAACTAAGGACAATCTAAATTCTTTATTACACACTAATGACTGCAAACATGACCTGAAATTTTGTTTTCAGAATGTTTTTCTTAAAGTAGAAATTTTGTACTGTGACCACAGAAAAAATATTTTCTAAAAATTATTTTTTCTTCTATTTTTTTATTACTGGATATGATACATATTCATTAAAGAAAACTTAATACAAAAAAATGAGATAAATATAAAAGAAGAGAAAAATAACAGCATTGAAATGGGTTCCTTGTTTTAGTGTTGATTTCATTACTAGTACTTGTACCAAAATTCAGTGGCACATTTACCCTTTGTTGAAAAAAAGTTGTTCTTGAAATTACTTATTTTACTTTGGTGATCCAGTCTATTTATTATGGTTCTTGTTTATATACAAGAAGAAAATGCATTTTGAAATTTGAGGCCAAAATGTCATAATTCATTGTTCAATTTGCCTTTTGGGCAATGCCAGAGTTTGTAGTAATCTTTTGAAAAATTTCCAAGTCACATCAGCATGTTTTGCTGTAAGAGAGCACACACCATTTACTTCTATCCGTCCTTTCATCCTGGGAGGGATTACATAGAATGCGTGGAGTCTGGAAAGGTGGTTGACAGCTGGGAGAGATTTTTGTAGGGGCCTCAGAGTCTTCCAGAAGATTGATTATGCAGCATTTTCTGCCAGTTCCCTTATAGCTTCACCCAGGGTATCATCCCACAGGAAATTTGGCTCTGGACCTCATTGTGTTTCTGGTAATTTAGATGACTTTAGGACATCCCCTTAATCTCTTGAAGCTTGATTCTGTTTTTCAAATATATGGGTAAGGTCCCTTATACCCTCTAATCTTCCTAAGGATGATATAAAGAAAAAATCATTTGCATTTGAAAAAAAAAATTAACTCTTGTGGGAGCCATTCGAGTTGACTGTTAGAACAGTAAAATGACTTCCCCTGAGTTCAGTTGGAAATTCAGTTTGCCTTCTTACAGCAGTGAACATTTACTGACGTGTGGTCAGTAGTTTATAGCATACCACCAGGAAGTCAAGGCGGTTTCTTTAATGCATCCTTATACCGAATCTTACTTTTCTCAACAAGTTTGCTTGGGAATGAGTTATTCCAAGTCAGGAAATACTCATTTTGTTTTTACTCTGCCTTTTTAGCACCTTGGCCTTCTTGATTTGGGATTGGCTAGAAAATAATGCCTCTTCGATCAGCTGTAAGCTCTAGTTAAAAAAGAAAAATTCTGTGAAAGAACTTAAATCTTCTAGCTCGGTTCCCAGAAGCACACTGAAACTGGCAGATGGAAACACAATAGCAATTTTGCAGTACGACTGCAGCCGTGACATACACACAACAGAAGTTGGTAATTGGGTTCCTTATTACCGGCAGGGAGAGGCCTGTTGACTTTCTCTACTGCTAAAGAGTATATTCAGTTACAGTGCTGTGGCACTGGGTCCATCAAATACTGAGTGCTCCAGGAAGTGACAAGGGGACCGGCTGTACAGGCTACTGCTGGCTGTCTTCATATGAGTCACATGGGGCAGCATGTTAGTGTTGCCTGACTGCTGTCAAAGTTTATTTCCCTCTCTGCTAACTGGTTGAAAATGTCTGTACCAAGGGGAACTTTTACTAGTGTATTGTAAGTAATTTTGTGCCCGGCCCAAGGAAGAAGAGTTCATTCATTATGGATGGATTATAGAACCTACCTTCTCCAACATATTTTTTTTTATGTTAAAAGTTTGGAAACATGAAACACATGTTATTATTTGGAAATACTTCAGCACATGAGTGTATCAAAACCTAGGTCATTTGTTTTCCTCGGTCTCTGGATTATTTTCTTTCTCGCTTGACATTTGACACTTTGGTAAGCTAACGGTTGTGGATAGCCGGTTACTAGAGATTGCCTTTCATTGGGAAGCAGGTATAATGAGCCAGGACCAACTAAATCTAGGTCAACAGAGGTATCTTAGTTTACAGAATTAAGCAACACTGTATATGTGGAAGAACTTAAAGTCTCTAGATGTAAAGTGATAGTTTTTAGTGTTCGCACCGATACGACTACTAAAACCCCACGCTAGTTCACAAACTGCATCTTGGGTGCATTTTGAGAATGCACATGAATGTGTTACATTTGCACTTTCAAACTTGAGGACAGTTGTAAGCCAGGGATCTATCTGCTGTTTGAAATATTCCCCTCTGAAAGGGCAGCGGGTGAGGGTCTAGCTTTCTGGCCGTGATCATGCCATTTCAGCTTGTATCTATCAGCTGCTGAAATTGGGCGGTAGAGAAGGCTCCCAACTACCATTGCTTACCCTGCTTTGTTTTCTTTATAGAAATGACTACAATCTTATGTATTTGTGTTCTGTTAGAGGAATGGAAGCTCCAAAGGGGCAGGAATCTTGTTGATACTTATTGGCCACCAACATATACCAGTCCCAAGAAATGGCTGCCATGAAGCAGTATTCAAAAATTATTAGTTAAAAGAGTGAATAACTAACTCCCAAGTGTATTCCATTTGCTTGGGAAAATATCCTTACAGAAAATAATGACGAAGTTGTATCTTGGAACACTGTCAGGCTATAAACATTCTATTTAGTGAGGCAGCACTATTTGGTTTTACTAAGAATTAAACAGGCCAGGTTAGGAATTTAACCACCATTTGTAATAGTTCCTTTATAGCTTTCAATAAATGGTTTGGGAAATTATTAGTATAGGAGTGCCTGCGTGTGAAATACAGGGAAAATATGTATTGCTAATTTACTTTCGTTCCACTATAATGCTTTTTGCTTCAGTGCTACTTTGCGGGAAATTAAAGCTTTAGCCCCTGATTTGTTCAGTTGAGGGATGGCAAGAGTCTGAGAAAGTACTTAATATTTAACATTGGTAACAGCAGATCTGTTTCCAACATTAACGCTTTTAGACTTATAGGAAACCCTAACTTTTTGCTGCTGTTACATTTCTTCCAGATATAGGATTTTCCATTATTATGTATAAATTCTAGACTTTTTTCTAGAAAAAAAGTGTAAATTTATGTATAAATTCTAGACTTTTTTCTAGTCCTTTGTATGTAATATGAAATGGAATAAGAATATTCAAATGGATGAAAATGTTCTTTATAATAATAGTTCTGAAGTCAATCCTTTTATACCTCGTTTGGGTATTTGCAATTCTTTATTAAATTAATTAAATTATGTTGGAAATGAGTTATCATAACAACATATGTAGGAGTTAAGTATACCTGGATTCACCCAGGAGAAAGCCTGTGACTCAGAGAAGTAGGTTCAGTAATGTGTGGAATGCTCCAATTTGGCTTGTTAGTGCCGTACTAGAGTTTTCAGGAAATGAGAGCTTTGGGCAACAGATTTACTTTATTGTTTAAGGATTGCCTATAGCTGCACATTCCTTTGAGATCCAAGTTTCACTGAGATGACAAAATGACCTGTTGGTAGGCCTAGGAGAATGTGTGCTTTCTGAATTAGAGAAAATCAGGGTTGTGACAATCTTAAAAAAATATCGTGATGTTAGACACAAGCAACATTTCTCCTTCTTGATGAGTGTCTCGTATGTTTCCCACATCTTTCCAAATCTCCGCTGTAAATCCAAGTATTAGGGTCAAGATTCTTCACTATAGATTTTGGACAAATAATTAATAATGCATTCACTTTACTATAAAACCATTTCAAAGGAGACCTTGGATTTTAACGACTAATGGTTTGAGTGAACCGATAGGTTTTTCATTCTGAAAAAAAGTGAGCTTATTGGCTTTTGCAGATTCTGTCCTCGTTCCAGTCAGTGTACCACCTTACTACCTAAATAAATACAGCATCATTCAGATACCTTCCAACTCTCAAATAACTCATGTTCCCTACTGCTGTGTTTCATCATAAGCCTTAAATATAACAGTTAACTTCTTAAACTATTTATATGCCTAACATTAATAAAAGAAAAATTATAAAGAAGAAAAAAAATGAAAAGCTCTTGGATGAAAATATGTTAGATCTTTTTCCTATAGACCTATAAGGTAAGGTCAGCAAAATATTTCTTAAAAAATAAATACTGCCATCTTCCAAATATTTGTCCCACTGAAAATACTGGGAGAGAGAACTACAGGAGACCAGGCTCTATTTCCAAAATTTGTCTTCTTTTTTTTTTTTTAGAGCATGCTTACAGTCACTGTTTCTGCCTGAATTTGAATATGCCAGAATTCCTTAAGGAATCACGCAGTTGGAAAGAACCATCAGAATTCTAACTTAAGGGGCGCCTGGGTGGCTTGGTCGGTTAAGCGTCTGACTTCGGCTCAGGTCATGATCTCATGGCCGTGAGTTCGAGCCCCATGTCGGGCTCTGTGCTGACCGCTCAGAGCCTGCAGCCTGTTTCAGATTCTGTGTCTCCCTCTCTCTCTGCCCCTCCCCTGTTCATGCTCTGTCTCTCTCTGTCTCAAAAATAAACGTTAAAAAAAATTTAAAAAAAATAATTCTAACTTAAAATAAGAGATTAAAGAATATATGTATATATAAATATACACAGGCCATACACCCAAATGTATGTATGTATTTCACCTTGTCTCTGACTTTTTTTTTGAATGTTTTTATTTATTTTTGTGAGACAGAGCAAGTGGGAGAGGGGCAGAGAGAGAGAGAGAGACAGAGAGAGAGACAGAGAGAGAGAATGAGAATCTGAATCAAGCTCCAGGCTATGAGCTGTCAGCACAGAGCCTGACGTGCGGCTCGAACTCACCACTGTGAGATCATGACCTGAGCCGAGGTCAGATACTCAACCAACTGAGCCACCCAGGTGCCCCATCTTGTCTCTGACTTCTGTTGTTATTTCTTTGCCTTAATAAATGTTTGTGTAGTGTCAATTACTTAGGGATCTTTATCTATAGGTACTGGATATTTAATCTTTATGAGCTTAGTTTTCTCCTGGGAAACTAATATATAATAACAGTATCTGCTGTATTTGGTCTTGTAAGGGTGAAGTGAATGAATAATGCGTGTGACATATTTTTGTACAATGTCTGAGTTATGTAGACACTTAATGATCATTTCTTACTATTGCTGTTGTTTTGTATTAGAAACAGTACAATAGTTTTGGAAAACAAATTCCATGACTGAGTGTTTGAAAGTGCTTCACTTTAAGTGAGCTCTTATTATCCAGTTGCCCTAACACCCAGTCATTCTTTTTTCTGTGTTGTGACATTAGATGAGTGACTTAGACACATGTAGCTGGCCCTCTGTAGTCTTAACCTGTATTTGCCATCATTATTATAGCAGCTACAGCAAACATGTCAGAGTACAGAACATTCCATTAAGAGCCATACCTAGTGCCTGGCTTCCTACAGTGTTATTTTATATGAATAATATAAAGTCTAGAGGTGAAATTAGTTGGAGTGTCCATGACTCAGCCTGTTTTTCCGGGGAGTGACTCATTCCACATTTATAGATAGATCCCTGACTTTATGCCATACACCACATTAAGTGCTTGAGATACAAACATGGATTTGCTGGGTCACTGACCCAGAGCAGCCCACAGTCTGGGTAGGCAGGCTACAGCATCATTCATTAAGAACAATATGGGTATGCATGTGGCCAGTACTTTATTAATGTTATATCTACCTATCAAGATGGTGACTAAATATACAATAATGTGGGCTGGCTAGATTACCTAACTCTATGGTTTGGATCATACACATATACTTCTGATTTTATATTGATATGTTTTAGCCTAATTATATCACCATAGTTTTCATTCCTTTTCTGTTTTTAGTGTTAAGTAAGACTTCATTCTTTTTGCATATCACATGAATCATACTCTCCACGAATAGGTCAGTTGTCTGATAAATACCTTCCCTTGATTATCCTGCCAGAAACTCAAACTTAATGTGTCTACAAAAGCCCCTCACCCTCTACTCTTGCTCAGCGCCTTGATCTTCTTTCAGCCTTACCCGTTTCCAAGAATGGCACCATCTTTCTGGGAGTCTGTCTCAAACCCTCAGAATTCTTTCGGCACTTTTTCTCTGTCCTGCGCCTTTCATATCCAACCGATTCCTAAGTTCCGTGACTTACACACAGCACTATGGACTGAATTGCATCCCCTCAAAGCTCCTACATTGAAGTCCTAACCCCCAAAGTGACTGTATTTAGAGATAGGACTTTGGGGAGGTAGCTAGTATTAAATAAGGTCGATAAAATGAGGCCCTAATTTGAGAGTGGCTATGTAAGGGCACAGTGAGAAGGTGGCTGTATACAAGCCAGGATATGGGCTTTTACCAGAAACTGATCAAGCTGGTACCCTGATGTCAGACTTCCAGGCTCCAGAACTGTGAGGAAATGCATTTCTGTTGTTTAAGTCTCCTCATCTATGGCATTTTGTTCTGGCAGCCTGAGCTAAGATACTTGCTATGCAGTAGTTAGGGTATTCTTCCTCCTTTGCACTGACACTATCTCTACCTGAGTTGACTCTTCCTTATCATTCACTTGGACTTTGGAAGGAGTCATCTAAGTGGTTGATTCTTTAATCTCATCTCATCTCTGATCCAATCTATACAGTGTTGCCAGATTCAGTTACCTAATTATGCCATTCTTGAATTTAAAACCTTCAGTGGTTCACTTTAGCATACAAAATTAAATATATTTAATTATGTAGCCTCGTCAGCTTGTCATTCAAGGTTATTACCCTATACAGACCCAACCTAGCCTTTCACCCAATTAGTGTTTTTCTTATGTGTTATATTCCAGTCAGGTAGGCTTGCAGGTGTTTGTACAGACAGCCCCTGGGCTTAGCTTCTTTCATTACTTTGTTTCTGCTGAGTCCATTAATCTGAGTGGGTCTCCTTCCCATTCCATCTCTGCTTATCAAAATCCTCTACCTCCTTCAAGGCCCAACTCAAATGCCTGTCCTCTGTGAATCCTTATCTATATAATAGGATTTCGTTGTGTTTTTTATTTCCTCTTCTTTGATCTCCTGTAGCTCTTTGCTGGTATTTCTTTGTGACAGCAAGCATATTCTGTTTAGTATCATAGCTTTTGTCTTTTGGCTTTTCATAACCACCCCCATCCCACCGCATTCTCACTAAGCTCTTTGATGGTAAAGAACTTTAGATCTCTGAAATATTAAACAAGGCTATTAAAAAAAATACCCCACAGAACTGTTCTATATTTTAAAAACTAAAGATTATAAACAATTAAAAAGCACTTCAATTAATTTTTTTTAACAGAATTGATTTTTAATTTGTCTTGCAACTGCAGTCTTTCCTATGTTTGTATCTGTAAATTGATGCTCAAGCAGTAACTTTTCTACTAATCAACAACAGTTTCTGTAAACTGAGATTCATGTGTAACTCTAAGGGAAAAGCACAGCAAGTGTGAAAGGTGGGTTTTCAATTCACAATGGACCTGGGTAATCTACTAGTTAAAATATGTCTGCTGTTTTCCATTTTTATTTCTTGTGAGGTATAAACAAGCAAACTTCAGCTTGATACAGAGTCTATAATCTGATTTCATCATTACAATATGATTTATAAAGTGTAGGCATGAGATCATTTCTTATTGGAAAAGGAGGGGGGGAAACAAGCTGTAGCAGTTAACTCTCAAGATTATTTTCTGACATTTCCCCTACCTTTTTGTTGTGGAGCAAGAGGATGGAGAAGTGGTGCTTTTATATGCTGATAAGTTAAGCTGCCTGGAAGCAGATGCAGAATCCTATTGAAAAGAATTTCATTTGAGTTCTGCTTAGGGCATTGTTTAGTGCAATACTACACTGAGTCTTGACCTGTGTGTTTGAAATGGCAGATGTTCACAGTGAAGGCTGAGCCTTAGGGCAACATAAATCTTCACTATTCTGTGCCTATTTGCTCAATAACTGGGTTGAATGAAAGAAAAAAAAAAAACGGTCTAGAGACTTGTTATTTAGAAAGCAGCTGCTCTTGCTTGGCACTGCAAATGGAAGAGCCCCCTTAAGATAAGAAAAGCAAGCAAACAAACAAAAATCCTAAGAGCCCAAGTGAACATAAGTCCACCAGGTCAAGACTGTCCACCCCTTCTTCCTCAGAACTTTGTCTCCATTAAATATTTTTGATGCAAGTCAGGTGGGACAGGATGAAATTTTTTTTTCTTATTTCTGCCCAAAGGGGAATTTTCAACTATTGAAATTTGGCAAAGCATCAGAAAAGCACAACACCAAGCACCCTCATTCATTTGACAAATATTTATTTACATTCTCCTGGGTGCTAAACACTGTGCTAAGCCAAAGGGTTCAAATATAAGATTTGCATAGCTAAAATAGCATTATTATTATTATTATTATTTTTTTTTTTTTGAGAGAGAGCATGAGAGCATGAGTGGGGGAGAAGGACACAGGGAGCAAGAGAGAGAAAATTAAGTGGACTCCACGCTCAGCATGGAGCCTGACCTGGGGCTTGATCCAATGACTTTGGGACCTGAGCCGAAATCAAGAGCCACCCAGGCACCCCAGAATTAATATTTTAAATAAAGTTTGTATTTGACTCATGCTATATTGAAAAGAAAATAAACTAGAATTTTTTGGAGGCAGGGCTGGGTTGGGGTGGGGAGGTAGTGGCCGTGGCAAGTTAGAATTTCTCCCCATGTATGGAATACATAAATAGCCAGGTTCATATTCCATAAAGCCTGACTTCTGAAAAGCTCTATAAATATCATTCTGTTTTTACTATGAAAACATATATGTAGAAAGGATAAAATCCAACTTATTTAAAAGAATATTAAAGATATCAGGATCTTGATCTAGTATGTTAAAGAAGTCTTAGCAAGCAGTAGCTATGGCCAAATCGTACATCGAGGCTTAGGACAGCACACAAATGAATGTGCAGATCTATGTAGTCTCTCTTGCCTCCAGACAACGAGGGAGCCACATTTTCTTAGGGAATGACGGCTGGTAATCAACATGGTGAGAATGTACATATATGCAGTGTGCCCACTACTTGTTCTTTGTCGTTCATTTCTGGTATTCATGTGTACTATTTTAGCCTCCTCTTTCACACACAGTAGGACACTCACACATGCACGTGTACATATATAGCACACACAGCCACACATACAAAGTCGCTCGGTGTGTTGAACCACTGACCTTCCTGCTCTCCCAGTATTTTTCTTCTTATTTTAGGAAAATTTTTCTTCCTCTCTTTTTCCTTTTCTCCTTTACTAGTCTTTTTTTCTTGGTTTAATCCCTCCCGCTTTCTTTTTTATTTAAATTTGTGGGGCAAAAAAGAAACAAAACAAAACAAAACTAGGCTTAATGGAGAGTGTCCCAGACTTTCTCTGTGGCATTCTGGGTATCTCAGTAATTTTTTCATGGCACCCCATAGGCCAAAAGAAATGCTTCACAGTTCTGTTTCATTAGCATAAGTATGTATGTCCTAACAGCTGAATGGCTTTTTGGAAAAAAAAAATACACAAACATTGAAAGAAAAGTCTTTTTTTTTTTTTTTAATTTTTTTTTTCAACGTTTATTTTATTTTTGGGACAGAGAGAGACAGAGCATGAATGGGGGAGGGGCAGAGAGAGAGGGAGACACAGAATCGGAAACAGGCTCCAGGCTCTGAGCCATCAGCCCAGAGCCCGACGTGGGGCTCGAACTCACGGACCGCGAGATCGTGACCTGGCTGAAGTCGGACGCTTAACCGACTGCGCCACCCAGGCGCCCCGAAAGAAAGGTCTTTTTATTTCATACTTAGAAACCCACAGTTACTTACCAATGGTATGTGTGTGTGTGCCTGCTGGGTACAGCCCAGCCCTCAAAGCTGGGAGTCTGATTGGATGTTGTCATCCTCATTTCTTATTCCACATTGGTTTTCATGCCGTATTTGCTTTTATGTTACAAACGTTATCAAAATCCAACTTTGCAAAGTTATCGTATCATTGAAACACACATAGCAAAATCTAAAATTGAAACTGTGGCTTACTTCAAGTTAGTAGTTTGTAGTTTGTGTTGTGCCTGATGGATGTTGCTGTATTTTTCATTTATTGAATGTATTTATCAGTCTCTGAATTTACACTGGTGCCCTGGGGTACTGTGACACACAGCCTGGGAATTGGTGGCTTTATAGAAAAATAATAATATTGGTATCAAAGTAAGATAAAGGCAGGTGTTTGAAATGGGAGTAGACATATTAAAGGCATTAATCTTGAAAGTCCCTCAAAATGCCCCCAAATCCTATCGTTTAATCTTCACAAATTTATCCACCTGTTAATTCATTCTTGCAAAATAAAGTTCACTTTTTTTTAAGTACCTACCCTTGAGATTAAAAATCAGGAATTTCATGTCCAATCATACTTTTTTGGTTTATTACTATTTCTTTTATATTATCTTTTAATAAAAACTATATACTTAAGGTGGATAACGTGATGCTTGGATATACATAGTGAAATGATTACTGTAGCCAAGCTAACTAACGGAACTCCCTAGAGTATATGAATATTACTTTGGACTATCTTTTCATTAAATAATTACCATTTAAGGTTAATTTTACTTTTGGATTTAACCTAGGAGTCTAATAATGACCATTTGTAACAATATCTTGGGGAACAAATTCTAACTTCTAACCAGTTAACTCACAAATATACTTCTTACTTGTTTTTTGTTTTTAATTGGAGATTTAGCAGTAGACACTCCCTGCAGCAAGTCAACAGTTATGCTCTATGTCATTTTAGTTATTATCTTTACTAACTTTCCAAAAGATAGGCTGACTTTTGGCACGGAAGTTTTGGGTTTGCTTTTGTCCTTGGTGTATCTTCTTTGGTACTTCCATTTGATAGTGTGCTTCTCAGAATAATTCAGTGGCAGGACTAAAGTGTAAGACAGGAGTGGGAAGATGGATATTTTGCCCCTGAAATTGCCTTATTTGGCTTCTGTTGCTTTTTAACAGATTGTTGATACTGGACTAAAAATCTGCAGACTGTTAAACCAGATTAAGGGTCCAAATGCAGTCGTTTTATTTTTTTCAATTAAACATCTTTCATGAGAAATGGTAGTCTATGAGTACAGAACTGGTTAAAAAATTGAGGGGAGGTTGATGTTTTAGAACATAAGCACAAGCATTGTTCCTCTTTACGTAAAAACTGCTGAACATAAAAATAGGGCCTAATTTGGGCATATAATACATCTTGTTAAACAAGATCCAGAAAATAAAGTTTTATAACTACATAACCCTCCTTATTATAAACGTATGTGTTGTCAGCCAGTATATTTTATGGTCAAGGAACCAAATAACTTGACTTCATCTTCTTTCTTAGTAAAATAAAAGATTGAATCATTCAGTTGATTTAATTTACAGGATGTTTTCCTGTTTATCTTTCAGATTTTATTGAACTGATCCAAGGTATCTTGTGACTTCTGGCTGGAATTAAGGTTGGTGATGTGTTTATATCGATTATGAATAAGCTGTGAAATAAAATAGAGGCATCTTGGGCCTTTGGACAGCTGGGTCAAACAACTCTTGCAGAGCGTGATGTTGAAAGCCAAAACTTAGTGAGAAATGGATGATTTCAGACTTGGGGCACTTAACACACATGTTTTCCTCAGCAGCATTTGTTTTCATAGTTAGTATAATTTATTTCATTATCAAGTATTGTTTCATTTATTTTACCTGTCTTACTAGCTGAATTTTGATCAAATAAATAAGATCCAATTCTAATTTATTCATTTAATAAATACATATGTCAGAAGAATGACTTCTTTGTAAGGCTGGCTAACATTTTAAAGAATGGTCAGCTTCCTGAATTTGCAGGGAAACACTTGAGACCCACAGTTTGGTGTCCACACTTCCTGAGATGGGTGGAGTTGAGACATTGCTTATCAGCTGCAAATTTCGATTAATTGGCAAAAATGTTAGATGCCATTCCTTTTGTTCTATTTTCTTGTTAATTGGTTTTATGGGAGACTCAAAACTAGCTTAACTGAGTTTAGAGTAGTAACAGAGTCTTGAAGTTTGCTCACATCAGTAAGCTTGGAATTTTACTTATCCTTTCTATTTTCTTCTCTAGAATATGTATTCAGATTTTATTTTATTTTATTTATTTATTTTTTTTCAACGTTTATTTATTTTTGGGACAGAGAGAGACAGAGCATGAACGGGGGAGGGGCAGAGAGAGGGAGACACAGAATCGGAAACAGGCTCCAGGCTCTGAGCCATCAGCCCAGAGCCCAACGTGGGGCTCGAACTCACGGACCGCGAGATCGTGACCTGGCTGAAGTCGGACGTTTAACCGACTGCGCCACCCAGGCGCCCCAGAATATGTATTCAGATTTTAAAACAAAGGAAAAAACCAGTCACTGTATGAAACGAGGGCTTTTGGTGCTCATATAACAGCAAAATGCCAGGTGTTGCTAAATTTTTTGTGTAGGGCTTTGATTAATAATTAACAAAGAAAAACATCGGCTTTTCATTTATGCTTACATTAATCACGATTAGCCTTCAAAGCCCACATTTACCCTTCAAATTGCAGTGTCTAGCACATGGCAGGCACACAGTAAATATGTACCTTTTCTGCCTTCAATTCTGACCTCACTCATCTACCCCCTACACACACACACACACACACACACACACACACACCACAGACTGTTGTTTCTCTTTTTCATGTACAAACTATGCTTTCCTATCTTTGAAATATGCATGGATTATAGTAAATAGACTATGTTGGAATCATGCCTACTGATAATTAGAAACAATAAAAAAAAAGTAAAATGTTTACACAAGGATAGTTGAAAATCTTTATTTGTATCCTGTATTATTTTATCATGTGTATTCATATAGTTTGGAGTTGAGTTTATTGAAGATACTTAGCTTGGCTTCCTTTCACATCTGCTCCTGAGTACATTCTATGTAAACTTGCACACATTTAAACATGAAATTTCTTGTAAGACTTTTTGAACTTCTGGCTACTCCTCTTTTTCCTGCCAGTCCGTATCCATCTGCCAAGCAGAAATTACAAGTAGATGAGATTTTTGGCAAAGTGTAAACCTTTGAATTAGGAATATTTTCATATATAGGGTTAACTTTGAACTGTTACTTTTTCATTTTAATTAAAAGTAAATCAGGGGCGCCTGGGTGGCGCAGTCGGTTAAACGTCCGACTTCAGCCAGGTCACGATCTCGCGGTCTGTGAGTTCGAGCCCCGCGTCAGGCTCTGGGCTGATGGCTCAGAGCCTGGAGCCGGTTTCCGATTCTGTGTCTCCCTCTCTCTCTGCCCCTCGCCCGTTCATGCTCTGTCTCTCTCTGTCCCAAAAATAAATAAACGTTGAAAAAAAAAAGTAAATCATACTTTGCCCCTCTTCCTTCTTGGGTTGTGTTTTATGGTTGGTATGATTGACATGGCAACTTGAAATCTTATCTCCTTTTGGCCACTTTTCAGAAAGAAGAAAAAAAATAAAAAGAAACATGTAAAAGAAAAGAAGTAAAAAATTGTGTTAAAAAAAAAAAACGTTAAGAGTAATACACAGAAACTTTCTTGATCTGAGCCACTACCCATCTTCCATATGGAGAGTTGCTTTTGTGGAAGGGTGAACATAATTTAAGTGTGTTCAGTCTAACTGAGATAAGTCAGGGTGACTTACATATTCCAAAATAAATATATCAATTAAAATATATAAAATGTGTGTAGAAATGGAAACGTGTTTAATCCTCTCATTGCTAGGTGTCTTCCCACATGTATATGTGTGGTTTAGCATAATTGGTATTGTTTTTCTTTTCAGCTGAAAACGAAAAGAGTTAAATTTGTTAGTTATCTAAATCATACTTTGGAAACGTAGCTAGATATAGCAGGGCTTTTCAAAAATGTATTAACTCACCAGAAACAGCCAGACTCTCAACATAAAATAAGATAATATAATGAAAATGACCATTCTTTTCAAAACTAGAGCTAAGCCTTTTGCTTCAGGAAAAAAGTCTTCCTCATAGAAAAGCTCCTTCTTAATATTAGCTGAGCAAAATAACTAGTGACACTGGATAAAAGCAAGATACAGATGGGGTATACAAAAGGGGGTGCCAGAAATGTTCTTGCACTTCTGCACAGCAAAGGAAACATCAACAAAATAAAAAAGCACCCTACTGAATAGTAGAAAATATTTGCAAACATCTATCTGATAAGGTATTCGCAATATATCAATAACTCATACAACTCAATAGCAAAAACACAATCTGATTAAAAAATGGATAGAGGACTAAATAAGACATTTTCCTGAAGAAGGCATACCAATAGCCACTGGACACATGAAAAGATGGTCAACATTACTAATCATCAGGGAAATGCAAATCGAAACCACAATCAGATGCCACCTTACACCTGTTAGAATGGCCAGGATCAAAAAGATACAGAATAACAGGTGTTGGCAAGGCTGTCTAGAAGAAGAAACCTTTGTGCATTGTTGGTGGGAATGTAAATGGGTACAGCTACTATGAAAATCAGTATGGAGGTTCCTCAAAAATCTAAAAATAGAACAACCATATAATCCAGCAATTTCACTTCTGAAATGAAAACACTAACTCAAAAAGATATGCACCCTCATGTTCATTGCAGCATTATGTATAATAGCCAAGGTATGAAAACAATCTGTGTCCATTGATGGATGAATAAAGAAGATGTGGTGTGTGTGTGTGTGTGTGTGTGTGTGTGTGTGTGTGTAAAATGGACTTACTTAGACATAGAAAATAATGAAATCTGCCCAATTTGTGACATCATGGATGAATCTTGAGGGCATTATGCTAAATGAAGTAAGTCAGACAAAGAAAGACAAATACTATATGATGTCACTTATATGTGAAATCTTAAAAAAAAGAAAGTTGAAAACAACCTAAGTTCATAGATACAGAGAACAGATTGGTGGCTGCCAGAGGCAAGGGCATGGGGGGGTTGGCAAAATGGGTGATGGGAATCAAAAGGTACCAACTTTCTGTATTAAAATGAATAAGTCATGGGGATGTAATATATATCATGGTAACTGTAGTTAATAATTCTGTACTACCTATTTGAAAGTTGCTGAGAAAATAGATCTTAAAAGTTCTCATCAGAACAAAATACAATTTTATAACTATGTGTGGTGACAGATTTAACACAGCTTATCGTGGTGATCATTTTGCAATATATACAAATATCGAATCATGTTATATACTGAAAGTAATGTAATGTTATATGTTAGTTATACCTCAATAAAATTTTTAGAAGAGAAATGTCTTTACAAAATTTCATCAATTCTAAGATGTCCATTTCTTTCACATAAAACTATATAAAATTAAAAAAGAATGCCATAGTTGCCAAATATTTTTTTCTTTTATCCTAGCAAATGGAAGTATGTCTTACAATAGATTGTATCTTAGGTTCTATGAAATACAGTATTACTAAATTTAGATTGGCAAAAAATTTAAATTCCCTAAAGTTATTACAAATGGGAACCAGAATGATGTCCAGAAACTAGAAAGTCAGACTTGTTACTGATTCTTAAAACGTTTTGCACCACCATTTTATCTTTAAAAGAATGTGTATAAATGTGTATCTACTTTTCCAATTCATTTTTTCTCTTCATTATTTATACTGCTACTAATATTTCGGTATATTTCCCTCCGTTTTTTATCTTGCTTTGTTTTCACAAAATTGAAGTTAAACTTTGTATCCTGTAACTTCTGGTTACTTGAAAATGTGGTTTTATCCTATAGATATTCTATATTTTTTTTCACTATTTTACTTATTGTTGGACACTCAGATGATTTCTAATAGCTCACCATTTCAACTTGGACGTGGTCCTTCCTCCTAATTCTAGTCTATACCTCTGCCTTGAATTCTGATGCTTTCTATTATGTTTCTATACTACTAGGCTGCTTGCCATCAAGTTCTTTGCTTTCATTATTTTATCTCTAAAACGGGAACAAAAATAACTTATACTTCAATTAAAATATTAAATGTGGTAATCTATAATTATGAGTAAAAAAAGAGAGGGTTCCAAATCACTTCTAAAACATCTATCAAAGGTCTTTTTTCCTCTAGGTTTTGCATAAGGAATACATTCTGGTGCTTCTCTTAAGGCGGGCAATAAAACTAATGAAGATCTTTAAATTGACATTAATTTTAAAAATAAAATATAAATATTCTAAAATAAAATATAAAAATGAAGGAAGCCAGAAGTTTTATACACATGTATGAAAAACTAAGCTGCATATTGCACAACTGAATGGACTTTCACTTAAGAAAACCAGTGTAGAATGGGGCACCTCGGTGGCTCAGTCGGTTGGGCGTCTGACTTTGACTCAGGTTTTGATTTCGTGGGTCATGGGTTTGAGCCCTGTGTCCGGCTTTGTGCTGACAGCTCAGAGCCTGGAACCTGCTTCAGATTCTGTCTCCCTCTTTCTGCCCCTCCCCCACTCATATTCTGTCTCTCTGTCTCTCTCTCTCAAATAAACATTAAAAAAATTGAAAACAAGCAAACAAACAAAAAAAGAAAACCAATGTAGAAAATGAGAATAATATAATCAGGAGCGGGGAGAGAGGATACACTTATGTCTTCTGAATAAGCTTTGTGCTTTGAGCTTTCTAGGGTCAAGACCAACAAGTCTTTGACCAGCTATGTAGTCTTCAGTATCACCTGAGGGAGAAACTCTATTTCGCCTCTAAATTGTTTCATGTTGCTTCACACATACCTCACGGTGTTTGTTCATACCTCGATATGTTATGATTAGTTCCGGATATTTCTTATCTCTCCTAGTAACTCATAGCAACTGGGGTCTTTGCCATTTTGTCTCATGCTCTGGTCAGGCCTTGTAGGAGTGAACATCCAGGAATTGCTTATAGTATGAATTCTGAAGATTAGAAGCAAGCCACAATGAACAATTTTGCTGTGTGTCTATAAGCGAAATACACAGTTAAACATATATATGGATCTGTGCGTATATATACATCCTAATAATTATTTTTTTAAGTTTATTTATTTATTTTAAGAGAGGCAGAGACGGCACAAGTTGGAGAGGAGCAGAGAGAGAGAAAGGGAGAGAGAGAATCTCAAGCAGCCTCTGCTGTCAGCACAGAGTCTGATGCGGGGCTCGAACACACGAACTCGTGAGATCATGACCTGAGCCCAAACCGAGAGTTGGACACTTAACCGACTGAGCCACCCAGGCGCCCCAGTCCTAATAATTATTAATCACCGTATTTTCTTCCCTGGTGATGGAAAAATTTGAACAAAAGAGCAGGGACTTTTATTTGAACAATAAATCACCCAAAAAACATTTGAAGCAGTAACAATCATTAGGTTTAATATGTGGAATTTAAAAAAGTAAAGGTGATTGTTTTGTCATTCTGTTTTATCCCTACATTTAGCATAATATAATAGTATAAATATACTAATGGATGAAAACTTACCCAGAATTCTAATCATTGGATTAACATGTGACAAAGTGACTCTGAGATTCACAAATTCAAATTCAAATTTGCAGAATGCCTAATTATTTGATTGCCACTTTAAGGAAAGATCCAAAGCTACTAGAATCACATGTCAAACTGGAAAGACCAGTTGGTTCTAGGGAGAATTTGCTTTCTCTGGTGCAGCTTTCTGAAATCTGAAGCATCGTAAATCCTTATTTTCTCCTTTTTATAAAAGGTAATCCTTTCCCATTACGAACATTGAAATCAAGAAATAAGCTTGTGACATGATTTGGAATGGGAGAGGTGGGGGCAGGTGAAAGTGGGGGTGACAGGTGTAGGAGAGGAAAAGTTTTCTCTTCTTTCCTTCCAGGTGCTTTGGCTACCCTCATAATTAAATTGACATAGGACATACTAACATAGGGGATAAACAAATTTAATTTTGTATGAGAGCTCATAAAAATATGAGACTCAAAGAAGCGACCAAAACTGGCAGCTTTTGTACCTTTTAGACAAAGAAACGATAAATTTGTGAAACATTGACATGATAAAGAAGTTTGGGCTCAGGGGTAGTAAATTAGTGAGGAAGTAACAAGGTTTGTTCATTCAGCCTTCTGGACTCTGAATTCCCTCTCTCTGGTGATAAGGATGTCTCTTTACCTCCTAGTACAGGGAGGATACCTTTCATAAGGGAGATTTATTTCCTGCTTTCGGGTGGACAAAAGAGGATCAGGGTGTCTTTCTTGCACTGGCTATTCCTTAAATAAATTTTATTTAAAATAATCAATATGCCAAGTGACATACTTTGGGGTAGCCTGCCCAGAACCTAATCAGAGACAAACTTGCTATCACCTCTCAATCTCCTCATATGATCTAGGGAAATAACCTCAGGAAGATGTGTTACCAGAATTGCTCCTTTATTTTGAGAGAGTCTTGACATACTGAGGAAACAGGCTTGTTGTTGCCACAGAGGACAAATAGGATAAAGCAACTCACTGGAAATATATCAAGTAACTACTACTGAGTCTATTTTTTCTTTGTCAAAAAAAAAAAAAATTCTAGCTGAGTCTTTTTTTCTTAACTAAACGTTTATGGTATCAAATGGCTACAAAAGACAGTCCTTTGGCTATATTTTCAAATAAATCCCTTGCTTCTGAAAACAAACTTGTGGGTTTAATTCACTGACCAGCTAATTTTTATTTTTTTCCTCAATTCATGTGAAAGAAAGAATGCTGTTCCAAAGAGTAGCTCTGCCGATCTTCTTGCAGATTATTTATATCATTAAAGAATACCATGAATTTAATTTGGGCCTATATCTTATTAGGGAAGTTTGAAGGATTTAAAAACAAGAAGTACTTTCTTCTTATGTAAGGAGCCCATTCATTTAGAAATGCTTTATTTCTTTCACAGCCTACTTACTGCAAGGTAATAACTTTATATTATTGAAAGGGGATATGCTCTCTTCTTCCTCAACTTCTATAAACCCATGTGATGTTATTAAGTTTCATTAGTTATTCATCTAAGAATAGAAAATCATCAGTTGCATAGCAGAAAAAGGAATGTAACATATATAGATGTTAGATACATAGATATGCCTACTGGTGTTGGATAGTTTTGGCAATAAACAATACAAGGGCTTTGCTTTGGGGCATACTTGATAGGCCATTCTTGTTAAGGTAAAATTATCTGCCTTTTCTGAACAAACTCCCTACAGTTATTTGGCAATATAAAAATGTTAGTTGAAAAACCAAGTAGACTTGGTTTCATTCCGTATTATTCAATGTCCCGTGACCATTAGCTTATGTTTTTTTCAGTCTTTGCTTTACTTTTCTTGCCACTATTTTAATCTAATTAGTAAAGAGCTGAATGAAAATAAAACAATACATTATACACATGCTTCTATGTCTATACTTATATATCCATCCATGTCTCTCTTTCAGCCCCCCTTTCTGTCTTTTGTAAAAGTTATATGTCTTTCAAATGAAGTTTATAGTTCAAAAGTAGGGCAAGCATATTTATATTCTAACTTTTAGAATATGAATAGATATTTAAAACTTTAGGTACTATCATCCTCATTTTATGAGTAGAGAAACTTAGTCACAAAACCAGACAATTTTTATTAACGACTGATTCTGTGTAAAATGTAATAGTTCTTAAAAATATAGAGGTGTTTTGGGGGATAAAATAAGTATAAAAAATGGGTTAGTAAACAGAATGTTTAATTTGATAGGCAACTTTATAGATGCAAACACTTTCAAATTCCACTTGACTTTCCATTATCTTTCAGGGACTCAGAGATGTAATACAGATGATTTGGCAATAATATCACAGGGAGAGGACCTTTGTACTCCGTTCCTTTGGGATTTTCTTCCTGTTTTAAATAACTGGAAATTAGGATATACATTTTTCACCATTAGTAGTATATTTGAGGTATGCACAAGCAGCTATGTAGGCTAGGTGAAATCAATGACCAAAGAGAAATTTATTTCTGTTTTCAAGCCAGGCTATTGCAGGTAGGTATTTAAGTGTAGTGTGATCACCTTTTCTTATATTTTACACAAGTATTACACAACATAAAAAAATGCATGTTACATATTTTTAAAAAACATTTTTCTTTTAATGTTTATTTTATTTTTGAGAGAGAGAGACAGAGCATGAGCATGGGAGGGGCAGAATCTGAAGCAGGCTCCAGGCTCTGAGCTGTCAGCACAGAGCCCGACGCGGGGCTCAAACTCATGAACCGCGAGATCATGACCTGAGCCGAAGTCGGATGCTTAACCCACTGAGCCACCCAGGTGCCCCCATGGTACATATTAATAATTACTTAAATGACCTTAAAATATCTCATGATACTTGAGTGATTGTGCATCAACTGTAAACATAAATTCCCCAGAGAAGTTACCTAAGTAATTTTTATTTCCCTTATCAAATATCATTCTGCCTTTTCCACTGTACCTGGAATTGTATTCTCTTTTTACATTGCAGAGACTGAAGCAATGTTTGTTAATTTTATTATTTTCCTGTATTTAGTTTCTCTTTGGATTAAATGTAGTATCTTTTTTTTAAAATTTTTTTTTTCAACGTTTTTATTTTATTTTTGGGACAGAGAGAGACAGAGCATGAATGGGGGAGGGGCAGAGAGAGAGGGAGACACAGAATCGGAAACAGGCTCCAGGCTCTGAGCCATCAGCCCAGAGCCTGACGCGGGGCTCGAACTCACGGACCACGAGATCGTGACCTGGCTGAAGTCGGATGCTTAACCGACTGCGCCACCCAGGCGCCCCTAAATGTAGTATCTTTTCCACTTCTATGTCATGGTTTGCTCAGTGATATTTTTCCCAGGTTATTATTTATCCCATGAAGTCCACACAGATTTTGTTCTTGATAATTGTTTATTTCATCATTTTGATTTTGCCATATATGGTGTCCAACTCAGCCTATCAAACAATGTAGCGCATTATTGGATGCAGGAGTCATTAGCTAAGGTGGCCCCACATGGAGGTACATCACTTCATACGGTGAAATGATCATGAGGGGTGGGGGAAGCAAGAAATGTGCCCAACGAGGAGAATAGTTTATATAAAAAAAAAATCCTAGTCACAGATAAATGTCTGATAGCCAAATGGAAATTTTTAAAAAGGAAAGAGGCAGGGAGTGGGGAAGGGAGTAAGATAGCCCAGATGTGAACTCTTTGTGCCTATGGGGAATCAAATTATTTTTTTCAGTCTCATTGTTTCATGGAAATTTACAGATGAAAGGATTTCTAAATCATGAGTTGTTACCTGTACTCTCATATTAAAGTCTTTGCATATATGAAATAGCCTACATGAGAAAGTATAGTTCCAGTGAAACAGAACAGTTATTAATAAGTCAAGTATTGAGAATACACTTGCAATTTATTTGAGTGCTGGGTTCTGTGGATGCTTTAGAAGTATTAAAAATGATTCATTTTTTCTCCAATAGCTTGTGGTCAAGTTAAGGAAAGGGAAAACTAAAGCATGTAAATAGTAACTAATACATGTGATACAATCAAATCCTAAGTACAGACATAACCTTCTAGGGAGATCTAGAGAAGATATAATTCACTGTAATTTACAGAGACCTACCTCATTTTAAAAAGAACTTAAGTTGGGTTTAAAGGTGAATAGAATTTAGGCAAAATAGAAAGTGAGAGGTTGAGAAAGAAGGGCATTTCTTGAAAGGGGTCTATGGAAGCCAAGGCACAGAGAAAGTACCAAAGACTGAGAAGTTAGGAAACCTGAAACAGAAGGTGCAAGACGGTTTTACTTTGGACCTGATTCTACCTCTTCCCTCTCCTCTTCTCAGTCTTCCCTTTCTTGTTTTTTCTTTCCACAAATATTTGTTGAACTATGTCAGATGACAATAACAATACAATTTAGTAACAAATCTTATGTCCTCTGTTCAAGGAAAGACAAGGAGCACAGTGGAACACAAGCAGTGGAATGGTTTTCTGGGGACTTTGGTTGGTTAACCGTGAGTTTTATAGAGCATTAGAAGAGGCAATGCAGAAACAGGGCCTGATTGGCTAGGAGGTTGAGGATTTCTTTCTAAGCAGGTTCTATTATTTAGGGAAAGGTAACCTAGCTAAAGCTGGGTTGGATGATTGTGACTGGTATATGATAGGATTCCTGGACAGTTATTTCCCAAAAGTGCAGTCTGACTTAAGTGTAGATTTGTCACCTGGGCTGTGCCACTGGGGTGGGTAGCCTCCATTTTGTTGATCCACATATCCTTTGTCAACTTTAATGTGTATCTGTTTTTTTCACTCTAAGCAGGAATTCAATTCATTAGATCTTTCATACTCTTTTGGTGCACAAAGAATAATTACATACAGAAATACTAATGTGAATGTCTGTTCCAAGAGCTTCCATTAAGAAAGATACATTTGTGTGTTAGCTTTTATGAAAACAAAACAAAACAAAACAAAACACAGTATCTCAACATAAGGGAACTAATGCTCCAGCTGACATTCGTGCTATCAGGTTTTATTTAATTTTGATATCAATGTCGCCAAACTTGTTTATAATTAAAGGTAAATGAAGTACTAAATTTAAGTACTATAATCAAATGATAATTATTTTGGGTATATAATTATAATTAAATTTATAATTCAATAATGTTTATAATTAAAGGTAAATGAAGTACTAAATTGAAGTACTATAATCAAATTTCACATGAGAAATTTGGAATTTCACCATTTAAATTATGTGTTAAATTATCTAAAAGGGCTCCACTAAAGGGAGAAGGGTTAATTGGAATTGAAATTATTGGGGAAATATAATTAAAAACAAACTTCTTCCAACTCAGACATCTTCTCCACAAAGGTAGTAGAGGAAAAACAAAAACAAAAACAAAAACAAAAACACACAAAAAAACAAAACACCACCTTTTGTTCAATAAACACTAAATGAGAATGTGATGCACATTGAAGGCAATCCAGTAAGAAGAGATTGCAAAGACCAAAAGAAATTTCAGTCTTTTTTATAATCAAGCAGATAAAACCCATTATCTACATGCTTTCAAAAGAAACAATAACTAATCCTTCTGTAAGAGCACTAAATTTACCTGGTAATTGGGGTGACCATCTGTGTTAGCTAATTGGCTTTCTCTAGAGGAGAAACACACTTCTCCTAACCTTTATGATAGCAAGTAGTTTTACAGTTTGGAGCAAGGAGCCCACTGAAGTTAGGCTCCTCATCTCCCACAGGAAGATATAAAGAGAGAGAGAAGCTACCTCCTTTCATGTTTGCATAAAAAAAAAAAAAAAAGGCTCCTAGGCCCTTGAAGAAACATTCCTGAGTGTAAGAGGGGCCAAAGGCTTAATTAGCCATTATAAAGACTTATATGCATTTGAAAAGGAGAATGAAAAAAATTCTAAAAGATGAAGGAGGAGGGTGAAGTCTCTTATTTTTAATGGGCAGAATTAAGCCTCTTATTTTTCATTTGTGTTTGCCCTTCCAATGAATAAAATCACTTTCTTTAAAAAAGTAGGCAATGGATCGTTTTGGTCCTCCAAATATACTGCTAATATATTCTAAAACAAAGGGAAAAAATAGGCTTTAAAGTGGAAAGATTTAGGTAAAATCATCACTTCTTCCTCAGTCATTGTAACGCCATTGCTGGGTAAATTAGTGGGGCCGTACTGCTCAGATGTGGCCTTTGTCAGGGAAGGCTCAGGCTCTGCAGAGGGTGGACAATATAAAAATAACTTAAACTACTCCTTTAAGTGTGTTCAAAGCTTTCTGGTGCATTTAACTTAAACTTTCTGAACTGGTGGACCTCTGGTACTCATTCAAATGCTAATGTTTGGCCTTCTGCTTTTTTAAAGAAATGCAAGCTGGAGGTCACGTGACCCTAATTACTGCAATTATGAGCTTTCTGGGAGTAATCACTCTGGTTGCACCCAGATGAGCATCTGCTGATGATAAATAGATCTGGAGATTACTAAGACCAGGCTTCCTTATAAGACATCCAGTTATTAATTTCTTCATATATGTATACATATACAGAGCAAAAACCCATATACTCTAATGAGAGCATTCTTTTTCCGTACAAGTTATTTTTTTTCCTTAAAATTCTTCAAATTTAATTGGAACAGTTGAAAATGCGTATTTGTGTATGTGCATATATTAGCATTCTAAAGGAAGACATGGAAAAGCTCTAATAATGACTAATAATGACTAATAATGAAGCAGCACCCTTCCCCTACATACATTTTAGTTTCCTGTGCAGAGTAAAGAATGTTACAAGGGCTTAATCTTTTCAGCAGAAGTATCATTTGATGTCATTTTATTCTGTTCTGTTTTATTAATTTGGGGATGAAGACCTAACTTCTAATCATAAGGGAATGTATCTAAGGGGAAATTCTCCAGACAACATAAGGCTTCTAGGAGTCATCCTTTAACAAGGAAAATTACTTTCCCATGTGAGTAAGGCCATTTACTTCTCAAGAGGTTATCATTTCATAGGATAATTTTTAGTGGACTCAGTTTTAGATTTCATTGTATATTATTGGATTATTTTTACCCTGGCCCATATCACACAACAACATTTGAGCAAAACTCTGTTTATGCTGAATTGCTACCTTATTGAAATAACGTTGATAGACAACAGTGAGATTAAAGATCGTGTGTGGCGTCCTTGTTTGAGAATCCCTCATTTTGCCAACTTGCCTCTAAAGTCAGGGTTAGAACTTATACTTTGCTATTTTAGTGTTCAGGCAAGCTTACTTCCAGTCTGTGTAAAATGTACATTTTACAAATAGTAAATTTCTGGTTCATTAAAGAAATGCTTTTGTGAGCACCATGACGTGCCAAGAAGTGTGCCAGAAGGTGTAGGGGAGGAAAACTAAATGTCCCTTTACCCTTCTGGGTTCTCAGCTGAGACAACCCTGTAATGAAAGAGAGATTAACAGGAGCAAAACAAATTTAATTTAATTTCATTCATGCATGGGCCCCAAAGATATGAGATCCAAAGAAGTGATGAAAGAAGGCAGCTTTTATACCTTTTAGACAAAGAAACCATAAATCTGTGAAGAGTTGACAAGACAAAGAAGTTTAGGCTTGGGTAGCAAATTAATGAAGTAGCAAGATTTGTTTATATAGGCTTTTTGGCCCTGAAATCCCTATCGATGGTGAGAAGGAGGCCTTAAGCCCTCCAAGTTCAGGGAGGGTACCCTTCACAGAGGAAATTCATGTCCTGCTTTCATGAGGACAGAGAAGAATCAAATTGTCCTTCTTACTTCAGCTGTTTCTTAAGTGTCTTTAATTTCAAAGCAATCAGTATGCCAAGTGGCACCTTTTGGGGTGACCGGTCCTGAACCCCATCAAAGGGAACGTGACAGGCACTGTCTTGCTTTCTAATATTCAGGACTTAAGTGGAACAGCCTTTGAAATACAAACACGTCTTCTACAGAACATTTGTGTGGCGTATCTACATGTGATACAGAGTTTGCTAAATGATTTGTCTTCATCTATCAACAAGTTAAAAATGCATCTATTGATGGCTTTTAAAAGCCTTTTTGTGGCAGCACCTGTCAAGTTTCCCTCCTACCCCCTTTTTTGTCATCACTAGGAAACGACACAATTTATTCTTAAAGAATAAAGGATGTCTGATTGGATCATAACCCTTTCCTCCTACCTTCATCTGTCTGTCTTTGTTCTTCTGCCTTGCTTCTTGTAAACTCTTTAATCTTCTTTAACAACAAAAAAAGCTACTTCATTTGTAAGGATTGAGATCCCTCTTTTCTAACTTCTCAGAGAAAGAACAGTAAAGAGACTTGGCCATATTCAAATTCTGTCAGCTGGGACTCTGTGCCTTTCAAAGACGACATTAGAAGCACATTCATGTTCCCTCTAAACTGATATGCCAGGAAATTGGGATCTTGAGATCAATAGTTAAAGCTTTACATATAAAATTCTATAGCATATTTTAAAGGAGAAGCTTCACACACTAATTTGCCAAATTGAGTAATTATTGTGTCATAAGTATAAGAGCCCCCCATTCCTTTTGCTGAAATGATAGATTAAATATTTGATAATATAGTTCAGTTGTTCAGCATTATGACTTCTTGTAAGTAAAAGCATAAATCACACACACAAAATTTTTGGCAGATAGATGTTCAGAGATTTGGTTGAGAATAGGTTGTCTTCATAAATATAATTCAAATGAGGGGAGTTTGTCCACTCACTTTTAGAGATGTAGCAGAACCTGTGGTGAGCTTCTCCTGACACTAGAGATCCAACCAGACAGCTCTTGCCAGCGTCATTCCGGTCATTTCTGCCACAAATGGCAGTGCTCCTTTTATTTCACCAGTTGGATCTCCTCTACGATAGGAGAGGAAAAAAAAAAAAAAAAGTCACATAGACATCAAGAGCTAATCAGAGCAGAAAGGCATGGCCATGAACGAAGAAGACAGAAGTCAGGAGCGTTATGCACATGGCCAGAGCAAAAATGATGTCATTTGCCACAAAATAGCATTTTGAACCCTGAAGGCAGAGAAAGAAAAGTGAGTTGGCAGAAGTCTTACAGGTTTAGATGAATGATACTAAATCATGTCATTGAAGTAGGTTGACAAATCTTCAAGACTGAGGAAAATAGTGCCTTATAGCATGTTTCAAGAAATGTTTGTGACAAATACTTTTCAAAATAACTTGAAAGGGCTGTGAATGTATTTTATGATTTGGAGTCACTGATTGAGGGTTTAAATCAGTATATAAAATACATTTCAGGGCACTTGGGTGGCTCCGTTGGTTAAGCATCCTACTCTTGATTTCGGCTCAGGTCATGATCTCACCATTCGGGAGTTGGAGCCCTGTGCTAAGCTCTGTGCTGAGTGCGGAGCCTGCCTGGGATTTTCTCTTTCTCCCTCTCTCTGCTCCTCCCCAGCTCATTCTCTCTCTCTCTCTCTCTCTCTCTCTCTCTCTCTCTCTCTCTCTCTCTCTCTCTCAAAATAAATATATAAAATTTAAAAACATAAAATAAGTTTCAAAATTATTAATAGGTATAAAAAGCTTGCAGTTGTGGGTCTCTCCTAATGAGAGAGGCATGGAATCCTGGAAATTGTTATTAGAAGAGTCGTCAATTAGGGTCTTTCCGAAAGCTCTTACTTAGAAGTTCTTTGTCTGTTCACCTTTGGCCAAATTTTAAATCTATCTCATTAAGGGAAAGTAATAGTTGATGCTACCCCCTCAGAAATAAGTGTCCCACTCAGACATATTATAATTTATGGACAGGAAACACAAACCAATAAACCATAGACATCAACTCAATGCAGCCCACAATCATAGGTGACATAAGAGTAGTCGAGTAGTCGTGACTCTAATGAATTTAGAGTTGTCTTTTCCTGTTTATCTATGGATACCTCAGTCTGGTTTTTAGATATGACATATTGCATGCTTATGGAAAGGCTGGTAAGATACAAATTAAATTCTGATATTTGTATTCACCTGAAATTAGTTCCAGTAAATAGTTCCTCAGCCTCATCTTTTGCTACTTCCTCTCCCTTTATTTTCCATTTTTCTGTTGAATTGCGTGGTCACGTATCAGTTTCATAGAGAAGCCTTCCCTCCACTGGGCTAGATGTTTTGGCTATGCATTCCCGTAACACCTCGACTTTCACCTGTCATTACACTTCACTTTTTTTGCATTGCTTAATCAACCTTCATTTTTCTTAGTAATTAGATTCTAAGTTCCTTGAAGGCAGAGACCATGCATGCCTTGTCATTGCCCTCTTTCTGTAACCTGCCTGATAGAGTTTTTGTAGCTATTAAGTGTTGATTACACTCACTGTCATTGCTGTTGTTGGGTTGCTGGTTGTTATTCCCAGTGCCTTGTGTGCCTCTCTCAAAATACTGTCTGGAGCAGTGGTATCCCTTTCTAACCACTCCGTTTGGGCTGCCCTGTGCCTGGGCCTTCTGCATTTTGGAGGCTGGGCCTCCTTTCTGCTCCTCCTGACCTGCAGAAGTCCCTTCTTCTTCCCCAGTGGAGGCCCCTGTCATACTCAGCTGTCAATCAAACTGTAATATTTTCGCCCTGAAGGAGTTTGGCAAATAAAAAGAAATCCCTTCATACTGCATGAGAGGAATCAGCAGACCTGTTCAGCTCCATTTGACTTTTTATTCATTTATTTATTTTTTTGCTAGGTGGTCTGTATCAAGGATGGAAGTGCCCTACATTTGCGGAACTGTTGCCTACAAATTCAGTGTTAAGCACTTAGCGCCGTTTATAGCTTAAGCGTAACTTTATAAAACTCTATTTTGAAAAGCTATGACTAACTATGGAAATACATAAAAAGAAAGTTAACGGAAATGAAAAGTCCCCTTTAAATCTGTTTGACAAGGCTTCTCTCATTTAGAAAAACAAAAACTATGTTGCTTGCCTCACTGATGAGTTGTGCCAGTGTTATTTCTCCCATTTGCTAAAGATTCAAAATTTAGTTGGGCTTATTAAAACAGTTTAATGTATCAAAAGCCTACATAACGTGGTGTGAGTAAATGTTATTTCACAGCTTATTTTAGTATCTAGAATGGTTGGCATGGAAACCTTGAGAAGGCATTTTAGATGCTTGATACATAAAGATTTTCATTTTGAAAATCCTGGTTATCTTATTTATTCCTACTCAGAATCAATTTTCATGTTTATTTCCATCCAGTTTTAGAAATATGATTTTTTCCACGGACAGAAACAACTTTTTTAATGAAATTTTTTAAAAAGAAATACATATTTTATTAGAGACTAATAAGGAGAAGGTAGGCAGGGTCAGAGGGATAACTTTCAAGAATTAAGAGATTTAATTTGTTAGATATACATATGGGCTGTGGAATCATATAGAAATGGGTTCAAATGCTGGTTCCAGCACTTACTAGCTATATGACAATTGCTATATTAAAAGTCTTAAAAAATTGAGATTAAAAGTTGATATGGTAGTTATAAAAAAATAAATGAGGTAATGTATGTAATGTACTTAGCAGAGTATCTTGCATGAAATACACATTCATCAACTTTCATATTTAAATTTGTAAAATACAAGAAGAGCAGGCAAAAGAAAAATTCCACAAAATACTTTGATTCAAAAACCTTTCCATTAGCCATTCTTTTTTCAATCATTGTCTTTTGCCTGAATATTATGACATAGTGGTTATAAAATGTCTCAAGACCTTCACTAATTTATATGTGCATAAACTTCTGTGGTTTAAAACAAGGCATAAAAAAAGTTCCATGTCAACCATTTTTTAAATTCATTACCTGTTGTGTTGTTCTGTTACTGACTGGAGCTCTCTTACCCCATGATAGTGACCCTCAATGTCCCTTGGGATCCGGAAACCTGGGTTTGATTCCTGCCTCTTCTGCTAAGCACCTGCGTGATTCTGAATAAAAAAATTTTAACTCTCAGGACCTGGGTTTTCTTGTATATAAACTACATGGAGATAAGCCATGTGGTTTCTGATGTATAGATATTCCGGGTTTTTAATACTATGATTGTTGTCAACCTGGGTGTCAGGATAAAGTCTGAACTTCTGGGCACCCATTTTTTTCTTGACACCACATACTAAATTCAAGTATGATATTGGACGTTATATAAAGATTATTTTACTCCCTTTATAGTCCTGAAACTGCCATCCCTGCAGTGCCCAAAGGCTGTCAAACTTTAAAAAAATAACTTTAAGTAAATAAGCAACTAATTTTTTTAAACTTAGAATCACAGAATATTTGGCAAGTTTGATAACCCTGGTTTTCCAAAAACTCCTAGCAAGTAAATGACAATTATTTCTAAATCTATTTTTAAAAACACAGAGATCAATTTTCCATATCCATATTTAGAATTGGCATTTCTTAGGCTTAAAACAGTTAAAAAACAATCAGTGTATTTTATACCAAAATAGCCAAGTGATGTGAGGAAGTTATAAGAGAATGACCCAAAGGAGCAACTTTCTCAGGTTATAGAATTTGCCAGTGTGTGGACGACTGTTAATTCATGGAAGGTTCATCTGTAGGCAGTGACTGTTGTTGAGCTGAGGAAAGTTCTGCCAGAGCAAGTCCATTCCTGAATGGACTGCCCCTTGGAGTAATTTGAGTTAGGGACAAAGGTAACTATGCCTTTGGAAAGGGTATCAGAGCATAATTATATAGACCTTACTCCTCAAAAGCTTCAACCTTTGTAACTAAAGTTTTTACTAGGCTATCAGAAGAATCTCAAGATTAACTTGGAAAATTCCACTAAATCAAAACTCTGTTGTCCTTTCAAGATACATTCACATGGAGTTCTGTATACTTCAAGACCGCATATGTAGCTTTGTCCAAACTTGGTTCATACATTAATTTACAATTTCTTTTTTTTCCCCTTCCCAAAGAAAGTCTGGGAAAAAAAATCTTCACTATAGTAACTGATTAGTTCCATTTCCTGCAATATTTCTTTTCTTGTGGTTGCTGGTTTCTAGCCAATTCTATTTTTGCATTTATTTTCTCCATTACATTTTTTTTTCTGAGTAGAAGAATTTTTGTGTTTTTCATTTTGTCAAAATGGAATTCTTCCCACGTCATGCCATGATTTTGATATTTTCAAAGTTTAAAAAGCAGTACAGAAGAGATGTCCACATAATTAAACATGCCGTGGGCTTTGAAAGCCAGTCTGATAATTCAGAACGTATCCTTAACCATCAGTGGATTGGGAGTGCCCGATCACTGTTTTCCTATGTCATATGCTCTTGAGTATAGCAGTCAGCTTGAGACAGCTGTGGTCTAAAAGAGGAAACTACAAGTATAGGAAGTGACCTGATGAGAATGCAAAAAAACTAAGAGATTAAATAATAATAATATACAAAGACAAACAGCATATTTCATTGAATGTATGAAAATTCTGAAAGTGGAGGGAAATGCAATTCAAAGAATATGCAGATAAGTGTCTACATATGAGCACATGGAGATATACAATGGAGTGAGTGAGACTTTTCTCAGTCTTTTGGTTTTCTGGGATCTTTCTGGTTTATTTTGGGGGTGGTGGTGGTGGGAGTATGTGTTTAGAGCACTCTAGATTTATTTGAGTAAGTTACTGAGTATTTACAGTTCAGATGTAAGCATTTATAAAATTAGGCTAGGACTCTGCCTGGGAGCAAATCCTTCTGTCCTTCTGCCTCTATGTTATATGTTGAAAAGTAAGAAGTTGCTGCAGAATTTATCTCCTAATTGAACTCTCTGTGCTAGATCCTTGAAGAAGCATTGGCTGATTTCTGCCATTCTAAATGTAAAAGAAGGAAGTGTCACTGGAATGAGAGCTATAACTAAATCAGACGGTATTCCTATTTTCTGATTGTGGTCATTGTCTGTTGGAAAAATTTCGTTTCACACCTGGAAGATGTGCAAACCTCTGTCCTAAGCCTGATCCTCCAAAACACATCTGTGATTGGGATGTAGTTCCAACTCTGTAAAGCTAGCAGACCAGAAACCATCAAATACTTTCTCTTCTCTCCCAGACCTAGTTAAACTGTATCTGTGAATATATGAATGCAGTAGGTCTCTAAGCTGGAGGACTCCCATGAATTCTACACCCTCACTATCTGAAATTCTTTATACTAATCCTGGTATCTGGGGGATAAGTCACTGCTAAAGTTACAGGTTGGAATTGTCTCAGTTTCTTGCAGCAGCTCTTATGTCTGATATCTGGTAGGCATCCTTCCCACATTGCCCTGTGTGATAAATGAATACTTCACTCCAATCTACCTTACCCTGTATTTTTTTTTCTCCATGGCAGTTATATATTGTAGAAATATTTGATATGTTTTATTTATCTGTGAAATTACTTATTATGTGTTTCCTCTAACTAGAAAGCTCCTGAGAGCAGGAGCATTTTTAAGTTTATTAATTCATTTTGAAAGAGAGAGAGAGTTCACGAGCATGCAAACAGGGAAGGGGCAGAGAAGGAAAGGGAGGGGGAGTATTCCAAGCAGGCTCCACACTGTCAGGGCAGAGCTCCCTCGTGGGGCTCAATCTCATGAACTGTGACACCATGACCTGAGCTGAAATGAAGAGTCGGTTGCTCAAGTGACTGAGCCACCCAGGCGCCCCACATTTTCTATTTTGATTCCTGATGTGTCCCTAACTCCCGGCCCAGTTTTTATCACTTAGTAGTTGCTTACTAAATATGTATCGAATAAATAAATCTCGTTGTTATTACCATGCATCCACTGTTGTCCCCTGGTCTTTGTTCTTCTCCTGAATACACATGCAGTCTCCCTCTCTGCTCTCTCCACAGTTCCCATCCTCAAGTAGTGGCTTGCTTCACTACAATGAAGTTACACACTCTCTTTCCCTTTCTTTCTTTCTTTCTTTCTTTCTTTCTTTCTTTCTTTCTTTCTTTCTTTCTTTCTTTCTTTCTTTCTTTCTTTCTTTCTCTTTCTTTCTTTCTTTCTTTCTTTCTTTCTTTCTTTCTTTCTTTCTTTCTTTCTAATTTGAGTATAGTTGACACCCAATGTTACATTAGTTTCAGGTGTACAACTTACTGATTTGACTAGTTTATATGTTATGCTATGTTCACCACAGTGTAGCTGTCATCTGTCCCATTACATCACTATTACAGTATCATTGACTATGTTCCTTTAGGCTGTGCCTTTTATTCCCATGACTTATTCACTGCATAACTGGAGACTGCACACTTGTTTCAGGAGACTCTCTTCTAGATTTTTCCCAGGTGCTTAGTGTGACACCCTATGTGGCTATGTTCTCTTAGAAGTAGAGGTTGAGCTCCTTTGGCTTCCTTATGTTCTTCCTCCATATAAGACAGAGGTTCTCAAAGTGTGTTCCCTAGACCAGCAGTAGCAGCATCACCTGGGAACTTGTTGGAAATGTAAATTTTTTTTTTTGGGCCCTGCCCAGGGCCTAATGAATCAAATGTGTGGATGCAGCCCAAATCTGTTTTATCAAGCCTTCCATCTGATTCTAATGCTAAAATGTGGGGGCCAGTGGTAGGACACAGGTTGCATCCCTGACATTGTTTTTAACTTTCTGAAAAGCCTGTAATTTCTGTGGCTTCATTTGTTCGGGGGATCCAATAACGGCTCATTATACTCAATTCTCTATTTAGGTTAGTATAGGCGTAGAGGCGCCTATATGGCTCCGTTGGTTACGCCTCGGATTCTTGATTTCAGCTCAGGTCATGAATTCACTCTTCATGGGACTGAGCCCCACAGCGAGCTCTACAGTGACAATGTGGAGCCTACTTGGGATTTTCTCTCTCTCTCTCTTTGCCCCTCCTGCACTCATACATGTGTGCACGTGAGCTCTCTCTCTGTCTCAAAATAAATAAATATACATTTAAAAAAATACAAGGGCTTAAAATTTTTTTATTAAATTGTGGGCATGGTGAACAGAATCTACGTAATAAATTATGTGCCTTTGTAGGATTTGTTTCACATTGTTGAAACTTTCTTTTTTTTTTCCAGAAAATACTCAAAATCAAGTTTCTAGAGGAGTTGATTATAATTCCCAATCTCTTGCTATATGTCTACTTCCTCCATCCCACTTCCACTCCCACACCCCCACCACAGGACATATATAAATTCAACCCCAGAACCTGCTGGAAGTGAGCCATTGTTCTTTATGGAAAATATACAAAATAACTTATTGGGTCTAAGACTAAAAAATTAAATATTTTAGAATAGGAAATATAACACAGATATTATACATTTTTTTCCTAGAAATCCTGTGGATTTCTGTTTTAGAGGATAGGAATGATTGCCCCTGTTTAAGTATTTATGTACAAAATCTGCTTTAATTTGTAAAATAATATTGCGCCTATTTTTTGGCTAGAACTGCTTCTACCATCTATGGGAAGATATTTCAGATGCCGCATTTTACTCATCATTTGATTATAGTTTGGTTAATGTATTGAGAGTTCAGTCTTACAAGCTTTGTGTCCAGCTTCTATACCTTTTTGCTGTGGTGAAAAGAGCACCCGGATTTAGGACTGTCTCTCAAAAAAGCAACTGGAAGGGTGGCTGAACTCATGTCATCCTAGACCCTTGCAGAAATATATATCCATATTTCTCCTCAGTCATTTTTTTTTGCATACTTAAAAGCAGAATCACATCTCTTGCCTCTCTTTATTTGGAAGACCAATTCATTATGGTTCCTTAATAATCTTTGTGTCTGAACTAAGAATAAAGAGGTGCTATTTGTCCTCCAGAGTGGAGTTTTCCTGTTCTAAATGAGAACTAAGGAGGGCTACGGTTAGGAATGTGGGGATGAAGTTGAAGTGGCAGCAGATTATCAGAGGTGCAGTAGTAGAACAATAAGGGCATGGATTTTGAAGGGAAATAAGCAAGTTTTGGAAAACTGGAATTGTGTTGTTGTGATGGCTGCATTTAATTAGCAGACCATTCAGTCCAAACCAACTTGTAGTTAATGCATTGTAAGTGAACTTCTCAGCAAATGATTGTATGTGTGCTCTGATGAAGAGGTGGTAATTGAACTTATGGAATGAGGGGCATTGCCTGGTGTGAAGGAGGAAAAGCACATTTCTCCTATGAAAATCATAAGCATTATCATTAAGTCCATTAAAATAGCTCTTCAAGAAAAAAATGGCTTGATAATTAGGAATGTTATTTACTAGCGTACCCAGTCTTATAATGACAAAGAGTCCCCGATAATCCCATGTTTTTAAAATGTTTTTATTTTGAGAGAGAGACAGAGCACAAGCAGGAAAGGGGTGGGGGGGGGTGGGGGACACAGAATCTGAAACAGGCTCCAGGCTCTGAGCTGTTGGCGCAGAGCCTGACGTGGGGCTTGAACCCACGGACGGTGAGATCATGACCTGAGCTGAAGTCAGGCACTTAACCCACTGAGCCACCCAGGCGCCCCTAAAATCCTGTTTTTTAATTGCTCTAAAAGTAGAATTCCATTTGAAATAAGTAGGAGGCAAGCAAATTCATCAGTCCCTAAAGCGTGTCAGCAAGATGAAAAATGGTCCAGGGAGAAGCAATAAATACTTTGAGCAAATATGTATATGTCACTAAGTACCTAAAAGCTATTTATTTCTCATTTTAACCATAAACTTTAATTGTATTCTTGGCTATCCTAGACCAGTTACTCACTTCTGGACTGCTAAAGTAATTTGTTAGGATTACATATGGCCTAAGTTTTCTTTTCAATTAGTGACTGTGAAAGGAAAATGAATCCAACAATTCTGAGGGTTGAGAGCAGAGTTTCTCTTAGGTATGTTTAATTTTGACTAGATCCAGGGAAGAATGACAAAAAAAAAAAAAAAAAGAAAGAAACCAAAAATCAAACCTGAAAAATATTTGTCAGTATGGTTTACAATTAGTTTTAAAATTTGTTATCTTAATTAAATTCTGAAATTTGAAATAACAGTAACTTCGGCCCATCGAAGTTTAGCATAGTGCTCCATCATCATTGAGGACTCAGATACCTTCTATGTTTTCACCCTGCCATCCTCAGCGTGTATCTTCCAGTTAGCGTTCAAGATGACTGCTTCAGTGCCCACTGTCTGACAGGCATCCCAGGGGGCAGGAACAGGAAGAACAGGAGAAGGGTATGGTCCTACCTTGTACACAGATTTCCCACTAGTCAGACACACCTCTTGTTCTCAATTCCCATTGACCAGAGCTTAATTATTGGTCATACTTTGCTATTGAGATGAAATGTGGCATTTATTCAGAATAAATACATACCCAACTAACATTTGAGGATTCTTCTGCTGAAGAGGAAGGAGAGAATGAGTAATGGAGGACAATTTGTATCCTCTGCCACACTAGAATTAGCTCTATTTATTTTGTTAAACGGGAGGAAATGCAGATTATTTGGGTTGCAGTGAATGTTTACCGATCAGTAACATGATTATAGGACAAATATAGAGAGGAAATTAAATGTCTTTTGCAAATTGTGTAATTTGAGACCTTAAAGTTGCCTGCTATTTATGAGGCTAAGCATTTTTCTCAGCTTGAATTAAATCATAAATGCTAGTGATTTGTGTTGATAACAGGACAAACATTTATGAAGTTCCAGGCAGGCAGCATACCAGGTTCCTGATGTATATTATCTTTTTTTTTCTTTATAGCCATCCAATATATTTTTTTATAACCATCCAGTAATTCACTTTCTTTTGTAGCTGAAGGATCTGAGGATTAGAAGAATTAATTGGCTCAAGGTCCCATAGATAATTAAAAAATGGAGTTGGATTTTTACCCATGTCCATGTGATCACAAAATATGTGTCTCCCCTATTACTTTTCTATATCCCAGGAGCTCTTCAGTGTCACTGGCATGGTATTTAGTTTCTTTCATCCATCTTCAGATCCTCCTTGTTAAGGGTAATAACCTGTAGCTACTGATTAAATGAATGAAATACTAAGTCCACTATTTTTTTCTGACACTATGAAATATTTCTTTCATTTGCAGACGATCTAATGCTGGCTAGCTACTGTCTTTGCTATGTTTAATTTCTGACCGAATTTACATAATGGCTAAAATTTTATTAAGTAGGTGACATGGTAAGTAGGAGATTCCAAGTAGTCCTTTTCTTCATAAGAAAAACAAAGGAGAGAAACAGATTAACAGGAAAGAAAAGCCAATGTTCTTCTCTTTGTTTCTGTGTTCTTACTGCACCTGACTCTTCTCATATTGTTGGTTAATTTTGTCCATATTCTGTGTCCTAAAACATCTGTGCTTCCTCTCCTGAAGTTTGTGCTTGTTTGTTTGTTTTCATCATTTAATAGCATGGTTTTAAAAGCCATTTAATTTTAAAAAGCATGTCTAGTGCCATTTAGTGGTTGTAATATTTGAGTGCTACAGAAAAGAAAATACAAGCAGTCCTTTTATGAACCTGAAACAGACTTTTCTGAAATAAGTTATAAAATAATTAAATGTTTGCCTGCTACATTTATGTATATTAGCCTTGAGAATATTGAGACAGAAATTGAATACAATTATCCTTCAGTTCTGTTGGAATATTTATTGGTTGATTAATGTGACTGATTTGTCAGTATGGTTTCACCTAGTTTTTAAAATTTAAGTTATCTTGGCTAATTTGAATAATAAAAGTTTTGAATTTTAAGAAAATTTGAATAATAAGATTGAATTATAAAGTTTTCAATATATGGATCGCTATCACTAATTTTGCAGTCAGTTCCTTTTTCTGTTTGTAATGCTAAATTTAAGTGAGTTTAATTATCCCAGTACAAACAGTTTTGATGTTTTTGATGTACCAAATTAGGGTATTCTTAGGCAACCAACCTTAGAGCCCTAAGGGAAAGGTCTTACTGAGAAAAAGTGTTTTTAAACGATACGATATCATTCCTTTCTAAAATATCCATGTTGATTGTTTCCTTCCTTTGGCTCACTGGAAAATAGGAGCCCTAGGTATGACTTCAGTTGTTCTAGGGTTTGCTTATTTTATACAAGTTCTTCATCAGCATAATCATTTTGTTCATCATCATGCCCAATTTTTACAGAGCACTAAATGCTTGCCATGTGTTGTTTCAATGAATCCTTTTAACAGTTCTGAGAAGTAGCTATTATTTTTATCCTGATTTTAAAGATGACCTAACTGATATTTAATAAAGTTAAACAATTTACCCAATAACTGACTGGGCCTGGATCCAAGTGGAGGCAATCTGGAGCCTACCTTCTAAACCATGCTGTGATGCCCATATACATCAACTCAAAGATTCTCCAATCTGGAATTGGCCATGTTTAGAAGCCCGCTTTTAGTGCCTTCCTGCTAAATCTTCTTTCTTTGTTTTAGCTGTTGCCCTGGAATTTTGGGTTACAGATGGATATTGACTAGATCTATAGGCTGTTTGCATTTGCTGTTTGACTCAGTGGGTTGATGGCTTTCGTTGACCAATCAGCTCAATGAATTTTCACCAGATAATTAATGTACCTTATACACTCGGCCTAACCTGCTCTTGGGTGAACTCATGAAATAGCTGAGGTGTGCCCACCAGTCACCTCATCCTACACTCACACCACTTTTCCTTTCAGACCTTTTTTTTTTTCCCCTTCAGGAGTTCCACACTGCCTTCTGTGTTCAATGCCCCCTTTTTACCACTTCAAAAGCAAGTCTTGCAAAATAAGTGCAAATTTACTTTCACATTATTCTTCCTTACTGCCCCCATCTCCCTAGTCAAGATATATTTTTAAATATTTTTTTTTCTGGTTTTCTGATTGACCTGTTCTCTCTGTGGAAATTTTAGAAAAGTACAGAACAGTATAAAGAAGCAGAAAGAAATATAAGACTTAGGACTGTACCACCCAGATGCTGCTACAGTATGCATGTTGGCAAATTTCCTTCTAGTCTTCTTTTGTTGTATGAAAGATTTCTAAGGCATGAGGAATTATTTTGTTAATAGGATACAGCCCTTTAAAACAAAGGACTCATTGTCAGGACTTGTTTCCTGTTCAGATTAGACAAAGGTTTCTGGTCATTGGGTATTGGGGGGCGGGGGGATGTTCACTAAGAACGTAAGTTGGTTTGTATTTGGGAAATTGATGTAATGCAACCCTCCAGGGGAGGACCAGAGAGTCGCTTACAGGTCAAGACTATTCCTGAGAGAACTGAGGTGAGGCAGGGTAAGGAGAGCTGGTCCAGGTACCAGAAGTCTTTCTAGGAATTTCAACACAAGGAGTATCTAAGCAGTGACCTGGCCCAGCTGGAGGGAATGGAAGCTGATGCTGGCAGAAGGAGTCAGGGGATCCCAAGAGACCTGGGTTCCAAAGGGCCAGTCAGCAGTCTGGCTGCCGCCCCAAGGGGCTATATAAAATACCAAGGTAACCTGCCAAAATGCGTGAAACCTTCAGCTTAAAGCATAGGCTGATTTCATTATTTCTGAGCCCTGCAAATAACTGATGCGAGACCTTTTGTTAGTTTGCCATTAATAACAGCTAATGTTTCTTGAGTATGTGTGCAGCACTGGCTAATCTATTTCCTGTCCTGGTGTTATCTCATTCAGCCCTTACAAGTCAGTCACTGTTAGGATCTCCATGTTACAGATAAGGAGTCAGAGGCCTTGAGGAGTTGATGGCTATGACTAAGGCCACTTGGATAAATAGAGGGATAGGAATTCCAGTCCAGGGATTGTTTGACTCCAGAGTTCTTACTCTTGACTGCCACATGGTCTGTGATTTAGTCTTTTGTCTGGGGTTTAAGGTGGGATTCTAATCTACTAGAAGAAATCATGTATGTGTGTAGCGGGAGGCAGTATTTTCTGGAGGTCATCAAAGTAATGTACAAAGATAACATTGCTTACCCCTTCCAAATTACTTTATAAAATCTGACCTATAAATATGGCAGATATTCAAACTGTCTTCTGACTTAGAAGTATCCTGGGCTCTTTATTATTTCTGGGTTCTTGATTCTGTCCGTTTTTTTCCTCCCTGGACCTCAAATTTATACAGATAGAAGGTAGAATTATATAACAAGAACATCTTTCTCAATTGCCACAAGTTCTACAAGAGCTGCAATTCAATATTTAAGTGAATTGCTGCTCTGAAATAACAGTAGTGTTCAAGCTAATCTGTAGTGACATGTAGAAATGTCCATGAGTCAGAAGGTCATGTACCCTGCCTTGCATTTCATTGAATGGAATACTTATGTATTCTGTTGAATGGAATACTTGCATTTTACTTTTTTGAATAGATTTGGGGGGGGGATACAATTCACATACCACACTTTTCACTTATTTAAAGTATACAATTCAGTGGTTTTTAGTTTATTGGCAAATATGTGCAACCATCGCCACAGTCAACTTTAGAACATTTTTATCATGTCAAGAAGAAATCCTGAACCCTTTAGCTATCACCTCCCAAACTGCCTTCCACCCTCAGGCATAAGCAACCATCAGTCTACTTTCTGTATCTATAGATTTCCCTATTCTGGATTTTCATATGAATGGAATCATATAATATGTGGATTTTTGTGACTGACTTCTTTCACTTAGCATAACATTTCCCAAGTTCATCCAAGTTGTAACATATACCCAATTATTCCTTGTGTTATATTTTTCTCTAAGGATGTTCACCCTCGATGCCACCAAAATGTTGACTCCCTATTTATTCTTGAAATGTCACTGGATATCATATCATTTCCAAGAAGCACTGAGAATTCTAACTTCTGTAGGCTGTAGACAGATAGTGGTTCTTGCGAAGAAGGCTTCAGAAACACTCTTTACTACTTCAGAGATGCCCATGTCCTCCTCAACACCTCTTCATCCATCATAAATATATTTTTCAGTCATGCATGCTTTGCTCAAGGCATTCATTCTCTATAATTTTGTAAAGTATCTTTCCTTAGAGAGGAAAACTGATCCATGACTTTGAATTGGAGTAAAGAGAAAGCTGTGAAGCAAATCATGAGAATGCAGTATAATCACTACATTTTGGGAGGACTGTAGTTTAGCCTCCGTTAATAAAATTGCAAAAGAGATTAAAACTGGTGATAAATAATGTATATTTTTGTATGACTTTTAAAGTTTTCTCAGTTATACCACATTGTATGTTGTATGTTGTATGTAATATTATATTGTATGTATTGTTTTTAAGGTATTCTCAGTTACACCAAATTAAATATAATTGATTAAAAGAATATGGAAGCTAGTATAATTTAAGATTTTACTTATTCTGCTCCTCAATGTCTTTTCCTACAAGCTGACCTATTATATAATAGTAACTGAACTGTGATTACATTTTGTAAGCCTTTGTTCTGGTCATTGTACATTTGTAAATCTAGAATGAATTTTATCAAAAACCTCCAGAAAATTAGCTTTTTCAAAGCTTTCTTAGAATGAGACAGATTATAGGTAAAAATAAATTGTAATAAATTGGCATTTTAATTATTTGGCAACTATTTTTATTTCAGCACTGTCTCAGATTGAGGCAGCTGAATTTTGAAATTGTTCTCCTAAACATTTGTTAATCACTTGATCTGTGCCATAAACTGGACTAGGTGTTTTCAAGTATATCTCAAATTTTTATGACGTATGCAAGTATAAAATACACTGGCAAAGTGATGTCACGTTTTCATACTATTACAGTTCCAGCTATCTATGTATTTCTTGCCGATGACTTTAATAGACTGATCAATCTGCTGCATTTTGAGTTTGAGCTGACATCAGGAAAGCCAAGTGATTTGACGTGCAGTGATAAGGTCAGTCACAGATTCAGATACACTACAAACCAAATTATGTACTTGTAACAAAAATTTAAATACTGATGATATAAGATTGTATTGGGAAAATATTCTGTCAGTCAACTCCAACTCATTAAATGCTTTTGCTGTAGCTATAAATTGTCTCTTCAGATTGATTATTTAGAATGAATTCAGAGCTTTTAGAATAGATACCATATAATTGAAATCTTTGGCTGAGCTATAGGTGGTTTTGATTCTAATATATTTGGGTTCACAGTCATAACTCTGGGAATTATTTCATGCCTCCAAAATTGTTGACCTCCTCTTCTTTAATAGCTCTGGAGTTATATTTTGATATGTGTTCAAGGAATATGAAGCAGTATTAAGGCAGTGAATATTATTGATATATCAACTTAAAAATTGCATTCTTCAGGCAATTTTTATAAGGTCATTTTTATAAGGTCAATATTTAACTTTTAGAATATGAACCTATTTTGGAGCATAAATTTAGTTTCTTGTTAATCTAATCTAAAAAAATAAACGTTTATTTATTTTTGAGAGAGAGACAGAGTGCTAGTGGGGGAGGGGCAGGGAGAGAGGAAGACACAGAATCCAAAGCAGGCTTCAGGCTCTGAGCTGTCAACACAGAGCCCAACATGAGGCTTGAACCCATGAACTGCAAGATCATGACCTGAGCTGAAGTCAGAGCTTGACTGACTGAACCACCCAGGTGCTCTGTAAAATACAATACATTTTTTTAAGAAACCCATAAGAAGTCCATGCAATGACCTGGGCAGAAGAAACATATTTGTGCCTATCCAGGATGGAAGCTTTTGTCTTCACCTTTTGTTTCCATTTCCACTCTATTGAGGTACACCAAAGCAAGGTTTGCATTGAATATGTCTATTAATATTTGTGTACATACTCTGAAGGCAGCTCACAAGTGGGAGGCCATGGATTTTGTAGTTTTTTCTATGTCACCAAACAACACTGACCCAAGAGTCAGTTACTATTTTTAATAGTAAAATACAGTACACTGATGATATCAAGTACAAATATATTTTGAAAATTTTTGATGTGTCCTAATGGGGAATAAGGAGTGTACTTTTTGTGATGAGCATTGGGTGTTATATAGAAATGTTAAACTACTGTGTTGTATACCTGAAACTAATATACTATATGTTAACTAACTGGAATTTAAATAAAAACTTAAAAAAATAACTTAATTTCTTAAACATAAAAACAGGAAAATTTTTGATATATCCCTGAAATTTATTAGATGTTTCACTTAAAAATTTTTTTTAATGTTTATTTATTTTTGAGAGGCAGAGACAGAGCATGAGCTGAGGAGGGACAGAGAGAGAGGAGACACAGAATCTGAAGCAGGCTCCAGGCTCCAAGCTGTCAGCACAGAGCCTGATGTGGGGCTCGAACTCACAAAACTGTGAGATCATGACCTGAACTGTAGTTGGATGCTTAACTGACTGAGCCACCCAGGTGCCCCAATGTTTCACTTTATTTAGTACTATTACTTGATAGCCCCAGACATCACTTTTATCGATGATGTGAACGTGAAGGTGCACTTCACTGGCACGTTATGAGAATGAAAAGGGCTTAGGTATTGTTGAGATGTTGGCCTTATAAAGTACCTTAGCTTTTTTTTTTTTTTTTTTTTTAATTTTTTTTTTTTAATGTTTATTTATTTTTGGGACAGAGAGAGACAGAGCATGAACGGGGGAGGGGCAGAGAGAGAGGGAGACACAGAATCGGAAACAGGCTCCAGGCTCTGAGCCATCAGCCCAGAGCCCGACACGGGGCTCGAACTCCCAGACCGCGAGATCGTGACCTGGCTGAAGTCGGACGCTTAACCGACTGCGCCACCCAGGCGCCCCCTTAGCTTTTTATTAAATGTTTTAAGTGTTTATTTTGAGAGAGAGAGAGAGAAAGAGAGCGTGTGCGTGTGCACAGTAGGGAAGGGGCAGAGAGAGAGTGAGGGAGAGAGAGAATTCCAAGCAGGCTCCATGCTCGGTGTGGAGCCCCACATTGGGCTCTATCTCACAGCAGTGAGATCATGACCTGAGCCAATATCAAGAGTCAGATGCTCAACGGACTGAGCCACCCAGGTGCCTCAAGCTTTTTGTTAATTTTTTAATGGAGATAGTACTTAGGAATGCATTACATAAATGCGAGTCTTCAAAATTTACCTTTTTTACTTTCCTTAAAATTTTCTCTAACTTTTCCTCAAGTTGACAGTCACAGAAAGTCACAGTAGTAGTATTTCCTGTACTCTTTGAGGTCACTCTCAGTGAAAGATTCAGGACCAAATCCGCTTTTCTAAATTAATGTGGTTTTTGTGTGGTTTGGGCAAGTAAACAAATATGTCTTCCTTGAGTTTGTCAATAACAAATTTGCACTATTCCTTACTGCAGACACAGAAAAGTAGATTGTTGAATTTTTAAGTTTAAAATACTTGACATTTATATTTAGAAGTAAATATAATTAGATTACAGTGTTCATTTAAATGATATTCAAAATAAGTGATTTCTTTTCAGAAATCAACATGTCAGCAACCATGATGAGGATCATAAAGCCATAGAAAAAGACAACCAATGAAGTCTTTAATCCTAAAATTAAGACCAGTTTTTTTGGATATTGTTTAGGAAAAAGAATCCTCTAAAAGCAATAAGATCACAAAATTGCTTCTATATTTAATATTCAAATGAACATCTCAGCATAAAGGCACATGTATTATTTTCCTTAGATATTCAGAGTAGATAATATTAATTTTTTCTGCAGAAAATATTAGTTACTTTATATGACTAGTCCAGGTATTCTGATTCATGGTTTTTTAAAAAAAATTTTTAACATCTATTTATTTTTGAGAGACAGAGCATGAGTAGGGAAGGGGCAGAGAAAGAGAGAGACACAGAATCCGAAGCAGGCTCCAGGCTCTGAACTGTCAGCACAGAGCCCGACACGGGGCTTGAACTCATGAACCATGGGATCGTGACCTGAGCCAAAGTCGGACACTCAACCGACTAAGTCACCCAGGCATCCCTGATTCATGTTTTAAGTTAGGTCACATGAGTGGCTGAATCATGGAGTAGATGTGAATATAGAATTGATTAGACCCCAAAACTTATTACATACAGAATATATTCACATGTATTACAGAAACATTTTTCAGCTAATTCTAAATAAGATATTTACTCTGATCTATATACTTGGCACTCTGTAAGAATAGAAATAATCCATAAATTTAAGGTAATCCCCAGAGTAATAAGGATCCTGGACAACTATAGGGTTGTCAGTCAAATGAAATAAGGTTGAACTAAAAATTTATGTTTTAGTTCACAATATCATCAGTTGCCAAAGGGATATTGATCTCTGTTTTAAATATCAGGATTACACAAAAAATATGTCATTTTAATAATTTGTTGAAAAACTAGTTTTATAGGTATAGACTTGAGTTAAAAATTAAGCTATTAAAATGTACCTGATTCTTTTTTTTTTTTTTAAATTTTTTAACGTTTATTTACTTCTGGAAAAGAGACAGAGTGAGAGCGGGGGAAGGGCAGAGAGAGAGGGAGACACAGAATCCAAAGCAGGCTCCAGGCTCTGAGTTGTCAGCACAGAGCCCGATGTGGGGCTTGAACCCACAAACTGTGACATCATAATCTGAGCTGAAGTCAGACGTCCAGCGCCCCAAAATGTACCGATTCTTAAAGAAGGAAACCACTGATTATTTTTCCATAACTAACTTAATAACAACAATGATATTCTTTGTTATGTACTCTAACACATACCTGTTTAAGAGTTAGTTAATTTCCTTTTTACTGAGCAAACATTAGGGTAGTCAACAATAGATTTGATTGAATCAGTGTGATGTACTGGGAAAGAAATACTTTTTTTTCCAACATCCTCAATTTCCCAATGTGTTTTCATTAACTGCAGAGGCAGAGGGCGATAATATGGAAATTTACTATGTATTTTAATTCATAGTATACTGAGCATTTGCATTCATCTTTCCAATGTGTACCACATTTCTCCCAAAACAGTTTATTACCAGTTCCATTTATACCCAAAGCCACATGCAGAGAAGAAAACAGGTAGTTGGCTCTTGTGCTCTGACACTGATTCATCTACATTTTTTTGGATTGAATTGTGTTTTATTTCAACTGGCTCAAAAAAAAAATTAGCAAACATTAAAGATCCTTCATTATTACTATTTTGACAAAGAGGATTTGAAGAACTTGTTGGCATGTGAGTCAGTGATTTAAAATAACAAAAATATCATTCAGGGTTGGAAATCCACTAAACAGCTCTTTTAACCTAATGTTGGTCACCACCAAGGTCATGAATCCAAAGTATCAACCTATTCCACTGTTGTTTTCCCTCTCTTCTCTAAGCATTGTTTTGAAAATGCAGCCCATTTATCTTAAGTTGTATTAACCACTTATAAAGTATTCAATGGAGACAATATTCATAGGCAGAAATCCAAAATGTCAAAGTGCCCTTAACAAAAATTAGCCAATAGGTTTGTATGTAGGACACAGCCAGAGAGTATCTGTGTCCAACATCAAAATATTCTATAATGATGCTTAAATGAAGTGGACCAACTTGAATCTGCCAGACTGTAACCTTGGGGGAGTTATTTAACCTTGATGAGCCAGATGTTATTACGGTATTTATTATTGTATTTTTACCTGAAGATTAGAGATGAAATAATATGCAGAGTATTGGCTCAGATGCCAAACATCAAATGCGGTTGATGTTATTTTCATTTCAATGCATCTTAATACCTCTGTGAGCAGTGGAAGGGAAAGGAAATTAAACTCATATTGGTCAGTAATGCAGTTTCCTCATAAGATGCATTGAAGGCTGAATCTCAGGCAGGTGAAGGAAATAAGTAAAATATTCAAGAATATCAGCTAGAGTCTTTACTGTGAGTCCAGGGTCTATTAGCATCACCCCAAGGTTACTTCAGACCTTTGAAAGGACTTGGCTTAATTACAAACTAATCAACAAATACTAATAGAATTCTAGCTAGTTTCTCAATATCATGCTGGATAGTGATAGGGGCTATAGTACAGGCACATAAACAATGCCATTGCCCTCAAAGCCCTTGAAATACAAAGAGACAAAGCTACTATACATAAAGAAATAGTACATAATACACACACACACACACACACACACACACACACCTGTAATCAGTTTCTGAAATGCATTATCTAGAAAATTGTACAATTTGTTTTTTATGATGTTCCATAAGAGTTTTGGTTCATTTAATCGTTTCATCTAAATATAGTCTCAGTACAGAAACAACCAGAATTATTTTTATTAAGCTTCCAGTTGCCTTGTTAGTTTATACAGAGCCTCCCCAGGTATAAATTAATTCAAATTATATTGAAAAATTTGTTGTGTTGTTTCTTCTAGTGACTCATTATTTAATTCAACTTGGATGTGTATTAGTTTTCAGCCTTAAAATTTGGCATAGAGGATGCTAGTTTATCTTGAAAAAAAAATAAAGCTTTACTTGATCTTTATCTTAATTCATAATATATTACAGGGTTTTTGAATCAAAATTTTCTGTAATTTAAGAATCTTAATTAGGGGAGAGAGTACAGTAAGCAGAAATCTGTACTTTATAAAAGTTAAACAGTCCTAATTATTCATCATAACTACCATTTTTTGATTAACATCTCTGGGCAGTGATTCCACTTTTTTATACATGATCTCATTTCTTCTGTTCAATTCTGCAAGGTGGGTGTTACAATTACTCCATAGGGCAGTTGAGGGCCAGAGAGACTAAACAACTTACTCAAGAACATATAGTTTATAAGTCATGAAACTATCCTGGTTTGTGTGATTCCAGTGCCCAAAGTATGTCACTTTATTCTTCTGTAATATAATGCATTTCATTAACTCTTTCTTCTTAAAAGTAGACTGAAACTCATAACATAGAGCAGATTGGTTTAGATGGCTTCTTTTGCAAGAGAATAGCTTGATATTTTAGCCATATATTTTAGAATAAAGTCTCAAAATATGTAAATAAAAATATATATATTAAAAATAAAAGAGTTAAGTAATATATGTACATTATTTAATGAAATAAAATTTTAAGAGACAAGTCCTATTTGGTGGCAGATATTTAGATATTTGTTTTATATTTTAAAGAATATATTTTTTCTCTCGATACATTACTCTGTAGAAAACAGAGCATTGAAATCTTGGCTTTAAAACTGCATGAAAATGGAATATCAAGTTTTATTTTGCAGTTGTTTAAAAATAATAATTTTGTCATAAATATGTGAAGCTTCCCTTCCTAAAAGCTTTCATTCCATTAGTGTCCTTTTTTAATCCTTCTATTTCCTTTTTCTTTTTTTTCCTCTCTGTCCCAGCAGTATCATGATAATCTTGAAAATAACAAGGATAACAAAATGGCATTGGAAAGAATTTTTATGGCAGTGGAGAAAGAGTAACAGTTTTTCATCTTGACTGTGGAAGGGAGGGATATCTATGGATTTTATTTATAGGAGCAGAAGGGCTTTAAAATAATTATTATATATATCATTTGGAACTGGTTGGGTCTGTCTTCTCTTAATGTTTTATTTCTTCACAAGTCATTGGTTAGGCCCGCACAGCGGGATATAAGCTTGAGCAAGTTGCTCACCTCTGAAACCACAGTTCTTCTATAAAGTGGGGTTCCTTCATCATAGGCTTTTTTGTTCTTTAATTAGAATTAAAAGAGATAATCCACGTAAAGTACTGGCACTCCTAAATACTAATATATATATTAGCTATTATTTTCTGAGAAACCCTTGCATTACTGGGTAAAAGCAGAAGAGTGAAATCATAGTCATTGACCACTCACCCTTAGATTCCTTATCCCTTTTAAAAATATAGAGTAACCCAATAATGTGATACCTAAATTCTATATGTAGTCAGCATTGCAAACTGTCAATATTTTTACGTGTGCATTAAAATACAATTATGGCAGGTACTTGATTTTTCAGGGCTTTGGTAGGTAGGGTCTAAATTGCATCAGCCTTTGTTAAACTGGAATCTTCTGGCCATTTCACTGCTCATTAAAATATCTATCAGAACATGAGCAGTGGAAATGGTAGCAGATAAAATAGAATCCAAACTATTTTTGCTCCTTTTTAAAAGAAGAACACTGCTGTTAATTTTTTAAAGAGATTTCAACTATGGGATAATGATAAGAGTTTTCTTTTTTGGGTGGGTGGGGTGATCTGGCAGTGATTGGATTTTTTACACATTTAAATTAGGTTATTTATACTCTACCAATTACTGAAAGTAGTTGTGAGATTCCTGCAATGTGCTGAACCTTAATTTACACTTTACCATCTGTCTATGTCTTAAGGATTTAATAGATTCTTGCCTATAGTATCCTCTTGTGATGAAATCCACCTTTGGAAAGGCATCCTCTTTTGTAAAGTTACCTAAGCTGCACTATTGGGTCTCCAAATCAAAGAAACAAGTCCTAGTAAAATTCAAGAGGCAGGTAATTACTATTTTTTGATACTGATTTTTTTTTTTTTTTAATTTTCATGGGTGTAGAGCTTGGACTATAAATCAGTTGATCTGGTGACAATAATATTATGAAAACAATGTAGCTGACAGTATTGTAACATTATTAGTCAAGTCACATGATTAGTAACCTATTAACCAGAGAGTTTGTTTTCTGTTTAAATTGATCATGTCTCTTCTTTTATAAGAGTAAAAGATGGGTCCCTGGGTGGCTCAGTTGGTTAAGTGTCCGACTTTGGCTTAGATCATGATCTCACTGTTCATGGTTTGAGCCCCATGTTGGGCTCTGTGCTGACAGCTCGGAGCCTGGAGCCTGCTTCAGATTCTGTGTCTCCCTCTGTCTCTGCCCCTACCTCACTCTTGTTCTGTCTCTCTCTCAAAAAATAAAATAAAATAAAATAAAATAAAATAAAATAAAATAAAATAAATAAAAGAATAAACATTATAAAAGATTTAAAGAAAACAAAACTTACCTCATTCCTTGTGTGTAGCACACAAATTGCTGCATTTGTGTTTTGTTTTTGTTACAATTTAAATTCCTAATTAACAAGAAGTTAGATGAAGTTTAGAAACTTCATCTAAAACTATAAAACTGAATAGTTAAGTTTTCAGTTCAACATGAGAAAGTGAATGGTACTGAGTTAAATCTACATGTAAAGTAGATGATATTTAACAAGCATAATTTAGGAAATGCAAGCTTTTATAATTTATAGTCCTGTTCATTTCACCCGTGTATGGGTGCTTATCACATAGATGTGTGTGTGTGTGTGTGTGTGTGTGTGTGTGTATCTTTATATGCTTGCATATATGTGGACACTGTGTACATATGGATATATACATATTGGTATATAGATTTAATTACACAACTAAATATATATGTATGTATGTTTCTTTACATATAAATATGTATATATGCATCTATTTGTATGGGGAAGTATCTTTAATACTATATCTAAACAGTCAAATGATTATGTAGTTATGTATTGTCAATGTTGTCATAAGGAAAAAACTTGGTCTATGGAATAAGATAAAGCTGAATTTCAATTTTGTCTGCCTCTCACTGCTTATATATATTTTTTTCATCTTTTTGAGCACCAGTTGCCTCACCTATAAGTTAACGTATGTCAAAAAGACTAGCTAGGAACAGTAAATAAGACAATATGTAATGTGTCAGGCACATACAAGGTTTTCAGTTAGTTGACCTTCCCCTAAGCGTGAAGAACTACAAAATTTCTTTGAGTCTTAAAAGGATATACGTTGTTAAAAATGAGATAAAGGATATGATATGCTTGGCTTCTAAAACCATGTGGTTAGCCCAAATTAGAAAGCATTTTTGTAACATTGTTATGTAATAATTCTCCATATAATCCAGATTTTAGAAGAATTAAGTAACTAAAACTCTTTCCCCTTTATTTTTCACTGGTTAAAACAGAAAGATTGACTAAAATATGAAGTTATGAATTTACATAGTTCAGTGGCTAAAAAAATGCTTCGAGTATGGAGCACACATTATAACTTTCCAGTGAGTCAATAAATATACTAGACAAAAGAAAAGTTTTATACATATTTGGAAATAAAATATTTAAAATGCCCACTTTATTGGCCCAACAGGGAAAAATTACCCAATTATACATATCCTCAGTTGTTTTTGTTGTAGATACTATAAACTGCTCTAATTGTCTCTTCTCATTTCTAAAATACCCATGCTGGTTGGTGCCAGGGTTGTGTTAAGAGATATGTACCCAAAAGCAGGACCCTTGAGCAAAGGTGGGTTTGGAGCAATAGCTTGGAGGCTCTGCTACTCTGCTCTTCCCCACAATCTGCACACAAAACTACACCCCCCACAAAGGAAAACCACCAAAACATTCCTTTGAGTTAAACAAAGTATGTTTACTTTAGCAATGTAAAAGTCCCCAGTCCCCCTCCTACTCAATTTTAAATTCTTTTTTTTTTAATTTTTTAATAATGTTTTTATTTTTGAGGGCGATAGAGAGACAGAGCATGAGTGGGGAAGGGGCAGAGAGAGAGGGAGACCCAGAATCCGAAGCAGGTTGTAGGCTCTGAGCTGTCAGCACAGAGCCCGATGCGGGGCTGGAACCCACGAACCATGAGATCATAACCTGAGCCAAAGTTGGATGCTTAACAGACTGAGCCACCTCTTAATATGTTGTAATTTTGTAGTCATCACCACTTTCAAGGTAAGTGAGCTTTAAATAATGACATTTAATTTGTAGCAATGCTTAAAATACAAGCAGATTTTAAAGCTTGAAGGACCTAAAGAAGAAAAAAAAATGATGTTGGTAATAAAAATATTCATATTTCATATGAATATAGAGGATATAGAGGGTTCTGGAGCCATATCACCTGAGTTCAAATTCCTGCCTGACAACTTATTTGCTGTGTGTCTTTGGACATGTTACTTAATCTCTCTGTGCCTGAGTTCCCTCTGTCAAATGAGTAGAATAAAACCATTGGTCTCCTCGTGGTTGTGAGAATTAAATAGGAAATCCATGTAAAACGCTTATAAAATAAGGATTAGTTCTTGCTGGAATTTCCATCATTGTCATCATTATTACTATTATATTAATAAATGTCATATCACATGGAAACAAACCTGTAAATGTGCCTGAAGGCTAGAATTCTTTCACATTTTTTATACTACAATATAGTCAGTCTCTTTACAAAAAATGATAGTCATTGTGCACTAGTCTTTAAATGGGAGAAAGGATAGAAATAAGAACACAAGGCTTCTCCTTTTTTCATTTTTTTTTTCTTTACTCAGACAGTGAAGCTTTACATAGTACTTTTCTCAATAAAACACCAGAAATAAATTGACTGCTGTTTATTATCTGGACACAAATGTCCTGATTGCTTCGGTTCATCTAGGCATGTAAATTATTCAACATTCCACACTAAATTAGACTTCAGGATCAGTAGGAAAATATTTTCTGAGTAGCTTAAATGTACATTATTGTAATGAAGGCAGCCGTTCAAGGAGGCAAATCATTCAGCGTTGGTAGGGAAAGTGAAGAGTTCCTCAAACCTTGTATTTGTATCTAGGGACAATTAACCGCTGTTTAGATGGACAATTAAGATGATAACCTGTCTAGGAAGCCTTTGTATTTTTTTATTTGTTCTCTTTCTGCTACTCACCAGATATTCTAGCTCTTTTCTGTATTTTTTCTTTGCTGAACAAATAGCAGGCTTGGCTGAATCCACATATAACTTTATGAATCATTTTGGCAAATATGGAAAGAGAAGCCTTTTCAGATGTCATACAAATGACACAAGTACAGAAATTAGACTGTCAAAAATGCAATCAATGTTCAGTGATATCATTGGATACCTAGGGTCCTCTTATCTTTTTACATTTTTGTGTATCCTCATGATGTTGACTTTTTTTTCCATCATACTTTTTGCCTCATACTTACAAAACAGCTGCTACACCATCAGGTATCATATCTGTATTCCAGGCAGGAAAAAGGAATGGTAAAGCCTTTTTCTTCCTGAGGTTTGTATTTCAATTTAGGACAAAATGCTCTCTTCTGGATATTTTCCCTTTTATTTGTTTTTATTTTTATTTTATTTTATTTTATTTTTATTGTATTATATTTTATGTTTTATTTTATTTTATTTTCCCTTTTATTTGTTTTATTTGTTATTTACCCCACTCCAAACCAATCACTGGCCAAAGAAAATGGCTCTTGAAAAGACAATGGAGTGTCTGCACACCTGTCTTTGACCAATGAAAAAATCAGTCTTTTCTCCAAAGCAGACTGGCAAAGGTCTCACAGTTGGCTGCAAACTTAGTTCGCTCTAGTGGCTTCCACCTTACCCCACTACAACCCTCCATTAATCAAAGAAGCGTTCTTTGAATCCTTTCTAGAACTGTGTTGTTATTCCTGAAAGTTAATTTTAATTACCTTTAAAGGACAATTAGAAACATATTGCTTATTGATAAATAAATCACCATACTATTGCCTGGAAAAAGAATACTTTTTAAAGACACATTTCTTAGATCTTTAGAGAAACTGACGTAGATTTAAATCTGTCAGAAAACTTCTTTTTCTTGTTCTTGTTTTCTTCTTTGCAGCTACTGTATATTCTACTCCCTGCTATTTTCATGGTAACAATCACAAGTTGGTTGCTCTTTTTAGCTGTAATGGCATGATGCTGAATAGGCCAGCTGATAGCTATTTTACAAGAAAATTTAGCAGTTGCTTTGCGGTAATGGGTATTGGTTTGTGGCACATCCGTTCCAGTTTCTGCCTTGTTAAACACTTTAAAAGCAGCTCCAGTTTTCTTAGCCTCTCTTGCTGACCCTCTGGGAACCATAGGTTTTATGCATCTTTACAACTGGTGATGAACAAAACTAACCTAATCCTAATTGCGTATTTGGCCCATTGACATTATGTGAGAGGGTTACCTGGATACTTTTTAAAATAACTTTTGATTTTATTCTGCTTCCTATGCTGGAAAATATGCTGATTCATTGTAACACAAATTTCCAATATTAGCTGTTAGGAGATCTTTCCCAATTTTTTTTAAAAGGGATTTGGGTGGTCTTAGAGAAAGGAAGCAAGCATTTGGTTCATTCTATTATTGTCGATTCTTGTGGACGCTATAATAGTGAATTAGTCAACTCTGTATTTTACATTAAAAATGTTTAAAATGCAACTGCTGTTGGAAAAATTACCTAACAGTGTGCCATATTTAAAAAACTACATCCCTAGCCTCCCTCTCCTCTGAGACTATCAAACCATACTCAAAATATTGAAACTGTTCACAACATCTATTTGATGGAAAAATGAATGGGCAGGGAGTCCATATGCTTATGGTTATAGCAATAACATATATCATGCTTTATAAAGTAATGTTTCCCCTAAGTTTCAACAGGAGACTGGCATGAGTGCTAAATTTAAAATGCATTATTAGGTCCAGTTAGAAAAGTTGATTAAAAGATTCAAAGAAATTGGAAGTTTTTTGGATTTTCTTTCACAAAAATGTTTGACTTTTCTGATTCTAATTCCTACATTTGATATTTTCTCTGAACCTGAAACAATACTTTGAAATGTTGATGATGAATATAAGACAGACTCCTGGATAGTGTTTCTTAACTTCTGAGCCAGAGTTAACCAGATACAGCTAGAACATTTAGGAAATGTTGCCAGAAGCAATGTTTAGATGATTAATAAGTAATCAAGATTAGTTATTGCAGTTAACTAAAGGCTGTAACCGTTGCAGTGTTCAGAAGACCCAAGAATAGAACTGGTTTTGTCATGGATAAAATATTTCTGGAAACACTTCCTACCACTCACAGTTCTCATAGTGTACTTTTTGTTTGATCAAATATAATTAAGTAATAAAACTTTACAGAGTTTGGTTATCTCAGGTCCCCCCAAATGAGTGCTAAATTACGTAGAAGTTGCATTAGATAGGATCTCCTAGTCACAGTGAGGAGGTCACCCTGAGCCTTCCTCTGTCCCTTCTGATAGCATACTCATTTTAGTTTGGTTCTCAGCAGAACACAATCAGAAGAAAGATATATGGTGCGGATGCTGTTTAATCTCAAACACCATCAAGGACATCCTATAAAGGATTCCAAATTACCCTACCGCTAACTGTTGCCTAGCAAGTAAAAGGGCTAGATAGAAAAAAAATACAATCCATCCTTCTTTTTGTTTTTTAAAAATTTTAAGAGATTATTTATTTATTTAGTGGGGGCAGAGAGAGAGAGAGAGAGAGAGAGAGAAGGAGAGAGAATCCCAAGCAGGCTTCATGCTGTCAGCACAGAGCCTGACATGGGGCTCGAACTGAACAATCCGCGAGAGCATGACCTGAGCTGAAATCAAGAGCCAGACATTTAAGTGACTGAGCCACCCAGGCACCCCCTTTTTATCCGTGGAAAATTGAGAGCTGCAAGAAAGGAGCGTACCTGGCATTATTAGATGGAAATAGTTTGTCTGTGGATTTCTGTTAAAAAACATCATCTGAGTAAGAAAAGGTGCTGTCCTAATAGTGCTCCTCTTCTCCGTGTTTATTTTTGATCAGCTAGTTTTCCCAGTTTCATCTGTCAATTTTTATTATATTTCTTTGAAAAGTGGCATACATACAATGTTGTCTTTTAGAAGCATTTTCTTACATTGCATTATTTTCTTACATTACATTATTCACTGTGGGAAGCCCATTGCATTCACCTGATAAGATAAATTTCATAATTATTCAAAAATGTTTTAGTTTGGAATGTGTTTATCATGTTCTTGCATGGAGCCCAGAGAGTTCTAGTGTGCCTGCTCTGTCTTAAAATACATTTTGATAATTTCGTTATATGCATAGTCTAATGCAGGTGAAACCAGAGTATGGCATGGCCTATTAAGAAAGACAGAGGACTAACTTTATGGGGAGGGTAGGATGTGCTATCACTTTGGGCACATCAAGTTATTTATTTCATATAATGATCTTACGAAGTACGGATTTATTAAGTCTAGGCTACTTAATTTCCCCCAGGCTTTACAGCTAGCGAATAACGGAACTCAATTTTAAACTTAAGACTCATCCCACAGCCATGCACTGCTCAGTATACCATGCTGCCAGTAAAGTTAAATGGCTCTAAATGAATAAGTACACTTTTGGATCTATGAGTTATTTCTGTTATGGAGTCATGGCACATGAAGTTTCTGCCTAGGCAAAAAGATGCATATGTGTTTCTTTAAAGCATATATTCCATTTTTTCCCCATTGTTAAATTATGGATAGGAACTTCTATAAATAAAAATATTTATAATAAAATGAGACTTCATTATAGGCAGTCTTAGCTCTTTTTACTATTTCCAATTTACTGTAAAGTTTCAAACCTTAACCTGTTAGGAACAAAAATGTCTTTTAGTCCATTTGGAACCCTCGCTTATAACAACTTCCTGCATCCATTCCCTCTATTTCTATTTTTAAGGCTAGAGGCAGACTTAGCACAGTGCCAGGAACATAATATATTTAAGTAATGTTGAATTTATGCTCTTAATAACATCAGAATTTAGAGTGAAGAAAGCAATCCAGTGGCCTCACCTTCCTTGCCATGTCTGTCACTGCGACCTTTTCCATACGATCTCTTCTTTTAAAAATCCCACATAAATGACCAAAGCCTGCTTTTAAGGGATTTTTAAGATTCACTAAAATTAAAATTAATTTAACTTGGAGGATTTTTAAAAATCTAACAAACACGGTTTGAGAGTGTGGAGACCTCACAAAACAGAGTGAAAACATGAAACAACAGCACACATTTATTTCTAAGAGGTAGTGTGGTGTAGGGAGAAGACTCCTGTACTAGAAATCATGCAGCACAGCTCCTGGTGTTGCTTTGTACAGAAACCAGAAGTCTAAGCTGATGAAGGGATGTGTGGGAAGAAAACAGTACCGGGCGCAGCACCTCTCCAAGATTTGCATCAAGGACATAGGAGGTAACATACCCGAAACAATATGATGGTGTTCAGGGGCAAATGACCACCCTGATTGTCATCATTGCTGCCATTAATACCACCACTTAATAATAGTGGTGCCACTAATTGGAACTACTCCTTTGAAGTCCAAGTCATTTCAAGTAATTTTTCCTGTTTTTATGCCTCTATTACTCTTGTTTTTGAACTGTCCTTACCATTTGAATTAACTTGTCCTCATCTGTAAATGAGGCATTTGGGGTTGTCACCACTGCTGAAAGAAGTGTAAGAATGTGTCCAAAGGAAGACTCTCAAACTTTTGAGAATCAATAGCATGCTGGTATTGGTAACCTGACTCTGAAAGGGGAAGGCGGGTGCAGCAAGAAGAAAACAATTCCAATTTGTAGAGTTAGTGGGTTTCTGTGTGTAAATCCTCCTCCTGTGGATGATTTCAAGGTGCCATCATGTCACTGGCCACAGAGTCAGGGAGAGAAGCACATGGCTGGCTCTTGCAGGCAGGTAGGAGCCAGCCCAGCACACACACATGGGCCTGGGCACAGATGGGTGTGTTCAAGGTGATGGCCTCCAGGTGCCTGTCTCACTGTGTAACCTACTGAGAACAAAGGCATGGACAGAAATGCACACCTCTAATTCAGTTCAAGACTTTTGGATCTTTGCCTCTCAATACAGTATCTATTTCTATTTTTTTAAATTTGTTTATTTATTTATTAGAGAGAGAGAGAGAGAGAGAGAGAGAGAGAGAGCACGTGTGAGCCAGAGCAGAGGGGTCTTAATCAGCCTCCACGCTCAGAATAGAGCAGGGCTTGGGACTTGATCCCACAACCCTGGGATCATGACCTGAGCCAAAGTCAAGAGTCAGATGCCCAACCAACTGAGCCACCCAGGCACCTCATAATATCTATTTCTGGTCTCTAATAGAGCATTTAAATTCAGTCTTTTGGGTATTTAGGTCTAAACTCTGTCTACTAGACCCTGACTTGCCTCAGTCTTATAGCCCATGAAAGCGAGGTTGTCTTCAGGATTCCTCTGCTCTTCTTCTGTCCCTTCCAAATTAAGCCCACCACCGTTCTAGCTATGTGTACCCATCCCCCACCTCTACCTCCCACTCTCCCTCTCCTTGAGGGTACACAATTCAGGCAAATAGAACCATGACATATTCTGGGGTTAAAATTTTCAATTTATTTTATTAACAGGCAAACTGAGCCCACAGGATATAAACAAGCAATAGCTGTTTGATTTTATATATACATATGGAACCCCAGAAATGTATTTAATGTTTGTTTGATAAATTTTATGTGGGAACATTGGGCAGTTTGCTTTGGGTGCTTCTGGTAAATCTCATGGAGGCACTGAACTGAACTGTGTGTGTCGATCTGTACACACACACACACACACACACACACGCATTTATTTACCTGCTTATTCTCAGCCTTTTTTCAGAAAGGATTTGAAGTGTTGGGAAGAACTTCAGGTTAGTTATTGAAGGGGCAAAAAACAATTATACAGCCTTGATTCACAGGACTTCTAACTGAAAAACTAGGAAATAGCACATGATGTGTACCAGAAGACAACAAAAGTGCCCATTGTAATCATGATTGTTCTTAATTTTATGGTAGTATGTCTGCTTTTTGTTTGAATCTCTGTTACTGCCTTGAATTCAACCATGGGTATTCATTTGATAGAAAACATCTGATAAAAATTGATTTCCCTTAAAAAAAAATGCATGTAGAACCAGCCTAGCTGGTTCTATCAGAAAAGCATGTGACTCTGAATCTCAGGGTTGTGAGTTTGAGTCCCACATTGGGTGTAGAGACTAGTAAATAAGTAAGTAAGTAAGTAAGTAAATAAATAAATAAAGTTTTAAAAAATATTCATATATTCTTAGCGAAGATGCTAGCAAACATCCATTCAATTCAGTTATTGATTTATTTTTAATACTCAGGTAGACTTTACTGTGGAAGAGAGTTTTAATGCAGTCTGAGAGCTAGGCAAGTTAGTTTAATGGAAAATGTAAGGAGGGTGGACAGACCTGAAGGGGATTTTTTATTGAGATTCGAACGTACAGTTGGGCTGGAGGTAAAGTAAGTTAGACATTGAGAGCATAGAGAAATACAGGAAAAGTTTTATTTTTTTAAATAACAAAGGTGCTTATCTATTAGTTTTCAGTACAAAAAGTCAAAACAGAAACTCAGCTTTATCTCCTCATTTACAACTTGTTTCTTTCTTTGATTCATCCATTCAGCATTTGTGAAGCCATTAGGGTGTTCCAGGCATAGTGCTCCCCAAAAACAGTTTCATCTCAGATTTGTACTATGATTCAACCACATGTGAGTTAAATAGATTTCTGTGGGCTAGCTGGGGAACCCAAGTAATATCTAATACTCTTCATAAACTGGTGAGTGCTGACATTCCACTCCCATCCTTCACTCAAGAATAAATTTAAAAGTCTTATTATTTTTTTATTTTTTTAAATGTTTGTTTATTCTTGGTGGGGAGTAGGGGCATTGAGAGGGAGAGAGAGAGAGGATCTGAAGCAGGCTCTGGGCTGACAGCAGAGAGCCTGATGCGGGAGCTCGAACTCATGCACCGTGAGATCATAACTTGAGCCGAAATTGGATGCTTAACTGACTGAGCCACCCAGACGCACCCCCCCACCCCACGCTTCTGCAGTTGTTAACACATGTCAGTTACACACAGCTAGGGTTTAACAGTTGTGTTCTATCTTATTAATGGTGTTAATTCTGGGAAAACTACATTTTCTACTTGAGAAGAAATTGGAAACATAGAATTGTTTTAAAGCATTCTTTCTTTTATGATTTGTAGTCCTACTGTTTATTGTTTTTGGAGGGCAAGTTACTTAGTTTTTTTGTGCTTCAGTTTCAATATCTGTGAAATGGAGATAACTACAGTGCTGCCTCCTAAATTTTGTAAGTAAGGTATCTTCTGCTTTTTGAAAGTTCGTGTTTTACTGCTTTGCTGTTATGCAAAGGCCAATATCAGTGCCTGTGTTTGCTAACCAAAAGAAATCTGAAGAGGATTTTTGCCTTTACAAAAAAAAAAAAAAAAAAAAAGTTGAAAAGAAAAAATAGCGTCCAGCATTTGCTTTGCAGCGAGCCATTATAGAGGCAGCATGTGCTCCAAATAGTGAGTGTGGCCTCTGCCAGGCTCTTCCCCAGGAACCACACTGCGCATCTCAGCATCAAGCCCCCATAGCTTTGTACTGTGTCTTGATTCATTTGTGCATCAGTTAGCAAAGATGTGTCCTAAGGTATCAGAAAAGCCAAGAGGTTATTTCAGAGGTCCAGGAATGCTCTAAAAATTTTTTCCGTATAAGTTAATGGTAATTGCTTCTTCACTTTATCACATTCTGGCTTACAAAAGATTTTGTAGGGATGTTCTACTTTTAGGTAGTGTGGAAAACCTCTATTACCTGAGGCTTGTTAAGTGCAGAGCACAGTATCTGGCACATAGTATGCACAACAGTTCTGCCCTCTACTGCTTAGAAAGAAACATAGGGACCAAGAAAAAAATAGTGCCAAACTTTAGCTTGATGCACCTCCTTCTCTCTCTCTCTCTCTCTCTCTCTCTCTCTCTCTCTCTCACAGACACACACACAAACACATACACCTCTCTCTCTCTGTCTCTCTCTCACACACACACGCACACGCACACACACACACAGCAACATAATCTGGTTCATTAAAAAGAACAACACAGTGGAAAAAAACAATCAAAATTGAAAGAAATATTTCAACTAGAGGTAACTCAGCATATAAGCATTGCAGCCTGTGTTGGCATATAAAATCCATAATTGCTCTAACCTGCCTTCTAAAAATTCTTAAAGTTAGGTGACTGGGTGGCTCAGTCGGCTAAGCATCCAACTCGGCTCAGGTCATGATCTCATGGTTCATGAGTTTGAGCCCTGCATTGGGCTGTCTGCTGTCAGCTCTGCTTCAGGTCCTCTGTCTCCCTCTTTCTCTGTCCCTTCCCCAATCGTGCTTTCTCCCTCTCTCTATCTCAAAAATAAAAAACATTAAAAAAAATAAAAATAAAAACTCTTAAAGGTAAATGTATTTGTAAATCTCATGTGAAAAATTGTGCCTCTGGGGTTGATTTTTAAAAAATTGTTAAGGAGTACAAAAGAAAAAAAAACACAAGAATTTAAGTGCAGTGCTGGTTATTCTAAAGGAAATATGATTAGTTGTTATATGTGTAGATTAGAATTATAGATTATTCAGCTCAAGAAAGATGCTGGTGGGCACTGTATGTGAAGTCCTCTAGATGAGAAAATGAATATTATTTGAATCTTCTAGTTTAACTGAAGACATTTTCTTTTGAACTATTAAAAATAATTTAACATCTTCATAACTTGATAAAGAATATCTACAAAAAACATACAGTTAACATTATAGTTAATAGTGATAAACTTGAACATTTCCCACTAAGATCAGATATAAGGCAAAAATGCCCCCTCTCACCACTTCTTTTCAGCATAGTACTGGAAGTCCTAGATAATACAGTAAGATAAGAAAAGGAAAAGAAAGGTGCACAGATTGAGAAGGAAGAAATAAAACTGTCTTTATTCACAGATCATCTGTGTAGAATATCCAAAAGAATTGACAAACAAACACACACACAAAAAAACAACCCCCTATACCAGTAAGTGATTGTAGCAGGGTTGCAAGATATAAGGTTAATATATAGAAGTCAATTGGTTTCCTATAGACCAGCAATGAACAAGTGGATTTTGAAATTAAAAACACAATACCATTTACATTAGCATACAAAAAAGAGAAAAACTTAGGTTTAATTCTAACAAAATATAATATCTATATGAGGAAAACTATACATTCTGATTGAAGATATCTAAGGAGAACTAAATAAATGGAGAGTTCTTGGATAGGAAGATTTAATATTGTCAAGATGTCAGGTCTTCCCAACTTGATCTATAGATTCAGTGCAATCCCAATCAAAATCCCAGCAAGTTATTTTGTGGCTATTAACAAAGGGATTCTAAAGTTTATATGGCGAGGCAAAAGACCCAAAATAGCCAATGCAACATTGAGGAAGAACAAAGTTGGAAGACTGAAACCATGCAATTTTAAGACTTACTATAAAGCTACAGTAATCAAGACAGTGTGGTATTGACAAAAGAATAGAAAAACAACTCAATGGAACAGAATAGAGAGCCTAGAAATAGACTCATGTAAATGTAGTCACTATCTTTGACAAACACGCAAAGGCAATACTATGGAGCAAAGATAGTCTTTTCAACAAATGGAGCCAGAATAACTGGATGTGCACATGCAAAAACAATCTAGACACAGATTTTACACACTTAACAAAAATTAACTCAAAAATGATCACAAACCTAAATGTAAAATGCAAAACCATAAAACTTCTAGAAGATAACATAGGAGAAAATCCTGATGACCTTGGATATAGTGATGCCTTTTTAGATGCAACACCAAAGGCATGATTCATGAAAGAAATAATGGATAAATTGGACTTCATTGAAATAAAAAAAAAACTTTTATTCTGTAAAGAACAATGTCGAGGAATGAGAAAACAAGTCACAGACTTGGAGGAAATGTTTGCAAAAGACACATTTGATAAAAAGACTGTTATCCAAAATACAAAAAGGACTCTTAAAACTCAATAATAAGAAAAAACACAATTAAAAATGGGCCAAAGACCTTAACAGACACTTCACCAAAAAAGATATACAGGTGTGGGGCAATTGGCTGGCTCAGTCAGCAGAGCATGTGACTCCTGATCTTGGGGTCATGGGTTTGAGCCCCATGTTGGGTATAGAGTTTACTTTAAAAAATTTAAAAGCTTAAAAAAAGAAAAAATCTTAAAAGATATACAGATGGTAAATAAACATTTGAAAAGATGTCCCATATCATATATCATCAAAGAAATGCAAATAAAAACAATGAGATCTCACTACATACCTATTAGAATGGCCAAAATCTGGAGCAATGACAATACCAAATACTGGTGAGCGTATAGAGCAACAGGAACACCCAATCATTGCTTATGGGAATGCAAAATGGTACAGATACTTTGGAAGGCAGTTTGGAGGTTTCTTACAAAATTAAACATAGTCTTACTAAACAATACAATAATCATACTCCTTGGTATTTACCCAAAGAAGTTGAAAACTAATGTCTACACAAACACCTGCCTATGGATGTTTTAAGAGGCTTTATTTATAATTACCTAAACTTGGGAGCAACCAAGATGTCCTTGAGGAGATGAAAGGATAAATGAACTGTGAACTGTGGTACACCCAAGTCAATGGAATATTATTCAGCGCTAAAAAGAAATGAGCTGTCAAGCCATGAAAAGACATGGAAGAAACTTCAACTTAAATACATATTACTACATAAATGAAACCAGTCTAGAAAGGCTATGTGTATACTGTATTATTCCAAATTCTGGAAAAGGCAAACTATGGAGGCAGTATAAAAATCAGTGGTGGCCGAGAGATGGGTGGAAGGAGGGATGAATAGATGGAGCCCAGAGAATTTTTAGGGCAGTGAAAACACTCTATGTGATAAAATAATGTTGGATACATGTCATTATACATTTGTCCAAACCCATAGACTAAAACATAAAGAGGTGAAGAATAATGTAAACTATGGACTTTGGGTAATTGTGATGAGTCAGAATAGTTGCATTAATTGTAACCACTCTAGTGGGGGATATGGATAATGAAGAAGGCTATGCTTGTGTAGGGGCAGGGGCTATATATAGGAATTCTCAATACTTTCCCCTCAATTTTGCTATAAACCTAAAGCTACTCTAAAAAAAATAAAATCTTAATTTAAAAAATTAATCTAGGGGTGCCTGGGTGGCTCAGTTGGTTAAGTGTCGACTTCGGCTCAGGTCATGATCTCACGGTCAGTGAGTTCGAGCCCCGCGTCGGGCTCTGTGCTGACCACTCAGAGCCTGGAGCCTGTTTCAGATTCTGTGTCTCCCTCTCTCTCTGACCCTCCCCCGTTCATGTTCTGTCTCTCTCTGTCTCAAGAATAAATAAACGTTAAAAAAAAAATTTAAAAAATTAAAAATAAAAAAATTAATCTAGTTAAATAAATAACCCCCAGTAGACTTTGAAAAATCTATGATCTCACATTTACTGTCAATTAAAAGTGCATTCAACAAAATAATCTTGAGGTTCACATGAATCCTTGAATCTTATGACTTCTTTCCAGTTGTGAGATCAAACAACAGACTTACGGAAGTTTCTTACTCACAAAATGTGACCACTTAGGCCTCATTAAGAGTATTAAAACTTTGGGGGCACCTGGGTGGCGCAGTCGGTTAAGCGTCCGACTTCAGCCAGGTCACGATCTCGCGGTCCGGGAGTTCGAGCCCTGCGTCGAGCTCTGGGCTGATGGCTCAGAGCCTGGAGCCTGTTTCCGATTCTGTGTCTCCCTCTCTCTCTGCCCCTCCCCCGTTCATGCTCTGTCTCTCTCTGTCCCAAAAATAAATAAACATTGAAAAAAAAATTAAAAAAAAAAGAGTGCTAAAACTTCAGTGTCACTCTGATGGCAAAATCACCTTTCTGGTAAGAAGAGAAGACCATTGTCCGGTTCTTCCAGATAATATAAAGGTAAATGGCAGGAAAATAATTGTTGTCTTTCTGCTATGTTTTAAGTCATGGAGTATAATCCAGTCAAGAGTGAATATTTTGTGAAGGCCTTTTCCAGTACAGCTACTATCCAGCTCCAGTCTCAAGCATTGCTAGAAGGCCCACCTAATTTTTTTCCATGTGAGTTTACAAACACCAAAATTTGTCTGTAAAAGGAGTTCTTTGTCCTGGGTATCTTGAGACCGCTTGGATCTAAAGGGGCCTGGGGGCTGAGAATAAGCCAGATGGTCTTCAGCTTAGATTAGATTTCCTTTTATCAGGAAGGTAAAGATAAGAGGTTGAGTGACTAGAGGTGAAAGTCCAGGAACAGCGCGTGAGGGTGGGAGAAGCTTAGAACAGGGTCTCAGGATCCTGAGGTTAGAATCCATCTCATCTTCCTCTGTGCTTTCATGGTTCCGTAGGAGATACTCTTGCAGAGCTTACCACATTGAACTCTAAACAACTTTTACATACCTTTCTTCACCACTTTATTGTGAGCTCTTTGGAACATAAACAACATCTTTACTCCCACCTTTTAGTTTTGAATAATTTTACAGCTACAGAAAAGTTGAAAGAATGGTAGGATGAATGTCTATGTGTTTGTAGTAGATTCACTAATTAACATGGTGCCATGTTATGACCATTCTCATAACCACAGTACCATTATCAAAGCCAAGAAATTTAAGTTATTCAATAATATTATGTAGTATACCACCCATATTCAAATTTCCTCAGTTGTCCCCAAAATGTCCTTTATTGCTTTTTTTTTTTTTTAAATCCAAGAGACAGTTAAGGTTGCCATGTCTCTTTAGTCTCCTTTAATGTAGTAGAGGCCCCTTACCTTTTTCTTTCTTCTTCTTTTTTTTTTTTTTTTCCTTTCATGACATTAATGTTTCTGGTAATTCCATACCAGGTGTCTTATAAACTATCACGTGATGAACTTTTTGTTTGCTTCCTTGTGATTGTGTTCAGAGTATATATTTCGGGAGAGAATAGGTGATATTGGGACTCCCTGGCAATTAACTATAAAAATGCCTTTCTCCCTCTGTAACAAAGAAGAAAACTGGGTGATACTTTGAGGCCATGGGAATATCCTGTTTCCTAGCAATGTTTCACCCAGTAGCTTAGTATGCATTCATGATTCCTGCTTTTGTCGCTTATATATTGGGGGTATTGCTGGTGACTTGAAAAAAAAAAATCATTCTTCTTACTTTTTGTAACTAGCATTCTTCTCTAAAAAAAGACTTTAACACCACTCCTCTCCTCTACGGTTCTTTCCCTCTTCTGACTCTCTCTTTCTCTTCCTCCCTCCCTCCCTTCATCTGTTCCCCCTGCCCTCTTTAGCAGATCTCTATAGACTCATGGGTTTTCTTTGATTTGATGTCTTACAATCTTAGTGCCATCATTATTAAATTTGATGCCTAAATTCACTCAAATTTGGCCATTGGGAGCCCCTCTGAGACAGCAGTGCTGTCTTTTTGATAAGCCCCATTAATCCTTCAGCCGGTCTCTGCTTTCTGACACAACAAGATGTCCAGGGACTCTTTGTACTTTCCCTGCTGCAGCCCTGGGTTCAGCCACTTTTTTGGAAGAAGTTCTGGGTCCTTTTAGTAAAACATGGTATTTAGAAAATAAGACAAGGATGTCATTGCTTTTAGGACAAAATGAAATAATTGATGTGAGAGTACTTCATAAACTCTAAAGCTCTATACGATCACGATTGTTCTTAGTGTCACTGACAGGCATTCAGCTTATTGGGAGTAATGCTAAATAGCAGCACCATGAGTCTCTCTGTGTTTAGAGAGTAACTAGGAGACACAGGACACATGCGAAGGGGGAGGAGAAAAATAAGCCAGCTTTGTCAGGTACAGTGTGAATCCTTGTCTTACAGCTCTAAGAGAGTGTATAAAACAGAAGAAAAGCTGTGGACTGTAGTCTACCTTTTTCCCCCGAGTTGCTTTCTTTAATATTTCAGATAGAAAGGCACAAAGCATTTTATTTTGTGGGCCAATTAAAATCTTTTTAAAAAATAAAACAGTCATTTGAAAGATGAAATATAAATGTGTGATTTCTGTTTTTTTTTTATTTAAATTTTTTTTAACATTTATTCATTTAAAAAAATTTTTTTTTCAACGTTTATTTATTTTTGGGACAGAGAGAGACAGAGCATGAACAGGGGAGGGGCAGAGAGAGAGGGAGACACAGAATCGGAAACAGGCTCCAGGCTCTGAGCCATCAGCCCAGAGCCTGACGCGGGGCTCGAACTCACGGACCGCGAGATCGTGACCTGGCTGAAGTCGGACGCTTAACCGACTGCGCCACCCAGGCGCCCCAACATTTATTCATTTTTAAGAGACACAGAGAGACAGAACATGGCGGGGGGCAGAGAGAGAAGGAGAAATGGAATCCAAAGCAGACTCCAGGCTCTGAGCTGTCACAAAGCCCAATGTGGGTCTCGAACCCACAGACCATGAGAATATGACCTGAGCCGAAATCGGACACTTAACCAACTGAGCCACCCAGGCGCCCCTGTGATTTCTGTTTTTACATTTCTTATTTTATTTATTTAGTTGGTTTTAAAAGAATAGTGTAATTTAAAGATTTCTGGATTTTTTATATTTCCAATATATAGCTTCTTTTATTTTCCCCACTGGATGGTATACTTCTTGTCACATTTAAGGAAGTAATGTTGTGGCATCTTTGAGTTTCTTTGTGGGCAAATTGATTGTTGAAAGTGTTGCTTCCTGTGACTTTATTGCAAATAAAAAGCATACCTAGTTGTCTATATGATTTCACTGTTAAGATTCACACTATAAATATCATTTGGTTTAGTTTCCAGGCTTTCCTACTTGTACTACATCTCTTTATACTCTCAAATTAAAACTTTTTTATGACATTCCCTTGTGAGACCATAGATGATGATAAATTGGACAGAGGACAGAGATCGTAAACAGGTGATGCTTAGCATCTCATTAATTCCTGGAAGGAAAGCAAAATAGGCCAGATGTCCAGGAAACAGCAATTCTTTTCTTTTTAACTGCCAGGACTATTTCTTTTGATGGTGGTGGTAAAGGGAGGAATGAAGATGGAGTAAGGAAGACACCCCACAAAGACCCAGTGGTTTTACAAGTCCTTTTTTCATAGGAAACCAGGCTAAAAATGGAGAGGAACTAAAGACATGTGATTGTATGCTCTACATTGGAATGCCCTTTATTTTTCTATTTGTGGTTTTGTATAAAACTCAGATGAAGGGATGTCAAATGCCTGTGTGTTTTGGGGGGGAGGTTGAGCTAAGAAAAGAAGGTGATTGGGTTTGTTTCAGTTGTTTCAAGAACTCATCATTTTCCAATACTGAAGAAAATGGGGTAGTGCTACACAGAATTCAGAACATCTGCAGAAAAATGTAGGCTCTTGGAGAAACTCATACCAGATTGTCTAGTTGATAAAGTTCCTCAGTTTACTGGCAGTTTGTCTTTGGGTAAGTTATTTAACCTCTCTGTCTCAACTTGCTTACCTAGAAAATGGAATTAATAAAAGGACCTTCCTTATAAGGTCCTATTTTATGTTCAAAGTGTTTAATATAATATAGGCAAATACTCAGCACCCAACAAACATTAGTGCTTGCTGTTGTTATTTATATATGTCGAAATAGAAACAGATATTAAGAAAATAATATTACTTCTTATCAGTATTTGAAAATTTTAAAACAATCCAGTCAACAAATGGATCAAACACTCAATCCTAAAAATCAACTTTCTGACTTTATTTTGTTATGGATTTATTTAACTTCCTTTCCTAGACATGAAGTATTTTTACACTTTTAATGCCTCTCAGTAACTAGGTCCACAACTCCATACAAGACACATTGATGAAGTACCCGCTATGGCCAGCACTCTACCAGATGCTAGGGATACAAAAATATAATGTGATACTTATCCTCAAGTGGTTAACTCTGGTGGGACTGACCATTACATAAATTAAGAATGTTATTTGGTTTGATAATTACTATTACAAGGTACAATAGTGTATGGTTGGGAAAATTAAGGAATTTTTATACTTCAGAGTCAAGGTGGATGAGCAGATATTCCCCCAAATTAACAAAGCTGCAAAGAACTTTCCAAAATGAAAATATAAAATAATCTTGCTTGCTGACCAGAGTGTTTTTAACAAAGTATGCTTTAACCTTAGAGCAGTCAATAAATGTGATTCTGAAGATTTTATTTTGGAATTTATCATAACGTCCAAGGCTCTAAGTACTAATAATTTATTTCCCCTGGGCATCTTATACTTTAAAAGAATAAGGTATCACTTTCCACTTTCAGCTGGAGCACACGAGTCACAAAGGCACTTATGCACTGGTGTGTTTCCAGCTTAAAAAGGTGATGCAAACAGCATCTATGTGAAACTTCAAAAAAACTGAAACTATTGCCCAGAAGACCAACAGTGATTCCACACTGACTCAAGTACCAAAACACGGAGCTTTTTATTTCTTGACTTTTTAACTAACCTTAAAATATAAGGCAGCTTTTAAAATTGAAGACTGGTTTCATTTTAAAATTTGAATCTTTAATGTTGTTATTCATACATCTCAGAAAATTAAAAGACTAAGAAATAACTTACCAAAAAATATAAATGTTTTTGGATTTCCATTGCTCCCTGGGTACCAGATTATCCATATTGTGTGTATTACTGATGTGGACTCATTGTCAAAATTTGCAGCTGGAAGATAGGGATGCCAAACAATAGTCTTTGTAAGATCTTTAACCATCTCCCTGCTAGGAAAAGTTTAGATTACATCCAAAATGGAGGAGAATACTGAGGAGTAGAATTTAGGGCGTTTTGCTGTTTTTTTTTTGTTTGTTGTTGTTGTTGTTTTATTTTAGAATACAGTTTTAAAAGCATAACTGCAGTCAGATATGCACTGAGTTCATATCCAATAGTTTAATCTACTATTAATACATTTAATCTACTATGAATTTTGGCTTTCTAATTTATAACACGGGCATAACAGTAACTACCTCAGAGTTGCTGTGAAGATTAAATAAGTTAATGTAAATACATGCTCAAAAAAAGTGTTTCGTCTTTAGCAAGTCCCTGATAGAAATTCCTCATTATTATCTGTAGAGATTCATGGGAGCAAGTCCTTATAGAGGCCATCTGAACCCAGTTTAGGAGTAAGGACATCTGCTCCCCCTTCCTCCCTTTCCCTTTCTCAACCTCTGAAATCAGTCCAAGGCTCTGCAGACCATGTTTATGTTAACATACTTATGGGCATACCCTCTTCTGGATGCTGGCTGTGCTGTTCCAAAATTCTTTTTTTTAATGCTTATTTATTTATTTATTTATTTATTTTGAAAGAGAGAAAGAGAGAGAGAGAGAGAATCCCAAGCAGACTCCGCACTATCAGCACAGAGCTCAACACAGGGCTCCATCCCTTGTGAGATCATAACCTGAGCCAAAATCAAGAGTTGGACACTCAACCAACTGAGCCCCTCAGGTGCCCCATGTCCCCAAATTCTTGATAGAGGTTTTGGTTTCTAATCAAGATAAAGCCCTTTGAGAGCTAAAGTAATGTTGCGCGTATCTGACATAAACAGGTGTCTCACCTTATGGTTGCTTGGCAGTTGAAAGAATAAGCTTTTATCTGGGGCTCCAAGTTCACAAGCATCAAATTCAAAACTCACATTAGTTGATAGAAATAAGATAAAAATGGTGAGGTCAACATTATAATTTTACGAGCAATATTTGTAGGTTTTATTTAAAGTATATATCCTAAGTACAATCTTGGAATCCTCTTTCTGTCTTCATTTCTGTTCATTCTTAACAGTCATAGTGTAACAAAAGAGTTAATCTTAAAATGTTTGAGTAGAGCAGTACTTTTTTCTGGATATTACCTGTTATAACTGATTATAGCTAATGAGGAAAGAATACTAAGAAAGGAAAAATGAACAGAAAAATAAAAGGAAATAAAGTAAGTCATGTTCTTTAAAAAATATGTTTTGTAATTTTAGCATAATCTTTAATTATAAAAGACATTGTGGTAATTCACTACACTTGTTATTGGCACAAATTCATATTGACACATAGTTTGGCACATATACCCCCTTTTTTGGAACCCCTGTTGCTTTCATTAGCACAAGAGATAAATACCTTTGCAATTAGTGAGTAATTTATCTCCCCCCTCTTTCTTTCTTTCTTTCTTTCTTTCTTTCTTTCTTTCTTTCTTTCTTTCTTTCTTTCTTTCTTTCTTTCTTTTCTTTCTTTTTTCTTTCTTTCTTCTCTCTTCTCTCTTTTTTCTTTTCTTTTTTTTTTCTTTTCTTTTCTTTTCTCTCTCTCTCTCTCTCTCTCTCTCTCTCTCTCTCTCTCTCTTTTGTGGCATTATTTTTTCAAGATGTATTCCATGAACCAGTAGCATCAGAATCATCTGAGGTGTTACACAGTGGGTTCTTGGGCCATCTCTAGACTTCTAAATCAACACACAATGGTGAAACCTAGCATTTTAGCACAACTCTGTGGAATCCAGAACAAATGTTGGGAACTGCAGCCATGTTCTCCACTTTCACAGTCTCTGCCCCATAGATGGTATTGGGAGGAGTGAGGGCAAGATCTCACTTCATAACCTTGCAGAATCTCAGGTTTCATAACCTTTTGTTGTTGGTGGTGATGATGGTGGTGGTATTCTGAACCACAGGTCCAAAGAATTGAGTTCTTCATGATCTTCATTTTTAGGGGCACATCATCATCAGAAAAGAAAGTTCCTTTCTTGATTCACATTATTTAAAATTTTTCTTTTAATCTCTGACCTCCACTTCCATTTGCCTCCCTCATATACTTGGTTGATGCATATCTGTCTTGGCAGAGATGATGTTCTATTTATGCCTTTTCCATTCAATATTGTTGTATGTTTACTTACTTCAAAGCTTCTAAAAGCTGTGCAGGACTCCAGGACTTCTTCTATCTCCTTTGACTTGTCCATGTGTCTCACTGTGAGAACCCCAGTTTTCTTCAACTCTTGTGGCATCATGAACAATGAATTCAACCACCTCACACACGTTCACCACTTGTAATCAGGCTTCAAGAATAGTCTCACAATTTCCCTATATCTGTTATTAAATCCAGACTTTATTTTTATTTTTTTTTAATCTTTTTTTTAACGTTTATTTATTTTTGGGACAGAGAGAGACAGAGCATGAACTGGGGAGGGGCAGAGAGAGAGGGAGACACAGAATCGGAAGCAGGCTCCAGGCTCTGAGCCATCAGCCCAGAGCCCGACGCGGGGCTCAAACTCCCGGACCGTGAGATCGTGACCTGAGCCGAAGTCGGACGCTCAACCGACTGAGCCACCCAGGCGTCCCAAATCCAGACTTTAAAAATTATTTTTCATTGATAGCATCCTAACAAGCTGTCTGGATAACATGTATTGGAAGGAATTGCAAACTTAATGGAAAATGCCTTTAAATTGCATTGTGGAATGAGTTATATCTGAATTACCTTTAATCATGTAATTCCAGCCTCTGATTTATAAGGTCTTTTTGAAAATCTGTCATAGGTAAGATATCCTAACAACAAAGCTGTTTTCTTTTTCTTACATTTGTCATACAATCTTGTGATCTTTCTCTCTGGAGACTAGCTCTTTATAAACTCTAAGTTACCTAGAATGTGTAACAGAAAGTCACAAATCAATTCTCACTAGTACAAAACACATGTCCTATGCTAGAGGTCATCATTTCTCAATGAAATATGCAATGTTAACATAAAGGTTACGGTATCAGGGACTCTTGATCATAGTGCTATCTTTGAATCTCTTGTCTGGCTGCACGGATGTTGGAAAGAAAGTTTTTCTGAGCAAAGATATTTTATGTAAGTAATCAAGCATTTAACCTAAAGAAGAATGCAGCCAGCCAGTCAATAGTGATGAAATACTCTTTGTTTTTCACTCTCCCTCACTCAGAAACTGCTGACTGTTCACCTCTAGGCCATAGGCATTTTGAGGGTGACATTCTCTCTTTCCAAGATAATCCTCATGATAGGATACACTTAATTTATGCTATTGATGGGACAGCTTCTGAACTGAACTGATTTGCATATCATCAATATACGTAAGTCCTGAGTAGAGGGCCAGCCATCCAAATTAAAATATTCCCTGTCAAGGACATGCTGTGTCTGGCAAATTCTACAGTAATGCTGATTGCAGGTGGTTGGTGAATATTGATGCTGTTCAAGATTTATAAGGCTTCATTGGAGAGCCAATGAAACTTAAGATTTCTTTAGAACAATGTCCCTGTTTAAAACAACTCTTGTTCGGACCCAGCTGGGCATTCAGTAATGCCAGCCACTGAATAAGATCTTTCAAGTGCCTCAGCCCGCCTCACCTGTCAGACTGGCTCACTGGTTTATAAATGAAACCCTGTTTGCTTCCAAAGTTCTTGATCTTCCAACTTTTCTCTACCCTTCTCCCATATTCTTACTTTTCCTTCTGATTTGAGTGTCTTAACCCTTCTAGCACATGTCATCAGTTTTTATTTACTTTTTTTCTTCTTCAGATGCTGCACAAATAGCACTGGGTCAAGGTCAGCATGTCTATGCTATTTTATTACTTTCACTCCTCTTCACTCCCCTTTCCAAAGTTTTTCCCTGTTGTAAAATAAATTTCTCTTTTGTTGCACTTGGCTTTTAATGGAATGCCTTGCCAATTTCTCAAAGGTTTCCCTTTTTGCAGTCCTTATGCATTTAACAAAGGCTTTACTTCCCCATCTCCAATCAGCAAATCAGTCAATCATACATTCTACTGGGGATTTCCAAATTAACATTTGAAATTATAACAGAGTTATAATCAACCATTGCCATCTAGAAAAACCTGTCATTGAGGTACCACCTGTTCTTTTCTAATGTGGCATCTATGTGCTCACAGGTGTTTCAGCAGAAGGTATCTGGAAGCTGGGCATTCTTTTTTTTTTTTTAATTTTTAAATGTTTATTCATTTTTGAGAGACACAAAGAGACAGAGGGTAAGCAGGGGAGGGGCAGAAAGAGAGGAAGACATAGAATCTGAAGCAGGCTCCAGGCTCTGAGCTTCATCACAGAGCCCAATGTGTGGCTCGAACCCACAAACAGTGAGATCATGACCTGAGCCAAGGTTGGACGCGTAACTGACTGAGCCACCCAGGTGCCCCTGTAAGCTGGGCATTCTATTCCCTTGTCTTTATTTCTTTAGTTCTAGTGAGTTCAAAATAAATACATACCATGCTATAGTATTATGTATAGTGAAAACAATAACTATATATTTTTCTCCCCGTTTCCAGTTACATTTTTTTCTGAGTCAGCACCCAAGACACACATTATTTATTCTGCACCAATGTAAGAAGAATCTATAGATATTGTAGAAAGAAAATGCTATAAAACACATCAAACCTGCCCTTAACTGAAGTGAAACCAAAGGCTTCGGTAGAGAAAAGTTGTCCAAATGATTCCTTACCTATTTTCCTGTTTTCTTGACCATGTTCCCCATGACTTTGGGGTAGAAGGAGAAGAAAGAATTGAAAAGGGATAGACAAAGCATAGAGAATGGGAGAGGAAACACACACACACACACACACACACACACGCACGCACACACACACACAACAAGAGTGTAACAGTTTAAGAAAAAAGTTAGTGTTCTCAGGGATGTGGTAATTTCTCTCACAGACAGATTCATTAGCCCGGGTACTTAACAATGGCTACTTCTGCAAAGATCATGTTCTTTCAATCCATTTGAAAAATAAGTTATAATAGATGGATGATATCTGGAAAAAAACTGAGGTTTTCCCCAAAATATTAAATAAAACATTCTTATTTCTTTAATTATATGTTTGCTATTAGAAGCAAAAGGGAGGAAAGCCACAGAATTGTGGAAAATGATAGTATAAATATAATGTAATTTCAGACATTGTCATATAGAATTCTTCCCACATGAACCCTTTCTAGCCAACTTGATGGTACTGTTGAGAAAGAATGTCCATATATAGACATGGATCATATCTAATATTTCCTTTTAATTTAAAAACCAATATGTCTTTTATCTAGAGTCTTTTGTAGCTTAGAAATCTGATAGGATGAAACATAAAAGTATTCCTGCTCTCCATTCCAGTTCCCCTCTCTTTTCACAAGGGGTTTGATATCCGTAATCTATGTTCTCTAGCTCCAATCAACAGGAGGATTTAGGACTTTCGTGCACATTTAGGTATATCAGTGGATTTATTCAAAGTGTATGTTTTTCTGGCAAACTGTTTTATTTAAACAATGTACAAATAAACACTCATATCACCAGTAAATTCTCTTCTCATCTCTGATGTACCGTTGGTAGAAGGACTGGAAGAAGAGGAAAGATAAGGACTAAAAAACTTTATATATATTTCCTGGTGCCTGTTACCCCAGGGTATACTCTCCCCTAAACAGCAAAGAAAATAAGTATGGATTTAATAAATTTTTGGAATGTGGATTTTAGCTATTCACAGAATACATATTTTTTTAATATATGCATTTTCGAGAAGCATTCCACATATGATGTTGCATTTATGAAGCCATCACAGTAGATGTTTTATGAATTGACCTGGAAATATTTAATGCTGGAAGAAAATACTATAAGAGCTTGTAAAATTTAAACCTTTTCAGAATAATCTGCTACTAATGTTAAGGTTAAAGACTGCCTAATTCATATGGATTGGCCTCTCAAATACTGCTAACTCTCCAGTTCTATGAAGTTGCCAAGTATTGAAGAAATGAGAAAGGTTTAGAATATTGAGATAATAATCTTGAAATCTAGAAAAGCAATGAACAAAATAACTTCTTTTAGCATTTTTCAAAAAGAAATCGGAATTTTAGAACTAATGTCATGCAATGTAGCATTTGATTTTGTAGCATTTGACTTTGTGCCATTATTTATTCTTCCATTAAATCCTAATGGTCCCATTTGTGGAGACGTTCAATCAAATAAAGGTTCATTTCCGGCTTCCAGGAAGATCAGCCAAGAAATTCATAACTCCTGAAGATGATTCTGCTTGGCAGACTGTTAAATGAAACTTTTCATTGAGAATTTCTCAACACCAAATCTTATAATTTTCTTTCATGACTTCCCGTTTTCTCCTAATAATATAGATTCCCTATAGGCTGATTGTATACAGTGAAAGAAAGCAGTTTGCATCAACTTTTAGGTGATTGGAAAGCTAAACATGCAAGTTATAACTAAGGATTCACAAGCATGTACAAAAGTTGCAAGAAGTTTTGTCAAAATAAATAATAAACACATAGATAACTATTTGTAAAAATTTAAATTGTGAGATGCACTTAAAATGGCTACAAATGTGTCATAGATGAAAAGCCTAAAATGTGTATATTTAAATAACCAAGACACAAAAATAAATAAAATCATTGCACCATGTATTTTGTCAAATGATTTCTGAAACTAGTGATTTCCACCAATTTTGCCAACTGTTTCAACTCAGACTTCAGATTTTTATGAGGTCATTCATCCTTTTTATATGAGTCTTAGTGTTATAATTTCAGTCATCCATTCATGCATACATGAGTTCAAGGAGTATTTATTATGTGCTGATTATGTACCAGGCCTAAGAACCTGTGGATATTAGTGAACAAAAGAGGCAGAGTTTTGCTTTTCTGGGGCTCACAAATGAATGAGGAGAGACAGACCACAAAGAATAAGCATAAAAAATATGTAAGTTATATAGTATATTAGGAAATGATAAGTATTCTGCCAAATGCAATAATGGAGACTGGGAATGGGAATTGCAGATTGCAATGGTCACATTAAGCCTCACTGAGAAGATAATATTTGAGGAAGGGCTTGATGGAGGCAATGGGGTTATTTGGAAGAAAAGTATCCCGCACCTTAACTGTAGATAAATTTAAGTTAATTTAAACAAGGCATGCATTGGCATATGATATTGGTGTAATGTTTTCTGATGTAACCTTTATGGTTAACCATGGTATTCAATTATTTCTAACTTGACATAATAAAATGGAAATAGTAATTGACTATGTAAAACAACTATTTTACCATTATAATCTATAGTTAAAAAAATTTTTTTTAATCTTTATTTACTTTTGAGAGAGAGGGAGGCAGAGTGCAGGTGGGGGAAGAACGGGGAGAGAGGGAGACACAGAATCCAAAGCAGGCTCTAGGCTCTGAGCTATTAGCATAGAGCCTGATGCGGGGCTCAAACTCACAATCCATGAGACCATGACCTGAGCCGAAGTCAGACACTTAACCGACTGAGCCACCCAAGCACCCCTGTAATCTATATTTTTAAGACATATGTTAATTTCAACAAGAGGTTAAAAATATGCACAATAAACCCAAATTATCAATGAAGTTCTTAAAAACCACGTGAGCATATATCTCACGCATGTCACTCTGTCAAGATTAGACCAGATAGATAGTAGATAAAATTACGGTGTCTTCCTTAACTACAGGAATGCTTGTGTTTCCTCATTTATATATGAACTGATGGAAACTAAAATAATTCTGAAAGTAAAATTTTTTATTTCTAAGACTATCTCTTTTATGCACACTTAGAGTAGCATAGTCTGTCTTAAAGTACCTGACCTAGAAAAATGAAAAATTATTATTTCTATGTTCAGTTTAGCTCCTTTCTTCTGATGACACCTTAGAATTGTTAAGGTGGATTACAAACTAATTAACTCAGAAGTCCAGGGATTGAATTTCTGCTTCACCACTTACCAGCTGTGTGCTTGGCATATAACTAAACCTAATTGGACTCTTACCTCAATTGTAAAGTGGAGGTTCATAACTCTCAGAGTTGTGAAATAAAACAATGTTCTATTTATTTATTTTTTAATGTTTTATTTATTTTAGAGAGAGAGAGAGCGAATGGAGAGGGCAGAAAGAGAGGGAGACAGAATCGAAGTAGGCTCCAGGCTCTGAGCTGTCAGCACAGAGCCCGACAAGGGGCTTGAACTCATGAACTGTGAGATCATGACCTGAGCTGAAGTCAGACGCTTAACCAACTGAGCCACCCAGGTGCCCCTAAATAAAACAATGTGTTCAAAGAGGTTGGCACATTATAGCTACTTAATCATTTATATTACAATTGTGTCTTATGCTTTTTAATTGGTCAACATTAGAATGAATAAATGAATATAAACAACATAAGACTAGCCCAAGGCCATATATAATATCAGTCATTATAGCATCATGGTGATTTTGTTTTATTTTATTTTATTTGGTATCAGGGTGATTCTGAGAAAGCAAAGTGTGTACTGGAGCTGTTCTGGAAGCCTTTTATAAAAGAGGGCAGAACATTAAATGGACAAAACAGGAAGTCTAAGATTTTGGTTGGTGGCAAAGAAGTAGCTGATTTTGAAGAAAACTAGTGACTATGCTGGGTGTCAATGGGCAAGCGATTTGCGTGAAAGGGACAGTATAAAAGGCACCTCACCTGTCCATGCTTTGGTCATCACAGTGTAGTTGAGTAGGTATTGCTATAGACAAGTATTTTCACATGTTACTAAATTTCTAAGATACACATTTTACTATACAGTTTTTTAGTTCACTGTTTCCTATTTATTTATTAAAAGCCCATGTGAAATGTTCTTGCAGTTTGTTTATTTAACAAATACATAATACTCATAGGGCCTTCATTTATGAGGCCATGGTTCCACACCTGAGTATGTATGTTCATACCAGAACCCTTTGCAGAATGTTCACTGTGGATCCTAAAATGTGCTATAAACAGAATTTCTAAACCATTGGCATCATAGTATTTTATTGCTATTGTTATTATTATTATTGAGGTATAATATACCTTAATAAAGCACATGCATCACGATTGTACACCCCCCTCAACATGTCACAGCCACCCATGTCAAGACTCATTGTACTTCTTCTTAGTCAGTACTACCCTTTATCTTAATCCCCATAGAGGTAAACGCTATTCTGACTTCTATTTCTGAACATTAGTTTTGTCTGTTCTTGAATTGCATATAAATGGAGTAAAACAGTATGTCCTCTTTCGTGTCTGTATATTTTACTTATCATTATGCCTATGAGATTCATCAGTGTACTTGCATGTAACAGTAATCCTTTTTTACTCTTTATTTTTTTCACTGTGCTAATCCATTGTATGAATATACTGTAACAGCTTCTACTATTGTTGAGCATTTGAGTGGTGTCTAATTTCATGATGTTATGAATAAAGCTACTAAGAACATTTCCAAAAACGTATTTAGATAGGCATATGTATTCAGTTCTCTTGAGTATATACCTAGAAATGGAATTACTGGCTGATGAGGTAGACTTACATTTTACTTTACTAAGTCTTGCCAAAGAAGTTTCAAAAGGGTCTATACTAGCTTGTTCTCCCACCAGCAGTGGGTTAGAGTTTCAGTTGTTCTGCCATTATAGTTTTCAGTACCTGGAGAATTTTATTCCCAACATAGTTCTTCAAGTGTAATGAGATTATAACTTGATGAATTGAACTAGCAATTATTTTTCAGAATTGAAGTTCACATAACACTGTTTTGCAAAAAGAAGTTTCATTCCGTTTACTTTGATGAAAGTATATGAGCAGAATAGAACTTGGGGTAACTGTCATTTCCTAAGCCTCGGTGGTGATGGCATACACAACTTAAATATGGCCTTTAAACTAGCTATTTCACTAAATAGCAGTCAGACTGTATTTTGGGTGCTGACAATTGGAAAAACTTCTCTTTCCTTTCTCTATTTACATCATCTTTTTTTTGGCTTCACCTTAATGAGTGAAATAAGAGTACTAATGGAATAAAGAAAAACAAGAGCATATCATTTTTGAAACTGCCTGTGAAAAATTGCCAGTGAAATATGAATATTTCTGAGGTTAAAAATGGTGCATAACCCAAAAATAATTTGAAATGTATTTTGTGCTTATATTTGGATAAGAATATAACTGAATTTTAGGAAAAAAAAATCACCACACTAAGATTTAAAATGAAATTGTGAAGCCAAACTCTGATCCTGATGACTCAGAGGATTAAAACATGATACAAGAGCAAACGGAAAGTAGTCCAGTTATGTTGCCTTACTCCTCACCCTACTTGCTTAGAATATATTCATCCTTCCCAGTATGGGTCAAGTCTAATCAAAATCACAGTGAACATGGCAAAGATGACTGTAGGTGACCCATATGTAAGTGTGCTCTTTGCTTCTTTATAAACATACTCCATTTCTGATTCACTCTATGTAAATTCAGTGAAAATACTAAGTATCTTGGCTTAAAAGTTTTTATTTTTAAAAATTTTAAATTTTCTTTTTATTTGAGAGAGAGAGAGAGAAAGAGAATATCTTAAGAAGGCTCCACTCTCAGTGCAGAGCTGGATACGGGGCTAAATCCCACAATCCTGGGATCATGATCTGAGCTGAAATCAAGAGTTGGATGGTCAACTGACTGAGCCACTGGGCGCCCCTAAAATTTTTTCTACTGGGTTGTATGTGAAGAGACAATTAATATAAATATTAAAAAGGTGAATAATTATGGAAGTTGAGGCCTGAAAAATATCAATCTGTTTTCAAGTTTTGGATAAGTAAAAATCCAGCTCAGTAGCATAGAGTGAAAGTCAGTGAAAGATGAAGCACACAACAAGCTGATGAATGTAGTTCATCCTCTTTAATCATAACAAGAAGAATTTAGGGGCAAGAGTTAGTGATTTAAAGATTTTATTGCGGGGGAAGGGATTTTTATCCTTCTATAATAAGTTTGCCCATTATCTGCTCTCAAAATCCTATATATGAATTTCTTAAGATATTGGTTATTTATTTTTTATAAAGATAATTCAGCTTTGTTTATGTTAATAATTTTTATAGTTTGCTATGAAAACAAAAGAACATCATATGAGTAATTTACGTAAATGTGTCCTTTGGGTGCTTAGGGATTGTCTTTTACCTCCCAACCAGTTATTCATCCCATAAATCAGGAATCCCCTAGAACATATGTCTTGCACTGCTGATATTACATTGAATCTGTTTGCCTAGGCATTTTTAAGAAATGAAATCCAGAGACTTACTGTAGAATTTGTCAAAGAATTCAAGAAACATTTCTAGAAGATTTTCAGATCCTCACATGAATCATAGAGCCTCATGGCCTTAAAAGCAATCATTAGTATTGGGGCCTATGCTTCTCATAATTTGTAATATTCTGGAAAGTGTCACATATTGAATTTGAAACTTGTCATATTTTATTTAGTGGCTATTGAAGACTTGCCTTTGCCTAGAGACTGGGACATTTTGTACAGTTCTCTACTCAGTTCGGCTTCCTTTTTATGACTTCTCCAGGTATTGTTGAACAATATGAAATTGCTATTTTATAGGTTAAAAGGTAATGGAATTTCAACATTTCATATAATTCAGACAGATACACTAATTGTGACACTTTTCTTTCTTTTTGTTTTTTGTCGGACCACAGTGTACTTTTTTTTTTACATTAACACATGTTTTTTGAATCTTTATAAACAACTGAAGCATCCATTAACCATATCTATTGACACTTCATCAGCAGTTTGGTTACCTCTGATTAGCATAAACTCAATCTGCCGCCAGAACACCCAAGTTTTCTAGACTTTCTTTGAAGGAGGACACCCTGGAAGTAGCATTTCCCCAGGTTTTCCGGGCATTCAAGTCACCTGGAGTACACAGGTTTCAGGCCCATTCCATGGAAATCCTGACTCAGTAGTCTGTCTTAAGGCAGGCAGGGTGCTGGGACATGGATCCTGACCACAGGATACTTTTGTGTGGACAAAATTTGTTCAAAGAAGAGATGCCATCTGTGATAAATAAGGCAAAACAGTGTACAGTGAATTTGGATGTTATATAACTTGTAAGATACTCAGATAACTGCTTATATTTAGAATGACAAATTTCAGAGTATAAGGTAAAAGTATAATTATTATTTCTATTATTAATTTTTTAAGTGCCAAGTATAGTAATTATAGTCAATTTATAAAAAGCTACTTCAAGGACGCATGACTGGCTCAGTCGGTAGGGCATGTGACTCTTGATCTGGGGCTTGTGGGTCCGAGCCCCACGTTGGATGTAGAGATTACTTAAAAATAAAATCTTTGAATTATTTTTAAATTAAAAAAAACTAGCCACTCTGGAAAACAGTGTGGAGGTTCCTCAAAAAATTAAGAATAGATCTACCCTATGACCCAGCAATAGCACTGCTAGGAATTTACCCTAGGGATACAGGAGTGCTGATGCATAGGAGCACTTGTACCCCAATGTTTATAGCAGCACTCTCAACAATAGCCAAATTATGGAAGGAGCCTAAATGTCCATCAACTGACGAAAGGATAAAGAAGTTGTGGTTTATATATATAATGGAATGCTACTTGGCAATGAGAAAGAATGAAATATGGCCTTTTGTAGCAACATGGATGGAACTGGAGAGTGTTAGGCTAAGTGAAATAAATCATACAGAGAAAGACAGATACCATATGTTTTCACTCTTATGTGGATCCTGAGAAACTCAACAGAAGACCGGGGGGAAGGTCTTCTGGGGGGAGAAGGGGGGAAGGGAAGTTACAGAGAGGGAAGGAGACAAACCTAAGAGACTCTTAAATACTGAGAATAAACTGAGGGTTGATGGGGGGTAGGGGGGAGGGGAAAGTGGGTGATGGGCAATGAGGAGGGCACCTGTTGGGATGAGCACTGGGTGTTGTATGGAACCAATTTGACAATTTCATATAAAAATTTCATATTAAAAAATAATAAAAATACATTTAAAAAATTAAAAGACATTTCTAAGCATTTTGGCCATAAGGCAGTATTGATTTATTAACTATTCTAATTTTATTTAAATAATCTAAAGATTAAATGTTAGCATATTTAACACCAATAGAAGTATTATTTATCAAACAATCTCTGTCTTAGCATTTAAGAGCTGATAATCCTGTGCTAGGAACACTGGAGAATTCAAAGAAAGCAGGAGACAAGTCCCTATGTTAAATAAATGTATATCCTTTAATGGAAATAACAAAAAATATTGATTCCATGGGAAAAATGATTTATAATACAAATAAAATACAATATTCATAAGGAAGACTGAATATATGGAACAAGGAAATCAATATAGAACACAAAGAATTTTCTTGTGCTTAAATGCTTCAATTCATCTGCTAATGTGATTTTCACATTTACTCATTAAAAAAAAAAAATATATATATATATATATATATATATATATATATATATATATATATATTGAATGTTACTATGTTCCCAGCCACTGTTTTGGGTGCTTTGGATACACCAGCGTATGTCCCAAACGTGTGGGATGCATGTATCCCAAACGTGTAAAGATGATTTCCCTCACAGAACTAGCAGAATGAGGCAGGTAGTAAATAATAACATAATAAATACAGGTTTATGGTGTGATAGAAAGTGGTAAGTGCTGTGGAAAAAGGGAAGCAGGAGCAGGGACGAAGGCTGTGGGAGACATGGTTGCAGTTTTCATCATAGTAGTCAGGAAAGCCCTGGCTGGGAAGATGATATGTGAGCAAAGGCTTCAAGGAGGTAAGGAAGAAATACCTCCATTATTCATTCCTAAAGAACTCCAAGAGTGATACACAAATATACAGACCACTGTATCCGGGAGTAAAACTAAGGGTCTTCCAGAAGAGCCATAGGGCTAAGCTAACTGAATTTGGGGATGTAGTTAAATCAGATTCTTAACCATCAGGATCTGAGATGAAGTAGATTTTAACAGACAGGCAGAGACAAAGTGTGTCATCAAAGGTAGAAAATGAAGTGTTAGCTTAATTTCCTGCTTACTTTTATGTCCTCTCCACTATAGTTGAAGTTCTTGGAGAAGGAAATGTTGTTTTTCCCCCATACCTATCAAGTGTTTGAAATATATGTCTGTATGTCATCAAAATTGGTTAAACTGATGAATGGTACTAAGCGAAGGTCTAGAATATTGTCAAAGAGAAAAAAGGGAAGGAAAGCAATACAGTTTAGGCTCATAAGCACAAATATAAAAAATATAAAATGTCATGAAAGGCTCTCAATTATCTGCCATCTTGTGGTCTTAGAATAGAATTAAAGAGAAGAATTACAAATATAGTGCTTAGTATACAATGCACATGCTAAAGTAATAGTTGCTTCCATCCACTAACAAATGAAAAGAAAAAAAAAAAGAAAAAAAATCTACCAATTCGTTCTCAATGACAAAGCAAATATTCTCAACTATTAAATGACTCCTAAAGAGTCCTAAATATTTTTGAAGCTGTGCTATTTTTTTAGACTGACCAGGACCATTATGTATACTTTATAAGATTCTGAAAAAATATTTCTGTTTGAAGAAATGACAATCTTATGCATCTTTTTTTTGTGCTTAGAAGTTAACAATTTATTATCAATAATTAATATATTAAAACATTTCTTTAAAAAAATAACTTTAGTGTCCAAATCACTAGAGAAAAATAGACAATTAACAGAAAGATCATATTTAAGAAACACTTTTTGGAGGAGAAGATGTCTAACCACTATGTAAGGTTAACTGAAATCTGAACTCTCTCGTAATTTTACTAGGGTAATCATATTTTAAATGTTATTTCTTTATTTTGTAGTTGACATACTGGGGGCAGAGGACAATAGTAATGACAGCAACTGTATTTCAGACATCAGAAAAATCAAACTGATCCTACCTATGGATGAGTTAACCTAAAAGCAATGAGTTATAAGAACTGAATATTGAAAGAACATTTTATGAAGGAAATAAACACAGTAAAACAGCAAGGTCAAAATCCTAATCACAATTTTTGCTGACTCAGAAAGATTTTAACAAATATTGCGCCCCCCAGTGGTGGTTTTTGAGTGAAAGATCTCTTAATTTTTTTTTTTTTTTTTTTTTTTTTTTTTAACTTGGGCTCCCAGTTTTCCAGTTTCATTATTTTGGGTAACTTCATGAAACTACACAAATAGGGGGAACCTTGGGAAAACAGCTGAGTTTGCCCGATTTCATGCTTGCAGAAAGAACAATGCCTGCCGGGGATGATGGAGTGCCTAGTATATGATGATTAAGTTCAGGCTCAACAAGATAGGTTCACAAAAGGGTAATCATGCTGGATTCATCTGGTTGTCGGGCTGGAAATGAAAGAAAAGCAGTGACATAATTACCCCAGATTCTTCAGACCCCCAATACAGTACAGCACAGCTATTAAGCAAGACTCGTCTCAGAATTATTGGAACATATTTTAAAGAGGAAGATCACTGCTTTAGCAAGTAAAGGAAAGCTTACAAAATCAAAGACAAAGGATGTTTCTGGAATCGCTTTTGCTTGCAAACAGAACGGGACAGAGCAGGGCATGAAAATCACTTGCTGGAAGAATTAAAGCAGGGCACCTGAGATAGGAAACTGGGATGGTATTTCTGCTGGATCTCCAGCCTGCTTTGTGACCTTGGTCAGATTCCCTGGGCTTCTGCTTCCTCACCTATGAGACAAAGGGTGTGGACTAGGTTGAGTGGTGTCCATGAATCCAGAATATGGACAGAAGCAAGGAGAAGTAGGAACCATGTCATACAAAAGAACCGTAATTTGAATATTTATGAAAGCAAAATTAGCTAGTGATCGAAAAGTGGAGAAGAAAGGTGGCTAATGGAGGATGTAAATTCATCTTAATGTGTCAAAAATAGAATGTAAAACCGATAGAGACAGTTCTTTCCAGAAGGCAAAGGATGAAGCATATCCCTTGGTCTCTAAATTTCCTCCACTGGAGTCTCCTCTTTTCTCTATCATCACCTTATTTTTCTCAGTACTTTCTGTTTCCGGTAACCATGGTGATGCTCCCTCCTGGCAACCTCCTTCAGAGCCAGCCCTTTTGGTATAGATCGAATTTTGTTCTATTCACTGGTGCAGGAAGCTAACAGTGCTATAAAAATTAATTTATTTATTAACATTTTCCCCAGCTCTTTTGTCCAGGCAATAAATTCAGGGAATTATTCCACATGTAACCTCCCTACATAAAGGGCACCGTAAAACAGGGATAGTCAACTGTTCATTTCAGTTGCTAACATAAAGGGGATACTGATTATGCCAGAGATTCAGTTCCCTGCCTTGGCCCTTGGGGACGGTAAAGTCCCAGTACTCAAGCTCCTTGCCACTTCCTTTGGCTTCTGTATGTAAACGGAATAAAATAGATTGCCCACAGAAATCACACATCAACCCTGGTTTTCCAGTCCTCTTTGTTTTTTTGCGGTATTCTCTCTTGTAAGGAAAAATTGCCAAGTGTGTAATTATCACAGTTAAAAGGGGATTGAATTTCCTCTCTGAAAATACAAATACATATATGCATTTTTCTATTGGGCACAGTTATTTATTTTGGAATATAAGTAAGCAATATGTGATACTGAGTTTTTAAAATATTGCAATTAGCAGCCAATGACAAAACATCAAACAACCTCTGATGTCATTAATGCAGATAATAAAAATTCCCATAAACTACCATTTAGTCATGTCCAGTTTGTGTAGCCAGATTTATTTGTAATCCTATATGCCGGGAAACTGCCTCTCTATTTAAGCAGTGTGTGTGTGTGTGTGTGTGTGTGTGTGTGTGTGTGTGTGTGTGTGTCTGGCATTAACACAAAGGAGACCAGACGATGACATTCATAGGCTTATAGACTCGACTCCTGGGGACACACTTGGATGGAGGCAATTAAAATGCCTGTCAGGCATTTGATACCAGAAGCCCCTATGGTAAACCGCTAAATCATAAGCCAGGGCTGCATCTTATTGTCAGTGAATGATGGCGGAGCTGGGTGGCTTGTCATCATTCTCGAAAATTCTGAGGCTAGTGAGCTCTCTCTCCCTCTCCCACTCGCCTTATTTTCCTTTTCGCCACTGCGGGGACTTTTTCTAATTTGCAGCTTCCCTTTCCCCGACACACACAGACAGGAGCTGGTGGCTTGCAGACTGCGTCTGTCTGGAGCTAGAGAGCTAGAGCCAGCCCGTAGAGATAATGCTCCGGGAGAAGGATTCTGCAGCAATCCTCAAAGGCTAGACTTGGGTGGTATCGCTGCCTATTCACTGGTAATGGTTTGGGTTTTTTGGTTTTTTTTTTTTTTTAATTTTATTTTGTTCTATTTTTAATCCATTTTTCAAAGGAGCTGCTTGATGGGATCTCAAAGTAAAATGCTTTAAAATTCATTACTGAGCTTCCTAAAAATTCAAGTACTGCATTTTTTGTACTACAGATCTCAAGACATAGATTTATTATCTGGATTATAAAGAATACATTTGCTTACTGGTGAGTTACAATTTTCAATATTTAGTTAACAAATCTGTATATGTATTTTTTTTTCTTGTGTTTTGTTTCAGTAGATTCTTCAGCTTGTTGTCTCTAACCGAAGAAACATTGATTGGGAACTACTCATTCAGAAAATTAAAAGGTACCACATGTTTTGTTTGGGTGTTTAAATGAGGGAAAATCGGGAAAGATTTGGAATGTTTTTATTTAAATTAATCTGTCTATGGTTGATCTTTTATCCTTAAGCCTACGTTGATCATTGTCTGTAGCATGTATCATTCCCCAGGCAGAGAATGCCATTATCCAAGGCTTTTTTGATTATAAGACGTTTAAAGAATTATATCTTTTGCCTGTGTTGCAAGTTGTTAACAAATATCAATATGTCTGGCTTATTTTTGGATTTTTATTATGATAGCAACTAAAAAAAATGTCCAAAATTCTCTATCTTAATGAAAATTCAGTCATTTTAATTTAACAGAACTATACTAAAGTAATAATTTTAACTGAGGGAATCCTGCTAATAAGTGATATTTTTAAACTGGTAAATGAAACGCTGGTAAATTCCCAGGTAGAATGAGCGCTAGAGACAAGAGCTTAGGAATGACTCAGTATTGTTAGGTTTTGCGAATAAAATATTGTAACTTCTTCACTGATGCTTCAGTCTTTAGCACCATGTTTAAAGGCTGAGGTTGTTGGTTATTAAAAGAACTGATTTTACATATGCTTTATTGGCATAAGAAAGTAATCCTTCATCTTGCCATGAAATCAAGTTGAATCCATTGATCCTGGCTGGGCCTTATGCCTTACATGAAAAATATTAATTTTCGAATTCAGCATCACGATGTGTATTGATTGGAGATGGCAATTACAGGTATTACCTTTTGTTTAATTCCTTAAGATTACCTTTGACTTCAACATACACTCATGTCAAGAAAAGCTATATTTGAAAATTGCCTTCCAAAAATGGAAGACATTTTCTGCCTTGCTGAGAAGATCAATAACATCTCTTAAATCTTTCTTTGGCATTCACATAGTATTTCCTCTCAAGATTATCGGTCTGAAATCTTTTATGCAGTGAAGTTAGTTTTTTTTTTTTAATGTACTTGGGAAATAGCTAATGTTCAACGACAGATCCTGAAATGCCAGAAGTATGTGAGTGTACATCTGTGAGTGTGAATATTTGTACCAGTTGAAGGAGATGAATGCATTGTCCTCGTTTAATTTTCTCTGCAGTGTGTATTATGAGGCCCTTAATTTATTCATTCCACAAGCACTTACTAAGAGCCTTGGTAATGTGGGTAGTTATTGTGGGAGAGAAGGAAGGGGCAGATGCCACTGTAACCACCCTTCCAGAGTGTAGGCGATATCACATAATATTTTTGCACAAGAGAATGAATTCATTACAATAAATCAGTGTGTTCTAAAAAAAGGAAACTGCATTATTTCAGATATTGAACAAAAATCTAATAGACTAGTCACAGAGATACAGGAAATATATTGCATTTTCCCTTAGAAATTACTCAGTGGAGTCAGGTATGGAATCCCCAGACAGGACTTAACTCTTCCTCCTGGATATTGTAAAACCCTTGGGACTATTCTCTCGTTTTAGGTTTCACTCAGAGTAGTGAATACATTTCATTTTTGGTGCAAAAAAAATCTATTTGGTATTTTCCCATCTCACAAAATCCATATAGTGTATATTTTATGTGAGAATCTGTTTCCTAATCTGCAGGATCATTTAGCAACTCATTATATTAATTTTGAACATTGGGGTATTTACGTGAGTTGGAAAAGGATGATGTTGCTATTTAACCACTAAAAAATGTATTCAATATATTGTTAATAAGAACGAATCTGCTCTGTTGTGATTTAACTGGGTGTTGGAAAAGTGGCATATTACCTCACCTAAAGCCTCTTAGTGCCTACATTTTCTAGGACCATTTTAAAATATACCTAGGGGTGTGTTGACAGACTTTGTGTCATCAACTAGGGTTTATTGAAATAGACTGTTATGGCGTCAGATCAGAATTAAATTTGACTTTTGAGCTCGAAGAGAGTCAGGGATCTGTATCACGGTTTTGCAAATCAAGCTTGTCTTGACATTGGTTAATTATTTCACTGATTTTTTTCACTGATATCTACAGCACATAAAATAGTGCCTGGAACGTAGTAGGAGTTCAACAAATATTTACTTATTTGATGAGTAAATGTTTCATCAGCATTTTTCCTCTGTTACTTTTTTGTTCTTGTTTTTCATGAGATTACACACTGTAAAACAGACATTTGGTACTTCTTTTTTTTTCATCTACTCAAAACATTCATTATATCGTCTCTAATTAATAAGAATAATTAATTAGATAATTAATATCAGGTAGAAAATCAGGCAAACCATGTGTGGAAATTTCTCCAAGTTATATAGAAAAGAATTTTTCCAGTTTTAGGTTAAGATGGAAAGAATTTTTAAAAATGTCCCTTTTCACTTTCATCAGCAAGGGAAGGGTGCCAAACTGCAGCATGAGTTTTGTTTTAAGGATGCTTCCTAAATACTATTCCCAAGCTTGACGTTGTTTATTGCTCTTCATGTCTTCAGCCAAGATTTTGCTGCAGCAGTGGGGAGGAGGCCTTCTCTTTCTGTCTCTTTCTTTCCCTCTGTAATCCTAGAAATGATGTCATAGTCTTCTTAAACGCTTTGTTGCTCACCGTGGACTAGTATGACATCATTTCCTAATGTATAGAGAAACTTCTAGAGTCATGATAGTTTTAGAGAATGCTATTTTTTCTTGTCATTTATTTTTATTAATAAAGCTATGGTTTTTTGTTATTAACTATGTGCTAGATAATTACCCTTAGCCCCTAATGTAGGTTATCTTGTTTTAACTCTCTCCACAATCCTGGGAGGTGGGTATGGTCTCCATTTTATGGATGGATGAACAGAGATTCCAACTGGGCAACCAACACAAGTCTGGCCCAAAGTCCTTCATAGTAACCACAACATACTACCTTTTTTTCCTAGTAGATTTTTTGGCTCATAGCCATTTGCTTTAATGTTTTATTTATGCACGTGACATATACTGAAATAAGGTTCAAACAGTATGCCTGTAGATTCTTGTTTTCATATGCATAAGGTGGGACTAAATAAATCTTCAAATATGTAACATAATCAAATTCTGATATATTTTATATTTTTAATATATATATTTTTTATTTAAACTAAAGAACTTTATTCTTTAAGGAGGAATGTCAGAGAGAAATTAGGAAGTCTTAAAATAAATTAATCCATAAAGGATTCCTGTGTCATTACGATGAAGACATATTACTGAATTATAGTCTACATAACTAAATAAGCCAGATATCCAAGTGTTAAATAGCATAACTTGATGCAATATTTTGTAAAGCTTTTTTTTAATTGAAATATGGCAGAAGTTTCAAATGACCAAAAAAATAAACAAACAAACAAACAAGCTGGCAACAGTATGCAGTGTGCAGACACTACCTTCAACCTTATATACAACTTAGCCAGAAAAATAGCTGAGGACACTAACAATTACAAACGTGTATTAAGATGCTCTACTTGAAAAGCATATATAGAATAGAACACTTTTGGAGCCCAGTGGGGTGCAGCAGAATAAAACAAAGAAGTAGCCTCAAGGCTCAGTGGTAGCAAAAGAAGTATTCCAGGGAGAGAGAATGCATGGAGGAGCTCCAGGAAGAACAGGCAACACTTAGCGCAGAAACCAAAGAAAGTGAACAAGTGGGGAGTATAGACTGATCTCATTTATATTCTAGAGTGTAGGGTAGAGGAAGGGGATTCTTAGAAGGTGTGGATGGAAATAGTGTTCAATTGTGCCATCTGAAATGGCTACGATTCTACCCCCTTTTGAACTACAAAATAAAAATCCATTCAGGTCAACCCGATACATTGTAAAGGGGACCCTAAATGCCAACTTGAGGAAACCGTTCAGTATTTGATGAGAAGCTGTTGGGTGTATTTTGAATAGCAGACCACTATGACCTAAACTGTGTTTTCAGGTGACTTAATTTATAGCTCTGTGTGAGATGGAGTTGTGAGTGAAAGTATGTTGAAGGAGGCATCGCTTTGGAAGCTATAATACGGTAATCCAGGAAATAGTCAAAGAAGGCGACTGTCAACACAGTGGGCATAAAAAAGAGGTCATGAAAATGAAAGATGTTTCTGAGCTCAAACTCATAAGCAGAATATAGCAACTGCTTGATTAGTAAGAAGAATGAAAAGCAGAAGGACCCAGTGCTGCCTCTAATGTTGGAATTTGGTAACTGGAAAAAGGAAGGGAGAAAAGTCATGAAAAGCTGCTTGAAACAAGAGGCTCTCTTTCATTTCTGTTGCATCCTAGTCTCTAGCAGACTGTGTAGTATGTAGTGTACAGGCAATAAATATTGACTGAATGAGAGAGGGGATAAAAAGAGAAGGAGCAGGGTTAGGCCACGACGGGCTGGATATGCAGGTAGACTGATCTGGTAGTTTGCAGATCACGTAGGGCCAACACTGAGAACAGAAACTGGGGAGACAGGACATGGGTGACATTATCAGGAGAGGAGAGAAGAGGACCCGAGAGAACATTCTTGATAGCACCGACATTTAGGTGGTAGACTAAGTAACAGGAATCGACAAAGTTAAAGGAAGAAATATTAAAAAAAAAAAAAAAAGGACAGGTGAAGTAATAGAAAACAAGGCTAACACTCAAATTATGCCAAAAAGCTGAAGAATGACAATAGGTAAAAGTCTGTTGCATATATTATTTATTTCAGTAATGTTTTCTGTTATAAAAACAATAAACCCATGTTTTATAAAACTTGTAAAATTTGGAAGAGTGTAAAGGAAGGAAGTAATAGCCATCCATAATTACACTATCCAGAGCCTGTGGTTAATATTCTGTTTAACTTTCTTCCTTTCATCTATTGTGTTTAAATTTATGTAACTGGGATCAGAACAATACAACTTGAATTCTGCCTTTTTTTTTTTTTTGCTCAGAGTACTTAAGCATCTCTTACAATATTTTGCCACCTGTGTAATATTCTATCATGAAGACATTGGATATGTTTATTCCCCCGTGTTTCCCAACCTTTCACTACCATCCTAATGCTGCAATGGAATTGTATTTTACTCTCACATGGTATTTCAAATTATTTCCAAGGGATGTTTCTATAACAAAAGCATCAATGTATTTTGTGTTGTGAAACTTCTGGTCAAATATTATTTGATCGGTCAAAATTAGCCTCACTTTTGTTCCAACAACGGGAATCTAGAATGACATTAATGCCTGCCATGTGCCAGCCTCTGTGACAGGCACTTTAATCATCACAGTGACTTTAGATTCTGTTCTGTCCACGTAAGTGGAGGAGCAGAGACTGTGAGAGTTGCACAAGTGTCAGGACTAGTTGTGAATCTGGGTATGACTCCAGACCAGTCAAATTGTTCTTGAGGAGTGAATGAGTACATAAGGATATGAAAGTAATAAGAAAACATGTTCAAGAGGTCCAGAACTCAAAGGCAAGAGAAGAGAAAATACATAAGGCAAGGAGGACAGTGACTTCAGTGTGACTTTACTCCTAGTAACCTGGTAAGTCCTAAGCCGAAGGGAGGGCACATAGAGAGAGGGAGGGTGTATATGTAAGCAGAAGAAGGACAAAATTATAGAAAAGGTCCTGAGATAAAGGAGATAAAAAGCATAGACAAGGATTTAGGCTTGGTAAACAAAATTCATGGTCCCTAATAAAAGCAAGAGAAAAGAGAGTGGGACTTTTCTAGTGGTAAAGAAAAGATATTGGGGGCCCTACATATCCCCTAGAATTCACTTCAGACTAGAGGAAGATCCACTTTTAATCATTCATTGAACATTTATTGAACACCAATACCATGCCCTTTTCCTGCCCTAATGGAACTTTATTTCTAGAGGGGGGAAATAATCAGTGGATGTACAAGTAAAATTAAAAGATTATTCACGCAGTTATGCAGAGAATGGATGATAAGGTGGTAAGAGTAGACCCAGGGAGATCAGCTCCTCAAACTTTAAAGCAGAGAGGAATCCCATTAAAATGCAGATTTGGAATCATTAGGTCTGAGGAGGGACCTGAGAGCCTACGTTTTAACAAGCTCCTGAGTAATGTTGATGCTGCTGGACTGTGTACCATGCGTGGATTGGCAAGAGGTTAGGAGGTGAATGTCCAGGCAAGAAAAGTTAGAAATAACTGGAGCAGTTGTTATGAACAAGTCAAATGTGAGCCCTTCTTTTAGTGTGGCAGCACTGCATACTTCCCCATCTCTTTGGTGGTAAGAGAGAATTGTCTCTCTTGGTTTCTGACTCTTTCAATTCCAGCCAGTTGTTTTATGAAAGATCCACTAAACAAACCACAATGAGCTACTGGCATTTCAATCTTTCTGCCCTATGCTCAATGTTTCTTGTGCCATATAATGAATTCTTATGGCTCAGGTTCAAGGATGTGTTTCCATATAACACTGTGCCAGTTTCTTAACTCCAGTTCTGTTTCCCTGTTTCATGATTTCTTTGAACTTCTCACGTCCTCTCTGCCTGGATGTTCACCACAGCACCAGCCCGATAAATTCTCTGGTCCCCTAGCACTTGACATACCTCATGCCCCTCTGTGCTTAGTGGCAAAGCTCCTGGATGTCCACATCTCATCTTCTTGCCAACCACATCCCAATACAAACCTTGGGGGACTCTACTTAAAGCCACAGGGGACTACAGGGTATGGAGAATAGTCTCTGATTTAAGGAATGCATTTTTTCCAACAAAATCATTTATCTTTGGTGGAATGTTTTGGTTGGTGGCAGCAACCTGCATTCCTCTGGAGAAAGGATGTGTTTTTTTGCAGATGATTAGAGTGTTCAAAGAGGCTAAGTGTTCACAAGAAGCCTTGACAGACTCTTGAGGGATGTTATCTTTCTGCCTCCACCATGAGTCTCTTAGTCGTCCTCTATAGCTTCAGGAACTTGTGAACATTTGCCTGTTTGGTTCCTTCCACACTACCCTTTGCAGCAATAAAATATCTAAGAAAACAAGAAATCACATAGAAACACCTTAAGTGCATATTAAACATTTGTGATGTCCTCACACTTATTAGCATTTATCCTTTGTTTAAATGGTTGCTCCCATCTCTAGGCCATACTGTGACCAGATCTGTGGTCTTTGTCACTGTAATTTTGACATTTGGTGTTTACTTTAACAAGCAAGTAGATGTGAGCAGTGCCATTAGAAACTTTGAATTAAAAATTCCAGTGAAATGCTAGTTTTCATATGAAGAGAAGTCAACTTAAATTGATATCTCTTCAAGGAAAACACTTAGGAGAGGTATCTGAGGAGCAAAGCCATGTCATGGGCATTTTTGCATTCATTATGTTGTCTGCTCAGAAACGTCCTTGATGCATAAGTCAAGATGAAGCTACGAAAATGAGTGTTGGGCATGAGTGTATGTGCGTGCGTGTGTGCGTGTGTGCGTGTGTGCGTGTGTGCGTGTGTGTGTGTGTGTGTGTAACTAGTCTTCCTATAGTGGACATCACTGGTCTTTGCATAGACAAACTGGAATTGGTAAAATACCCAGAATTTGAATACCATACCTCTGCCTTTTTGCAATTTTATTCAACAGTTAAGAGTCTCAGAGTAGCACAGGATAATCTCTGGTCTTCCTAAAAAATTCTCCTTTTCTCTCTCAAAAAAAAAAAAAATGAATCAATCCTCTTTTTTTGTGGATTCCATTTAGGTCTGCCACAGATGGTTTGAATTAACCTTTCTTCAGATTCTCTCCTGGTGTTAATGACTTTGGATTATGACTATTTAAGGCACCAGATGTATATTGGTCCACATCTGGTAATTGTTAAAACAAAGCTACTCTATTTAACACTTACAACCAAAATATATTTCTTTACAATGAATAGGAACTTAAGAGATGATGTTTCTTTTCAGGAAGATCTTATGTTTTATTTCCAGTGTGAATAATGTTGATACCTTCTTTTCCTTAAAAGTATTTTCTTGCTTACTGTAGGATTTTCTCATGGTAAGATTTCATGGTTATATATACAGAATAAGATACATGTAGGCATTAAGGATTCTCTCAGTGCCTAAGAGCAGCTAATTAGCATGATTTTGAGCATAGCTGCAGGTAAATTTGTGATATTCTAGAATCTTAAAAAAGAATAATTAGCCTGCTTTAAGTAGAGGGGACAGAAATCCCTAAAATGATTGACTTTTAAGATTATGTTGGTAGTTGAGGAAATATGACATGTAACATTGAAAAGATTTTAAAATGATACATGAACTCATAGTACTGAGTAAGTCACATAACTGGTCAGACTTTTCCTCTACAAGATGGGTGGATAGTCCAATAGGTCAAAGGGCAATAATAAATGTAATATATAGTGTAATGTGTACATGCATTTTTAGTTGTTTCTTATGATATGTTCACAAAAAGGTCCAAGACATAGACTTTGGTTTTTAAAATTATTGAAATAATACAACCAGTGAGGAAGTAGCATTTAGACTTTGAGAAAGAACTTATTTCTGTACCACTTTTTAAGTGCTAGAAAGCATGTGACCTCCCAAAGCTCACAACAGTCTCTGGAATGGGAATGGCAGATCTTGTTATATTTATTACAGATAGGATATCTGAAGTTTGGAGAGTGCAAATGACCTACCCAAGTCCCTCCACTAGAAAACAGTAGATCTTTGGCCCATAACCTTGCTCTAACTCTAAAGCTTTTACTTTCTACTAAGATGTAGCCAAAGCAGATAAATGAGTATATCATCCCAAATATGGAATATTTTAATAATGCACTGACTTGACTGCTAAAATAAAGAACACATTTCCAAGGTAACCCTGGCCTGCATTATTGCTCTGCTCTCCCAAAAGACTCCTGCCCTTTAGAGTACTGGATTAATATGGCATGGAGCTCAGTAAATACTAGTAAAAATAGCAGTTATTACTGAAATGGCTTTATACTTTTCAGTATAAAAAAGAGATCAGACTAAATATATCACAGAAAATGTAATCTTAATGATTTAAAAAGCATTTGCCAGAGGGATGGATTAATAAGAATCCATTGTTTAGTTTCAAGTTTCACAGAATTTTAAGCAAGTGGTAAGTAACTCAGCAAGAATCCCAGATCACAAAGAAAATGATTAAAGCCTCAGAAAATCAGATCTATGGAGAAAGATTTGTAAAAGCAGGCATTTTGATTTGCCTATTTTTAGGACAATTATGAGAGCTAAGAAAGAAGAAGCTGGAAGCTACGGATCCCAATTCTGATCTCAGATGTAGAAAGAGGAGGGTAGCATATATAAAGAAAATTATAACCTCAGAGGTCATTGAGTAGGGCTAGGGCTGAGGTTAGGTGTGTTGAGGCAGACAGCAACAGGTACGGGTCCACTGAGGACATTGTCATTGTGGAGACCTAGCTCTCCCCCAAATTCTCCTTTCCACCATCTTCATCCTGGTTCTCATAGCTGTCAGGGTTGCTGAAATGCTTTTATCTTGTCTTCCTGCCCCGAACGCCATCACCCCATTTAATCGCCTAAACAAACTGTTAACACAAACTTTTCTTTGGCTCTTGTTTGTTTTCTTGAGTTGTGCTAGCCAATAAGTATGGTAGCAGCTAGCTACTTGCAACTATTTAAATCTAAATTAAAATGAAAATAATTAAAATTTCACTTCCTTAGTCATACTAACCACATTTCAAATGCTCCATAGCCACATTATTTTTATAGAACATTATCTTCTATAGTACACTTCCCTAATGAGATAACATTCATTGGAGAGGGCTGATCGGAAGCATAACCCACACCTCTCACCGAAGCATCCAAAGCCTACATTGACCTCTCCTTATCCCTCACTACCCTTGGCACATACCCTGCACTCCACACATTTTTCTCCTCCTCTTCCTCATCATCATTACTACAATGATAATCAAAATATTAATAGTCCTTACTTAATCTATATTATGTGCTAAGTACATACAGTTCAGAAGACGAAAAGGGGAAGAGGGAGGAGGAGGAAGAGCAGAGGAGGAAGAAGAAAAAGAAGAACGCTGCAGATAGGATTTTTAAATCCCCAATTCACAGAAGAGGTTTAATGAAGTATATTCACCAAAGATAAATTGCTAATGGTTAGTGGAGCTCGAAGGAAACCCAGGTCTGTCTGTTCTCATAGCCAAGTGTTTTACTCTGTACCAATGATTCTTAACCAGAGACAATTTGCCCATGCTGCCGGAGTTCTTTTGGAAATGACCTATTTAAATTAGATCTTTTTAACTCAGAGAAACTTTCCTCTGGCTTCCTTTTTTTTTTTTTTTTTTTTTTTTTGCTATCCCTGCCTCTGTCCTATATTTAGGAGATTCCTATTGACAAATGTTGGACTTACTGGATTGATCTGTCTTAATTGCCTTTTTTCTTTACATATTTTTAAAATCCCTTTTTCTATATTCAAGACTTTTTTTTCTTATCAGCTGAATTATTATTTGCCTTTAGCCCTGCCAATTCTATTTTTAATTAATTCATGAACTACTTATTTGGGAAATCACATATTAATTTCCAGAAACTTTTTTCTTACCCTCTATCTGATACTTTTCTAAAATTCATTTTTGGAAGGAAGTTCATTTTTAAAGTGTGCAATATTCTTTCAAATCTCTCTGAGAAAGACAATTGTAAGTTCTCTTGTTTCCTGAATCATCTCTATTTCCTCAGGAGTCATTTCTAAAAATATTTTTCTTGTTCATGCTGCTGGTGTTTCTCAAAGGTCTTGATTTGGAGGACTTTTGTTTGTTTTTATGTATGAAGAACTAGGCTGAAGATGATAGGTAGCTGCTGTAAGTTTCCTCTGCAGTTGTGCAGATATGTACGTCCGCTCACCATGAAAGCTGATTGCAAATGCTGGGTAAATGGGCAGAGTTTGTCAGGAAGCAGGTATCCCAGGAGAAGCACAGAAATGTAACCAGCACATTAGCAGGTTACAATCCCTACAATTGTTCCAGTTCTGCATAGATTTATCTGTATTAGACCTGGTTCTAAAACTGATCACTTGCTTTTATTAAAGGCTAGTTCTTGCTTTCACCATTGGGGGCAAAAGCTTCTCCTATCAGCTAAAAATGTAATAGCAAGGGGAAGAAGAATAAATAGAAAGGGTCCCTATTGTTCTGAATACATTTCTTAATGAAGAGCCATGATTTTAGTCTCACAGCTTCCTAGGACCCTGTATTTGAAGACTCTAAGCTTGGGGTTTCTCCAGGTTCTTCTGTTAACGCAGGGGCTCCTAGCAGCAATTTTTCTCTTTCTTTCTTTATCTTCATTCTAGGGTATCTTCAGAACGGTTTTGCTAGGGCTACATTATTTTCAACATTTTTATTATTTTTTTTAATATTTTATTTTTTTATTTTTTTTCAACGTTTATTTATTTTTGGGACAGAGAGAGACAGAGCATGAACGGGCAAGGAGCAGAGAGAGAGAGGGAGACACAGAATCAGAAACAGGCTCCAGGCTCCGAGCCATCAGCCCAGAGCCCGACGCGGGGTTCGAACTCACGGACCACGAGATCGTGACCTGGCTGAAGTCGGACGCTTAACCGACTGCGCCACCCAGGCGCCCCAACATTTTTATTATTTTAATAACAACTAGAGAAAGGAGAAGGGTGTGATAACTCCTCCATTACCGATCATGTTTAATCTTCTTTACCATGTACTTTCATAGCACCAGTCTAAGTTTGTACTCTTTTGCACTTATTATTCCAGTGTTCTATCTTTACTGTTTACTAGCCAGTTGGAAAAAAATATTTCCCTTTCTTGGGCCTTTCTCTTTCTGTAAAATAAAGATAACATCTTATTTTCTGGGTTGAAATGGAACATATGAATGCATGTTGAAAACTATAATGTAGAATACAAATATAAGCTGTCTTTACATAAAAGATTTTGTCATAGGTCCTGAGTAACAAATAATGCAAACTTGAATGGCCATTGTTACAAGAAAACCCTTTCCCTATGCAATAGGAATTGCAAGGTGATGCCAGTTTGACACTAGAACTATGCAGTGCAGAAGAAGCAGAAGTTATGCATCAATATAAATAATTAAATAAGCAGTTGTTTATTGATATATTTTACACCTAAGGGAAAAGCAAAGATAAAAGCAGACCAAGAATGTGGTTGATATACTATAGCTCATTTAAAACAAATTTGAATTTTTGGTTTGGCAAAGAACATATGACTTAATGTTGTGTGATCCCTCTTGATTGGCAAAATTAAGAATGTGAATATTTATGATAATAATGAGTATAATTTAGTGCTGTTAATTAGCTGCCACAAAAATATTACTGACTTAATATGGCTTCAGTTAATTGAGGGTTTCTGCTCTGTCAGTCAAGTTGAGACATGAAGCACCAGTAAAAGGAAAATGAAGAAAATGAGAATAACAGTAAAGTGGCTTACTCGGAAAAGTTGCGGAAATGTTAACAGAAAATTAAATGTAGAAGGAAAGTTAAGAGTCCCAGCAGCCTTTGATTTCAACCTACTGAGAACCATTTGTGGAAAATTGATGAAAGGAGTTTTTTCCTTAAATTATTAAATCCAGCATCTTATTGATAGCTTTTATTCTTAGAAACAAAATAAAAACACATCAAACAGACAAAACAAAATAAATCAATGTGAATGTACGCTGAGTGATGCGTGTATGATTCACTATCTGACAGCTATTTATTCTCATTTTCTGCATGTAGTTATTACATTCTGAAGCTGAATGTCTGTAGAGGATAAGTCACCAGCCATAGTTAAATGTTAATGGATCCAGTGACATAATTTAAATTCAAGGCCTCATCCAAAGGAATGTGAATAAAATGCATTTGTTTGGCTTTTTATGACCACTATTAAAAGTAAAGGAAATGAAACCATAAACAACTATGCTCAAATATTGGCCTAGCTGAGGCTGTTTTGTAGCAGTATAAAGCCATATTTATTGATGGGGAAGCTCTGTTTAACTTACCCAGTCTATCTAGATTATAATTGAGGTTAAAAAATGTATGTAGCGACGTAGACAAAATGTGGAATACTAATTCAAAATGAGTTCATTCTGATGTGTTTTAATTTTCTGTTGTTGTAAAGGGCAGGTACCATTTGTAAGTGTTATTTGTTCCTACTCCATCTCTAAGGCCTTAGCCCGTAGTTAATGTGGTGCAGATTACTTTTGCCCCCAATATTGATTATCTCTTCCTTCCTCAGTAATAATAGGACCCCTGCTATTTGGAGGGTTCGTGGTCACATGGACAGTCAGAATAAGATCCAGAATTCCAGCCTCCCTGACAACAGGTGTAACCATATGACTCAGTTCCAGCCAATAAGATATGAATTCCAATTGTGTGTGAAACTTACATTAAAAGGAAGGAGTGTGCTCTTCATCACTCTTTCTTCCATTCTTATGGTAGGAATTCAGAGGTGATGCCTAGAATTTCTGTAAACATTTTGAATATGAGATAACTTTGTAACGAATTTTTATTGTTTAAGCCACTGTTATTTGGACTTCCTCCATGACTTACCATCATTTGTATGACAATTTTACAACTTAAAGTTACTTTCAAAGGCTCTGAAATGTCATTTTATCAAGTGCCATTGTTATTTATATAAAAACATTTATATTAAAATTGTTAGTTAAAGGGATGCCTAGCTGACTTGTAAGGCATGCCTCTCTTGATTTTGGGTTCGTAAGCTCAAGCCCCACTTTAGATGTAGAGCTTGCTTAAAAAAAAAAAATTGTCACCTAAAACATACTGGTCCAATCTGTTACCAAGTCCTGTCAATTCTACTTCGTAAACATTTTCCAAATCTATCCATTTCGTCCATATCCCCAAGGACTACATTAGTTTCCTGTTACCCCTGATCTTGACAACGGCGATAGCTGCCTGCATCAGTTCTTCCTCCAATAAGCCATTATACATATAGTAACTGGTGCCATCTTTTAAAAATGCAATCTAATCATGATATTCCTGTGTTTAAAGCCATAAGTATTCATCATAAAGTCAGGAATCTATAAACTGTGCTATAAGCCTATCCATGATCTGGCTTCTGTCTGACTCTCCAGGACCATCCTGGGTTTATTTCCTTGGGGCTATTGCACATATTTCTATTCTCTTTGCCTGGAACACTCTTTCTATGCTCCTCCTCTCCTGCTTTACTCTCACTTCGTCTACCCCTCTACTTAGATAAGTCCTGTTCACTGGTTAGGTCTGGGATTTCCCAGGTAAGCCTCTTGCATCCTCTGGCCTAACAGGTCTGCTCATTACATTCTCTATGGCGCTCTGCTTTTCTTTCGCTTGTATTCATCCGTTGAATGTATGTCCTCCCCACAAGACTGGAACCTCCATGACTGTATGTCTCATTCCTAACCAGAATCCCAGAATCTGCTGAGAGGACTGATACAGAGTAGGTGTTCAAACAACAATGCTGACTGACAGAATGATCCTTTATTCTCTTCACTTTCCTTGAAAAGTATACCTAATATCTCATCCAAAGTTCCACTTATCAAAATCCCATCCATCTTCTGGATTATTAAAACCATTTATGTGCTCTCTCCTTCTAATTAGATATTTACTTTATTTCCACCCCTTTGCTATGACTTTATATTTTAGAAGCGTTTTAAATTTGCAATAAAATTGAAAGTACAGAGGTTTCCCATAAACCCACTTCCCCCACACATGGCCATCCACCCCTATTATCAACATCCCTCACCAGAATGATACATTGTCCACTGACGATGAACATTGGCAGATCATAATTCACCCAAAGTCCATAGCTTACCTTAGATTTCATTCTTGGTGTTTGACAGAAGTATAATGACATATATCTATGATTATACTATCATACTGTCACTGCCTTAAAACTACTCTGTGCTCAGAGCGCTTGAGTGGCTCAGTCAGTTAAGTGTATGACTCTTGATTTTGGCTCAGGTCACGATCTCGCGGTTTGTGGGATCGAGCCCCACGTCGGGCTCTACGCTGACAGCTCAGAGCCTACTTGGGATTCTTTCTCTCTCTTTCTCTCTCTCTGCCCTGTCCCCTCAGTGCTCTTGCTCTCTCTAAATAAATAAACTTAAAAGGAAAGTCCTCTGTAGTCCATGTCATCATCCTCCCCCTTTCTACCAATATTTACTTTTCTTGTGATCATATGCTAGACTTTAATTACAGGTATTTGTTTACAGAATTCTATATTTTGGGGGAAATACATTCTAGAAAAATGAAGTCTTTTAGAAAAGTTTTTTTTTTAAATATTAACAGCCTCAATGTAAAAAGCCCTTTAACAGTGCCTTCATCCCAACAGAACAGGAATTTCTAGAGGCTATGGCTATTAACTGCCTTGCAAGCAGAGTGTCTGGCACATTAAAGGCATTTAACAAATGCTGGGTTATAAGGTAGTGAAATAAGTACAGACTTTGAAATTAGATACCCTTGGCTTCAAATCCAGGTTGTGCCCCTCATCAGCTATGAGAAATTGGGAATTTATCAAACCTCAGATGTATAAAACAGTGACAAAAACAACCTTATTACAATATTGCAGGAGTTAACGAAGGTAATTCGCATAGCGGAAGCCCTGTAATTGTTAGTGATTATTATGACTTTCTAAGTTTTTATTTCTCCACCCTCTTCTTAACAGACAAGATAGATGCTTGGTTCTTCCTTTATGTTGTTTTAAAGCTGAAGGGTAGAAGCTTGATAAAGACAAGGCCCAACATTAAATAAAAGATAAGACCTGTAAAAGAAGGGTTGAGGGTACTTCACAGTTTTGTTTATTGTGGCCCGCTTCTCCCTTCTGCCTGCTCTACTACATAAACCAACCAGCCAACCAACCAACCAACAAACAGGTGAAAAGCAGCAAGGGAAAAGATAAAATTATGTTAAATCACCCAAGGTCTCCAGAAAGCCCTGGAAATTATATACATTCCAAATTACAACACCTGAGGCCACTCTGCTCTCTGGAGAGAAGCTGGCTTGGGGAGATGTTAAGAGTTCAGCTGTCTCCCATGAGGTTTATCTGCAATGCAGATTTTTCTAAGCTTTTCCTCACTATTTTCAGCCTCCAGACCAACCAGCTGCTCTCAGCTCTCTAGGCTCAGTCTTCTCTACAGCTGGCTTTCAGGATTGTCCACCACCAGAACATGTTCCAGATAAACATTTTCCCCTTAACTGACATCACAATCCCTACCGATCCCCAACGTCACAAGCCTCCATTATTGCTCGACTTCAAGAAAGGTACACTATTGAGAAATTATTTTGCACACTCTGCCTCTTGCTTCACAGATGTTGTCTTTTGCAGGAGCTGTCAGTCCCTGTTGCAGAATAAAGAGTGGTATACCTCCTTGTAGGGCTCGTGGAGCCAGGACACTGGCCATGATCTTGGAGGCAGCTGCCTGGAATTTGCAGGCTCCCCTCCCCAGGTGTTAGTGCTTTTCAGCTATCTGATTTCACATGCGCTGTTGTTCCTTCTCTGCAGGGCTCAACAAATCAGTTGAGCCAGGATTGTGACCGTACAACCTTTCCTGTAGGCTAAGGTTATGCTTTCTTTACGTGCACAGATTCATTGCTCATGTTTTTATGACTGAGCAAGCATATTGTCGACAGGCTAATAGCGGAGATCAGTGCAGCTTTGGGTTTCTCTGTGTGCTCTGGCCAGTTACTCTGTAGGGAGAGGTTTCTTACCCGTAAGTGTCAATAGTCCTTCGAAATTGCGATAAACAAATATCACATGGATTATGAAGTGCTTAGCAAGATTGTGAAGTACTTAATAAATCTTCATTTTTAAAGACTTACATTTTGTATCTACAAATAAACATTAGATTGTAAAACAGGCTCTACTTAACATTTCTATTGCAATTGGGCACTTAGCAGTGGTGAATCATAGTAGTTGGTATTCAATTATTTTTATTTATATTTAGTGACAAGCACAAGTTATAGGTAGTCAATTAATTTTTTTCAGTTTATCCTTGTTTTTCTCTTTAGTCATAATGTAGGGTTTAATTTTCAGAACATTTTCATGACGAGGTGTCTCATTCATTTCTACATCTTACATGAAAAAAATAATTTTCCTTTAGGCTTAACTTTAGCCATGTTTTACTTTTATAGAAAATGATTTTTTTTTGTATCTAGAGGGAAAAATACTTATTTTCATAAGGTATTTAATAATCTTTGCTATTTAAAACATTGCTTTAAAAAAGGTGAATAGCTGTTCCTTATTTATAAAGAAAACTCATGAATTATGTCTGAAATGCAATGAGCTTGGAAGTCAATATGCTATTAAGGTAATGCTCCTGGGAGTTTTTATTTCTTTAATGTTTGCTCCCCTTGTGTCACTAATGACTTACCAAGTGTGTAAATGAGAAGACCACTGATTGATTCTGGTTTCATCAATAATGATTCTTGCATCTGCTACAAATCAATTCTAGGAAGGTCAAACTACATTTGGCTGGCAATGTAGTTTTCTGCTATAGAGGACCTACAGATAAGAAAGAATAAACGGTATTCAGCATCTTAGTCTTCTTTGAAGGAGTACTAATATTTTATAAAATAAATCTTTATCTATAAAGATGTACACATTGTATCTACAAAACTGAAAGTAAATTGTAAAACTGACTACTTGACAACATTTGGGAAAGGAGGTTGTTTACTTGTGTGACGTGCATTAATTCTCCTAAACTTTAGGGTTCAACTTCATAAATTCCTTTCTTCACAGACATGTGGTGTGACAAATCTCCCAAACGAACGTATACAACATCTGACTCAAAGGCATATAATGTGGTGGTTGTTTTTCTAAACTATTTGTTCATCTTTTGAATTTTATCTGGTTAAAAAAGGAAATTGACTAATATGCCTTACCTTCAGTTCAGCTCAAACAAGGCTCAACTATTTATTTGCCTTCTGTTTTCCCTTAACATGAAACAAATCCAGTCTCAGTTAAAAAGAAAAAAGTTGGTAGATTTCACTTACCGTTGGGGTTAAAAATGTAATTGACTTAAAAAAAAATTTTTTTTTCAACGTTTATTTATTTTTGGGACAGAGAGAGACAGAGCATGAACGGGGGAGGGGCAGAGAGAGAGGGAGACACAGAATCAGAAACAGGCTCCAGGCTCTGAGCCATCAGCCCAGAGCCCGACGCGGGGCTCGAACTCACGGACCGCGAGATCGTGACCTGGCTGAAGTCGGACGCTTAACTGACTGCGCCACCCAGGCGCCCCCAAAAATGTAATTGACTTTTAAAGCGAATGTAAAAACTGTTAGGAATATTTTTTTCCCTCAAATACATTTAGGTAGAATTAGCAAAGAATACAGAGAGGCAGTCAGTTACCCGTTCAGTGATGAACTAAGTGTGGCTGAGCTCTCTGCATGCTCTTCTTTAGCCAGACGCAGAGCCATCATGGCATCCCCTTTGCTGTCAGAAGGATTGAGCTTTCAGTAAGCTCACTGGATCAGAATCCCAGCACTTTGAAGAGTTAGTGTAAATAGGAAGATGAATACAGAAATAAACTCTATCTTTACTCAGGTTGATAATTAATACCCGCTCCCAATAAAAGTGCACATTTGCCCTGGGAATCTCTTTTAATCAGCTCATTGAATAGGAAGCAGCTCTCCTGATAACTGAAAGAGACAAAGAAGACTCAGGTTCTTGTAAAAACCTTAGTGTAGATTTTGAGCACACCAAAACGGGACTAATTCTCCAACAGGATCTTTGTAAACGTGAAGTGCTTCCTACGGGACTTGGTGCCACTTTTCTGAAAATCAATATTACACGTTGGAAATTCTCTACCAGATTTTAAAATGGCTTCATGACTTGCCTTGTTTTCTGGAAATAGGAATCAGACTGGCAAGAGATACTCTGGCGACCACACTCTCTGACAGCCCTAGGAGGGAGGCTAATGACTCAGGCAGAAACATCTTAAGTTCAAAAATCAAGGGCTTGAACTGAGCCCATTTACAACAGAAACTGTTTAACCTTAAATATCAAAGAAAGATAAAATATCCTTAAGAAAGAGGATCACGGGCTGCGCATAGCCACTCTTCATTCAACTCCAGGCAGGAGTCAAACTGGCTTCCAGCGTGGGCATGATAGTTGGTTGAATAGGATTGGCTGTCCAAATAGACCTGGGGCCAAGAAATGTCTGGGAAAAAGAAATGATGCCTAGGAAGACCATAATACTAATAAATAATCAATAGAGAGAGCTTTATCATCTCCAGTGTGCCTTCATAGTTATTGTCTCATTTGATGTAGAAACTTGAAAGTGGGGCTTAACCTACTAGTACATGAACAGTACCTTCCCTAATGATGTTCTGTTGACCTTTGATATGTAGACACAGAGAAAACATTTAAGGGTAAGTTTTCAAAGCTTTTCTGCTTGATGGTGGGAAGTTCCTTTTGCTCAATGTTAATAGCTAAGTGGGGAGAGGGGTCACTCACACTCTGTCATCCATGTTTAACCTTTGCTCATTTCTTTGTGTCCTCCATTTTTGGCTAAATAACACGATAGCTATTGTTTTGCCCATTTATGGCAGAATCTCAATTTTCTGAATAAATGTAATGCTATATAGGAGGACCCTTCTTTTCAGTACTGTTCTGATCTTTTCATCAGTGGGACAACGCACAAGCACTGTTACTGGCTTCAAAGTTGATCTAACAATCTACAGGATGTGTGTGCTCAGGTGGCAAAATCAGATTTGGAAAAGTTTATATAATGACAAGGTAAAGCCACAGATGTCCTGCTTTTGCTGGACAGAGGAATGTGCAATTGCCTTGGGGGAACATGTTACACATTCCAGTGAGCTAAGGGTTCTGCCTTGCTGAGTGGTGGCAAGTCCCGTGGTCTGTTGGAGGATTTCGTTTTGCATAGTGTGTGCATTCACTAGTTTGCATTAATCTACCTCTGAGATTCACTGGGTCTCTCCAGCATTAAGGAGAGGTACCAAAAAGAAAGCCGTAGATTAGGGTAGGGACCAAGAAAGACGAACAGACTTTTACTCTTAGAATGATTACATTTGTTTAATCATAGCTTCAATTTAGCATTCCCGGTAGATACCAAGGTACTCATTAAGTCTGTGACCAGTGCCCTTGAAACAAGAATGCTGTACAAATCCTATCTTAATCTGCCCTAATCCAGATGAGCTAATTTGGTAGTTTGGCCTTTGCATTAAGTAAAATGACTGTCACATAGGGAGTTCAATGCCCTTTCTGCATAATCATAAATTGTAGCAAAAAGGATTTTGCTCCTGGTCTTAAGAATCTTACCAACATCATTTTAGTGATACATTTGTTGTCTGGTATGAATATCAGTATTTTAATTAAAATATAATTAAACTAAATATAAAACTAAAACATAAAGGAGATCTTCTTAATGTGACTCTCTTGCTTTCTCTTGGAAGATTTTTGTGAAGGGTTTCTATAAAATTATCATTGGCATTTTTGCTGGAGTAACTGAAAATGGCAGTCTGTTTTATGGAGAGCAATTGGGATTTTTCCATATTATGTAGACTGGCAGGCCAATAACCCTGTGCCTTTGAGTCTTGTTTTTGGGGAGAACACTGTTCAGTTTTTTTTTATTGCTTAAGTAAAAATAACAAATAATTATCCTTCTGTAAAAGAAAACACTGATAATTATAATTTGTCAGGCATGTTGCATAAGGGGACAGGAAATACAAAGTGTTAGTGTCGGCAAATCCCAAAACAATGCCCTGCAGACTGAAATAAACTCCCACGTCTAACAGCCTCCCCACAGAAATCCTAAAAACTTCAAGGGCTGAACAAGAGTATATAGTTATGATATATTATGCATAATCAGAGAGACAGAGATTTTAAACATAGTCCAGAATTTCCCACTTTATTTTAGTTAGTGTGGCAGAAATATACTGAGAGAAAGTGATTGAGAGAGAGAATGCAGAAGTGAGTAAATAGCCCTGAAAGGAAAATATTTAGATAGAAGCCGCTGGACTATTGTAAGAAACAATTTTAAAAATTCAGATTCTTCTGGCTCTATTCATCAGTAGTCTCCACTAAAATATTTTGGTTAGACTCAAGTCCATATCTTAAGAAGTTTTGTATGGCTTTTAGACAGCAGATCTATGAAAATAGATTTATTCAAAATGAGATCTTTTGCATTGAACATGTACAAGATAGCTTCATTATCTGACAATAATTGGCATCAGAAAAAGACATTTAACATGAATCTTCCTCAAACACCAATCAAATTCCATTAAAACATAGTGGAAAAAAGTATGAGGCAAGCTTTAGTTTAAAAAAGTACAATTAGACATTATGAAATAAATTTATTAATACTGTACATAGACATTTTTACATTATAATTGCACCTATATGCTAATTCTAAGAAACAGCTAGTGTTAACCAAAGGATAGATGGATGTGCAGATTGACGCTCAGTTTGTCAGTGATCTGTATTCACATTATGCTGAGAGGACCCCGTAGAAAAGAAATTTTCCAAATTTGCAGAATGGTCTCCCTCACTTAAAATCATATATCAAGGTTTTTCTTTAAGAAATAACTCATTTACAGGGTGCCTGGGTGGCTCTGTAGGTTGAACATCTGACTCTTGATTTCAGCTCAGGTCATGATCCCAGAGATAGAGCCCCGCATCAGGCTCCATGCTGAGCATGAAGCCTGCTTGAGTCTCTCTCTCTCTCTCTCTCTCTCTCTCTCTCTCTCTCTCTCTCTCCCACTCTGTCTCTCTCTCTCTCTCTCTCTCTCTCTCTCTCTCTCTCTCTCTCTCTCCCCTTCTGCCCCTCTCCCCTGCTTATGCTCTCTCTCTGTCAAATAAATAAATAAATAAATAAATAAATAAATAAATAAAAATAAATAAAATCGCCCATTTACTTGAGACGACCACAGAGAGCTATTATCAATAAGTTGTTTAGTCATTTTGATTTCTGGCTCTTTCAGAAAATAACTTGAAGACTATTTCTAAATATATGTCCATGGGTAAAAAATATATAAGAAATGCAGAGTTGCCAGGGATGACTACACATGTTTTGTTTTCAGGCACAGTAAAGGAGCAGGTTGTGTTTCTGGATATTAACATGTGAAAAAGAAATGAGGACATTGGTGTTAAAGTTACAGGAGATTCACTTTGCGGATCCAATTTAATCAGAAACCAGTTAATTAGCATCGATTTCTATTAAGTTGGGCATATAAGCTTTGGAAAAATCTGTACAAATCCCTCCCTTTGTTTTGATGATATCGTTTTGAATGTAATAAATAATTATGACGTTTGATAGTTGAGATCATGTCTGTGAGTCATTTGCTTTTACGTCTATCTGTGAGGCTGTCTTTCCTTTCTGGAGCTGAGTAATTGCATAATTAAATTGTCATTTAAAGAAACAATAACAATCACAGAATGTCACATGCTAACTCCAGTGACACATGATAAAGAAGATCTCATATTCATATTTGAAGAGGACTCCACAGTAAACTTATAGCATTAATGATATTAAATATATTATTTGCTATTGTGTTCCTATTAAACTCCAACAGAAATATTAATTAACCTTAAATGTATTTTTCAGTGACTTTATTTTTAATGGTTAGAAAAACTAATAGCATCTGCAGTGGTATAATAAATAAATAGCAAATTCATTCAATCACCAATACTATTTATATTACACGATATATTTTCAAGGTACATTTCCAAGTAGGAGGTATTCTACTTTCAAGTAGAGCTGGGAACAATATAAACATTGGATACAATTTATCATTTGAAACATTTTCAAAAGTTGAGGGATGCTCTGAGTATTTAATTTTTTTCCCTTCCACTAAATTAAGAGGTATATACTTAAATACTGGGAGAAACAACTATTCTGTTGACTAAGATGAATTAGTGAAGAAATCACATAAAATTTGATCCAGGGTCAGTCCATACCAAACACATTTTGAGATATAATAAATTATTCTCCCACCCCCTTTCAGGAGCCTTCAGTGTAATATCATGTGACTGCCTTACCCCTGTTGAGTGTGGTCCATTGCTAGATCCTGACAAGTCTGGTAACTTTTTACAACAGAATACCTCATTGTGAAAATCCCAGGCTAAAAGCTTGTTGCTTACATGATTTCCAGCTACCATCTTCTTATTCCCCTTGTTCTGCAAACTCCTCTAACATATCTACTCCTCTTACTGTCTCATTTCCCATTTGTCCTATTGTCTTCTTAGCATTTTGCTAGATGTTTTCTTTCACTCTACTACTTACTGAAAACATTTTTGAGAGATCTCCTGTGTTGATCGTATTTTAAAAATTGAATGGTTGCCTCCCAGCCTTTAGACTGAAGGCCCTCTCTTGCCACAGCAATAATTCAGTGGAGAGAAAACTGAAAACCTGATTTCAGTCGACTTTGCCTCCTACCACTGACTGTGAGACCTCAGACAAATTATAAACTATCCAAAGACTGTCCAGGATTAAATATGGTGCACATGCATAAAATATATTATTAGTAGCCACCCATTTCTCCTTGAGATCTCTTTTTCATTAGGTTTTGCAGTACTGTTTCTTCATTATTGTCTTGTTTCTTCATTTTTGTCTTTGCTAGCTTTTCCTCATCCTGCCACCCTATTGATGATCTATCCCATGACTATTGGTCTATGCCAAAACACTTGTTCTACATATAATTGATCAGCTCGTCCAAGTCCAGTCAATTCAAGATTAATCTTCCTAAAAGTCAACTGATTCATAAAATCTAGACTATCTAAAACCTCCAAGGAATCCGTTACTATAGAATAAGTATCCATTCTCCCAATTAAGATTCTAAGCTCTCTCTCATATGACCCCAACCTACATTTCCAATTCCCCCCAAATTCCCTGTGTACCAGTTACTTGTAATTTTCATTGCCTGCTTCTCTTCTTTTGCTTCTACTATTTTCTCAATTTCTTCTCTTCTTTTTTTTATTTTTTTTAATGTTTATTCATTTTTGAGAGATGGAAAGAGACAGAGGATGAGTCAGGGAGTGGCAGAGAGAGACAGGGAGACACAGAATCCAAAGCAGGATCCAGGCTCTGAGTTGTCAGCACAGAGTCCCACACGGGGCTTGAATTCACGAACCATGAGATCATGACCTGAGCCATCAATTTCTTCTCTTCTATCCCTCTTCCTTCCTTGTCCAAATCATATGTAACTATAAAGTTTGTCTTAAATACCATGCTGTCCTGAATAATTGAAATTCAGCATAATCTCTCCTTGGGCTCCAGGTAGGCCCTGATTTGTACAGTTTCATCTGTATTCTCACCCTGTGCTTTGTGTTGTAGATAATTACCATCTCAGGTATGATTGTATAAGCTCCTTGCAATCAGGGAGGGTGTTTAATGCATTTTTTAAAACAGTCTAAGTAGGTATAACTTAGTGGTTAATGTATAGTAACCAATGAAGTACTCTGAATGAATATTCTGAATATTTTGTTCCACTATGGGAAGATTTCCTACTCCTTGGGCTTAAACTTCTTGGAAACTTTAACTTCTAAAAAGATGAATGTTTACTGAATTATTTAGATTAGACATATTATGAATTAACATAGCCAATAGGTCATTGATTTTTTTGGTAATAACTATATTGAGATATAATTCACAAGCAAAAATTTAGCCTTTTAAATTGTACAATTCAGTGATTTTTAGTATATTCAGAGTTATGTAGCTGTCTTCACTACCTAATTTTAGTACCTTTCCATCCCCTCCCTAAAAGAATACCCATAATTATTAGCAGTCCCTCCCCATTTCCACCTCATTTATACTCTAGGCAACTGCTAATTTAGTTTCTGTCTCTGTGGATTTTCCTTTTCTTCTGAACATTTCCTGTAAGTGAAGTAATACAACATGTGGTCTTTTGAGAGAGGATTCTTTCACTCAGCGTAATATTTCAAGGATTCATTCATGTTGTGGCAAGAATCAGTACTTCATTGTTTTCTTATGGCCAAATAATGTTCCACCAATGAATATGCCACATTTTTTAATCCATTTATCAATTGATGGACATTTGAGTTGTGGAGTCACTGACTTTTAAAACTGAAAACGAACCCAGTGATTATTTACTCAAAAGCCCTCATTTTGTGCATGAGAAAAGTCCAAAGAGGTATTCCTAGACTTTTAGCTGGTTATTGGGTTTTGTATTATTTCTATTTGTATTTAGATGCTAGGTAGGTAACGATATGATGAAAGCATTTTTTTTTTTTTAATTCATTATCGACCACCAAGTCCTTATGGTCTGGATAGCAAAAAACAGCTGTGGTCTTCATCCCTGTGAAGCTTAAAGTCTAGTGGGGAAAAAGCTTTAGGTCAAATAATTACATCAATAAGGGAAAAATTAGAACTATAAAAAATGCTATGAAGGAGAGATTCATGAATTGACCTTGTCAGGGAGGATAATTTAGTAATGATCTATGAATACTTAATACTTAACTAGGCAAAGAAGGTAGAAAAGAGCATTTTAGATAGACCAAAAGCACATGCAAGAGCCTTGTGACTACAGAAGCATGGCATATAAGGGGGAATGCCAGGAGGCTGGTATAATAGGAGACCAGGGAGTTGGGGGGGGTGGGGAGGGCATAGCATAGAATGAGGCGGGAGAGATAAATAAGTCCAAGTGAGGCAAGTTATTCCAGAACAAGGTAATGTTTTAGTCTTTTTCCCAAGAGGATTGGGCCATTGAAGCATTTTTGTCTTAGAACAATGTAAGCAAAAAGGAAATGTACATTGCCTTACATCTCTCCCCCAGGACTTAGATGCAATAAGAAAGGTAAAACTTGCTGGGCAATACATATCTGTTTTACAAAAACTTGTGGTAGAATCTGTGGCATTTAAAGTTTGTTTTTACTGAATTCCTTGTTATCCAAAGTAGAAACTTGTGTTATTTTAACAGAATAAACAACCTCCTTATTAGAATTCTCCAATTCAATTTTGTAAAGAGCTATTCTTTCCAAACCTCCTACAGAATAAGCAATCAAAGCTACTTGAGAATAAATAGATATATAAAGGTCACATTTTTTTCCACTGCACAATAATCATGTTTTAGACCTGTGATATCTAAAGAGTATAGAAATAAGCTGCAAATGGTTAATACCTAATTCTTTAGTCCAACTGCTTTTAACATGAGGTTTGTTAGATCCCAGCTAGTATATGAATGGGACCCAGGAAGCTTTTGTACAAATAAAGGTCATGCCACACGGGTGTTGATCCAAAGCTTCCACTGAATTTTATAAAGAGTCTATAACACACAAAAAGCTAAACTCAGACTTTTTTGAGAAGATAAATAACCCATAAATTACTAGGAAAAATATTTGGGATTATTTTAGATCGCTTATAGAAGGCTAAGCCTATACAATTAAAAATAACAAAAATTAACAGCTATTGCTAAGCTAGTATCTTGAGAACAATATCCTCCTTTTCTTAATTGATATAGTCACAGTAAAAAACTCATGATTATTCTAATAGTATTAGTTATATATTATATACCAGTTATTTCTCAAATTGGGATCCCCAGATCACCCTCTTAGAGATCGTATTAAGTACCTGTGAGAGATATAGATTCCTATACCCACTCCAGACCTCTGGGATCAGAATCCCTGAAATGAAATTCAGGACTCTGAATTTTTAAGAAGGATCCCAGGAGATTGTGATGTCTGGCCATGTTGAAAGTTCTAAAATGCATGATAAATAGCAACACTTTTTCTTTTCACTGTTTTGACAAATAGTCCTACCCAATTCATTGAGTTGTGTCATAACACCAGTACCACGTATTGGTGAATATACGTCAGACCCTATACAAAAAGCTTTCCCTAGCCTATTCCTAGTCCTTAGAATCTTTCTACAGGAGAGTAGATATTACTATTTACAATTTATAGATGAAGAAATTATGGCCAGATGAAATTGAGTAACTTGCTACATAGAGGTCTGGCTGGCTCTAAAACTTCTCTTTCCACTCTATTAAGTAGACTCTTGCTGTAACCATTATGCCAGTGACCCACTGCAGGAAGTATCCAGGAAAAAGAAAGTGAATGGAGTTATGTGTGAGTCTAACAGCTCTGGTCAGCACCCACTGAAATCCACAGTCATCAACAAAATTACAGATTATAATGAACAAAGTATAACACATGAGCCCCTCTTGCTAAGCACAACTGTCTGACACATTTCTAAAATAGGTTCCAGAGATAACACTTTATAGGCAGGAATAGTGTGAATATGAGAAAATTGCTTCCAGTTTTACAATTTAACAAGGAGAAAATATAAAGGAAAATCAAATATTCTATCATGCAAAGTGACTCTAAAATCACTACCAAAAAAGAAAAGGAAAAAAGCTCTGTGTAACTCGATAAAGGAACTGGAAGACAGTCTGTTGGGCCTCTTTAAAATATGAGCTTTTATAATATTCCTGCCTAAGAGAGATGGCTCTGTTGTATGTGTGTGCTATATCACTTAATTATGCCTTATCTCACTCAACGCCTTTTTTGGGCACTAATTATTCACTTTAAAAACTGACAATCATCTCTATTTTATAGGCATTTACTTGAAAAGAGTTCAAACTTCTTTGCCAAAATTATAGATATAATATAATTGATTCTTGCAATTTTGAGAATGACAAGAAACAAATTACTCTAGTTATCTTTTAAAACTATGCTCGCATTGGGACGCCTGGGTGGCTCAGTTGGTTGAGTGTCCAACTTCAGCTCACATTTCGTGAGTTCGAGCCCCGCGTCGGGCTCTGTGCTCTCTCTCTCAAAAATAAATAAACATTAAAAAAAATGTTTGCATTTTAGTTATGAAGTCATCATATGAAGAATTTTAATTTGATTTGTATGGAAACTTTATTACAGTAACAATGATTTCTTTTAAAATATCTTCACAGATAATTTCTTTTCAAGGAAAAAGATTTTAATTGTTTAATTAATTATTTGGGAGCAACGGCTGTTGGTTTGTAACATACTCAAAACCAATTCTCTGGTAAACTGGAAACCCGAAATTTCCCCTGGGTCTGTTGTGACTGGGTTATGTCACCTGCCATAAAAGGCTATTATTCCTTGTGGTTCCTGCTAGAAACTGATGGTGCTATTCAGCAGCTGTAGCGAGTAATTTGTTAAATGAATGGGAAAACTATTAAATAAACCTTTTTTTTTATTTACACTGAAACTTCAGAGGCTGTTAGATGATGCCACATGCTAATACAATATGCAAGAACATGGTGAGAAATGAATGGTAGATGACTTTTGTGATAGTGCATGGACCCCTTTAACACACAATTTCGTATTAGAACACATTGCAAAGGGAATCTTATTCAAGGACAGACAAGCTTATAACATTTTTCTGACACAGAAAGGTCTTTATATTTTGGTCAAAGAGTGGAATTAGATAGAACATGTTTTCTTACAAACAATTTAGTAGAAATCTGAGTTTCAGATTTTATTGCTATTTTGTTTATTTATTTTTAATAATTTTTTTAACATTTATTTTATTTTTGAGAGAGAGAGACAGAGCGTGAGCATGGGAGGGGCAGAGAGAGAGGGAGAGAATCAGAAGCAGGCTCCAGGCTCCGAGCTGTCAGCAGAGAGCCCAATACGGGGCTTGAACTCGTAAACGGTGAGATCGTGACCTGAGCGGAAGTTGGACGCTCAACTGACTGAGCCACCCAAGGGCCCCGATTTTATTGTTATTTTAAAGTTATGTCAGTATCTAATGTGTCCTCACCCTTTCATGTCTATGCTCTACTGTAATGGCTTTCAGGGAATTTCTGGAAGCAATTGATAAGATTACCTTCTATTAAACCAGGGTCTATTCCCCTCTGTGGTCACCAGATCTCCAAAGAAACTGAGAGAGCAGTGGAGGAGGTTGTGCATAGATAAAACATTTCAGTCCATGCTCACTAGATAGAGCCACCAAAAACATGAGGCAAAAAGGAAGTAAGGAATGGCTTGCAGCCTTAGTTTTAACTGTTTTCTCCCTTTTCTTTAGCTGCGTGAGTTTTCTTTGAGCTGAATGACTTCCAGGGTGCAGGGGGACTCACAGAGCAGGTGGCTGGCCCTCACAGTGCAGGGAAGATCCTGGAGAGATGGGGGCGGTCAGTGGGAGTCGGTCAGGGTCCTGCATGTGCAGTTAGAAGACTCTGAGACTTTCCTGATGTAACAGTTGGGAACCACAGTTGTTAAATATTATAATACAGTTTTAAAGTCTCAATAATTTTGTTTAAAGACTGTTGATTCTTCTTTGGCTCTAGCGTAGCTCTAAAAGCCATTCTCAGATTGAGAGCATGGAACCTTACCTCTGAAGCAAACTTTGGTGCCTGCAGATACCAAAAGGGGCTGATGGAGTCCCAGAAGAACCCAGGAGAACCCTAGCTAGGCATCAGCAGCCCTCACATTTCCTTTGAAACAACAGTAATTAGAGCAGCTGGAATATTTGCAACCTCATTGGTTCGCTTGCTGGGTTTTTTTAAAGCTTAGACTTTAATCTTATTTTCATATGTTTTTATATAAATCAAACCCATGTTGCTTGATTATAGATGTTAAGTGGCCACTGGGAGCTGTAGATAAAAGCATTTCTGGAGAAGGCAGGGCTTGAGGTTCTCTGATATCTGGTTACAGTCCCTGTCTCTCTGTGCCCCTCCTCCTGTGTTAATTTCCTAATGCCTCCTTCCTCCATTCCAACTGCCCTTCTTCTCAGTGGTGTCTATTTACTTAAATCTAAGCCAATTAAATAAAGCATAATAATAGAACACCCTTCTGAAAAGAGCACAAAGGAGAGGAATTGCATGGCCACTGACAGAATAATAGAGGAGGGGAAAAACATTTTAAAAAGCTCCCCAGCAGACGATCTGCCTCCTCCTTTGCCTCCTATTTATAGTGAGGCAAACACTTTTGTTACCAGCATCTCTGTGTCAAGCCCTCCCCTTTTGTTTGGTGAAATCTTAATGATATATCCTTATGTGTTTTAATATTTCTAAGTTTACTGATGGGAGAATTGTTGTATCATGCATGCCTTAATATTGTTATTGAATTTCAAAAGCACCTGGGAGTGCTAATGTAGTTCATTCAGGTATATTTTAAGGGAAACTTTTATTTTGATATATTTTCTCAACCAGTAAGTAATATTCTCACTCAATTAAGAAATCTTCACTTTTTAAAATGGGTCATTACTGAAAATTTCTTTAGTAATAAAATGTTGGTTGCCACTGTTAAGAAAATAACTTAGGGAGGAGAGAAGTTATTTCAAATTAGCATTACAGAAGGGGAGGGGTAGGTGCCTACTTCATCCCCACTGTGCTGATTAAGTTATCACACATTGCCTCTTAAACAGTATGCAGCAGGAGATGAAGGGCCTGAATCAGCTGGAGATCACCCTTAATTGTAAATGCTTCTCCAAGACTTCAGTGAGCTGGTGAAATCCCTCAGCTTCTAGAGCTTTTAGGTCTTTGGGCTAGAAGTAGAGTTACCAGAATTTCATCTTTCCCATCAGATGACTACAGCACAGCAAGTATTTTCCTCTCTTTGGTGGAGCCCCCTTTCCTAAATACATGACTTTTCAAATTCTCCAGCAGTCAGGACGTCGCCCTCAGAGAGTGCAGGACCTCTGGCAAAGAACATCATCACTCAGCTGAAATCTGACTTTTTTAGACTACAGCTGGAATTTGCATGCTCACAGTGGCCTCAGAAATAGCCTGGTGCCTTGTCACTGGGGTTCAACCAGATGCCTCCTCTGCTTCCCCAGTGAAATCTCTCTTCGCTCCTGCAGGTTGACAGATGGCTCCCAGCAGGTGACCTTGGGCTATTAGTAAATGAGTTGCTTTCTTTCTCTGGCACAATCCTTCTCAAAGACACTCTCTGTCCTAAGAATTTACAAAAGGCATTTGGCTGCTAAGCAAAACTAAAGAGAAGAGGTAAAGCTAGAAACCATGTATTTGCATGAATTTTGCTCAAGTTAATGCATCCTCTCTTCATAAGGGATATAGTAGTGCTAAATGGTGAAGATATATCATCTGAGACCTTACCATTTTCCACAATTGTCAAACCACTTTTCTACAAATGATTTTCTTTAATTCTTGTATCAACTCTATAAGGGAAATCTCATTAATAATCTCCATTTTATTGATAAAACTAAGGTTCCAAAAACTTAGAAGATGTGCCCAGTCTTATGCAGCCAGTAGGTGATAGGCCAGTGTTCCAACACCCATATCCAAAGTTTGTGTTTTATTTTAAAAGTCTAACTTAATCAAATCCTAGTCAGAATAGTTAGAAAAATAAACTGTTATCATTCTTATAATTATTCACTCATTCAGCTTTTGCCAATCACCACTGTCAAATCAGGGAAGCAGTAAGCCAGTTAGATAAGGAGATATTGGTTAGAACAGACAAGTTCACATATACAGAATTAAAGCATCAACACACCTTTCTATCTTTTTTACAGTACATGACTCAATTTTAATTCATTTGTTAAATAGTTATTGAGCAAGTACTTGCTACCAGACAGGGAAGGGTCATAGTAAATATGAAAAAAATGGCCCCTGCCCTGTAGAGCTTGCAGATTCCTTGGAGTGGGATGGGGTGGGGTGGAGCAGATATTAAACAAATAAATAACACACAGTGCTGCTAATGGTATAGGGAAATAGATGGTGGTAGAGGTGTAAATTGCTAATACTTCTTGAGACAATTTGATAATATGGTACCCTTATTTGAAGTGCATTGTATATTCTTATGTGTCTTCATATTTTTTGTTCTTCATTTGTATTCATTTTGGATTCAGAATACTATGAGAAAAAGGAATTCATATATTTGATAGAAACCAATAGCTTCTAGTATTGAAATAAGCAGAAAAAGGATGGGGCTGCGAATTTGTTTCAATTTCAATAAGTTTCATTCACAGCATTCATATGAATGTCAAGTAGGTGATAAAAACAAGCAACATGCACCTGGAAGTTGTTGGGGAGACCTCACAGAGAACAGGGCTCCCATTCAAGGAGGAGTTGACAGACATGGAGGAGGGAGGAGACAGGGAGAGAGGAAGAGAAGAAAAAGAGAAAGAAGATGACTTTGTAGAGGGAAAGAAGAAAAATGCAAAACTGGAAAGAAGAGGGCAATTAATAGGCTGATAAAGGAGCTAGAGTGAGACAATATGAATCTTTGTGATGGTAGAAAGCTGGGGATGAAATTGAACAAGTTGAGCATAGGCACAGTGTAGAACCTTTTGAGACCAGTTCTAGAAATTTGGTTTTTATCATGTTGACAGAAGAGTTTTTAACATGATAGTGAAATCACTAAGAGGCATCCTCGTCAGATAATGTTATGGCAGCCTGCTGTTTCCTTTGTGTCCCTCCTCAGTTCTTTCTTCTTGTACCGCATGAACCTGCAAATCTGCACTAACTTATTCTACCATTTTAAAAATGGTTAGTGTTTGTATGAAAATGAGAAACAAATGAACAGATGGCTTTCTGTCAAGCAAAGAAGTGTTAGTTCTTCATATATTCTGACTCTGAGCAGAAAACAGCAATGTAACATATAAATACGTGAAAACACTGACACGTGCCCCGTTGCTGCCCAAGGTTCTCTATATTGCAGTTCCTCTTGTATTTTATCTATAAAATATTTATTTATATCCAGTCAGAGTCAGCATATGTTAACAATTTAGCAAAATAAGTTTTTCACTGATACCACCGACCATTTCTTTTCAACCCTTTCCAACCAAGAAGGAATCTAAACCTGACCCTAAAGTAGCTACTGGACATCTCATCATGCTTCCTTCACTCTTGCAATGGAGACATTTACTACTCACCAGATCTCCATGTATTTATTTATTTTTTAAAGTAATCTCTATGCCCAACATGGAGCTTGAATTCAAACCCCAAGATCAAAAGTCACATGCTCCACTAAATGTGAGGCAGCCACGTGCCCCCAGAGTTCCATTTATCCTCCATGTTTCTCAACCCCTTAAGTAGGCAGAGCCATAGTGGTTAGTTCAGTCCATTGAGTGGTAAGAGGAGGTAATAATGTGTGTCACTTCTGTGTTAAAGCATTTAAAAGCTGTGGGCAACCCTCTCATATCTTCTTCCCTGCTACTGTAATCTTGGAGGCCATGAGTTGAGCCACAAAAAGGATGTACTCTGATCATGAGAGAGAGCTGTCCTGGAGCATTACCTTACCCACATCAGGATTTGTATGAGCAGGATATAAACCTTTATTGTGCAAAGTCTCTGAGACTTAAGCTTGACTTTTCTGACTAATCCAATCCTTTATCCTTCACCTGCTTGTATCCTATTTTTATGGCCTTGAATTAGGTTGAGGTGCTTTGGACAAGACTAGCTAATTTCTACTCAACTGGATTAACCTAGTCTGCTACTCCTTAGCAATAGCCTGGAGTATATCAGGTTTGGGAATCAAAGTGGAAAATTCTTACCGTCTACCTTACCTAGATATGGAGACCATATGTTTTGAGTAGGGCTTTTGTTAACTCTCCTTAATTCATATATTTCGAGGTATGTTTCCTTTGCAAGAAACATAATGTTCTCCAAAAAAGAACTTTGGCAAAAGCCCCAAGAAAGGAAGATCTCTCTCTGATCTGTTTAACTATCAGTGACTTTGGTTCACCATGACTTTTGGCTACTTACAAATAAGTAGTGATAATGAACTGCTTCTAAACCTATTAGGGAATAGAAATGGTTTAATAGCCTATCAGACTAAATGATTTTATGTCGGCAGCTTCTCTCCTGTTTAAAGACTGCTTGGATAGTGGATCCTTTCCCAATAGTACTGGCAATTTTGAACGTCCTCAGTAGTTGAAATCTTGTTAACCTTCACAAGTGCTCTGAATTACATGAACTGTTCAAAATCGCATAGAGCATATTCATAGAGGAGGGAGAGAACAATGTTACTATTGTTTATTTGAGAGCTAACTGAGTAAGCTAATGATAGCCAGTGAGTTTAAGATTAGCCTTCCGAAATGCTATTTAGGATTTCAACTTCAAGCATCTCAGTGTTTCACTTATCTGACAAAGTCTATCAAAACAGGAAAAATAATCAAATGGTATTTATACTAGAATGTGTTTCAAAGGTTAATGAAAAGTGTATCCTGGCCTAATAATCTAAGGAAGATTTTATCTTGACTTTGTTGCTTAATGAAACATTGGTTCTTATATCACTTGAGAAAACCACATGTTGGTATTAATTTCTTCCTGAGATTTTAAGTCTGCATGAATTCATCATTCTAACTTCAGTGCTAGGGGCACAACATAACTTGCATATAAATATGTCAACAGCCAGACATGTATTATATGCAGACTAAGTGCATTGTATGTACATCCTATTTATCTGGGTAGTAAACTGGTAAAAGCTGATTTTGTCTATAGCTGAACAATTGTCTATCTTGGCTTTCTCAGTAGATAATCTACTCAGCTTATTTTGTGATGCCAATGTACACTCTATTCTCTATTATATATAGGCCCCTGAAAATAGTGGTTAAGTAAATTAACTTTGTCAGGTGTTGCCAGCCATGATTCTCAGGATTTCACACCCAACTCTAAGAGATTCTGGAACGTGGCTTAACCAAACCTGATAGAAATAATGGAGTAGAGAACAGAGGCAAAACTGCAGTTGAGTACATTTCAATTTGGTAAAAAAGCTGAATATACTGAATAAAATATATTTTTAGTAGGTGTTTCTAGTAAATTGAAGGTTGCCATTGGTGAAATGCCACTTCTCAAGGGCCCACAAAAGCCTTTGTGCTTGAAATTGTCTTTCCCCAGAGTTGGAGACCTTAACACCAGTTCTCAGGGTCCATAAGGAGTTGGTGTATGGTTGAAAAGTCTTGTCCACCTCCTAGCTATGTGATGCTGGGAAGGGCACTTAAAGTCTGTTGGCCTCAGTTTTCTCATCTTTAAGTAGAGATAACAATAGTTACCTGTCACAGAGAGTAATCGTGAGGACTAAGTGAATTAATATATATGAAGTACTTGGAACATTGTGTGGCACAAAATAAAGGCTGCATAAATGTTTGCTAATATTATTTTAAGGATTTGTAGCCAGTATGTGTAAGATATCAAATACTGAGACTGTGTCAAATAATATTCTTAACAAAAACTGTTAAAAGTATTTTAATCTTTTGATATGGAATAAAATGATCACTTCTAGCTGCACTGTGTTAATTTAAAATGACTATTCAATTTTATGTGCCTAGTGGAATAGGCCACAAGTTGCTTTTAAAAAATAAATCCCAGATGGCATTTATCTCTTTTTCATAAAATAAAGTCTAGAAAGAAGCACAGCCATTTTAATTTTATAACAAACAAAAAAACCACAAAAGTCAGGATGATGGGTAAATGGGACATTATTTTTATGACTAAAATTGTTATGACTGAGTAACCTCAATTTTCTAGTAATGATCTCATCTTTTGGCCAATAATTTCCAAATTCTGTTGGAATTAAATTAGTTTTTAAGTGTTTAGGGCTGTAATTTCACTTTCATTCATATATAACTATTGAGTTAATATTTGGGAAGACTATAAAAGACAGGATATTAGTTTTTTAATATTGCTTTTGGTATTCCTCAAATGATGAACATGTTCTTTGATAACAGGTGTGAGCAAATGTTTTTGGTAAAGAGACAGATAGTAAACATTTGGGTCATATATAAATACATGAAAGGCCATACAGTTTCTGTCACAGCTTCTCGACTGTGGCATTGAAGCATGAAAGCAGTCATAGACAGCAAAGAAATGAATGAACATGGCTGGATGCCAATAACACTGTATTTGGAAAAACAGGCAACAGGACAGATGCAGTCCATGGACCACAGTTCGCTGATCCTTGTTCTATGGAATTCTTGCTTGCTTTTAAAAAGGTTTACTAGGGTCCAAGAGACATGCATACATATATAATATGTACTTGCACACTTATACACACACGGACATGTACTTCAAAATCATGAAGATGTAGTGTAAAACATATGCACATGAAGGAATTTAAGGAAAATAGGGAATTTAAAGAGGAAACAAAGCATGATATTTTATTCAGCATTCATTGGTTAAATACATGAGGACCCTTTCTCTCTGAACAAGGTCCAGAGCTCCTCTACCATTCTCTTTTTGCTCTAAAATCAATCTACAACATTTAATATGCTTTTAATCAAAGTTACTCTTAAAAATTTTTAAGTAGTCTTAAGTTATTGTGTATAGAACTCTGTATAATAATGTTATATATATATATATGTATATATATATGTATATATATATATACGTATATATATATATATATATATACATATATATATATATATATATACGTATATATATATATTCCAAATTTGAAAAACACTGAGCTGAAATAGAGGGGGAAAAAACTGTTCAGACATGTGGGCAGTGAAAACTTTTTTTCCCCTAAGATAACTGCCAAGTTATTTGAGAGATGGGAGAATTCTATTGTGTTTTTCTTGCCTGCAGAATTTTATTTTTTTTAATGTTAAGACTTTCTAACTTTAATATGCAGTAATAGACTTATTTGCTGCTGCATATGGAACATGGCCCAGTCAATGTTTGTTACTTTTGAATCAAACCCTGTCTGCTCATATCTCTATATGCATTGTTCTCTGAAGGGTGATAGAGAAGAAATGAGCCACCACTTCTTATCTTTCCAAGTTCATTTCCATTTCCTACTGGGTCTCAAAGAAGAGTTAATAGCTATCACACTTTGAGTCTTAGGGCCCTTTACTTATAGAATGACATCTTCCTTGAGGGTATATAATGGGATCCATCCACTCTACCAGGTGTGAAATCACACAGGCCCTGGTGATAACACATAGAGATGGATAGATTTAGATACCTGTTGTAAAACAGCAAGATTTCAAAGTGATTTCTGCCCTTGCTGTATGTAAACACAAATCACTTATGTGTTGAGAATGGCTTAATGAGGTACAAAACCTAGTGCCTTCTAGTAATTGGGTTTATTTTCACATACCACTCCAGTAAGAAGTGTCCTGTATTGTTCTAGTGAAATTTCTAAGCAGAATTACTAATCCAGTATGACTTTTAGGATTATGAATGTCAAAGTAAGTTTCATAACTGTATAGGGAAAATTTAATTAGTTGTTAAAAAATTCCTCTCCATCCTGTGCTGGAGGGAATCAGTGCAGCTGGGCTAGAGGCCCAGTCCTTTAAAGATATAATTAACAATTTACTAGGATGAATATATTCTCTTGTGAGAGAATAGTTGCCTGCTATTTATTAGCTAAAAAAATTCAAACAATTAAAAATTTTATTTTTCCTTGGATATAATACTTTGGAAACTTCACTAGAGTGAAGCTAAAAAGTGAGGAAAAAGTGTGCATCTGTTAACATTTTCATTTCTCTGTTCCAAACAAATGAAAGGGCACTTAGCTGGTTGTAAATGCTCAGTGTATGACTGTAGAAGAAACCATCATTAAATCCACCTTGCAGCCTCCTAGTAACCCAACAGAGCAGGAGAAAGCCACAAGTTGATCTACACGATGTAATAGATTTTTATATGGATCATAGATTATATTAATAATTTCCTAAATTCTTTTTTTTTTACAGAAAGAAGCCAGAACATATTATTAACCCTTTGAGAATACACCATAACGAATTTTACCATTTTACTACTTCCTTGAGTAGGTAAGACCCTATCCTCTCTACAATAAAAGATTTATCCACAGTTTTGAAAAATAACTTGTTGTCAACCACATTTTTAAATGTTTATTTTTGAGAGAGAGAGAGAGAGAGAGAGAGAGAGAGAGAGAGAGAGAGAGAAAGAGTGCAAGTGGGGGAGGGGCAGAGAAAGAGACACACACACACAGAATCCGAAGCAGGCTCTGAGTTGTCAGCACAGAGCCTGACACGGGGCTCGAACTCATGAAGAGTGAGATCATGACCTGAGCCAAAGTCATAGGCTTAACCAACTGAGCCATCTAGGTGCCCATGTCAGCCACATTAAAAAAACAAAAACAAAAACAAAAAAACTTTACTAAATAAATATCAATTTGTTTTGATAAGGGAGAAATACACATGAATTCTACAGCTAATAGATTTAGGTTTATTAAATTAGCACTTCAAAATGTTTTGAATGGTTTAATAGTAAAAGAGTTGAAAAGATCTTTTTCTAAAATGAGGACTGAACTAAGCCTGTTTCTCCTGCTATGGGTAAAAACACCAGTGGTATTTTCTCAACACTTAGTATGTGCCAGATGTGACCTGTATGACTTACTTCATATAACTAACCCCTGTGTTCCTTACAGCAACTCTGTGAGTAGATGCAGGGATCATCCCCATTATACAGACTCAGGGTTTGACGCAGAGGGAGAGGAGGCAAGTAGATGTAAGGACTTCACTCAGGTTTTATATATATGTCTGGGAAGAGCAGGCACTGGGAGAACACCAGCCCCAGCTAGTATTGTGAGAATAATTTCATGTTGTGGTGTAAATGCCTAGCTATCAGATTCTCCTATGTTTTGAATTGGTTCTATCCAAATTTCAAGAAGAAAAAAAATGTGGTTACTGAAAGAGTCATGGCAGGCAACATTTACTTTATATTTGCACTTGTTAGTTTATTATAGTTGCATGAGTAAAAAAAAGAATATATAAACTTTAGCTCAGTTTACAAGCAGAAAGAATTTTTCTTTTGTTTTACACCTTTCTTTAAACTCAAAATTCCTATGTTAAAGCAGAATAATATGATAGAAAGAATACAAATGAATGACTTTTTATTCTAGGAAATGGAGAATGTATTTTACTGTAACTAGTTACCCAATCTTAAATTGGTCACAACAATGTATGCTTTACTGTTTTCATGAATTCTTCCTCACTTTATTTTTAATCAAGAAGCTTTACAAAATTTTCAAATCAAAATACAGAAAACATATAACAATTACCTAAGTATCAGCCACATGGATTAAACAAGTGCTAATATTCAATTTTGTTCAGATCTTTTCTGATGAAATAAATCATCACAGAGAGAACAAATGCTAACCCTGCTCCTTTTCCTTTTTTTCTGTAAGGCGTCATAATCCCAAAGATGATATATCCTTCCTATATGTGTTCTAAAACTTGAATGTGTGTGTGAAACAATATGCCATATAATTATTTACATTTTAAAAGTTTACATAAATGGCATCATACTGTAGACTTCTTTTGCCTTCACCCAACATTATATTTAGAGATTCAGCCATATTGAAACATGAAGATCTGATTGACTCATTTTGTCATAAAGTTGACTTGTTGTAATGTTTCAATCTTGTGGTATTTAGTATTATAAATTACTGCTTCAAAATAACTTTTAACATTTTGAAGATTTAAGGCCAAGATGGTTTAAGCATGGCTTTCAAGGTATCTTTGGCATTTGTATATAAGAATCCAAAGTTCTTAATATGTGATACTATGCTAATTCTATTTATATTTTAGTTTTTTTTTTTTCCTAGTAGAAAATCATCCCTTTTACTGACTGTAAGAATCTTGCTAATTAATAGACTCATGTTTTGGTTGTTTTTTTTTTTTTTAATTTTTTTTTCAACGTTTTTTATTTATTTTTGGGACAGAGAGAGACAGAGCATGAACGGGGGAGGGGCAGAGAGAGAGGGAGACACAGAATCGGAAGCAAGCTCCAGGCTCCGAGCCATCAGCCCAGAGCCTGACGCGGGGCTCGAACTCACGGACCGCAAGATCGTGACCTGGCTGAAGTCGGGCGCTCAACCGACTGCGCCACCCAGGCGCCCCTGTTTTGGTTGTTTTTTAATGTTTTTGCCATAATATAATAATTGAAATGTTTTATTTACCCATGGATGAAATACCGACTATTCCCAAATACAATGTAAATATTGCCTCCAAAATTTAAAAGATATTTAAAAACTCTCTCATTTGGCCTACGTTAATTGCTTATATTTCCTTCAAAAATCATGAGGGAAACTAAAAAAAAGGGACTTTTTCTCTAATTTTCTCTACATTACATTTAATTCTAGCATTTGTTTAAGGTAAAAGAGATATCAATATGCATTAGTAAGATTTATTAGACATAGAAGCTTTCATGACTTAATTTCTGGAGGGAGTAGATGAGTACCCTGGCTGTGTTGGGGAAGAAAGTAGAAATGAACTAATCTTTTCTGGACGTATATGAGTAAGTGCAAGACTGTGTATGCACCCAGATCAGAAGTGCAATGCAAATCTGCAGATGGGGAAATTGAAGTCCATATATGTCAGGCAACTTAATCAAGATCATACAGTGATTGCAGAGCTAGATTCAAATTCATTTTTCTCAGACTCTAAAACTACACTGTCTACCAGAAAAAGAAAACCTACCTAACCTATTTGACACAGAAATAGCAGTTTCCTTTATTTCACTAATATTTATTGGGATCTTTTTATATGACTTGAAGACACTGATGTTAGAAAGGCAAGAAAGCCACAAGATCTACCCAGAGACAAAACAGGCTATTTAGGAGTGGCAAAGTTTCCTTCGGTAATACCATAAAAGTGACTATTTCGTTAGATATCTCTATTTTGCTATGCTATGTTAACATCGTTTACCAGGTAAATTACCTTCCTGGTCACCTAACCATGCCAATTAGATTAAATTGAATGAGATAATAAGAGTAAAAATGCTTTGTAAATGACATAATCTTTATAATCAATTGCCATTATTACTAAATATAAATTTAGAATAAAGTATTTCAAACATAATACATGTAATTCAGACATAATACATGTAATTCAGATTCAGATTCAGAATACATAATACATGTAATTCAGATACCATGTAGAGCTTGGTGTCTGTCTCTGAAGTTTAATAAGGGTCTTACTACTTCACGTAATAGCATCTCTTTGACACAAAAGCCCCATGTAAAGATTACAGTGTAATAAACAACCCTGACGATTGGTTTATTTTCAGCCTTTACTACCTATTAGAAGCATCTTGTTTAACTCCCTTAAGCTTCACAGCAGATAATAACGGTACCAAGCTGGTGTCCATCCAGAATGTGATCATTTCTCGTTCTCTCTACTTGTACCATTGGAATCCACTCTCTCTCATCTTGACCACTGCAGTAGCCTCCTGTGCTCAATCTTGCTCTCCTATAGTCTGTTCTTCACATAATGTGATCTTTTATAAATCTTAATTGATATGACTTTTTTGTTCAAAATCCACCAGTGGCTGCCCCAAATCCACCAATAGTCAGAATAAAGCCCACGCTCCTCCTGTGGCCAGCAAAGTGCTATACGAACTGGCATCTTCTACCTCTATGGCATCATCTCCACCTCCTTTTCCCCCACCAAGGGGACTGTGTGACATTCTGAGCTGCGTCTAGAACAGTGTCTCTATCTTGGTGGATTCTCACTTGCTAAGGGGACTGAATAGGTATGTAAAGGGTACTGTGGAATACACACTATGTCTTTAATACACACATCAGTGATGGTTGTTGCCCTTTTCAGGATTCTTTCAGTTTGTTTTAATTGAGGCAATTGCTTCTGGGATGCTGGGGAGCTTTTGTGCACGATTTTGACGCACAACTTTATAACATTATGATAAAACTTTACTGATAAATAATCTTGAATCTTAATTTACAGTCCTAAAACCACAGAGAAATTAAACACAGATCAGCTGGGTAGATATGAGAAATCCATTTTAAGAGCAGAAGATATTTATTTTATAATTACATGCCATCCTTTAAATAAAAATATTAAGACTTGGTACAACATGACATTGCTTAGATTTTGCTTTATCTTTAGAATAGATGGGTATCTTTTCATCACTCATAAATGGGTGAATTTTAGCCCTTAAAACAATTTTCTGTGAAACAGGCTGACTTTTTTCTTTTACTTTTACAATATTCCTTAGGAACAGCACTTGATGCGTATTTACATTGCTGAGAACATCTGGCAAGAGAAAGACAAACAATAGGACCGCAATGTCCCCAACAGTTAGGGAAAAGAGAAAGAAAACCTGGTATTTTCACTATCCTCTCTGAAAATAAGTACCTTGTCTTACACTGGTTACTATCTTATCAGCACTCAGCTTTGACCCATGGCCCTCTATGTGAATAATTTTAAAGGCAGATTAAACATCCTAAAAATAAACTCAATTGGTAAATTAGGATATCAGATATCTCCTTTATGAAAGCCTCTTCTAATCTGTACTATCAGCTTGCAGTTATACACAGACCCCAAATTGTTCTGGCTCTTACTGAGCAAGAACCTATTCCAGGGGTGAGGTTTTGAAGAAAGATGTCTTATGGTTAACTAGAGACAGAAAAAGGGAGAATTGCCCACATACTCTGGCAGGAGTTAAAATAACAATAACAGTCCTCCTACTTAACAGGCTGAGTCATAAGCACATTCTACTGATTTCTCAGCAATTCCGAGCAGATTGTTTGGGCTGCAATTCTGTAGGCAGAGGTGGGCACCACCTGCTGCAAAAGGCTCGGGTTCTTGTCAGGGCGATGCTGTCAGCAAGTCTTGCCTTTTAACAGTTTGGCCAAATGGAGGTAGGAAAACACAACAATTTGGTGCCGATGAGCACTTTTTCTAATGCATAGAATATACGAATGAATATTATGCATTGAGTTCTTTTGCTGGCCATGAGTATAACTGACTTAAAGAAAGAGGCTTGGGGCGCCTGTCGGTTGGCTCAGTCGGTTAAGCGTCCAACTTTGGCTCGGGTCATGATCTCGTGGTCTGTGGGTTTGAGCCTCACATCGGGCTCCGTGCTGACAGCTCAGAGCCTGGATTCTGCTTTGGATTCTGTGTCTCCTCTCTCTCTGCACCTCCCCCGCTCGCACTCTGTCTCTCTCTCAAAAATAAATAAACATTATTATTATTATTTTTAAAGAAGGAGGCTTACTGTGGAAGGTCTTAAAAATCATCTCTTGTTGGATGTTTGCCTTCAGAAAATTCTTGACCAGTTGCAGGGCCCTTGTCTCAGTCAACTCGGGAAAGGAATGAAAGCCAATGGAAATCTACATTTTTGCTTAAAGAAAGTGGGAAAATTATGTGGTTACTGAGGTACTTCATAATCCAAGGACTGGATACTCTTGCTCCCTCAGTTCAGCCTCCAGTACCTTTACCTGAACCTTTCAGTGACCTTCAGAGTTGCCCTTTTCCTGACTCTTTTACAACCCGACTCTCCTGCATGCAGGCACCACATGATTTTTTTTCTTGTGCATCAGATCGTTTCTTTTTCCTACTTAAAATTTTCCTATAATATAAAGTATCAAACTCAGTAAACACCCTTCAAAACTGGGCTCCCAGGGGCCATTTCTGGACAATCTCTAATCCGTCTGTCTACTCAGCTGCCTTTCCTTCATTCCAACCATGGCAGACAACTTGTTGCTTCTTCTCCAACTTAATTAATTCTCTTTGTAAGCCACGTTTTTCTCACGTTACACTTGTCTTTGTTATTTCCGCAACTCCTGCCTAAATACCTAGATTCCCCTTGTCTGCCTTAGAAAAGCTATGTGTTTTCAATCCATATGTCATAGCATTAGGATGGCTAATTGCACACACAAATAGATCCAGAAATGTATTATCACATTATTTCTTGCTCACTTAACAGTCCTGCATGAGTGTTTGGATTGGGAGCTTATCTGTCTTCTTTACAGATTGGTGGGATTCCTTTCAGACAAAGGGATCTTTCCATTCATGGCTTTACTTTGTCATTGTCTCCATCCAGCTGCTAGAGGGGCAAAGACCAGGGAGGAGTACATAGGCGTTGTATATGAGCCAAACTTCCATTGGCTAGAGCTGAATTATATGACTACACCTAACTATCAGGATGGTTAGGAAATACATTCCTGCTATGTGCTCCAGAAAAAGAAGAAAGAGATTCTGATAAACTGTTAGCTGACTCTGTGATACCAAAGGAAAAATCTGTCTCCAGTATAAATATATTTGAACATTTGGATCAAACAACTCAAACCCTGGTGAAAAGAGATGCCAATCACACCATGGGAACAAAACTATGAATCATTATTTCAGTAACATGTTAAAACAGTAAATGTATTTAATACATCAGCTTATCGATGCTAATTTTTAAAATAGTACACAAATAAGATATTTTTTTTAAAACCTTCTTTATAGAAATAAGCATTGTGTCCAAGAAGATAATGGCTAAGAATAGCGTAGTGCCTAATACCTTTAGTTTTTTAATAACTTCTTGCTAAGTGAATCAATTGATTGATTAATAGATGAAGAAAGCTTAATTGAGGGGCAAAATGAGTATTTGTACTTTGACAAATTTCTAAAATTCATTATAAAAAGACATGACTGAAGTGGTCAAAACCCATTTTGAACTGAAGAAGGATGTGTCCTTTTAAAGAAAAATAACGAGTAAAGATAAAATATTGAGGGGAAAAACCCGGTTTGTACTTTTGCAAAAAATTTTTCAAGAACTTTTATGTTTTGATGAACTCACAAATAATCATAACAGACTTCACAGTATATTTTGTGTTTGTTCCATGTATTTATTTGGAGTAAATATTGCTATTTGTATGAAGGGTAGCAGTCCATCTATTTTTTATGAATGGAATATCATGTCACAGTGTTGTAGAAAAGCCATTCCGTCAGCTAAATATTCCATAAAATCAACTTATCTGCTAAATAATTCTGTCATGGAGTTTCAGTTTCCTGTGACTGTGGAATGCTTGGGTGAGTGACTATATTGCATTACAGAAATGTATGATCACTGGTTTTTCCTGGAAGGTTAAAATTCCTTTACCCTTTGAGGATAGGTAGCAATTTAATAAAGTTCTCATGGCATCAGAGAAAAACTGCCTTTTCTACAAGCACAGAAGGAAGGGAAGTCTGATGCTTTAGCCTGTGTGGGAAGAATGGGAGGTAATGAACAAAAATCCAACATGGCTGATCCTGGAATCCTGGAGGCTGATTCCTTCCATATCTCTGTCAGATCCTTCTTCCTGAGAAGTAGAATGATTTACTTAAACCTTCTAATTTCTTGTGATTAATTTTTTTTTTTTTTTACTCTCCACCCCTGCACTTTTTTTTTTTTTTAAATGAATGTCAAGGACTCCAGTTGTACGATGTGCTCAGTAATTACTACAGGAAGCAGTTTGATTGTGACACAGTTGTAGTCTCTGTGAGAGAAATTTAGAATTCACTGAAGCAATACTTTAGTGAGGGAGTGCCAAAGCTTGAATCATTTAAAACCACTGTGATCAGAACTCTAGGAAAAATACGGTAGTAATCAATGCCAAATAAAGAGCAAAGGACCAAAACAATCAAATAGACCTTTTTCTAAGGCAGACTGCTGTGGTTGGGAAGCAGTGTGCACACCTTTTTGTTTTTAGTTTTCATTTTCTAGCATATGTTTCTTTTCAAAGTTGGTCTTGTTTTTGAAACCTAAGAAATCTAAAGGAAACTTTGTTTTAAAAAAGGTGTTTAAGGACCACCCGCCACAGTATTTGTGTTTCCTCTGAGTTCATCTCATCAGAGATGCTTCTCTGACTATCCTATCGAAAAAAAAAAAAAAGACTTCTTGCCTTGCTATCTTCTTCTCATTTTTGATTTTATATTAAATATATTAAATGATAAATTTAGTAATTTAATATTAAAAGGAAGTTCATATTCTCATATGAAATATTACAGTTTACATTTTAATTAGGGCGTTGGTTACTGTATGATCGCCTCATTAAAATGTCACTTTCATTAGGATAGGAAGTTTGTACGACCTGGGGCATTTTGAGAGACCTCCCTGTGTCTCAGTCTAAATGTCTTATATCTTCCCCCATCTCCAGTCCCACTGCTGTCTTCATTCAAACTCAATGTTGCTCTCTCATTGATTATTACATTATTGGCCCTCTATCTACTTTTCCTGTTTCTGATCATAACCTGCAACTCTTTCTCTGGCTCATCTCATCAGCATATATTCAAAGTTTCTCAGTGATAGGCTGTTAAAGATGATACAAGTTATACTTCACAGCCTGACAAGCAGAGTGCTTTATCATCTAGATGCTTGCCTCTCTTGGCAGCATCTTCTGCTACACTGGTTCCTGGCATTCCAAAACATCCCTTGACGTTTTCTAGCACATTTCCGGTTCTCTCTCTGCATGTCTTTGTATTGCCGTTTTTGTGTATAGAATTGTGCCCCTGTCCACCATGAATACCCTTCAACACTGAAAGCAAGTTTGTCATTCTGAAGTCTCCCATGGCTTTCTGATTTCTTGGGAACTTCCATTGACTCATTTAATACCTCTCTTAAAGCATTTGTCATATTGTTACTTAAATATGTGTTAAAGTGTTAGTTTCTCTCAGTAGCTCCTGAAGGCCAAAAGTGAGTCTTGACAGTATTTTCATAACCTCAGCATCTAGAACCATGCCTGTGACAGAATAGGTATTTAATAAATATTGTTAAATTTCACCATCAAGAGGAGAAAATTTTCTGATCTCATATTTCTCTCTTTTACTGCCTATGCTTAATGCTCCTGCCTCACTTTTTATTTTCTTGTAGATAAGGATGAGTGAGGTAGTCTCTGTCTTATATGTAAATTATTCCTGAAAAGACTTTTATACTTTCTAAGAAATGTTGGTTTCCTTTATGTTTCAGGTCTATGGTTTCTCAAAGGAGATGTGACTATGTATTGTAATTTATATTATCCTGAGCTTACCAAGAAAATATTTATGTTTACTGAAATGTTTGTTTCCTTTTGTCTCAATGATTAAAATTCCAGACATGGAATATAGTTTTAGTTAAAATATTTAATTCTAATTTATTTTTTTAAGTTAAAGAGAGAAAAAGGTGGAAAAGATGAAATTAAATCTTGATGCTTAGAAATTCTCAACCAAAATTTCCCCTGGAAATATGGATCCCAGGTCAAGGTAAAGAACAGTTGTTTATAGCCATTTTCTTGGGAAAAACAAAACAAAACAAAACAAAACAGTTATCTAGAGCATTCTTATATCACTGAGTTTCTTGATTCCATCTTGAGTTCACATTTTTTACATAGCTTAACTCTGAAATTCCAAACTTAACTTTAGAGAGTTTTCTCTCCTCTATTTACCTCCTATTTTAGCTATAATAAAATATTTTGAAAAAGTCAAAGAAGCAAAGTCTTTTGATCGCACACTTTGTTGGGTAAAGATACTGCTTTTTCCATCTATTTCTGTCAAACCCTTTTCAATAGGACCAGTTCTCCTAAGTGTAGACGAGGAGTCTACTAGTACTTGGTTTGGCCAAATGGAGATCTATGAGCCATGTTCTGAAAGTCCCATACCCATGTCCTCTAATCTGATGCTATATCCTGACATCTCTCTTTTTTAATAGTACATCACTTTTTTTTTTAAATGTTCATTTATTTATTTTGGAGAGAGAGACAGAGAGCACGCGCGAGGGAGGGGCAGAGAGAGAGAGGGAGAGAGAATCGGAAGCAGGCTCATACTGAAAGAGCAGAGCCTGATGCAAGGCTCGAACTCAACAAACATGAGATCATGACCTGAGCCGAAGTCGGAAGCTCTAACCAACTGAGCCACCCAGGTGACCCAGTACATCACTTCTTTATAGGCTTTCAGAAATAGTAAGAAAAACATTTTTCATTTTAATTATCAATGTTAAGGATTTTGAGGAACCTCAGGTCAATTTGTGATTTTTTTCCCTTTGTTTTGAAAGCCTTTCTTTGAAAGGCTCTATCTATAGCCTTTAAAAAGAACACCATGTGGAAATACTATGCTCTCCCATTGTTGAGAAGCCATTTCTTAGTCTATATATTTCTTTCTGGTGCCCAAGTTCTTCAGTGTGGAATTGAAAAGAATTTCAAAAAAATGTTTTAGAGATTCACAGTAGAGACAGGAAGATTTTCTGGATTGTTCTATTCACTGCTTTGAAAAAAATATTAAGGTGGATTCTTGGATTTTTTAGGTTAAAAATCCAAAAATCACAGAGTGCCAAACAAAAGCTCAGACAGTATCTACCTAAATGATGCAGATTTACAGTGGTCATGCTTTTCTGGTTTCAGTTCATCTGGAAACCAAGGAAGGTGAGGAGCAGTCCACAGTGACCCTGTCTTTTTCAGAGATGTTACCACCAGCAACACCTCTAACCTGTGCAGAGACTTCTCAGCAGCCCTGTCTGACCCCTTTTCTGCCCTTTTCCTGTTGCCATTAAAAAAGCATAAAGTTCCTATCCTTTATTAATTCAGTGGCTATGATGAAGTGTTAAAAATGTATTGGGTTTAAATTGAAAGTAAGCACTTCACAATGAATATATTTAAAAAATTAATATGCTTCCTCAAATTTTTTGTGACTTTTCTATACATGTATTTCATTTTCAAATTAATTTAACATTTCTTACATTCCAAATCATGGTTTTATTTGCTCTTGGCCAGTGTTAAGTCTGTTATTTGCCTGACTTGCCCATGGTAAGTCTATTCTTATATCAAAATATTTTACCTATGAGCCTACCATCTAATATTGCCACATCTGTGCCTACACTAAGACTTTCACACATAAGACTGGAATATATTATAGAAAAATTTACCATTGTGGCTAGTTGTTTACTTGAACATTTTTTCCAGTCCAGTTTTTTTACCTTCTCATAAACATAGACAAATTACGTACATTTCAGTCCTGGAGGATTTAGCAAATTTATGTCCTATCATATCACTCCAGAAGTCTGGCAGAATACAAATAACAAGCCATGAAAATTGACTTGATTTCTCGAATTCACTCCAGGGCACACGAAGATATGTCTGCTCAGAGAGATACGTCAAGCAGTATATGAAGACAATTGAATCAGACCTGAGTTATGAGGGAAGTCCAAATGATAAGGCCCAACTCAGCTGATGGAGTGAGCAAGGCTACTTTCTACTTAGAATTCCCCTGAGTCACCATTACAGCCAGCTGTGCCACAGCACAACGTAGCACACAGACTGCCCTAAATCCAAAGAAAAAAAAGAAAGAAAGGAGAAATTGATCTACTGTATATGACTCATACTTTACTCTTATATGACTCATATTTTACTTTTCTCTAGAAGACAATTAGAACTAGATTTGGGGTTCTCCGTGGATGTAAAAGTTTGGTGTATTTAAAAATGCATGTAATGCAAATATTTTGCATTCTTCCTTTTTTCTTTTTAAATACGTATGACTCAGAAGGCTTATACTCATTTAGCACCTGCTTTGTCCTCTTTCATTGCATTTACTGTGATATATTGTACCCTACATTTTTCAAACGTATCTGCTTTCCTCTATATAGTGTGAGCTGTTTATGGTCAGAATCTGTATCTTAACCACATCATAAGATGTGATCATCCATTTTCATTCTTCCTAGAAAGACTCCCCTCCTTTCTTTGGCTAGTTCCTACTTGTTCTTTAAACTCAGGTCAGGGGTTACTTCCTCCTGGGAGTGCTGGTTGACTTCCCAGTGTGGTAGGAGCTGTTCATGTGCCTCTACAACTTCCTGACTTATCTGCGTGTACCATGCTGTATTTTTGTTATTGGTTTGTCTGTGAGACCCTTTAGCAAAAGGGCTACATATTTTTCTTATATCCCCAATGTATCTTTTCCCTATTGCCTGATACATGAAGCCTTTCCATTAATGTTTTAGAGACAGTTTTCAAACAATTATTTGTTTAATGAATTAAGATTTGTAATCTTAGAATTGGAAGGCATTTTGGCAGTCATATAAGCCATTGCTCCATCAGTCAAAACCACAATTGATTCTATAACATTCATCACAGGGTGGACATTTGGATTTTGCTTAAATACATCCACTGTCAAGGAGTGCATTAAGTTCAAAGAAATACATATAACAAATGCTATGACATTGTATGGTAAGTCCATGTACTTACTGTATTTGGAAAAAGATTTTAAAACATGTTAGAGACAGCATCACATGGCTTGCAACTGTGGAAGGAGAACTGATCACCAAAAGATAAAGGAACTGAGGAGATCAGATAAAGTACGAGGAAACAGAATAAATGGAATCTTGCTTATAATTCCCCAGGTCTTCACTCTTCCTTCTGTCTTCAATAGCTAATAGCAGGTTCCTTTCATGGAAAACCATAAGTCATTAATTTTTGAATATATGGTTCTACACATCCTTCACTTCCAATTCTCCATTCTTCTTTTATTTTCTTTTCGTGACTGTCATTTCCTTCTCCAGCTTTTTGGCTTTTGTTTGGTTGGTTTTTGTTTTTAATGCTAGTATCTTATTTTGTGGTATATAACACAGCCTTCAAGTTTACCCAAGTCATGGCTCTATTCCCATCTCCTATAAAGAAATCTCTGAAGCATCTTTTCCTCAAGTAATGATTGTTGTTTTTAGATCATAACCACTTGAACATCCAGCCAGTGCCTTTCCTATTATGGATCTTAGGTGTCCAGAACTAAAGGGTCTTCACTTGGTGGTGGTGCAAGTAAATACTTGTGACCTAATTTTTCCTTGGGGATGTCTGCAATGCCATAGAATATTCTTTAAATTGATACCCAAAAGAGATTTATATTTACAATGTTTTGTTATATGACACTGGACGAAGTCTGATACATCTAAAATCAGATTTCAACTGGAAAAAGTTTAAAACAAAATCATTAATTGTCCCAAATCCAAATTACAATTTCCCTGATGCTCAAATTTATGCTTATTTAAAGAAAACGTTAGTGCAATTATTATGATTGAATTTCTCCTTGTTTGGAAAAGAAAAATATTGATGTAAGGGTCAAAATGTATTTGTTGAATGCTTCAGTAGTTTGTTTCATGTTTATGAAATTAATACTCAGGTTTAGTGTCATATGTAAGTTTACAAACCTAGTAAGTGGGAGAGCCAGGATTCAGGCCTAATTTTCTGGTTGTAAATCTATTATTTATTCTACCGTATCTTAGTACCTAAGTGCTGGTCCTTAATAAATATCATCAGTGGAAGCTAAAGCTTTAGAGCATCTTATAATATTTATTTCTGAAATGTATATAAGGTATTTATTAGTCGTCTTAGTGGGAAAGAGGAATCAGAAATAATGTAGAGCTGTGAAGTATAGCTTGTACACTAGTCACATAAAGTGTCTTACCCAGCTCAGTATGGTAGGTTGTTATCAATGGAGCAGTCTTGTGAAGTTAGTGTTATCTGGATTGGCCTTTCTAGTTCCAACCCCATTCCACTATCTCACTATTTGGTGAAAGAGCAAACAATGATATGGATATTAGTGGATTTGGCTCCTCATTCTAGATTTTACTAGAAGTGTCTAATTTGGTGAAACAATTTACTCTCTCTGGCCTCAGTTTTTTAATTTGGGATAAACCATGTATGGATGCTATTGCTAAAAATGTTCAAAAGGCATAAGTAATAACAAATAATAGGTAGGGTTTATTGAGCACTTCCAACTTGCGTGGGATTATGCTTTATTTCTATTCGCTTATATAATTCCACCAATAACCTCACACTGGGTTTTGCACTTTGAGTTCATCATCATCAGAAATAATTATGCACCCATCAACTCTCTTCATACAAATTGTTTATTAGTCATGGTGTGTAATGAAGAATGAATCATCCTTATAGGTATTTTACAGTCATCTTGAAAAAGAACAGAGAAGGCATGAAACAAATATCTGGATTCTCAACTTAAGTTTCTCATGTCAGCATGAACTTTTCCCTCAGTTTTGCATAGAAGACAAAGAGAAGGAATAGAGGGTTATAGTCATTTCATCAACAACTGTTTAAGCTTTGAACTCAGCATTTATAAGCAAAGATGTGCGTTCTACATAAATTTCTAATACTCTTAGGGACCAAAACAAAAGTTTCTGTTTTGTAGTACTGGTATGGATAGTAATAGTATAAAGCATAATTGAGCCTACATGGAAAAGGGAAACAGCATTCATTAATTGCATTATATAACTGGTTGTTTTATTCTTTTGTTCATTCTTGGATATGCAGCAGTACAAAATTACAATCCCAGTGTTTTTATTGAATTGGTACATTACATGATGACAGGGCAGAACATATCATAGAAAACATTCTAGAACTGTCCATGCCAAAAGCATTATAAAAATGGAGTCCTGCCTATCTGGCACACAGTGTATTTTTCCTTTAGATTTTCCAAGCTCTCATTGTTTCTCTTTTTGCCATTTTTTGAGAGTATTTAATGTTGCCTGGTAATAACTATAATCAGTGACTATTTCTGTGCTTTGTGATCTTTCTAATACTGTAATCCAAAGAAAAACAGTGAGGTTTGTGGTTATATGGGAATCCTGAGAGAAAAAGTTATACTCTACTAAATGATATTTTCAGCATGCATCTAAATTATCAAGATAGTAAAACATTCAGTTACTGCTTTGAGAGCTTTGCTAGTTCAGATTATCACATATTCACACCATGTTTATTACCCTACATCCATTTCTAAAATGATCTAATGGATAAAGAGAATTATAACTGGATTTGAGATATTTTAAGCAAATGCACTTTTGTCCTTAACCATTAATGAATGTCAGGGAGTATCTAGAATAAATATTCTAAAGACAATTTGAAGATGTGGATAGACTGACTAAGGACAAGTTACTGCTCTCAAAATGTGAAGTAGATTTTACCACAAACAATGGGTAATTCTAAACATTCTTCTGAAACATTTCTACCTCCTTCAAGTAGGATTAGACACAGCAGCAAACTGCCATGCTCCTAGGAATCTGACTAAAAGAAATTGGTCCTGTGATTGGACTAGGTTGCTTCATCATAAATGTACTAGACTGAGGAAGTAAAAGCTTCAGCCTATATTTGTGAGAATGATCATGTGACCTATCAAGATTATTGTCTTAACCTTTTACTCCACTTATTCTACAAGGTGTTTATGTGTGTGTGTGTGTTTCTATCTTCCCTGTTCTTTTCTGAAGTCCTATGTAGCAGGCTTTCCTGAAAGCATGAGTCTTCCAATTTTCGTATATCAGAATCACCTGTTGGTCTTGTTAAATTACCAATCAATTTCCAAGCCCCATGCCCAGAAATTCTAATTTATCAGATCAATACTGGAGGTAATTGGTTGAAAACACTTTTAAGGTACATTGGAATGGATGATTGCCAAAGAATGTGTCAGTTTCATGATTTTAGTACCTTTTCTGAAACGAGATAAAAGAGTTTATCTTAAAGATATTTCTAAACCGACATTCACATGGTCTCTGTTACGTATACTAGGTCTTACCCAGGTGTAGTTACTCTTTGCACTTGGTGTCATTTTTTACATGTTCTCCAATGGACTTAGAACTTGAGAGAATGCCAAATCCTAACCATTAGACCACCAGGGAGCATCTGGAGTTAGGACTTGAGTCCAAATCTACTGTGCCTGAAAAATTAGGTTCAAAAAGATTCTCTTCTCACCCAGTGAGCTAGTGTTGGCCAAACATCCCATAGCTGACAGAACCTTTTTCTATGTGTTTATCTTGAGGTTAGGTATTGATGAATAATTCATTCAACATTTAACAAATATTTGAAACCCAACTGAAGACTAAATGGCATTTTGGACAGTTTGTATATTACTATCATGTTTTCTTTGTGTGCATCTTACTTTTGCATGACCCCTTTCCTTTCAGACTTTGAAAGAAAAATATGAAAACCTCCAACTAGGTAGGCAGAAAATTAAAAAAAAATGGTTTCTTTTCAGTGCAATGTGTCTCTGATTTGCATCTTTAGCCCTGAGAAAAGAAATTCACTTGGTACTTCAGGAAGACAATAGAGCTGTAAGGGACATTACATTCTTGGTGTTTCTACTTAGTTTTTATTTCTTCCCTTGAAATAGTGGAGAAAATGTGACAGTCGTATCTTATTTTCTTGTATCTTCAAGTGTTCAGGGCATATGTTCCTAGAAACTTTTGTTTGGTGCACTTAAATAAATGTATCTATTTGCTCCTTGTTGTAAAGAACAGGAAGTATAGGAACTATCAGAGCTTATCACACTATTTTTTTGCTCGTACAGGATTCAGGTAGTCCAATGATAGATGGAGGTCTAGATGAAAAGGCTTCTTTTTTCAAACTGGGCTTAAAATGCATTGTTTTAATGTGCATATATTAAACCTTTAGGGAGAACCAACAAAAATGTGTTTTTTGGACATCATCAATATAAGTCACTTCTCATTTTAAAGTTATTATTCACTTAGTACCAATATTTGCTAGAATAGTAATTAAAAGAGTACTTTACGGAAGATAGATATAAGAGAAATACTGTTTTTAAAAAACTAAGTAATGTTAGGGGCATCTGAGTGACTTGTTCAGTTAAGCGTCCGACTCTTGATTTCAGATCAGGTCATGATCTCAGGGTTCTTGAGCTGGAACCCTGAGTCAGGCTCTGTGCTGCTAGCATAAAGCCTGGTTGGGATTCTCTCTCTCTCCCTCTCTCTGCCCCTCCCCCACTCATGTGTGTGTGAGTGTGCTCGCTCTCTCTCTAAAAAAAATAATAAAACAAAAATAAACGAAAAAACTAAGTAATGTTAGTTTTTGCAAGAACTCATATTTGTCACGTGACTTTGTTAACCTATAACCTATCTGAAAGATCTAGAACATTAAGGCCTTATAAATGTTCTCTGTGGAAAAAATTTAAGTCTTTTTGTATTTTATTCATTTTACATACATGAGGGATAATATGAGAGCTACTGTGTGCTAAATAATATTATATTTTTTTAAATTTTTTTTTAACATTTATTTTTGAGACAGAGAGAGACAGAGCATGAACAGGGGAGGGGCAGAGAGAGAGGGAGACACAGAATCTGAAACAGGCTCCAGGCTCTGAGCTGTCAGCACAGAGCCCGACGCGGGGCTCGAACTCACGGACTGTGAGATCATGACCTGAGCCAAAGTCGGATGCTTAACTGACCGAGCCACCCAGGCGCCCCTATATAATTTTCTCAAAAGAGTGATACCTTAAAGTAAATTGTTAGAAGGCAATAGGCATGGTCATTATTTATTTATAATATATAGTTTGCCTGATTTCAGAAAAGATTTGACAAGTTTTACAATTAAAAACAGAACATAGTACCACAGTCTTAGGCTGGGAAATACTGCAGTGAAGCATTAAAGTTCCTAGTAATTAAAGAAAGATATCAAAAGTGATACATTACTTGATTGTCTAGGAAATGTCAAAAATCAGCAAAATAAATATATTTGAATTTCCAATATAAATTACTTTATTGTGTATATTCTTGTGCAAGGGACAATCATATCACAAAAGGCAATGTTTTCAAGAATGGCTTTATACAATTAGAAGCAGACTTTCAGGTTGCCTGTAGGCCAGTGCAAATTTTTTTCACACACACAAAAAGCAGTGCATATAGATATATATGAATTCATGTAAGTATCTAGATAGATACTCAGATAAAATCCGGAGTTTTGAAACATAGAGCATTACAGTCTTAGACCTGGGCAATTTGAAAAGCAGATGTATTTAAATATAGTAGAATCTTAATATAGGAGAAATATAATTACTGATATTATAATAAATATTTGAGTAATCTGATAAATAATAGTGGTGCCCACTGGTACACCTATCCATAAGCTACAAAATGTATCTCCAAGAACCTAAATTAGTTATAATATATATTTATTTATTTATTAAGTAATTAAAAATTGGAATTTATCTGTCCCAAGCTATCGATTGAATTTTGCCATACAGACATGTTTTATGTTAAGTTAGGCATTTAATTTTGTTGTTGTTGTTGTTGTTCCTTGTGTATCTTACTTGTATAGCTCTTCTCTTTCTTGGGATTTCTTAACTACAATTATCTAGATTTGACTACTTATAAGGCTCCTGATTCATGGTACTAAAACCTTCTCCCCAATATATGAAAAAGTACTTATTTTACTTAGCAGCATTAAACATGTATGCATCAACTGTATCTAAAAACAAAATTGAATGATTTTACATAAACAAATAGACAAGGAATTAATCCATATGCCATTTCAACTTGGAATTTAATCTGTAGAAAAACTGTATTCATTCTGGTTTTAATATACGGTGGTATACATTGAATCTTTAAGAGGTTGGAAATCTGATCAATGCCAAGTCATATCATTTGGCCCATATCCCTAGAATCAAAAGTTAATGACAGATTGCCACATGGTAATGAATCTCACATTTTTTAAATAATTAGTCATCAAAGAAATGACTTAGAGTGTAGCAGTGATCAAGGATTCAACAGCTGGGATAAGAGCATGCATTGTTGAGGGGGAAAAGCTACAATTTTTTTTTTCTGAAGTTAGTTAATATACTAACTTCAGGAGTAGAATCTCGTCTCGGCTTCAGGAGTAGAATCCGGTGTCGTCACAGTAGAATCCGGTGATTCATCACTTACATATAACACCCAGTGCTCATCCCAACAAGTGCCCTCCTTAATGCCCATCACCCATTTTCCCCACCCCCATCAACCCTCAGTTTGTTGTTCTCTGTATTTAAGAGTCTCTTATGGTTTGCCTCCCTCTCTGTTTGTATCTGATTTTTCCCTCTCTTCCCCTATGTTCATCTGTTATGTTTCTTAAATTCCACATATGAGTGAAATCATATATCTATCTTTCTCTGACGGACTTATTTTGCTTAGCATAATACCCTCCAGTTCCATCCACATTGTTGCGAATGGCAAGATTTCATTTTTGTTGTTGTTGTTACCTAGTAGTATTCCGTTGTATATACATACACCACATCTTAACCCATTCATCAGTTTATGGACATTTGGGCTCTTTCCATACTTTGGCTATTGTCAATAGTGCTGCTGTAAACATTGGGGTGCATGTGTCCCTTCGAATCTGCACTCCTGTGTCCTTTGGATAAATTCCTAGTAGTGCTATTGCTGGGTGATAGGGTAATTCTATTTTTAATTTTTTGAGGAACCTCCATACTGTTTTCCAGAGTGGCTGTACCAGTTTGCATTCCCACCCAACAGTGCAAGAGGGTTGCCCTTTCTCCACATCCTCACCAACATCTGTTGTTTCCTGAGTTGTTAATTTCAGCTACTCTGACTGGTGTGAGGTGGTATCTCATTGTGGTTTTGATTTGTATTTCCCTGATGATGAGTGACGTTGAGCATGTTTTCATGTGGCTGTTAGCCATCTGGATGCCTTCTTTGGAGAAGTGCCTATTTATGTCTTCTGCCCATTTCTTGACTGGAATACTTGTTTTTTGGGTGTGGAGTTTGGTAAGTTCTTTATAGATGTTCTATACTAACCCTTTATCTGATATGTCATTTGTAAGTATCTACTCCCATTCTGCCGGTTATCTTTTCATTTTGTTGATTGTTTCCTTTGGCAGAAGCAAAAAGCTAGAATTTTAAGAACTGGAATTTTAAAGTCTAGACTTTTGATGAAAGAAGAAAGAACTCTGTTCTTAGAGAAGTCTCAAATATCAGCAGAAAATTGTTAAATAAAAAAAATGGTAGCAAAGATTGAAACTTATCACTCAAGTCCATGACTGACATTTTTGGTGGCACAAGATCTTCTCTCAGCTTTCTTTCCAACTGTGTATCTTAATTGAGATGAATACTGGGACCTGCAATATGCAGCATGATTAGCAATGTAATGATAAAGTCAAGTGAAATATCTCATTCTGATATAAAGAGAAATTTGAACCCTTAAGATCTCTTTTTAAAAAATCCATTTTACAGGGTGCCAGGGTGGCTCAGTCGGTTGAGCGTCCAACTCTTGATCATAGCTTAGGTCTTAATCTCAGGGTCATGAGTTCAAATCCTGCATTGAGCTCTGTGCTGAGCATTTTATTACTTAAAAATAATAATAAAAATTAAAAAAATAAAAATCCATATTACAAGTAGCTGTATCCTCACTGATATTGACACTTGTGTTTAGCCCTAGCAGGAAAGATTGCCATTGCAAATTTGTTGTACATTGGAAGCCAATGTCTCGGACTTAGTACAGTTCTTTTTAACTTAATAATTTCCTTGCCCACATTATCAAGCTAGGCTTTTGGAAGAGAGGGATGAGGGGAAGAATTCAGGTAGCTTTTCAGTTTAATTCTCAAGTAAGATGATTGTGTGGCAGATCCCCAGCTGCTCAGTTGTTCAGAGCAGTTAGGATCTGTGATCTTTTGCGATATGGAAAATAGAGTCTTTCTCATTACACAGTAGGAATGGATGTTACAATTTCTAGTACCTCACAAGTTTCCTTCTATATTTTGGAGGGGATTGGAGTTTATCTCAGCTTTCTTATCTTTTTTAATACTACATTCATGGTTTTCAGAGAGATTCAGGTAAAGGAAGACTATATATCAGGAAGAAGAAATGAAAGGAAGCTGTGGTCACTTTTAACTATATTGTAAAACCATTTTGAGGAGTGGAAATAATCTACGACCCTAAAACACTGATTAGGAATTTAAGTGAAATTTACCATGAATGTGTGGGATTTTCATAATACCATGTTTTGATTATAAGTTAGTATGGCCAAATAGTGTGTCCTTTGATTCCAGCAACTTTTCAGTACAGCAGAAGAAAATCTTTCCAAATCATATTTTCTGTCAAAGTAGTTTTGTCAGAGCAATGATGATTGTAGCTTGAAATCTCCTCAAATGATTTTCACTTAATAGATGGTTAGACTATATACATTTCAAATACCCAACAAATTAGAAAGTGGCATCTGATTCGTCTGCAAGTGTTTTAAAGTGTATTATCTGAATAGTCTTATCAGGAAGTCAAATAATGAATTTTAGGTAACTAATTCCCTGTATTTATGCCTCTGATATTAATTGGAGCAGCATGACCAGACAGCTCTTTCTTTTTCCAAAATTAGCTTTTATTGATTAACTGAAAAAAAAAAAAAAAAGAATCCAAAGCTCTAAAGCTTTGAACATTAAGGAGTTTGTTTACTTTGTAAATGCCTGGTTTCTTTAAAACAAAGTATCTTAACATTTTAAGATAATTAATTTTAAGATAATTAATTGATACTGTCCCCAATAAGGCATTGGTTTTTTAGGTTCAAGGTGAAGATTTTTGGTCACTGACAAATCTTCCTCAGAGAGCCTTGGGGAAAAAACTGCCAGTTTTAGCTAGGAGTTTGGGTTCTTATATTGTTTTATTTACTTGGACTATCTGTGGCTAGGACTCTTGGTGTTAAACAAGGGCTAAAATGCAAACCTAAGAATTTCCCAAATCCTTTTGGACATGTTAATAAACATGGCATCAAAAAAAGTTTTCTATGCTGAACTGGTTGGAATGCTTTGGACATCATTGCCCATCCCTAAGATTCAAAAGTCCAGTAGCTTATCAAAAACTCTTAAAAACCTCAAGTTATATACATGCCTCTGTAGCTCAGCATTTCTCAAGCTTATTTGAGCACTTTACCACTGACTGTCTTCTTCCCCAAAACACATAACCCAAGACTAATCATGAAATAAATCAGACAAATTTCAATAGAGGAATTATCTATACCTGACCAGTATTTTTCAAAGTCATCAAAAGCAAGGAAAGTCTGAGAAATCTTACAGCCAAGAGGAACCTGAAGAGACATGGCAATGAAATGTAATGTATCCTGGATGGAATTTTAGAACAACAACAACAAAAGGACATTAGCTAAAACTAAGATAATCTAAATGAACTATGGACTTTAGTTAATAATAATATATTAATATTTTATAATTAATTATAACAAATATACCATACTAAGGTAAGATGTTAGTGATAGAAAATTGTGTACAGGGGTGCATGGGAACTTCTTGTACAATCTGGTTAATATTTCTATAAATCTAAAACTGTTCTAAAATTATAAAGCCTATTAATTTTTTTAAAGTGGCATTAACAAGGCATGTACTTGTTTTGGGGGAAACTTGCTACTTACAAGTATTTACTCAGCATGCAAACTAGATTGGATAATGTAGGAATATGGAAATTTAAATTAAACTATTTTAGTAAAGAAAAGTAAAGAAATCAAGGCATATAAAGAAAGGATGCTGAGCCAAGGGTCTCAAATTCAAAGGTGACAATTTGAATCCACATAATTTCTTCAGCCCATTGGACATAGAAGATGCTGCAACAACTGAGAAAAAATATAATCTGTATATACCTAAATGAGGTCCTTTGATTTTTGACTGGAAGACAATGACAGAATGGAGTCTAGAACAGTGCAGAATCATCTTTATAAAATATGTAGGGAAGATTTCAGATGTGTACCTTGAGTGCTTAATTCTGATGGTGCACCCCTTCTATCAGGCTTCCATGTCTCAGACATTTCCCATGTCTGCCTTGGAACATTCTTTCAGTCCCATATAATATCCGGAGACAGATTTGCAAGTAACTCTTGTTATTGTACCAAGTTTTCAGACTCTTGTTCCTGTGGCGATAATTCCAGAAAACTACTTAAAATATTTTATATATAAGGACTTGTAGTATAATGGCTAGTAGTATAATTCTAACAACAATAACAGAGATTGTAACTGTTAATTATTGGACATGACTGGGACTGTGCTGAGCCCTGTATATTTTTCTTTTTTTTCTTTTAATTTTTTTCAAGGTTTATTCATTTTTCAGAGACAGAGAGACAGAGCGTGAGCAGGGGAGGGACAGAGAGAGAGGGAGACACAGAATCTGAAACAGGCTCCAGGCTCTGAGCTGTCAGCACAGAGCCTAATATGGGGCCCGAACTCACGGACAGCGAGATCATGACCTGAGCTGAAGTTGGATGCCCAACCGACTGAGCCACCCAAGGCGCCCTGCCCTGTATATTTTTCTGTTCAAACTTCACAATAATAAACTAGGCATCATTGTCCTCGCTTTGCAGATGAAGAGACACTTCTGGGGATAAAGTTCTTTACACATTGTCAGTGATACAGGGATGCTCCTTGGTTTATTCACAAGCCCTTCAATCAATGCTTTGAAAGCTAAATTCATATCACTTTTTAAATATGTTCTTAAGGACAATAAATAGAACCCTTATGGGAAGCAGTTTGGGGTAGGTTTGGTATTGTAGTCAAATTAGTTTAAATGAGTTAACTCATCTAGCTCTTCCAGCTATGAATAGAAAACTAGAATGAGAACCTGAAGAACACATTGAAATGTGGGGGAAAAAAGACAAATGCTTGTTAGGAATTTGGTGGGAAAGCTTACTTTCTTTACAACTTAGTTTACTTGTGATGTCTCTAAACAGAGCTTAGTAACAGGAAGATTTGTTTTAATACAATTTTGTTTGCTTGTTTGGATGTTTTTACTTGAGTTACTGTTTTGAAAACAGGAAAGTGAAGAAAAAAAAAGGAAAGAAAAAGAAAATGGGAAAGTGTTCTTAGTTTCCATCAGAGACAGTCATGGCCTATGTCTATATCCTCAGTCTGGGAACAGTAGGCCATGAATAAGACTACATTGCTGGCAACAGCTTTCTAGAAGTGAGTGATGAATCATCTCTTATCAACTACATGTCTAAACCTAGTGACATCAGTGTGTAAGTGAAGGCCATGCAATGTCTGTCACTGACTTAATGTGTACAAAACACCTACTCCATGACTTTTTCAAACTTTACTATAATTCACAGTTACTGATACATGTCAGTAATTTAACTTTTCCAGATCTGATTTGACTTAGTTGTGAAATAACATTATAAGGTAGGATGTAGGTCTAATACTGTATTTTTTTTATCTTTTCTCTATGTAAGATATACTAAGACAAAATCTTAGTATATCTATATATACTCTTAATCCATAGATAGGGTTTAGAAAAATTTTCTGAGAAACTAAGTCAAAACTCTCTTTTAATATACAGTATCCAAGAAAACATATCCACCTCTGGTTTGAATTGAACACCTTTGAAATGGAAAAAGCTAATGTGGGAGCACCTGTGTGGCTCAGTCGGTTAAGCATCCGACTTCAGCTCAGGTCATGATCTCACTGTCATGGGTTCAAGCCCTGCATCAGGCTCTATGCTGATAGCTCAGAGCCTGGAGCCGGCTTCACATTCTGTTTCCCTATCTCTCTGCCCCTCCCCAACTTGTGTTCGCTCTCTCTCTCTCTCTCTCTGTCTCTCTCTGTCTCTCTCTCTCAAAAATAAATAAACATTAAAAATTTTTTTAAAAAAGACTAATGTGTTAGCCATTGTCTTTTCTAGGGTTCAGGGATAATTGTGTTTTTAAATATTTTTAAAAATTTTTTAAAATGTTTATTTTCGAGAGAGAGAGAGACAGAACATGAGTGGGGGGAGGGGCAGAGAGAGAGGGTGACACAAAATCTGAAACAGGCTCCGGGCTCTGAGCTGTCAGTGCAGAGGCCGACTTGGGGCTCCAACTCACAAACTGTGAGATCATGACCTGAGCCAAAGTTGGATGCTTAACCAACTGAGGCACCCAGGCATCCCTGAGAATTGCTTTTAAAAGAGTACTTGGAGTAGTTTCCCCCAATTCATCATTTCCCCCTCAGCCATTTGTTTTCTCACATACTTCTACCCTATTTTCTCATACTACAAATTTTCCCTATCCTGAAGGATTCCTTGACTCTACTGTATAGTCAATATCTTGTATCAATGAAAGTTAGATATCTCCTTAAATGCCAAATACTAGTGTAAAAAATATATATGTAAATTAATGGTGATCCTGTATTAAAAGAATTGATACGCCAGAAGAGATCTGTAAAAACGAAGGTATTAACAACAGCTGTTTTCTTGATAGTAACAGTCGATTATTGAGCATGTTTTTTTGACCATAGCTAACTATTGAGTTTGCTATAAGTGTGCCCTATCTTAGTAATATTAGATCGTAGTTCCCCACAGTGATGGCCGCTATTGTTTTTATTCCAATCCCAGAAGAGGTCACAAGGTGTAGAAGAATGGCAGATGATCGGAAAGATGAAGCAAAGGCGCCTCACTGGACCTCAGCTCAACTAACAGAAGCATCTGCACATCCACATCCACCTGAGATTAAGGACCAAGGCGGGGCAGGGGAAGGACTTGTCAGAAGCGCCAATGGATTCCCATACAGGGAGGATGAAGAGGGCGCCTTTGGAGAACATGGGTCACAGAGCACCTATTCAGATACCAAAGAGAATGGCATCAATGGAGAGCTGACCTCAGCTGACAGAGAAACAGCAGGTAACCAAGGGCTCCTCTGTCACCAGTGCTGGCTTTGTGCTTTGAAGTCTGTTTAGTCTGAAACTGAATTAATTTACCATGATGACCTTCTTTCACCAGCACAAGGTCTAAAATTCCAGTCCGTCAGGGAAAATAGACACCAAGAAAAAAGAAAAATCTTGAGGAGGAGCCTAACATTCCCCCAAATTAGTTGTATTCTTAATCTCATCTCCCTATTTAGTTTTACCACTTTAACTTTAGTGGACAGATGGCTCAGTGTGTGTGTGCTTTTGCTAGTTAACGCTCAGCCTTTTTAACTCATTGAAAGAAAACTTCACAAATGCTTTGAATGTTATTGGACCTAAATCTGATTGACTGATTAGAAGCATATGTACATTTTAGGTCAGAAAGCCATATAGAGCCTATCTCCCAGCCTGTAAAAAAAAAAAGAGACAGAGAGATTGGGGCGCTTGGCTGGCTCAGTTGGTGGAACGTGCAATTCTTGATCTTGGGGTTGTGAGTTCAAGGCCCAAGTTGAGTATAGATATTACTTTAAAAAAATAAAATCTTAAAATAAAAAGAGAGAGAGAGAATAGGGAAGGGAGGGGAGGGAAGGGAAGGAAACACATACATGGGAACCATTTCATACTTCCTCAGAGAGCTTTTGAAGAACTAATATTACAGATGCTTGAAGGAGAACTTAATTTGGTTTACTCTTAAGTACTTCCTTTCAAAGTGCAATTTCTACCAATAGTCCTCCTTACTCTCATTGATAATAGCTTCCTTGATGGCGTAGTCATTATAAAGCATTAACAGCATAGAGAAACACTTGCTTTCACTATATTCTTCACCATTACTTTCTGATTTTTCTGTCATAAGAATTTAATGTGTTTGTACACAATAACTTGCTGACATGCTACTCCAAAAAGAGTAGGTAAACTATAAGTAATAAGAAAGGTAATGCGTCCTTCAGAGTCATCCCTTGCTTATTCAAAGACCAATTTTCTGCACTCTGTCAGTCAGCAGCACTTATCAACTGTACGCTTTGTTCAAAAAATATACTTAAAATTAATGGGGGTAATATTAAAGGCTTCTCAAATAACTGAAGAGAAATTACATAAGGACATGCTGTAATTTTTTTAATCCACTCATTTGATAAACTACTGTTGAGCATTTTCTATATGCAAGGTATATTAGCTTCTGTGCCAGGGCACTTGCAAGGAGTGGTCTCTGAACTTCACAGAGCAGAGGATGCAGTAGCAGACATGAGGCCTGTGCACACAATTCAAATGCAAAACACAATGTATTGTGTGCCAAATGAGCAGTATAGAAAGGCAAAGTTGAAGAGAGATCATTATTACTTGGGACCAAAGTTCCCAAATTGCCTACAGAAGCATCTTGATAAGTCGCAGCAAACTCAGGGGTGTGGCAGAATATTTTAAATGCTCAAAGGAAACACAGAAATACTCAACATCTGTTAAGCACTACATGACCTCAAGATAGTCCACAGTTTCAACATTCGATTACAGTATAAAATATAAATATAAAATCCTTTTCAAGATTTATCTTTGTGAAGTCAGGTTTTCGGCTGTAATAAGAAGCAAGTACCCTGCAGAAAGTCATGTGGAACAGGAGAAGAGAGTGGCAGTGTCCAATCTAATTTAAGTATTTGAGCAGCTGCACAGTGCTCAACAGACACATATGCCCCATTAGTAAGGAATTGTGGATACAAGAGAAGTAAAAATGTTATTTTTGCCTTTCGTGGCCACAATGAGGATTAAATGAGATAGTAAAGCATACAAAGTCAATGAATCAAGAAATAGTATCTATTAATTACCATTAGTATTATTGGTGGTGGTAGTAGTGGTGTCAATATGGACGATAGGGCACTCTTGATCAAGGAATATTTTTCTAAAGTTGAGTATAATACAACTTGAACAGGGCAGGACCTGAGTGTCAGGAGCACTAACTAGGAACATTTTGAAGAAACTGAAGCATGAAGAGACGAGGACATGAGGAGCAAAATTGTTGTGGGGAAAGCAAGAGATCATGTGATAGACCAACATTTTTCTCATCGTCATATCTTGCAACACCTGACATTACACTTCAAGGACTCACTAAATGTATGTTGAATGAGTGAGTGAATGAATGCAAAAGAAGAAAGAAAGTCCTGCTTAAATTAATGGTGAATGAAAACTCTTGAAAATCTTGCTTTGTCTCTTGGGCTCTCACCAGTTGAATCTTACTGATGATGATAGAGGCTTGAAATATACTAAGGAAAAAAATCCCTGTAGCGTGTTTGGTCAAGGAAGAACCAATATCACTTACTATTTCATTTTTTCAGTGGTTTTAATTAAATATTTAAGAGCATCAGAAAAATCTCTTTGCAAGGTCAGTATGTCCTTGCCAGCTTCTTTGAGAAAATAATATAAATTAAAAAGAGATTAACAGATGTTTCTTTTAATTTATGGGTTCAGGACCATCCAGAGTTAATTTTGAATTCAACTAAACATATATCACACGAATCTTGTACTGCCTTTGAGAAACTGATTCTGAAAGTTCTATATGTATGTTCATAGTGAAAAAAAGTTGTAAGCAGCCGGTTGTGGGTCACCAGAGTGAAGTGTGCAAGCCAAACTATGATGTTTCTTAAGTTAAACTCCCTCCAGAAATAACAGGCCATTTTTAAGTCCATAAAATATCCATATGTAGAAAGCTGTGGGAAAGGAAAAATGTGAGATATTGTCTCATATCTACAGAAGATGTTCTAGTGGTAATTCAATGTGCAGTTAGATTTTTCTCCAAACTTTTGCTTAATAAAATAATGCATTTTATTATTGATGGTTTATATATAACTGTTTCACAAACAAAGATCATTCCCAATAAAAAGAAGTGTCCTTAAATCTCAAAGATAGTCTTTAGAAATGCTAACCATTGATAATAGGCATCACTAATGTGAGCTGGCCTTGTATTTCAAGGTGATTAAAGAGGACCAGAGGAGCTATATTCTGGCCTCCTCTTTTATCATTCACATGTATATGAATGTATATTCATGTATACATGTATATTCACATGTATCATTCACATGTATATTCACATATCAGTATATTGCATTTTTCCCTTACAAAAGATACTTCTCCGGGCACTTTTAACATGACACATTTCCTAGGAACATCAGGTCTTCAGCTACATGTTGTGGTGTCTAAGCCACTAGTGGTTGAATCCAGAGATCTTTCTTCTTTCCTTCTTTGCTATAGTCCTCTCTTAATTTTTAGAAACAAATTTTTCCTCAAGGTTGTTTATTTTTATTCTTCTCTAAAAACAAGATCGCATAATAAATGAAACACCATCACTGCATCACTTTCTTCCTTCCTTTTGTCATCAGGTGGGCTTACTTGAACCAGAGATCTTACCTCATTCTCTCTTACCTATGCTTTTCAATGTTCACCTTCATTTCTGGGCCATAATAATTCTTAAGTTTTAGATGTGCAAACCCATAGTCAGCTTATCTTTGATCTTATGTGCTGAGGCTGGGAAAGGGGGAGAAGGGAATTCTAGAAGACAATAATATTTTAAATTATATATATATTTTTTACAGATTATTCTTCTAGATCTTGGCTCTTTTCTTACAATTGAGAGCCAATCCAATAGAAAAGTAGATAGATTTACTCGCTTATTGTATCATAACTTTTAATTACTTTAAGGATTATTCCTGTATTTATTCACTAAAGTAACCTTTTTAGAAGCCATGACATAAAAGTCCCCCCCCCCCGCCCCACAAAAGGAGAAACCATTGAGAATCTAGTCATTTAGGAAAGCTGCTATTATAATGAAACTAAAACCATCATTTTTTTAAATTTATTTTTTTATTGAAATATAGTTGACACATAAAGTTACTTTAGTTTCAGGTATACAACATAGTGATTCAACTTCTCTACACATTATGATACACTCCCCACAAATATAGCTGCCATCTGTCACCATACAACACTATTACAGTACCACTGACTGTATTCCCTATGCTGTACCTTTTAGCCCCATGACCTACTCATTCCATAACTGGAAGCCTGTACCTTCCTCTCCACGCTCATCTTGCCCTGCCCCCTTACCCCATTCCCTCTGGCAACTATCGGTTAATTCTCTTTATTTAGGAGTCTCTTTCTGCTTTTTGTTTGTTTTAAAACAGTCATTCTAAATCATCTTCCAAAGCATGAATCATAAAAGGCTTGTAATAAACCTTTCCTCTCTTTTCTGCCTCATCTTTATTGAAGAAAGCAAGAGGACTGCATTTGGTACCCCTAGAGTTCCAATCCTGACTGAAAATTAGTAGCCGCATCTTTTTTTATTTAGAAAAAAAAATTTTTGTTAAGTTTATTTATTTATTTATTGAGAGAGAGAGAGAGAGAGAGAGCAAGCAAGAGAGTATGAGCAGGGGAGGGGCAGAGAGAGAGAGGGAGAGAGAGAGAACCTCAGGCAGGCTCCACACCATCAATACAGAGCCCAATGTGGGGCTTGAACCCACGAACCATGAGATCATGACCTGAGCCGAAACCAAAAGTCAGATGCTTAACTGACTGAACCACTCAGGCGCCCCTAAGAGCCGTATCTTTAAGTTTCTTATCTTTCTTATCATATTAGCATTCATATCAAGATCACTGGAAGAGACAGGTAAGACCACCTTTCAGTCCTCCTCTTTACTGGTGTAGTCACCCATCTGAGATCCCATGACCACAGCCAGACTGCAGGTCTCCAGCTGCATAGACCTGTGCGCTTCCCACACCCCACTCTGCCAGATTCAGAGCAGCACGGCCAGCTGCAGCTGTTACCAATTATAGCCTTCTATTACAGAACAGCCACATCCCTGTACCTTTCAGCATGACAGAACATCCTAACTTTAGTCTTGATTTTAGCATGAATGGAGCAAGAAAGGGGGCAATTCTCAGAAGTTTATAGATGCCACAACATTGAAGCATTTAAAATCATGCTTTTGTGGAGCACCTGGGTAGTTCAGTCTGTTAAGCATCTGACTCTTGATTTTAGCTCAGGTCATGAACTCATCGTTTGTGAGTTCGAGCCCTGCATGGGGCTTTGCTCTGGCAGTGCAGAGCCCGCTTGGGATTCTCTCTCTCTCAAAACAAATAAATAAACGTAAAAAAAAAAAAAGTCATGCTTTCATGATTTTGACTCCCCTAAGGTGCAATGCTTTCAACACAAGTAAGAAAGACCAGTCAGGGGGTAAAAGCCTTTGTGATCATCAAAAGTCGGTATCAGCCATCTCTTGGAGTAAATTTAAAGATTAAAGGACATTTCTCCAGTTACCCCCATTCCAGTTCTCCAGAGCTGCTTTGTTTTCCCAACATCCTGGGGATCCTATTCAGGTCTCCTTCCTGCTGCGGCCGTGAGATCTGTAAAAGCTGTTCCAGGTGACACACTATTGCTTTTTCAGAGCTTACCAATGGAGCTGTGCCTTTGAAAGCCTTGACCTGCACTTTAACCTCCCCAGAGCTTAGACAGCCAGGTGATCAACATACTGAGATACGCAAGTTTATTGTTGCTGGAATTAGAAGCTGAAGGCTTAAAAATACATAATGGAGGAAAAGTTTGTCATCATTCACATGCAAAAAGTTGAATATACCTTTAAGCTTCTCTTTCCCTTTTTCATCTTAGGAAATGTGAACCTGCCTTTTTCTTACCTCTCTCATTTTTCCTGCCTCCATTCCTAGATTTGAGATTTACTGGCAGGAGTCACCATCCCATCTAAAATATGGCATATTGTATATGATATTTTATTAATGTACGCAGGGCCAAAAAAAGTACAGAACCATGTCTCTCGTGAGACGACTAAAGCCATCTGCACCACCCCACAAGGCAAGTAAACACGCTGGCCTAACAATACAAGAGGTTGCAGATTTTCCTTGTTGCCACGGCAACCACTCATTGCTCTAGCTGCCATTTCCCTGAGCTGCGCAGAGAGAGGAGTGTGCAGAGCACAGTTATTTAGCATTCAAGGCTGGATCTGCAGACAAGCACCAGGGCCTCACTGCGAAGCGTCTGGGCCTGGAGGCGCCGATAGATGAGTACACAAAATGGGGATCTCGTCCGTGGTTTCCTTTGAATGGTTAGGCATCTGGGGCTGGAAAGAGTAAGAAAGACAGGATTGATTGAAAAAAAAAAGAAAGGCAATTCCACAAGGTTTGTATTTGTCATGTTTGCTTTGTCCTTATGGGGTCTCTATACCATTTGAGGCAGATTTGGGCATCAACTTCAATCATAAAATGTGGCTTGTCTTGTTGGTAAATAGAAGGGTCTGAACCTGATGGAGAGCTTGCTTACATGGACGTTATAACAATGAACTGTATCTCCTACTCTTGGTAAGATATGAGCTTGTAAATAGATATGAGCTTGTATATAGATATTGATAGCTAGAGCTTAAAATGTTTGCACAAAGTGGAGGAAAAGACAGGCACCAGATAACGTTGTTTACTTAAATGCGCAGTTAGGGGTGGTTCTTCCTGTAAAAATTGACTTCACATCTCTCTTTGCTCTTCAGCGGAAGTCTTAAAGTAGAATGAGATTGTCTTAAGTCAGTAATTCTGAATCAAAATATAAGGAAACCATGATTTCTCTAGACTTATTTTAATTAAACTCAGTGATGTAACAAATTAAAATATGATTTTGTTCCTTGGAATTTTAATTGCCTACAAACATTTCCAGTTGTGAGGAGCAAGGCTCTAACACAATATAATAAGAGATTTGAAAACTAATATTAATTTGCATACACATTTACTCCCATGTATATTCTTCCACAAAATGCCTCCCATGCACTTGGTGAAAATTAGTCCCATTTCTTTACATCTTGTTTTATACTAAATGTCAGAACCACAATCCCAATCACTAAAGAAAAATATTGTTTATCATTCTCTTTGGGCACTGACACTAAAAAATTATTTTGTTGAATTTGAATCTTAATGACTGCAACAGATTTGAGCTAAGAAAAATTAAGACCTACTTGTAAAATTATTCTGTCTGGCTTTTTTTTTTAAATGTAAATATAATTTAATTATCACTCTATTTTCTTACTTGACCCTCTCCCTGATCCTGTATTTTCCAAGACATTATCACATTTCCTCCTCTCTAATTTGCTATCACGTTTTGTCATCATATTTTTTAAGGTATTTTTGAGGTTTTTAAAATCTCCACTTAGGGAAGAATTCTACATGCCCCATAAAATCCTTTTCATTTGCAGTGAGCAGATGAAAATAATCAGTCATGGAAGCAAGTCTTCCTGGATTTATTTTTGGACAATGTAAGCCTTTGTTTTGATTAGCCTTATGCATAACCTTTATCTGTCTCGTTCCATTTCTTTTTTTTTTTTAAGTTTATTTACTTTGATGGGGGAGGGGCAGAGAGAGGGAGAGAGAGAATCCCAAGCAGGCTGCGTGCTGTTAGTGCAAAGCTTGATGCAGGGTTTGAACTCACGGACCACAAGATAATGACCTAAGCTGAAATCAAGAGTCAGACGCTCAACTGACTGTCTCTTGTTCTATTACTAAGAATTCTGTCCTCACAAGGGGCGCCTGAGTGGCTCAGTTGGTTAAGCACCCAACTTCGGCTCAGGTCATGATCTCACAGTTTATGGGTTCGAGCCCCGCGTCAGGCTCTGTGCTACAGCTCAGAGCCTGGAGCCTGCTTCAGATTCTGTATCTCCCTCTCTCTCTGCTCCTCCCCCACTTGTGTTCTCTCTCTCTCAAAAATAAACATTAAAAAGAAAAAGAATTCTCTCCTCACAAAAAAAAGATAAGAGAACAACTTTAATAGTAATTTGCAACAAATAAATTCCTCTGATATCTTGAGAATACATTAATCATTGATCAACAATGTATTTTTTAAGTGTAACTTATATATAAATTAACTATATTGCTTGTATGTGCCTGAGAAAAATGTCTGTCCCTATATACCAAATACCACCTCAAGGGCTGGCTCTGGTTTTGATGTTATTGTTGCTAAGCGGTTAGTAGACCAGGGAGTATCTCACGGTCATCGGTCATCGCTCCTCCTGTCCTTCCTCCCCTTGCGACTCTTTCTGCTTCAGGGTACCAAGCCTTTTCCTCTCATTCCCTCACACTTCACTGCTCCTTAGCACATTACATAAAGCACGTGCTTTGAGTGTCAGGGGAGTCTGGAAATTCATTTCAGGAGCAGATGAACGGAACAACTGGTGCTGCCTTGCAGATCTGATAGTGAAAGCATGATCTGACTTGGCATCGTGAGTCCTGAGGGGAAAAGGACACTGAGCCGCTTGCTGCCTGCTCACGGTGCGGCTCATCTCACAGAATGAGTCACCATTCGGCAACACTCATAGAAAGTACAATTCAAAACCCAGCCAAACTGATGACATATGTCTTAGGCTCTCATTGCAACTTTTAGTAAATATGCAAATGCTAGGTGGTTATTAGAACACAGAAATGAGAACAAAATGTCTGTTTCTACAACTTATTTCAAAAGTTCAAACCTTAAGACATTAGGCAAAATGACTAATAACAGAGGAATCAAGATTCAGAGAAAAATCATCTTTAATAGTATGATTCAGCTTCAGCAGCCTGAAAGTTAGATTCAAGATTTTCTGTCCAAATTTTTTATTTGGAAAGACAGATCGAGACAGTGTTGGGATATGAGCATCTCTGATTCTTCCATAAGTGACTCCAGCATGAAGGGTCAACTCCCCTGAGTGAACTAACAACCTTCTCTTTTGCAAAACAAGTTACATTTGCCCAACTAATCAGTGGTTTTATTCATGTTCTGCATTGAAACCAGTGATGGTAAAATGTTTTGAAAAGGTGCATATCCCACAGGAGAGGTTCTCAGAGTCCACGGTCAAAGATCCAGAACTGATGTTGATTTTATTCTTTCCAAGGAATCTCTTCTTCTGAACACCTGCATGTAACATGTTCGTATCTTGCTAATAGCACTCATTATATGGATCATGTTACTGGGCTTCTTACCTGTTTTAATCTCCAGCCCTAGGTTGTTAGTGTTTCGAGGTAGAAGCTGTGCTTCATTCATCATTTCACGTCCCTTTCAGTACGTGATGCAATGATTGTTTCCTATAGTAAGTACTAATAAATATTTTTGAATTGATATAAAGAAGAGAAAGAGTTCATATCCATGTTAGGTTTTGAGATCAGGAATCTCATAAGCAGAACAGGGCTCCAAAAATTATTTCACAGTATGAGCAACGCACTTGAGAGAATGATTGTATTGAGAGAAATGCTGGATATAAAGAAGCAAAAGGAGAAACTGAGAGAGGAAGCTAGAATCAAAGTGGGACTATCGAACTGTTGGCTGGAACAGAAAGGAATTAAGTAGGAACTCAGAAATACTGTAGTGAAAAGAAAGTCAAGACAGGATATAGCGGAAGATGGCATGGTCTAAAAATGAGAGTGTAAGTTTGGAGTAAAGAAAATATACCTTTGACTTAATTAAGGTAGCAGTATGACACCTGATTAGAAATATTTTCTTGATTGTAAAAATTAATGAACTGGAAAGAGTATGGAAACTCAGGGTAAATGACCTAAGAGACATCTATAGCAGCTAAGAAACACATGGACAGTGAATAAATTCTCATGCTCTTCCTGCAAAATTGAGCCCGATATAACAGTTGGCTCCACTTGAAAGGCACTGAAATATCCTGCAAACAGCTTTACAGTTCTTATCCCTGCTGATCCTCTGGTGTAATGTGTAAGGATCGCCTCACTGTTCTAGGTCAGGAGCTCATATTAGTTTCATTTCTGACAAATGGACAATCTGAATCTTGAAGCAAATGAATATTCTAAGTCATAGATTTAATTATCCTTCTTTAAAGGAATATACCAGTTTTGCCTTGGAGAGATGAATCCTATTTTTGAAGGTCAGCCTGAATAAAAGTATCACCAATGTCCTTTTTCTCTCTACTTCATCTTTGAGTCTGTAAAATGACTTGCAAATATAAGTTCTTCAGTAATAAACAGCATTTCTCTACTGAATAACAGGGATATTTATTTGTTAATTTTAGGAAAAATGTTTTGATTTCAATTGGATATGCTTCTCTAGTTTCATTATTTTAAAAAATGATAAGAGTTTTTTGTAACCCATTTTTTTTTTCCTTTTTGGTATACTAAAATGAAAGATGCTCCCATTTGTGTTTTCTGATTCTAATCATTAAGTATTTTAGTATTTATAAGACTGTTTTTCTTCTCCATAAGAGAAAACCATCATCATCATTTACTATTGCTTTTATAAACAGTTTTAAAAATGAAATTTTTAGGGGCGCCTGGGTGGCGCAGTCGGTTAAGCGTCCGACTTCAGCCAGGTCACGATCTCGCGGTCCGTGAGTTCGAGCCCCGCGTCGGGCTCTGGGCTGATGGCTCAGAGCCTGGAGCCTGTTTCTGATTCTGTGTCTCCCTCTCTCTCTGCCCCTCCCCCGTTCATGCTCTGTCTCTCTCTGTCCCAAAAATAAATAAACGTTGAAAAAAAAATGAAATTTTTAGATACTTTTTGCATTTTGCATGTTGCTATCCTTTATCTTAAAGCCTATGTACATTTTCTCTTTCTTAAAAAATTGTTTATTGTTTTTCCTCATCAGCTTAGAAACTAGAGATTTGTGCCTAAAGCACTGGAAAGATTGGAATAAATCTGCTTTACTCAAAGGTTTACCAGAACAAAAATGCTAACCTAGGGAAAACTGCTTCCCCCCTCCCCCCCAAAAAAAGCTTGACCTAGGTGACAAAGCATGGAAGATATTCCTCCAGATCAGTTCTCACCCAATTCTTAAAAGTCTTGATTTCAATCAGAAAACAAAGAACTGAGTTTGAAGCAAATACAGATTCTACTCTCCTAAAAAGTCACATTTTAGGAGGGGAAGTTCATGTATTTGGGGTAATAATGATCCCTGTGATCCCTGTCCTCATGACATATCTGCCATCCAGCCTATGAATATTATAGTGCTTGAAATGCCCTGTGGACCACACTGAACTTAACACATGATCTGAATGAAGCATTAAAAATACTGCTCAAGATGGGGTGCCTGGGTGACTCAGTCGGTTAAGCATCTGACTTCAACTCAGGTTATGATCTCATGGTTCATGGGTTCGAGCCCCACGTAGGGCTCTGTACTGACAGCTCAGAGCCTGGAGCCCACTTCAGAATCTGTGTTTCCCTGTTTCTCTGCCTCTCCCCCACTCACGTTCTCTCTCTCTTTCTCTCTCTCTTTCTCTCTCTCAAAAATAAATAAACATTAAAATAAATTTTTTTAAATACTCTCAAGAACTTGGATGTCTTGGTGACACAGATTTCCTTTCTAGTTGGATTTCATTGTTTAAGGAGGAGTAAATTGAAGCTACCCTCACTGATAATTTAATATTTTAGGACTGGATTCACCAGATGAGATTGAATTTGTTTTTTGGGTTTTTTTTTTTTCGTGTGAAAAATTATAAACTTCCCAAATTATGTTTAACTTTTTAAAGTAAATTTTTAAAATGATGAGCATTTCTTTAATTCTAATTGGAAATGCTTGAGTCTCCTGTGCCCCAAATAATGCTGAGTTTCACCTCTGCCTTATGCTCTGTGATGCAATTGGATATGAAAAAACTATATAAATACAAAGTATTTTTCTTCACCTGGTCTGTAGAGAAGTGAAAATTACCACATATGCTTTTTAGAAAATATTTTGGAAAATCTATTTGATTAAAATATTGAGGTGGTTCTTTTATTTTGTCCTATAAAATTTTAAGTTTGATGCTTTAATTCAATGGTTGCATTAAGACCATACTTCTCTTCCTATAGCTTTTGATTACCTTTTTCCTATCAGACCACGTTATTCATGCCTCTGCATTTCATGTTGCATGTCAGAATTAGCCAAAAAACAAAAAAAGAGCAGAAATAACAAAGTTCCCTGATTTCATGAAAGTTTTTCCTTTTATAGCAAACTTTTCTTCAGGAAAACAAAACCCCAAAATAAACCCAAATAAAACATTATTGAGGGGTAGAGGATATCTCTAAAAGTTAGGAAGAAAGTCTTGGTAAACTTTCAAGGGAAATAGAAATGAACCAGAAATATTTTCAGGCTTTTTCTTAGAACCAGGAATTGGGCAACCTGTTTGTGATCTACCGTGTACAAAATAACAAAATTATAATTTCATTTTGAAAAAATAAAAGCTACAAGTCCTGATATACAAATTTTTCTTATATCTCAGGAAGAAAATAATATACCTTTTCATATGTTTTTTATAGTAAATTGGATTTCACTGCCATGAAATGAAATGAAGGTTTATGAAATCTGATTTACCTTAGCATGAAGTAACCCCATCTATCCCTTACATGGGATTGTGGTTTTCATGCCAAATGAAACTCTCTGTTTTTAAACATAGTACAGCTTATAGTTACGGTAGCATCTGCCTACCTGGGGCCTGCCCTAAGCAAAATTATGAAGAAAATAAAACTTACCTTGAACACCTTTGGCTTTGGTTCCTGAATCTCGATTTCTTCGTTTTCTTCAGATTGTCTGTATGCATCTGAAGCTACCTCATGTGGTCAGGTTCCCCCCCCTCAACCCCATGCAAATCCCTTGCTTGATGTCAGCCTACCCACCTAGATAACATCTGGTCCTTACTTTTTTTTTTTTTTCAATTCTGCCACTCCATCAAAATCAATCTATTTTTCTCTTTCTGCTGGGCTTCTACAATAGAACAACCAGAACTGTTACCATAATCAGTTACAGCTTTATGCTTTCTAGATGTTTTTTACGTTCTGATATAAAGCTTCAATGTCTTTGGCTGATTTAAGCATGATATAGATGGCACCCACAATGTGCAAGTATTTCTAGAAGTATACTTTGTAACAATGATACCAATACACAGAGAAGAGATAGAGATTGACATGGTAAATAACACTGAAGTAAAATCATCAATGTAAAATTTTATTTCAACAGATCTCTAAGAGGTATTTTCTAAAGTAGAATGTGTATGTTATTTGCAAATTTCTGAAGAAAACTTTGAAGTTACTATTACTTGTTCTTGTTATACATAATGAAACTTTTGAATCTGTGGATGGAGAGAAATTCATTTAATAACATTTTCTTTTCTTTTTTTTAATTTTTTTTAACGTTTATTTATTTTTGAGACAGAGAGAGACAGAGCATGAACGGGGGAGGGTCACAGAGAGAGGGAGACACAGAATCTGAAACAGGCTCCAGGCTCTGAGCGGTCAGCACAGAACCCAACGCGGGGCTCGAACCCACCGACCGTGAGATCATGACCTGAGCCGAAGTCGGACGCTTAACCGACCAAGCCACCCAGGTGCCCCCATTTAATAACATTTTCTATGGGATGCATTAATCAATCCAGAATACAAAAGTAGTCATCTTTATTCTAGAATAATTTTTGTCATGAAGAAATTAAAAATTCTATTGAAGTCTTTCCTCTTTCCTATCATAATGTGACCAAATTACAAATATAACTTTGGACTTGACACTTATTTTCTTACTTAAAGGATCTTGCAAAGTCTCTTGATTTTGCTACTTAGAGGTCCTAGAAAAAAGTCTTTAGGGGCGCCTGGGTGGCTCAGTTGGTTAAGTGTCCCACTTCAGCTCACGTCACGATCTCACGGACCTTGAGTTCGAGCCCCGAGTCGGGCTCTGGGCTGATGGCTCAGAGCCTGGAGCCTACTTCCGGTTCTGTGTTTCCCTCTCTCTCTGCCCCTCCCCCGTTCATGCTCTGTCCCTCTCTGTCTTCAAAAATAAATAAACGTTAAAAAAAATTAAAAAAAGAAAAAAGTCTTTAACTATTATTAATTTTACTTGTTTGGAACTTTTCCAGAGAATGTGCCACACTTATCTTGTGTTGTGGCTGAGCTTTTATTTAACAAAAATTATTAATGAATAATAGAGGGTTAGCTCAAAACTCTATCTTCTTATTTTTCTTTTTGTTTTATTTTCACAGCATTTTAGTTTCCAGAATTTCATAATGTAATTAATTCTATTGTACCTTTGCCCACAGATTATTGAATTATGGTTCTCTGGTATATGTATATTCATTTATAATTTGAAATTTATGAAGAATTACCATATACACTTATTAGTGACTTGAAATCTGCCAAGTGGTTTTAGGGCTTGTGTAAAGAGAATATTTGTGGATGGTATTTTATATAGCTATAATGGCAAAAATAAAACAGGCAGTTATAGAAGATGGAGAATCACTTACTTAAAACATTTATAGTTCATGAGAGACTTGATAAGAAGAAAGCACATAAGGTTGATGTATATGCTGCTATTTGCACATTCATTCTTAGAAACATGGTGGGACTGGAGGCTTAAGCAAACTATAATTACATAAAAATCATGTTGGTCTCTCTATGTGCTGATTGTACCCTACGATGTGTTGTGAACAAAGTGATTTTCCTATCACACAGTTCCTAAATTCCATATGCTTCTAGGTCACAAGGCCTCCAAAGGCCTTACATACAAAGCATGTAAGTTATACTATGATGGGGATGAGATAGCAGCAGTGAACAAAAGGTGATTTCTGCCATTTTATCATAACAAACACTTTCTTCTAGAAGAAATAACTAAGTTTATAGAAGTAACTAGTAAAAACTATTCCTGGTATATAGACAACTTAACATTTCGAAAGTTTACTCCAATGACTTTTTTTGGAACCTGGAATACTTTTCCATTTTTCCGTCATATCCTCTGTCTGAAGCATTCCTAAGTTTTGAAACTATAGGAACCTAGGGGTACCTGGGTGGCTCAGTCGGTTGAGCGTCTGACTTTGGCTCAGGTCATGATCTCACGGTTTGTGACTTCGAGCCCCATGTCGGGCTCTGTGCTGACAGCTCAGAGCCTGGAGCCTGCTTCAGATTCTGTGTCTCCCTCTCTCTCTATGTGCTTTCCCCACTCACACTCTGTCTCTCGCACGCGCACTCTCAAAAATAAACATTTAAAAATTTTTTTTTGAAACTTTAGGAACATTGATTCACCCAAATCCTAGCCTCACTCTAGGTGGTCAAAGTCTTTGAGGTACCCAAGTACAAGTGGAACTTTAAAAACATGGAGAGACCTTTATGTATATGAGTGCTGGCACACACACACACACACACTACTGCATTTCTACACAAACGTTTAAATTTTGTTTATCCCACAGTTACTCTAAGTGTGAATTTATTTAAGGTCTCTTAGTTTTATTGATATTTTATCTTCCCATTAATGTTATTAATAATGTCTCAAGACTTAATTTACCTCAAATGCATTTCTCCCCCATAAACTAAATTGATCTTTGTTTTAATCAGTAAGTCTTTAGAAGAAATCTTTGGAAGAAAGGTATGCAAAGACCTACAGCTGCAACATTGGCAAGGGTGACCTTTGAGATCAGAGTCTGACTCAGGAAGGATATGCCAGTGCTGGCCTCTTTAATTAATGCTGAGGTGCCAAGGAAACAAACAAACAAAAACCAACAATCTGCTCTTTTAATTTCCTTCTTCACCAGTTGATTGCAGGAAATAGTTTCAGAGAAACCATTTGCTCTCCAAATTAAGCAAGGAACTTTTCTTCTTTCCCTGTTTTTATGAATTTATCAAGGGTATTTGTCTAGCACAGTGCTTCCAACTACACAGTGCTTTCCTTGTTGACTAGCTTCCATCAGCAGCAGCAATTAGCACCCGTTTCCTAGGCAACCATTCTGTACCCTACTGAGAAAAACCTTTCCTTGTCAGGAGCATTCTATCTAAAATTGTTTTGTTTTCCTTCTTTCACAAGTGTACAGTAGGCTTACTTGTCATTTCTTTTAACACGGCATTATTATGTCCATTATTCTTAAAAGAAGAAACATTTACTGGCTTTTATATTCCATATGTTTGAATTTATTGTTAGTGTCTCTTACTTCTCCCTTAACAACCTGAAAGAAATCAACAAAAATATGTTCTCAAGCATATGCCAACTTGTTTTGGATTTTTTGTCCACAGTCTAATTGGTGAGCCTTTGCATGTTCAAGTAATCACAGCTGGTCCTGATGAAAACTCAAAGAGTACACGTTCAAAATCAAACTTCTGTGTCTACCAACAATGTCGTGTTGCTCAGAGGCAAGTTGAAGTTTCCAGGACCACTGAGAAAGTTTTAACTCCATTGCTTTTGTTATGAATCAGCCAAGCAATATCGATAGATTAACATAACAAAATAACTAAACTAGAAATAATGTGCCAAAAAACAGGGCCTTGGGACTGTGTTAAAAATTTGACGTGATAAAATACCAGAGGAACATAGCAACGGTATAGCATGAATCAGCACTTGGAATAAGCCAGAAGGTTATAACAGCTGTACATGCTGAATAGTATTGCATACTACTGAATAATACTATAGGTAGAGTAAAATTTAGTTTATCATTTTAGTTTAATGGCAGGCACCTGACATATTGTGTGTTAGGCAGTGGTTCAGCATTTAGGCAAGGAGGTACTCCTGGGGGAAAATGACAGAATTATCTCTGTATGTGGCAAAAACTTTCGTATCTTTATATCTTGTCAAATGATGATTATAGACTTCGATGACTGCAAGACAGCAAGAGTGATTAAACCAGTGATACAGAATTTAAATGAGCAACTGATATATATATATATATATATATATCATTGCATTTAATTGCCACAACACACCAAAAGGTGAACACCAGTTTAATTCCCACTTTACAGATGGGGAATCTGAAGGTTAGAGAGATTGTCACTCACTTGCAGCTAGTAAGAGATAGAGGCAGAATTTTCTGACACCACAATCTACTACTCTAAAATATTTGAACTACACCAATATAATTCAAAGTGTTGTCTAAATGGGACCGTAAGTTACCTTTATCCATTATTTTGCCAGTTTTCCCATCGAGAAAATGTATTATTGTGTGGATTCAATATGTTGATGAGAAATAAAAGTGCCTGGGGTAGCAACTTATAAATTTGTATCACAATATGATGTTTATTCATTATTTAGGTGAAATATAAGTAGCTTAGTATGATATCTTTTGAGGATTATCAGGTAGGTTTCTGTAGATGCAAGCATGTCTTAATTAGTGTCTTATCCCTATTTGCCTCCTATATGTATATGTATTCCCCAATACCAACAAAAAATATTCTTTCTTTCCAGAATTCATTTTATCTACCAAGGGCTTCCTTGATAGTGTTTTTTGAATACTGGCCCCATCTCCATTGCCCAGAATAAGTTTTTAGGACAGACTTCACTTTTTACTTAAAGGTGTTTATCTATACAGTGATGATCTGTTATCACCCATGGCTCTGTCACCTGGGTTGTATCTTTAAATCTCTTATTTTGTATCTGCCTATCATTTTAATAGACAAATGTGTTTTAAATAAGTTGATTTTAATGTTTTCCTTCAAACTGATTTAGGGTCACATTACTTACCAAATTAGATCCCAGTTGTCATTCATTTTATTTAGATATGATATGACTTAGAACCATGTCATGAAATATTTTTGTAATACTTACAGAAACTGTCTCACTAACTGTAATGACACTATTAAAAAATATTAATATTCAAATACTGGTTCTCACTTCAATGCAAAAACTACCATTAGTTATTTACATTGAGAACCTGACATTAACAAGAGTGAAAATAAAATACAAATTATATACACTCCTTAACTAAGGCAATTTTTAACATAAACTAAAAAATATCCACTACCAGAAAACTTTAGATGTTCAAAAGAAAGATAACTGAGTCCCTAATAATTTCTGCTTATGCTAAGAAGTATAACGTTTTCAGCTGTGAAGATCAATGTTACCTTTCAGTTATGTATAATAATTTCCCAGTTTATGTGTAATCTAGATTCATCTTTAATCTTATGAACAACTAAGTCCTATTTATAGTTTTATACATATAATGTGTCAAAGAAAAAAATAACCAAAAAATAGAGTATAAAGTAGGATAGGGAATAAAGAAGTAGAAAAAATAAACAATGAAAAATTAAAATGTAGCTCTTACCTGAAAAAAGATTTTTTCATGTTGCTAATAGTTCTCAGGAGAAGACAGGGGTTATCAGGCCTCTTGGAGTGCTGTCCAGAAGATGGTCCTAAATTGGGACGCTAGCAGAAATCTAGAGCAGGTCATAGCCCAGGACCTCTGCAGCCAGGATAAATGGCTATAAAGCCATAAAATAAATAACAAAGAAAGTTTTTACTTCCCTCTAGCTTTGTCTAGGAAAGTCAAAGCAAAACCAAAAAACACTGTCCCTGAAATCAACATGTATGATTGCAGATTAACTCTATTATCTGATGTTCATAATAGTAATAGGCTAGTTGATCTGGACCTTTAGTTGCTCTTCCTTTGAAGCAGAAATACCAGAAGACCCAGAAGAATGTATGACTGGGGGAAATAAAGACAACTTGGTGAAGAACTCCTTGGAAGTCTCAAGTTCCTTGATGTCCCAGGCCTGTTCTATAATTATGCAATTGAGTCTGCACAGCAACTTGTGAGACAAGTGCTATTAGTATTTCCATTTCATGGATGAGGGATAGAAACCCAATTATTCTGAGTAAATTTCATATTTTTTAAAATTTTTTATTGTGTTTTTCTTTTTTTTAAGAGAGAGAGAAAATGTGAGGTGGGTAGGGGCAGAGAGAGACAGAGACACAGAATCTGAAGCAGGCTCCAGGCTCCAAGCTGTCAGCACAGAGCCTGACGTGGGGCTCGATCTAATGAACCACAAGATCATGACCTGAGCTGAAGTTGGACACTTAACCGACTGACCCACCCAGGCACTCCATTCCAAGTACATTTCTTAGTATGAAATAACTAGAAAGTAGCAATCCTAGAGTTTGTGCCCACATTTCTCAGAATTAAAGTCCATGTGACTTCCTTTAATCCACAATATAAAAGGGAATGATCTCCCAGATAGAAAGATTTGTTGGATAGATGGATGGTTTGATGGATGGATAAGTGGATAGAGTCATTTAATAGATATTTGTAGAATGAATGAGTAAATTATATATAGATACAGATTATAGATATAGATAGATATATAGATACATCATACACACATCATAACTCTTATATTTTTATCTTTGTAGGTCTGATTTTGTGACTCTCTTCTTTGTCTTCTGTGTTTGTTTGGCATGTTTACCGTTAATTTTCTCTGAACTTTCCTCAAACCTTGAGTGAATTTTCTTCTGTCCCAGGAGCCAGGCTTTAAGGGTAAAACTCACCCGGAGATCTGCTGATTAGATTTCTGTTGGGAAAAGGCCATTTGTCCTTGGGGGGAGGAAGCTACCTCCCTGCACTGACAGCAGCCCTTGCTTAGAGGAAGATTTTAAAGTGACTGGACCAATTGAAACCCTCAGGATAATCCTATGCTCATGTTTTATTGCACTGGGAAAATAATATGAGACAATGTGATATTTCCTGTTTGAAAAGTTTTAGCAATATTACGCTTTCAAAAAAAATGAAGATAATATGTCATTATCTTGGCTCCCACACAGCCTGTTTGCTTATTCTAAAATAGCATTTCTTAAAGTCAGTTAAGTTCTTTTAAGGAAAAATAGATAATTAATTCTCCCACGACTGAGTTAAATTATTTTCTTACACATTTTGCTTAAATATATACAAATGCAAAATTACCTTATTCATAAGCTCTTATTCAACTGTGAAACTCAAACACATTTATAAATCAGTTTTATCTGAAACAACAAAGCCAACAAAATTCAAATGTTCCACTACTTATTATGTAAAATAAACTATTGCTTTACTGAAACTAAACTATTGCTCACAAGAAATGGGGTAATGGGTGGTAACAGTGCATTTTTATTTAGGTTGGACATGTCCACACTAACTGGAGAAAAGTAATGATCCTATTTTTCCTTTCCTTGTCTCTAGAATATTTTGAAAGTCTGTTGTGTAGTGTACCATGATGTTATTTGGCCTACGTCTTCTGTGAATGCATTTTTTATTGTAGAGTGTTCACTCACCCCTGTTCTCTTCTCATTAGCCCACAACAGGTAAACTAATTGTCTATAGTGTCACAATTCTAAATGCAATTCCAAACAAAAAAACAAATAATGTGGCGTTGCTCAGTTATAATTTGTTCACACAAACCAATAGATACTTTTTATTATTTTTATTGGATTATTTTTTTCAAATTAAGAAATTTTATTCATGTTAAGTGTTTGCAGACTCTGGAAAATTCATCAGTACTTACACAAGAATCTGTAATGCTCATTTAAGAAATACTGTTTTGAAATACATCAAAACTTAAACAAGAACTCAGTAAATAATTAATTTGGGGAGGTTTAAGTTAGTAAATATAATAACGAGCATGGATTATTTCTAAGCTTGTGTAAATAGCATGAACAAAACCTTTCATGTTAACTTTTCATACTTTCAAAAAACTTTGTTAGGCATCCAGTCTGAGTAAACATCAATGAGAGGAGCTTCAAGGACTGCAACAGTGATAAAGAGAGAGTCTTTGGGGCGCCTGGGTGGCTCAGTCGGTTGAGCATCCGACTTCGGCTCAGGTCATGATCTCACGGTCCGTGAGTTCGAGCCCCGCGTCGGGCTCTGTGCTGACAGCTCAGAGCCTGGAGCCTGTTTCAGATTCTGTGTCTCCCTCTCTCTCTCTGACCCTCCCCCGTTCATGCTCTGTCTCTCTCTGTCTCAAAAAAAAATAAAATAAATAAATGTTAAAAAAAAAAACTAAAAAAAAAAAAAAGAGAGAGAGTCTTTGACTTGGGAAACTCTACAAAGCAGGGGAGATAATTCTCAGCACAATTCCATGCAAGATGTACTAAGTGCCATAGGAGATACTATACTGGTGTAAATGCCACCAGGGTAATGCAGGAATGATCCATAAGATACATGGGTTTCATATATGTCCCAGTTTCCTCTGTGTTTGCTCCACCTCTCCATTACACTGAATTTCCTATGAAACACTGAGGTTCTAGAAGAACTGAAAATCATTTTATTGATTTTAAAAGTCTGAATTTTATTGAAAATGATTATATGGAAGTGAGGTAAGTTATCTATTACACTATTCAACTTTATCTATAAGATATATAGGTAGGCAGGTAGATGGCTGATAGAGAGGACAGATAGATGGATACATACATACATACATACATACATACATACATACATAGACGTGCGGATACATAGTTATTGCTCAGTTGTGGTCAATTACTTGTTTCATAGTCTCAGAATACATTTAGGAATAGCAGTTTTGTACTTTAGGTAGAGGAGCAGGTCTGAGAGTGAACGTTACCTTAGTTCATACCTTTAGAAGAATAGAAGAATTTATGTATTTCCACTGGGCATTCTCACATGACTGTTAGGGAGGTTTAAGGTTATTTTCTCATTATTCCTTCTGCTGTTTTTCTGCTTGAGACAAAGAACAGCATAATAGGGAATCTGGGTTCTAATTTCAGTTTGCCTCCATTGACTGTGTGAACTTGAGCAAATCTCATAACCATGCCTAGCCTATATTTCCTCATCTACAAAATGAGAGAATATAGATACAATCTACTCTTCAAGCCCTTTTAGCTCTGCAGCTGTGGTGCTGTGAATTAAATTGCATACGATAAAACCACCTTACAAGAATGAGCTGTATCTTATTAGTCTGAAATCATAATTCTTTACATTTTTCACAATATTAAGAGAAGATCCTTCTTAGTTTAAGCTAAATTGAGAGTATAAAATGTGTCGTGTAAAAAAAATGTTTTATGAAAAGTACTGAGTACATAAATATATGAGACAAATTTGCTGGAGCCTTGTTTAGAAATTAAAACTTTTTCAGAAATAATTTTAAGTAGTCTGTCAGTACTTGCTCTTTGAATACTTAAAGTTTGAATGAGGTCTCCAGCTTCCTAAAATTATATTTCAAGAATAAAAGAAATATTACATCACATTTAGTTTAGTTATAGCACCTGAGGCATTTTACAAGATCCCAATTATTTGGAAGTTGGTTTTCTAAGTATGATATTTATAGTGAGAATGTCTAATTCTCTGGCCTGTTAGTCGTCTGTTTCCTCATCTGAAACATAGAAGTAACAATAGTAAATCATTCATTGAAATAATGAGGGCAAACACTTTAGCAGAGTGCTTGGCACATAGCACCGTATTTTTAAAAGCTGCTTCTATTCCTGTGACTGCTACCCGGTCTAGATAAGGGTGTTTCTACAGTGCATCAAGACTGTATGTAGGCTATAGTGTCAAGTGGCTATTTAAAAATCAGGAACTTAGACATGTGATGGCAAATATACTCAATAAGGTGATCTAGCTTTTAAAATTCAGATAAATCCTATGCAAGTGGATTGCTCACCCCAAAATCTAGGTTTCAAGCACTATACTCTGTCATCCTGGGTGGGGTAAGGAAGGCTTTCCAGAGAAGGCTAAATCTAAATGAACCAGGAAAAATTAGGATTCCCACTGCCCTCTATCAACCTGCTTGTAAATGTGCAAATTCTGATCATAGAAAAGTCAAAGTAAGGATTTATTCTGAAAGCTAACATAACGAGAACAAATCGCACTGCCCCACCCTCCTTGTGTAGAACAACTTGTTTCTGTAAGGGCGGTACATGGGATTATTTGCTACTTCTTTCATTTTTAGTTGATGATATACAGAACATTGTTTCTTGAATATTTATCTGACTTGGTTATATAAAATTAGCACTGGGATATGCTCCAGGAGGTCCCACTTCAGCCCAAAAACTAGTTATCTGGCATCTCACAAACCGGTTATTTTAATGATGAACCCCCCTTAACCCCATCTTGTTGAGTGAAACTATTGTCCTGACGAGGTGAGTATATATCATATGGCCTTAAAAATCTTTAAAACTTCTGCTGTCTCAAAAAGTAGTAGCTCTTTAGAAAGAGACCATCTGATATATCATTTTCATGTGTTTCATTCAAATTTTATCTTCCCAGGATTTTCTTAATCAGTATTGTTTACACTGATCCTGAATAATGCTGTTTGATCACAAATTCACATTTTGAGGCCTCATTTTTAGGTTTTAAATCATGGTATTTCTGCAAATCAGCATAGAAACTATTGCAAAGAAAGTTTTCTGGAAAACCACAAAACATTTTATATTAAGCCCAAGATGAATCTTCTCTTCTCTGAATTTGTGTTACTTGGTACAAAAACTTTGTTTCTGTTTGCATCAACAGCTTTTAAAAACAAATTGCCACCCAAATTAATTATTTTTTTTATTCTGTGTTCATTTTGCATAGCTCCCAGAATGCCAAACCCTTTTTTTCCTCTTTATTCTTTTTTCTTTTTCTGATTACAATATATGTATTTGTGTTTTATCTACAATTTAATAAATTCTATCGTACTTATTTTGGGGGGGGATAGAAAATAAAATCTTAATCAGCCATATTGTTTCCTTACTTTTCCCCTTTGCTGCCTGTTTTGGACGTCTCATCACTTTCTTTTCTTTTGTTACTGTGTATTACAGAGGAGGTGTCTGCAAGGATCGTTCAAGTAGTCACGGCTGAGGCTGTAGCAGTCCTGAAAGGTGAACAAGAGAAAGAAGCTGAACATAAAGTCCAGCCTGCAGCTCTACCTTTAGGTAAATGGGAAAGAACCCTCGGTCAGGGACTATGCCTGCTGTGCCCTGATCACAGGACCAAGTCTTCATGTTCAAAGGAAGGCCCTACTTCATACTTCATCCTTACATATAACATTCATCAAACACCTCTGTTGGGAGGCACTGGCACCTGTTTTCACTTTCTTCCCAGGCTCATTTGTGGTATTTGGACAGTCTTTAGAGTAATAAGCTTATAGTTAGACTTTGCCCCTAAATCGTTTTTAAATTTTCATTTCTAGACCACTGGAGATACTTACTATAAAAATAAAGCCAATGCATATTGATGTCACGACACCCACTTGTATAGAAAATGTGTTAAAACTTTAATTAGAAATGATCATTTCCCTTTATGGATTTTGGCGAATGATTGTCTAGTCTTATTTCAGTCTCCCTGAACCAGCTATAGAAAACCTACAGTCAGGGCTTTGTTAGAATCATGAGTGACTTTGTATCCCAGTATGGTCTTCACTTGGTTCATCTAAGGGCACTAGATAGCATTGCTCTCTCCCTTGGTCACAAGTCAGATGCCCTCCAGAGCCAAACAAGTAATGTAATGGTGTTTGCCAAAGAAAACACTCTCAGCCAAAGGCTTGCTGACTCTTCTCTAAATAGATGGTAGATAGATAGATAGATAGATAGATAGATGATAGATACATGGTAGATAGATAGATAGATAGATAGATAGATAGATAGATAGATGTAGGTGTATATACATGCAAAGACACAAAAAAGAAAACTCTTAGGTTCAACATATGTCTATTTCACAGGTACATATAACTAATCCACAGAAAGGTATAATTTTAAAGCCTAAAAAATAGTACATATCCAACGCATGTCTCATGTACCCTTAATATTTGATTTTCTGGTCAGTACCCCTTTAAGCAATTTGAGCAACTCAAAAAATTAAGCAATTAAAATTCTGCTCTCCCAGAATAATCAATACTCATTATTTGTAGTAGAATGTTCTTTGATTATAAAGGTTTATTTTTCTCTTAAAACAGGAGGGAAAGTATATTATTCAAAGCATTGACCTTCTGCTTGTGGTTCACTTCTATTCCTTAAATAGAAGACCCCCACCCATTTTTTTAAAATTTGAAACTTGAAGGGAGCCTGGGTGGCTCGGTTAAGTGTCCAACTTCAGCTCAGGTCATGATCTCACGGTTCATGAGTTCGAGCCCTGCGTCGGGCTCTGTGCTGACAGCTTGGAGCCTGGAGCCTGCTTCAGATTCTGTGTCTCCCTGTCTTTCTGCCCCTCCCCTACTTGTGCTCTGTTTCAAACAAACATTTAAAAATTAATTAATTAATTAAAATAAAAATCGAAACCTGAAAATGTGTTATATAGAAACCTATGGGTCAAGGGGTTAAGAAGTTGCCTGTGACCCCAAAGCTCCAACTAGTAACTGATTTAGGAGAGGGGAAAACAGATGCTCTTTAAAATAGATTTTCCTGCTGGCCTTGATGATAAACATTTCCTTTCGCAATTTCTCACCTTCATAGGAGTAGTCATAAAGAAGGCAAGAGTCTTGAAAAGAAGTAGAGTTAACTGTGGTGTTAACATCTTTTAGAACCTTTCTCTTTGGCTCTCTATGTATAATGCCCAGGCCAGAAGATTACTCAGCTCCCACTAGTGCATGGTTTCCGTCTGAAGGTTGCCTCAGGCTCTGGTAGCTTCATTTTTTCTTTTCTGAGAATACATAACAGAAGATGCATTTTGACATTAGACTCAGTGGACAAAATGTTGTTTAAAAAAATACATCACCTATAATACTGTGAATGACGAAGGTTACATATGTTTCCAGATCAAAAATTTAAACAATATAGAGTTCTAATTTTTTTTCAGTCAGCCAAGCTAAATCCAAACTACAGTGCTTGCCTGTGCGTTTGAATATAGTAGATTAGGGCCAGAATAAAATATTATATTAATCAAACAAGCAGACACAAATAAATGGGATTAATGATAGAACTTTAGCAGGCATCAGTAATCCATTCTTTAGAGGGAAGACAAAATGAATTTTTTAAAATATTAAATGCTTTTCTTTCTTTTTAGGTTCTTTAAAATATGTGAATCAGGTAATGGGACAAAAAATAAGTCAAGCACAACTTACTATTGAATCTTTTCCTAAATTTCGTGGAGTGGCCTTTTTAGAGATGGCAGAGCTGTTACCCATCTACTGACCTAGCAGGATTAATTGCTGTATCTCGTTTTTCCACTGTTTGCTCTTTAGCAGCTGAAGAGACACCTAATCTGCCTCCTTCTCCACCTCCGTCACCAGCCTCAGAACAGACTGTCACAGTGGAGGAAGGTAAGGCCTATTGGACTTTTTGAGGTTTGTTTTCTGGTAAAGTGTTAATGGACATCAATCCATAAGCAGTGGACTTCAGTATAGGTTAGTACATGACCCAGCTGAGAGCTGTCTGTTTCAAACAGTCAAGAAGAAACAAAGACTCTACATAAATGTATAATCATTTATCTATACAAAATCAGAAGTAGAGGAATATGGTAAATAAAAAAAGGAAAAATCACCTTGATGCAGCAGAAGGTAACTCTGTTTAAATTGCTCAAATAGCTACAGAGAACCAGTTCACTTAATTAATGTAAAATGTTTTGACAGAGAAGATACAATCCTATCTTATAAGTGACTGAACAAAAATAAATTTATTGGTGAAATTATAAGGAAGTGTTATCTGAAATTGTCTCTGTTTTGCTCACTATTTTGCTGCCAAGGCCTTCCCTAGGGCCTGGTCCATAGCAAACTCTCAATAAATATTAATGAATAAATGAAGAAGTCAATGAATGAATTTGATATTGAGAGCAGTGAACTGGAAGCTGAAATCATGGCTTCTTTCCTGCTGAGACCTGTTATTGTCTATGAATATATTTATGCTTTTATTCAACATAAAATGCTATGTCAGCTTTTCAGTTCCAATATAACAGAGGGATGCCTTTGAAGAATATTCATTCAGAATCTGAGCTGAGAGGCACTACTGAAAAGCAAACTATTACTGGTTTTCTGACTTAGATCAGTTAACTTTTGTGTATTGTTTGAGTTACAGGCAAAGACAGAGAAGAGCGATAGCTAAAGTTTTGTTTCAATATAATTTAGTTTTCATATAGCAAAATCAGAATTTTAAAGCTATTCCATTTTATTCACTTACTGTTTTATTAATTTTCCTTTTGTTGTCCCTTTTAGCAATTATTTTACTGGGTTAAAAATTGAACAATGTCACAAAAGAGTCATTTTTTTTATAATTTATAATTAGGTTCATTTAAAATATTCTTTGAGTTCCTCAATACAGATTTTCCAAGTTACAGAACTGTAAACTATCAATAAACATAATTTATTTATCATCACAGATTTATAAACCTAAACTTCTTTTAATGAGGTTTTTCTTTCTTAAATTGAGGCCTTTTTTCTGATTTACTGCCTGAAATAGCATTAACTGAGCTAAATTATTCTAAAGAATAAAAGAAATTTGGGGACTATAATTAGTGGATATAATCGGGATTATTCGTCAATTTCCTGAAAATGTGATTTGATCTTTTCCTTTATAGATTTGAAAGATTTTTTTTGTCCTTATTTTCATCCATTCATTGACACATATTTGCGGAGCACCTACAATGTTCCCAGCACTCTTTAAATTCTAAGTATACACTAGTGGGCAAAACAGACATGATCCCTGCTTGTAAGGAGCACAGAGTCTGGTGGAGAACAGCAATCCAATAAATAAGCTTACAAATAATTTCAAGTTGGATTAGCACTAGGAAGGAAAAGAATAGAGCTTTAAGATAGAACAAGGGAAATCTTGTTTTATTGGATGGTGAGGAAACAGTTAAGCAGCTGAGCTCAAAAGCATGAGGAAGAGTTGGTCAAGCAAAGATGCAGGGAAAAGGGCATTTGGGGTGGAGAGACCAGGACATGCAGCGGAACTCAGGTGAACAAGAACATGAAGTGTTCTAGCAACTAAAGACTTCGCATGGTTACTGGGTAGTGAGAAAGGGGTTGAGTAGTGAAGGAGTTTAAGAGTCAGCGGTAGCCAACTTGGTTCATGAGCCTGGATTTCACTGGGGATGCGCTGGAGAACGTTCCATGACAGCTGTACTTCCCTCAGGCCATTAAAAATGTTTCTGAGCCTCTACTTAAAGCCTTTCAAGTATCAGAGAATCTTCTTAACTCAAGATGGTCACTTGGGTATGATGTTCACTCCAAAATCGGCTGGAAAGCTAGTAATTTACTCTTCTTACTCTTATATGGGAGTTGGAGCGGAAAGGGTAGTAGGATCCATCTATCCGCCTGGGAATTCACCCAATCTGCTTTCTGATTGGTGCTATCGTGCATATAATGAAAATATAAATAAGTCATAGAATCGTTTTCATATTTTGATACACTTTCCAGAGTAACTATTTCCTTATATTTCGAGATTGCTTTCCCCAAGTTGTTTTGAGTATATTTGGGGAAATTTTCAATTTACTTCCTATTGAAGATGATCCAAGATATTTTATCCTTAACATTTTTCAAACCAAACTTGTATTTTTATTGAATTATTACTTTTTATTTTTTCGAAAGAAAGCATTAAACTATATGAAAGCCTAATGATTTGCTTTTCAAAGGATAACCATTTTTTACTTATATGAAAAAAATATATGTCATTTATAAACTCTACCTCATTAATTAAAAGATCAAGTAATATTCTTATATATGTGAAAGGTATGGGTCTAGGTAATTCTACTTGCCCTATCTGATTTTAGGCCACCCTGAAAGCATGTATAATTTTTTTTTAGGTTTTGTTTATCAGAAAATAAATAGTGAAAAGTTACAAGACAGGATTCAACTCTTCAGTTTTTCAAACCAATTGGTTTGCAAAGACCTGGGAAAAATTCTATTAATGTATAGCTCATAGCAGGTTGGGTGGAAAAGGAGTATGTGGGTTTTTCATCTGCAAGATTTTTACCTACCTCAACACACCCTCAAGGAAACTTTAATCTAAAGGCATGTGACTGCCAATTCATTTATACAAATGTAAGAGAGCTCTTAGATTAAATTGAGTAATTCAATGTTTTTGAGGATGTGATTATTTTTATGTTATCAAAGGTTTTTAAATCTGTTCTTTCCCAAAGGGGAAGCATGAACGCTTCCACCAAAAATAATTTAAGATGTTAATTACTGTAAGTTATGAATATTCATTTATTATAATTGATGTAATAATAATTCTCAGAATGTGTGCTTATTTGGAGAAACAAAGGGATTTTGATGGCAAAAATAAATCAGTAGCACACTTAAAAGGAAACTCAGGTACAGTGAATCAATTAATACTGCACTAGTTGTCATGTTTTCAGATTAATCTCCTTTTTCTTTTTGGCCTAACCATAATAGTTGTCATTTGGACTGAACTGTTAGAATTTGGAAGCCTGTGCAAGAACAATGGAATCATCTGAAAATAGAACCAGGAAACTTTCTGCCCTCTTAGGTTTGCTCCAGAATCCTAGGGTGGTGTTTTCCTGTGTCAGTGATGTCGTAAAGTTATCGTTGCTAATCTGAAAGTATTTTTCCTTCCAACTCACTCTGGGCAGCAAAAGCTTGCAGAATGGAAAGGGCTTAGAGATAGTGGAGAACAATGTAAGTAGAGCCAATTGCCCCAGGTGGTGGGACAGAAGCCGCGATGCCAGGACAGGCAAAATCACGAAGTCACTGATACCCCAAGAGACTCCGTGTCTATTACAAAGTGACTACTCATTTGTACCAAAGGGTACAGACAGACCAAAGCTGGGTTTTATGTGGCAAATCTTACTTTAACTCAATATAGAGTTTCCAATGCTTTAAAAAAAAATTGTACGAAAACAAATCAGGGAGATGTACTCCTCCACTGAAATCAGGTAAGCTTCATTTCTGAATATTATCATTATGCAACAGAACTATGTAAAAGTCCAAGATTCATCAGGTAACCATATCCTTTGAAATATCACATTACCAAATGAAATAGAATATTTCATGGTGAAAGCAGAGTCCCTTTCCCAAAACAGGTGTACTTTTAATAAAAGGAAACATTCAATCCTGACCATAAATGACAAAACTAACTTATGAGATGAATTTACTTTTTATAAATCTCTCAAGTCTGGTCTTGGTGTATCAAATGAATGGAAAGCACAGGTACATGACAAGTTGAGTATATCGAAGACAAAGATGCTAACATACATGGAGTCCAGCATCACACTTGGCATTTTCTCAGATATCTCCTCATTTAATCCTCCCAGTAGCCCACAGAGATAGATATATTCACTTCCACTTTTTGCCCCTGGATGTCATGGCTAGTAATTCAGGATTGCAATCCAAATCTCAGTCCCTGCAGTCATAGCCCATTGTGTCCCTAAAGCCATTCTTCTCTTGGTTCTTAATGTAGGTCTAAGAAATGGAAGTGATCTTCCAATGAGGGTTTTTTTTTTGTTTAAGCTCCTGGACCAATTTCCTTTTTTTTTTTTTTTGAAACCATACCAAAATAAATAATTCGTTTACTTATAATTAGTATGTATCCCACCTCCACTGGGTGTGAACCAAGAACACCTGCCATTCACGATTCCGTAGCAAATAAGATCTATTTCTTTTATCATTATTGTTGGAACCAAGCACACTGGTTGGTCTTAGCTAGCCATGGTCCTCTTAGTATAACTTCCCTAGCACATCTCTGCAACTTGTAGATGGACTTGAGGCTCATAGGTCTGAAACAGAGACTTGGAGCACCTACAGCTAATAGTACCAAGACCGGACTTTGCCAGACATTCATTCTTTTTGGAGTTGCCTGGCCATACAAATACTACAGAGAAACTCCTTTTCACTGCAGTCCTTAAAGTTTTTTGCTGTTTTTGTTGTTATCTGTTTAGAGTCAAAGTTTTCAGAATAGAAAATACTGTTTCTGTGAAATGTTACAGATCTGAAGCAAGACTCTGTACTGTTTTCACATTTTGGCACTTTCGAAAACAAGCAATGGCAACAAGAAAGAGGAGATCAAAATCTTCGAAAGGCTAATGCATTCAAGGAGTATTGCCTTTAAACTACCAGCTCTCGGCTTTAAATTCTTTCATTTTACATTATAGTTAACCCCTACTCCCCAGAAAATGTTGAAAAGCAGACAGACAAATATGCCATTTTCACTTATTGATAGTCCATGCAATCTATTGAGCATATTGGAAGTTTTAGAAGTAACTTGCGTACATGAGGTGTTTAGAGCCTTAAGGAGTCCTGGAGGAAATATGAATGGCTAGGACATGTGACAAGCCCGGGGCTTATGATTCAGCCAGTGTTGTAGGCCAATTATCTCAGTCAATTATCTGCTCAGCTGAGAAATCGTGCCGAGTTGAACTAAGAATATCAAATGTAATTTTAGTCTTCTGCTACCCCCTGATATAATAAGCATCATGGCTGAGAAAGTTCTGAGCACCCAGCCCCAAAAAATATAACATGGAACAATCAGTAAATAATGTGCTCAAAAGATTAAAAGCATTCCCTCTATAAAATGTTATTTTAGTATCCTTATGATTTCAGATTTATTTCCAGTTGGCAGGACTTTGTTGCTGAAAATTAGTTACTGCCCTAAAAATACAGTGCATTTTCAAATAAATGCTCTAATCCATCTGTTTAAGTTTTGATAGAAATAAAAATCATACAGATAGATACACAGACTTTCAGTAAGTCTTAATCATTCTCATTATTGAAAGTTATGAAATTTAAAACTTATTTCTCTCTATAAGTAAACAAATAGTGATTAGCAAGTTCAGTAACCTGTCATGTAGGCCTGAGATGTAGTGTGCATACCACATCAGAAGCTGAATATTGTTTGCTGTCATCATCCTTAAAGCTCACGAAATATACCAGAATCCAAGTGCGAGCAGACTAACCTACACTTGTGTTTTTAAGGACATGTATTTAAATAAGGCTGATTTCTAAGCCAAGACACTGGAAAGGATAGAAGTGAGAGCAGTTCTTTTAGCATTTCAATGAGAAATATGCAATGAGGGTTTAAAATATAAAGACAGCCAAGAGCCAGAGGTGCAAATGAAATCACATAGAATAAAGTCTTGGTGAATCTGAATCCAGCTCTGTGGAACTTCTCAGCTAATTATATCACTTTTACGCTTTCAGAAGAAAAAGAAAAGGAAATGATTTACATTATTAGGGACTTTCTTAAAACCGTCTACCTTCACAGTCATGCAAATGAGAACCAGTGTTAGAAGGGACACCGCTAGGATTTGGCATCCAAAGAAAGATCTAAGGAGCTATGCCACTGTGCTCTCCTTAGCAAGACAGGAGAGAATAATACACTATAGATTTTTCTCAACTGGATTGGAATTAAAAATGGCTTTCTGGTGAAAGTCATTAACAAAAAATTAAATTAACCACAGTGCTAACTATGTGAGCATCCTGGATAATTAAGGTTGTGCTTCAAACAGGACTGTTTTCCTCTATAATTGTATAGCATCAGGTCCTAACACTTTTCTTCTTTTTTAACTCATAAAAATATTGACAGAAGCATGAAAAGAACCTGCTTGAAAACATTTCTTCCAAATACTGCTTTTGTATTGTAATGCTTTGTTTCTATTCCAGTGTTTTTGTGGTTATTCTGACTTGTTTGAGGGGAATGTGTAGACCATTTCTATTATGTATACAGTAAAGGGTGTTAGTGCATTTGATTTATTAAATCAATGGCAAGGTTACCTAAGGCATAGTGTAAATTCAGTGGCTGCTGAAGCATGAAGCATTCACTCTCTCCCATCCTCCATCAGCTTGGTCTTGCTAATTCCCCTCCATCCCGCTCTGCTGGTCTGTAGCCCATTGTGTCCTTGTGCAGGTGTTTGTCTCGTTCGTCTGATCTTGTGTCTGTCTTGTCCAGTTCTCCCTGCAGTTTCTTCCTGTGTGTCTGTTTGTAGATGAAGGGGCTGAGGATCAAGTGGGTCCTCTACACAGGTTCCCCCGCCATGAACCTGCCACCAGCGGGGAGAGGCGTAGGCTCCTAGCCCCCTCCATCTCGGTGTCTGTGCCTGATGATGACCCTTGCAATTCCGATGAGGAGTACTATGAGCATCCTTTGTTCAGCTCACAATGGACTACCTCTAGTGTGCTCCCCAGTGTCCCAGCGCAGAGTGCAGAGGCCCACTTAGGCCAGGAGAAAGGTGAACCAAGCATGGTCCCTTTTTGCTCCTCCTCCCCAGCCTGCAGCTTTGACCACATGCATCATACTAAGTGTACCTTTGTATGTGGGGTGGGAGGGGAAAGAGCCTGTTTTTTCCACATGAAAGTGAAGTCCCTATATAGTTTGTATGTCTAGCGAAATACCTCATGTACAAGAAGCCTTATTTGAGGCATGTGAGTGTTTTCTTTTTCTGTATCATTGCTTCTGAGAAGAAGGCAAAAAAGATGGGGGAGTGAAATGGAGGGAGCAAAAGGAGTTCAATTAAAGTTTGGCTCCTTTCTGCTCCCTGTAAATAAATCAGTGGGGGAAGAATATATCCTCTTACTCAAACTGAAGAAGAGGATCCTGTATATAATTTTTCCTCTTTGGATACATAATATTACTAGGACCAGACTTAAATAGAATTAGCCTTCTTTTTAGTGCCATGTTAATACAATAGCTCTTTAGAAGGGAAAGATTGTGAATCTGTTTGGAACAGAATTAATGTTACAAAATGAATGTATTTCTCCAAAACACTTAATCCTCTACAGAAAGTAGAGAGGCTCCCCCGGGTGACTGAATATTGGCTAACATCAGCAGACCTGGGCTAAAGTGAAGGAACTGATCCACAGCCTTTGTCATCATCCCACCCTCATAAAGCTAGAAGACCCTAGTGTATAACTGGCTGTGATGAGGGTAAAAAATGTGGGCGGTGGGCTGCAATTTATCTCATTCTAATTAGGTAGTTTTGTAAAGGAAAACAAAATTAGAGCTAAAAACATTTTTTGCATAGGTGAAGAGGTTATTCTCAAATAGGGAGAAATGACTTGTTTGCATGAAGAGTTTATTTTCATATGAGACAGCATTTAATGTAAGGGCCGATAGTTCCAAGGCAACAGGGAATAAATTCATAGCTTACCAGCTACATTCATGATAATAAACTTCTTCAAGGGTGCTTTGGAAAACAAAGAACCCCAATGGCTCAGACACACTGACAGAGAAATCTAACCCATACTAAGTTCTTCCAATAGCGTGAACTTACCACAATTAAGAGAAATATGTGAAATTTTGAATAAAGGACAAATGCAGTGGAAATAAACATGATTTATAGGAAATAAGGAAAGGGAAAGCTAAAAGGTTATGTAGATTTGGAAAACATGTCGATTAAATTGATTAGACTTTATACAACAAGGTGACTTTAAAAGTCTCATCTGTAATCAAAATCTCTAATTCTATTCATTGTAAAAATGGCCTTAATAATAATTTGGAGTCTGAAATTTTAAAATGTTAACTTACATAATTAAATGATAAAAATGAAAGTGGCTGGGTGCTAAATGGGAGGAAATAGAAGAAGTATTTCTCTCCCCTCCCCCACCCAAGAATTTTAATATTTCTCAAAAAAAAAAAGACAAGAAAAGAAAAGAAAATTCCTTTCCTTTCCATCTGTCGTCTTTCTCACCGGGCCATTTAAATAACGTATAATTGTTTCATGAGAATTTCATAAGAATCTTTCATATGGAGAACTATAAAACAGCTTATATATCTCCCTCTAATTTCTTAAGGAATAAAATGGGATTTATTTTATTGGTATTTGAAGTGCAAATGAGAAGCAAATAAACACGACAATTCATGGCCTTCATAAGTGTGCTGTCTACATTTTAATTGTTAACATTTTTCCATGTGGTATACATCTTTTGGGAGGATATTTTGGCAGTTTAGTTGCCATTCAGTTATCTTGGTGGTTTTGTTTTGAATTGCAGAAATAAGACTTTATAGGTAATATGCACATTTTCTTATTCAGGATCAAAGAGAAGTATACATGAGCTACATTATTGGTATTTTAAGGGTTTCAGCAATAGGGTAACAGTTGTGTCCCAGAGGTAGACTTTTCTAAGTGGGAAGATCACATTTTACCTGGACCTTGTTTTTCACAATATTTTGCTTACCCATTCTCTGATACCACGTGATGCAAGGAAGGTAAAATAAATTGAATCAGGAAGTCATTTGCCTTAAAAATATTAAACAAATTATATTAAAGTGCAGCCTGAAGCTTTAAATAGTAAATACTTCTGCTTTTAAATACGAAATAAAATAGTTTTGATGGATTCCATGATAAAGCTGTTAAGGTAGTCGGTGGCTATCATTTTGAGACCAGGTGTTTTTTTAATTCCCAAAGATTCTTTACTGAAATTTGCATGGTTTAAGTAAAGTAATAAGAAATTCATATGTAGGGGCTTACTGCATTGGAGAAAACAGCAGGTGTCTAACAAATGTAAAGGTATTTTTCAGTACATCTACGCATCTATCTTTTCATGATCATCCATCGTCCAGCAGCATCATCTCTTATTTCCAGCGAGCTTTCTATACGTGTGCCACTTCCTGCCATTTCCACCAAGGGTAATAGAGCAATAAAACCCTTTCAGCTCTCAAGTTTTTAAAAAAACAGTCTTTTATCAAAAGTGTAAAAGGCATCATTATTAGCAGATTATATATAATAATTTCCCAAGCAATACATAATGCACGTTGCATTAGAATATTAATTTGCTCATCCAAATGGGAAAAGAGGTTCTGGTGAGGTCAACATAATGGAGCTGAAAGTGTTCCTTGAATGATATTTCTGCCATTTTGTGTATTGTTCTGTGGTCATGATGTCAACATCTTTTTCATCCCTAAGAAGAAGAAACGCTAGAGGGAACAATGGCTGAGGAAGAGAAACCTGCCACTCTTCCTGGGAAAGAGTGCGGGGCTGCCAAGGCCTCAGACCAATCCAAGGGCCTCAGTGAGGGCCAAGTGGAGTCTAGTGCGGAGGCCCAAATAGTTCCTGAAGAGAGTGCCCCAGCAGGGGCCCCACAGGAGAAAAGTGTAAAAGAGGTCTCGGAGGTGTCTCCAGAAGTAAAAATCCCTTCCTCTGCTGGGGAAGGTGTGTCTTTTCTAGGATTTGCATGTGTTTTGTTGCAAATGATCTCTCCGGCAGCTTACCAACCTGATGCCTTTCCAATGCTATTCCATTGCTTGGTCTTCTCATGGTCCCAAGACCACTGTTTTAGGTTTAACGGGCAGAGTGTGGCTTGCACAGGTGCTGTGTGGCAGCTAGGTTTTCCACCGCTGCAGCTGATTCTTGGTTTTACTTTGCCATGATACGATACGCTTTGCGGCCAGGCTGACGATGCTGTGTGAGCTTTTTGTCCGCCCCCTCATCTCAAGTGTTTGCCAGTCACATTGCTAATACATGTATATTTTTATTTTTATTTTTGAGACAGCGATTCATATGCTTTTCTTTCAAATCGTAGAGTTGGATTTTGGCACATACAGGCTTAAATGGTAGAATTGTTTTTGTTTGCAACCGCAGTGTGCTATATTTTTTATGCTTCGATGAATACTGGTTTGGTTTCCTTAAAAGCTCCTGCTGATGCTTCTCATATCATTTCCTCTCCATGGCAGCCAACCTCTTTGACCATCACCATATCTCTTGAGTTTTCATTCATCTAACCTTTATTAGAAGTTCATAAAGTATTTCTTTTCTATTGTTACAACAGGACACACAAGTATATAAGGTAATGATGATCCATACACTTGCTCTTCGAGAGATGACTGAATTTTCTTATTTGCCCCAAATCTTTTCCAGATAATTACATTTAGCCCTAAAGATCACAGTGAAATACCTGTGACAAAAGTGAGACTCTAAAACCTTTCGGGTTAGTGAACAAACCGAAATTGAAAAAAGAGTTGTTTAATTTCTGGGAAGCATCTTTAAAGCCAATACTATTTAGTGTCTCATCATTAGTCATGTTCCAGAGAATGAGGTCATGACCAGGGAGAGAAAGATGTTATAATAACTGACTCTTTTTGAAATGTGTATTCACATGACATCCCAGTATTAACAATATAATTTAGATTTTCTTATATCTGTCATGTAGGTTAACTAAAATGATTAGGAATTAAGAATTTTGAATTTGTGGTACAAATTGATTTGTCGACTTTTAGGTCATATCATATAAAGTTAATAGCAAATATTTATTTACATTATAAATATTTATATAAAATATATTTATAGATAAATATCATAAATATTTATTTATATTCCTGAAATTTAATCTCAGATGATCTCTAAAAAATTATGTCAGTAACCTTTCAGTGTTCAAAACATTGGCACTGGCATGTGTAAATCAAGGTAATTGAAACTATTGATACTTATTATGAATTAATTGGCACTCTGCCCATGGCCTGCCAGTTCATTTTTAAACGAGAACAAAAATGAAAAGTTCAGTAGACATTCATCCTTTTTCATATTTAGTCCTTAATGTATTTTTATACCGTAATGTTACTGACTTATTCAATATTCTTTAATTTATGATTTTTGTCTGTAGAAGGCACATGAAATTTTTTTCCACTACAACATACATGACATACTATTTAGGAAAGACCAAATAAAGGAGAAAGGAGTATTCAAACTACACACTTAACTACAATTCCTGTATGCATAGATTCTCAACAGGAGTCCATTTTAGCAGTACAAATATATCTCAGTCCTGACATTTTCATATTGATTTTTAAATGGGTAGCATGCTTGCATGATCCATAGTTTCATTTTGTTTTGTTTTGTTTTGTTTACCCTACCATTCATTTGTCATTTCAAAATATAATTTTAAGCTTACTGCCTGAAAGCACTTGCCTATTATTTGTTTAAAAATCAACCCAATTACTTCAGGTTTACTTCCAGCCTCGAAGATGGAGTTCCATGATCAGCAGGAATTGACTCCCTCCCCAGCTGAGCCATTGGACAAGAAGGAAAAGGAGTCAGAGGAACAAAGTAAGCCTGGTGAAGACCTTAAACATGCTGCCTTAGCTTCTCAGCCTGAGACGACTAAAACTTCCCCTGATAAAAAGGACACGCAAGGCACAGAAGAAGAAAAAGCACCCACCGCCCTGTTTGGGCATGCTCTTGGTGCCGGGCTGGAAGACATGAAACAGAAGACAGAACCCAGCCTGGTGGTGCCTGGTATTGACCTCTCTGCAGAGCCCCCAGCTCCAAAAGAGCAAAAGGACTGGTTCATCGAAATGCCAGTAGAAGCAAAAAAAGATGAGTGGGGTTTAGCTGCTCCCATATCACCTGGCCCCCTAACACCCATGAAGGGAAAGGATGTGTTTGAGGATATCCCCAAATGGGAAGGGAAACAATTTGATTCTCCTATGCCAAGTCCCTTTCAGGCTGGAAGCTTCACTCTTCCTTTAGATGTCATAAAGAATGAAATAGTTGCAGAAGCATCACCCTTTGCCCCTGCCCTATTGCAGCCAGATGACAAGAAATCTCTGGAAGAAACCAGTGGCCCAGTGACTGCCAAAGATAGTTCTAAAGCTGAAGAGCCTCATAAGGATAAACCTGACAAAATGGCAGAAGCACCAGCCTCAGAAGCAATCACCTTACCCAAAGATGCCCACATTCCAACTGTGGAAGAATATGTCCCAGAGAAAGTATTAGGAGAAGAAAAAGGGGCGATAAAGCAAGAGAGTGTGCAGAAAACAGAGATCTCAACCCTCAGTGGACAGGAAGCTACACTTACTGAAAAGGAGTCTCAGCTAAAGCTTGAAGAAAAAACGACCATCTCTGACAAAGAAGCCATGCCAAAAGAGAGTGAGCCCCCCAAACTGACAGATGAAGAAACAGGCATAATTCAGCCCTCCGTGGAGCACACCCTCTCGAAAGAAGAACAGAAAGGCCAAGACACTACCAGAGATACACTAAAACAGGACTCATTCCCTGTAAGTTTGGAGCAAACAGTTACAGATTCAGCCATGACCTCCAAGACACTGGAGAAAGTCATGACCGAACCAGCTGCAGTAAGTGAACAGAGTGCAACCCAGGACCTTTTTCAAGAAAAAGTTGCTGATAAAGATCATAAGGTTGAAGGGGTTGGGGCTGAAACGTCAGCTGAGCTTGACATGCCATTTTATGAAGATAAGTCAGGAATGTCCAAGTACTTTGAAACATCTGCCTTGAAAGAAGAAGTGACAAAAAGCATCCAGCCAGGCAGTGATTACTATGAACTAAGTGACACAAGAGAAAGTGCCCAAGAGCCTTTTGATACCGTATCTCCTGCATATAAAAACGGTGACAAGGGACTTCAGGCCGGTAAAGAACCCCAGCCCAGTGCTCCAGCACAAGAAGCAGGGTATAGCACTCTTGCACAGAGTTATCCATCTGAGGTGCCTGAAGAACCCAGTTCTCCTCAAGAAAGAATGTTTACTATTGATCCAAAAGTGTATGGGGAGAAAAGGGATCTCCACAGTAAGAATAAGGACGACTTGACATTAAGCAGGAGTTTAGGACTTGGTGGAAGGTCTGCAATAGAACAAAGAAGCATGTCAATCAATTTGCCCATGTCTTGCCTGGATTCCATAGCCCTTGGATTTAACTTTGGTCGGGGACATGATCTTTCTCCTCTGGCTTCTGATATTCTAACGAACACTAGCGGAAGTATGGACGAAGGGGATGATTACCTTCCAGCCACAACCCCTGCACTTGAGAAAGCCCCATGTTTCCCAGTAGAGAGCAAAGAGGAAGAAGAACAGATAGAGGGAGAAAAAGCTACCGGAGAGGAAAATGCTCAAGTTGAGACATCGTGTGAGTCACCTTTCCTAGCCAAAGATTATTACAAAAATGGCACTGTCATGGCCCCTGACCTGCCTGAAATGCTAGACCTGGCAGGCACAAGGTCAAGATTAGCCTCTGTGAGTGCAGATGCTGAAGTTGCCAGGAGGAAATCAGTCCCATCAGAGACTGTGGTTGAGGAGAGTAGTGCCGGCTTGCCCCCTGTCACTGATGAAAACCATGTCGTTGTTAAAACAGACAGTCAGCTGGAAGACCTGGGTTACTGTGTGTTCAATAAATACACTGTCCCACTGCCATCACCTGTTCAAGACAGTGAGAATCTGTCAGGGGAGAGTGGTTCCTTTTACGAAGGCACTGATGATAAAATGCGAAGAGATCTAGCCACAGACCTTTCGTTGATTGAAGTAAAATTGGCAGCTGCCGGCAGAGTCAAAGATGAGTTTGGTGCTGAGAAAGAAGTATCCCCACATATCCCTGGTGACAAATCAGTACTGGGTAGGGAGTTTGATCAGGAGAGGAAAGCTAATGATAAGCTGGATACTGTACTAGAAAAGAGCGAAGAACATGCTGATGCAAAAGAACATGCCAAGGCAACGGAAGAGGCCAGTGATAAAGTCGAAACATTTGGATTAGGAGTAACCTACGAACACCCTTCGACCAAAGAACTGCCCGTATCAAAAGACACATCACCTCCTGCGGCTGAGAAAGCTGAGACAGGTCTTAGTTCAGTCCCAGAGATAGCTGAGGTGGAACCATCCAAAAAAGCTGAACCAGAACTGGATGTCATTGCACAGAAAGCTGACCAGGGTCAATTAGATGTTAAAATCAGTGACTTTGGACAGATGGCTGCAGGACTGACCATAGATGCTGGAAAAGCAACAGAACTTCAACTCGAAGCTACACAAGATCTCACCCCCTCATCTGCAGTACCTCAGGAGGGAGATATGTTTCTGAGTGTTGATCCTGGCCACATGAAAGAAGGCACTAAAACCAGTGAGACAGAAATCAAGGAGAAGGTGGCCAAGCCTGACTTGGTGCACCAGGAGGCTGTGGACAAAGAAGAGTCCTACGAGTCCAGTGGTGAGCATGAGAGCCTCACCATGGAGTCTTTGAAAGCTGATGAGGGCAAGAAGGAAACATCCCCAGAATCCTCTCTAATTCAGGATGAGATTGCCATCAAGTTGTCAGTGGAAATACCTTGTGCACCTGCTGTTTCAGAGGCTGATTTAGCCCCAGATGAGAGAGCTGATGTCCAGATGGAATTTATTCAGCAGCCAAAAGAAGAAAGCAAAGAGGCCCCAGATATATCTGTCACTCCCTCCGATGTCACTGAGCCATTACCTAAAGCCATCGGGGCTGAACCAGCAGAGGTTCAGAGTGAAGAAGAAGAGATAGAAGCCCGGGGAGAATATGATAAACTGCTCTTCCGCTCAGACACCCTTCAGATTACCGACCTGGGAATCGCAGGTGTCCGGGAGGAATTTGTGGAGACCTGCCCCGGTGAGCACAAAGGAGTCATCGAGTCCGTGGTAACCATCGAGGATGATTTTATCACTGTAGTGCAAACCACAACTGAAGAAGGGGAGTCAGGTTCCCACAGTGTGCGTTTTGCAGCCCTAGAGCAGCCTGAGGTGGAGAGGAGACCGTCCCCCCACGCCGAAGAAGAGCTCGAAGTAGAAGAGGCAGCCGAAGCCCAGGCAGAACCCAAGGATGGCTCCCCGGAGGCTCCAGCTTCCCCTGAGAGAGAAGAGGTTGCCCTCTCAGAATATAAGACGGAAACCTATGACGATTACAAAGACGAAACCACCATTGATGATTCCATCATGGATGCTGACAGCCTCTGGGTGGACACTCAAGGTGTGCATTTTTTTTTTAAATTTTCTACTTCCAAATAAAATCCCATAACCTAATGGATTTTTTCGATTTTAAACATTTTTTAAAATGTCCCTTTATCTCGATTTTGCATTTTGTTAAATATATGAAGGATTTTGTACATTTGTTACTAATGTTTTCATTGTTGTTGTTGTTGTTGTCATGGTTTGCTTTGATCCACAGATGATGATAGGAGCATCATGACAGAACAGTTAGAAACTATTCCTAAAGAGGAGAAAGCTGAAAAGGAAGCTCGGAGACCATCTCTTGAGAAACATAGAAAAGAAAAGCCTTTTAAAACCGGGAGAGGCAGAATTTCCACTCCTGAAAGAAAAATAGCTAAAAAGGAACCTAGCACAGTCTCCAGAGATGAAGTGAGAAGGAAAAAAGGTTCATTTAACAATCCCTTCTTTCAAAATGTTTTTGAATTTGTTATTACTCTTTTGTAAAAGAAACTTCCTTACAGTGGTAACTAATTATTTATGAAATTTCGTTCGGTTTTGCTCCAATTGTTTATTTTCTCCTGATGGTATGCTTTTTGTGTGTGTTTTTTTTTTTATTCATAGCAGTTTATAAGAAGGCTGAACTTGCTAAAAAAACAGAAGTTCAGGCCCACTCTCCCTCCAGGAAATTCATTTTAAAACCTGCTATCAAATATACTAGACCAACTCATCTCTCCTGTGTTAAGCGGAAAACGACAGGTGACTGTTCAATTGTGCAATGTGGCTGGCAAACATAGATGTGTATTTTTTTTATCTCATTACCGTAGCAGCTTCTTCATTTTGTTTTTCTTCCAAGAATCTTAGCAGTCATGAACAGTTTTGCTATTAAGTGTCTTGTATCATTATTCTTTTTTTTTTTCTCCTCCCTGCAGAAGAGGTCATGACCATCTGTTTCTTTGTTATGCTCAGACTTAGCAGTGATTTTATCTTGGCATTGTGCTCTAGTGTCACGTTCTGGGGATTCCTATTTTCATTCTGTGTGTTTGGTTAGAGGATGACGATGAATAGGACTGTGGTATGCATTCTCATTATTTTGCTTATTTCTCTCTCTCATGCTTAAACCCATACTATATTTGTTCTATTTTCTACGTGGTTACTGCCAAATCTGTTACTGATGTTGATGAATTTACCAAGAATGTACAGTGATTTCAAGATTGGAAATGAAAAGCAAATCTGGGGTAAAATTGTGATTTCAAAATTACTTTGCTTCAGATGAAAGAAAAAGAAAAGGAAAGGAAATGGTCTGGTCATCCCATCAGATTTTATTTTTCGTATCCAAAATTAGCAAGGCTTTCAGTTCACTGTACTCCATCTCTTCACTGACTTTTTGTCATTGGGATTTTCTTAAATGTGTTGGATGCAAACTGCTAATTTTCTGATATAATTTAGTATTCAGAATTCCCAGATAAAACTCCTTCCCCCTGAATCTCTTAGAACTTAGGTGCATTTATATTTCACTACCTCATTTTTCTGTCTTTTCCAAATACACTTGTTTTTAACTCCCCTTGAAAAAGTAGTGAAATGAAGGAGCAAAACGTATTACAAATCACAAATAAAAGCGCATACAAATATCTATAATGCGAACTCTATTCCTAAATTTCAGTACCAAGTATTTACTTTAAGTGTGTGATTACCCTCGGATAATCTTAATTTATAATACATTTTATTTTTGCATTTATTAAGTAGCACACTTGTAGTCTAGAAAATAAGATATCAGATTGCTAAATCAGGAAGGAATATTTACCTTTACAGTGTATATTGGAAGTGCCTTTATATAAACCTTTGGATGGCTTTAAAGGTTAAGAGCAGCATTAACCTTTGTAAGAAAAAGAAGATCAAGGTAATTGATGGTTTTATGATAGTCAGTAAAATTACAAGTTTTTTATATTTGTGTTCCTCGTATGGTAATCATCTCATGAGCTTTCCTTCAAGAAGCAGTCTTTCAGGAAGTATTTGAAGGTGGAAGGCTCAGAATTATAAAGAAACCTTGATGATAGAAGTTCAGGATGAGGAGCTTTTCTAAATTAGACATTAACATGCTATTTCTAACTCTTATATCACATCTTAATTCATTTGCATTAAACTCGGAATTTTTCTTCTAATTAGACAAATGCTTGACAGACTCTCTTGGTTTGGGCATCAAAATCAGATATCATATGTAAAAGGATGAAAGAGTGTATCAGGATTATGAAATTTTAGAGGAAATGTCAAATGGTTTGGTGAAGTGTCTACATGTCATTGGTATTCGATTTACCACATTGAGAGTAAACACCTTTTTAACTCATTCATTAAGGGAAATTTAAGATGTTTGGACTAATTAGAGTCTTACTCTGTTCAGATATTAAGATACTAAAGCAGAAAGCATATACCAAACACTAGATGTCATTGGCTTGAAGCAAGCTCTATGTCGCAGAAATTTAAGAAATGCTACAGATACATTAGGGAAGCATCATTTGCACTGCTTCTTAAAAAAAAAAAAATCATTCCAGAATCTGAATCTTACTAGCCAGTCCTAAATAGCATATAGCATCTTGTAGACAGTTGTTTTTTTGTGTGTGAGAGCTGCATGTGACATAAGAAACCTTTTTGAAACTCACTTGGAGTGCTTATAAGCTTTAGATTTTTCCGCCCTGACGTTTTCCCTTATGAAAGAAGATTAAGGAAGAAATAACTACACAAGCTTGTGCCTTTCATTTTCTAAGCACAATTTTTAAATCGAGATCGTTTTTCCAAAACACAAAGGGTTGTTTTCAATCATGAGAGATATTTGAGTCAAGTCAGGTAAGTCATCAACAGAAAATGTGCTGGAGATAGTAGAGTTTAAAATTGGAACCAGAGGTATTAAACAGCAGCAAGAGAAACAACAGTAACAGATGTGGTAATAATTTCATACAGGAAGTGCATGTGTAGAACATGTTCTATATTACTGAATTTGAAATTCCTCTCATGTTTTCTTTCCTTGACAAGCTGTTTTTCTTCTCATTTGGTGCGTTTCACGTCAAACAAGTGTGTCACTCATGTTGTGAAATGAAGGGGTACAGAGGAAAAGGGGTTGGCTGACCATGACAGTTTGAATATAAAATGTAGAAATATCTGTAGGTATGCCACTGGCCATAAAAAGAGGGCTTGGGAATCTCCATGAACGCTCTTTTACATCATGCCAACCCTAGAAACCAATCACTCCCCCTTTTCTTAAATTTGACAGTATTTGGATGGTGTTCTGTGACTTCCGTTCTAAAGGATCTATGCTTATGTAGTAATAAGATTTAAAGGTACCTTGGTAACCAATAGGAAGTTATTTGGTGTGCTTACCTGTGCTTTGGTAAACACTGGGTTGTATTAATTAGCACACATTGTAGTGGGAGCCACATGCTATAATGTTGGTATTCAGATTTCTTCAGTTACTGAATTTGAATCTCAAAATAAGCAAAATTTTGCTTTGCGTTAGTCTGTTGACACAACTGAATAACCAAAAGAGATTAAAAAATGCATTGTGTGGTTTTTAGCCACTAAGTTCGGGGTTGTTTGTATCTTCTTTTTTCGACAGCAACAGGTGGTGAAACAACTCAGGCTTCCAGTGTATTTAAACAGGCAAAGGACAAAGTCTCTGTGAGTAAAATGGTTTTTTCCTTGTTCTTCACTTGAAGCTTCCTTTGGTATTGGTGGCAATGTTTTAATAACTTTAGTTGTAAGTTACACTTCAGATGTTTACTCTTAAATGTCATTTTATTTATTTATTTATTTACTTACTTACTTATTTATTTACTTACTTATTTATTTTTATTTGTTTATTTTTAATCGTTCATTCGCCCAGAATGATTCTCCATGGCATTTGGGCATGTCTCAGTATCTTCTAGAATGACATCTGATAGTACTTGGTGAGGGCAGAGCTGGGATTTAGGCTGTCTCTCTTTTAGTAAGATAAAAACCAACAGCACAATGATCTGGCAAAAATAGGGAAGCTCAGTTTATTTACTTTTCATGGAATCAAGATAAATCACTATAATCCACATTAAAGTGTACGTTATAAGACATTTTCATTATTGTTATTACAAAATAAGAATATGAGAAAATTAAACAATGTAGATGAGCAAATATAAGTAAAAATATATTATAGCCCCCTTATCTAAAGAAAACTATAGTTACCATTTTGATATAAACTCTTTATTTTTTCCTACATATTGATAGGTTTAATGACAAAAATGGAAGCACTGTGTATCAGTTTTTTACTAAAACAATGAATAGATTTGTTTGTTAGATTTTAAATTTGTAATAGATTTTAAAACAATAAATCAATAAACACATTTCCCTCTCATGAACCAGTCTTGTACATCACTTTAATGACTACATTGCATTGTGTTTTATTTATTTATGGTGACATACATTATCAGTTCCCTGTTACTTGACTTTTAAACTATTTTTATTGTCGTTTTAACAGTATTACTCTAGAAATCTTTTTGGCTTAATCTGTGAATGCATCCATATGCTTTTCCTTAGGATAATTTCCTAGTAGTGAAATTATTGTTTCAAGCAGAAAGTCCACATTTAAAGTTTTTTCCTAACATTATCAAAATTGTCCTCTAGAAGTGTTCTACTGACTTATATGTTCTCCAGCTGTATATAAGAGTGCCCATGTTCATTATTATTACTAGATATTCTTGTACTTTTTCTATATTTACCAAGTTATGGGGATAAAATATTGTTTTAATTTAGTTGCATTAATGGTGTTTAACTTCTTCATATGTTTGTCTTTCATATTTCTTTTTTATTGTACTTTTTATGTTATTAACCATCATTTTTTAAACTCCCAAAAGACCAAAGCAAACATGAAGTATTTTACTCCTTTCTGATTGAAAGAAAAAAAAATTAAAAGACTACTAAAGAGGGGCACCTGGCTGACTCAGTTGGTAGAGTATGCTACTCAATCTCAGAGTTGTGAGTTTGAGCCCCACTTGGGTGTAGAGATTACTTAAAAATAAAATCTTAAAAGAAAGACTATTAAAGAAATCCTAAAATTACAAAACTTTGTACAAATAAAAATATAAATATTTTGAATGATGTTAACCAGTAGTACATCACAGTGTTCTAGGTTTTAGACGTCACATGTAAATCACAACTCTTTGTTTAGCATTCTAAAAACTAGTCAGATTTTAGACTTTCACTTTTTATTTATTATGAAAAATAGAAATACGTTTCCAATGAGAGCCAAACTGTTTATATCATTTTGAACCTAAAGGACTTTATGTTGATTTTTAAAAATTGATTTTTATGTTTCCAGGCATATTCCTGAACATATGGCAAGCAATAGATTCCATTTACTGCTTTGATAAATATTGGGCTTTATTTTGAAAACACTGTAACTTCAAGATTTCTCTTTACCTTTTGTTTCTGATGGGCAACTAATGAATTGTGGCTGAGAGCAGGGCTATGAAGCACACCAGGTCTAGGTCTTGAACATTTATTAGCTCTAATAAATAGCTCCCTATGTCTTAATTTTCCAAAAATAAAGGGAGGGTTAAAATTCCTATATCCTACTTTGTGAAAAATAAATACAGTAAATTATAAAATAGTACACTGTATTGTGCTTAGAACATAGTATTTATTCAATAAACAGTGATCGTTGTTGTTGTTGTTATTTGAAAGGTAGAAGTCTTTAGGAGCAGATAGAGAAAGTAAGTCAGCTTTCCCCCATTAAAAAAAAGCATTTTTAAGTGGACATTGGAAAATCTTTTGGGTCTTTTTTTGGCTTTTAATTCCAGTTGGTTAACATACAGTGTAATATTAGCTTCAGATGTACAACATAGTGATTCAACACTTCCCTACAGCGCTCGGTGCTCTCATCACAGGTGCCCTCCCTAATCCTCACCTATTTCACCCATCCCTCCACTCCCCTCCCCTCTGGTAACCATCAGTTTGTTCTGTATAGTTCAGAGTCTGTTTCTTGAGTCTCTCTCTCTCTCTTTCCCTTGGATCATTTGTTATGTTTGTTTGAAAAATATTTAGGAAATTTTCAAGTCCCTTGGTCTTCAAGTAACTCAGTGGGAATTCGCATTAAATGCTTGTACTTAGAAAAGAAACCATATACATCTTCTACACAGAACTAATTTTTTTCCTTTATAAACGCCCATCTCCCCTTTCTGAAGAACAGAGATAGGCCACCATTCTTTCTAACTTTTTCTCATTTAACATTCTTTCCCCTCATAACCTCACCCTCTTCCTATAAATTTCCTTTATAACCCCAAGTCTAACCTGTTTTTATCTGTGACTTTCAGTACATTCCTCAGAACAGTTCTTTCTGATTTTTCAATTGATCTTTATTGTAAGCCTGACCTATAATCCTTCATTTGTTGCGTATTTGTTTTGTTTTTGTTTTCGTTTTAAGCACAGGATTAGTAGTTGTCTTTCATAATTTGAGGCAATCCAATTATTCCATTTTTTTCTCTCCTGTATCACTTTTGTAATTCACTATTTTGTGGGTAGCATCAATCAAAAAAGAATGACTTGTGCCGAGCCAGGTGCATGTCCCGCTCAAGGCGCTGGGTCTGGAAAACGAGAAGTGATTTGTGCAATCTGTTAATGGGTCTGCCCTGTTAAAGTGCCTGTGGAGGTTAAAACTCGAAATAAAGATGTCAATTTCAACTGCTATTTTTGTAACAGCAAAATCATATTAACTAATGAAATAAAATCTCCTTGGCTTCTTTATACTTTACTGCATTTTTAACAAAGTGCCCTGTGAAATATGCAACATGTCAGCATAGCTTTCTCTAGAAGCCATGTGTCCGACCCCCTGATGATTCCCACTTGAGAAATATCTCTCCAGGGACTAGCAACACCCGTAATTTAAGTCCTGTGATTTTTTATGGGCAATGTCTTTAGTGCTCACTTTCATTTTTAGAATTTATAAGACACCGTACAAACTGATCTATGCATAAAAATGTTATCAATTCTATGGTAAAACTTGGCCCCCAGTATGCATTTTACTCATAAAATGTACTAATTTTATATAAACTCTGTAATTTTTTTGACGAAATCAATGTAGACATCTGAAAGAACAAAATGTATTTTCCATTATGAGACCTTAAATATACCTTGTTCTAAAGTTCTTGAAATGTGATCAAGATTTTGATTATAAATACACCTTAAGGGTTTGAATTTATTAAAGGAACAATTCCAACAGACTCTCAAGATATTTTTCAAATATGGTATCATTGAAAGACCTATGGATTAATCAGATTTTCTGCATAGAATTCATGAAGAGTATTGTAATCTGTATTCTCATATATGAGCATTCTTTAGTTGCAGTTAACATCTGTTCAATGAAAATCTCTTGTTCTCACATAATATGCATTTCTGTCATTGATTATAACCATTTATCATGTGGTCTTTTTAGATGTCAGTATTTAATTTCTTATATGTTTATACATTTTTTATTTTCCTTTTACTTCATAGTTTTGTTTATTTTGTGCTTTTGTTTGTTTTCTTTCATGGCTAGAATTCTACTTTGTCAAAGATTCCTGCCTTTCAGGGTAGCTCAAAATCCCCAAGATGCAGCTCAGCCTGCCTTAGTACGTCTAAAAGGGCTACATTTTCTGACAGTTTTTCAATAAAGCCCACCTCAGCAGGCTCCACAGACCGTTTGCCATTCTCAGAATCAGGGAACAAGGTAAGGCAGCAGGTCAACTGAAGTTTCAGAAAAGAATATAATTTCAGAGGTTGTAAGACACAGTTCAGTAAATATATAAAAACAGAGACTAAACTCTAAAGTGTTTGACATATAAACAATAGACTCTCTTATAAACAAATAAAAGTTTCAATAGTTATTAATAGTCTAATCAGTAAAAAAAAAAAGCCTCTATTTAGGTATACTGTCCCTTATTAATTTATTATTTGTTTATTTGGTATCTTGTAAAATTTCAGATACAAACCAAAAAAATAAAATATATATGCTATTATACATAATATATAACATGTAGCATATACATATATATAGCATATAATGTATAATATGTAATATTGTATAATAATGATGAATTATATATAATATGATAGACCATTTGGACTCAGTCAGACACATCAGGATTTAATACTGCCTCTGCTACCTATTAATTCAGTGATTTTGAAAAAATTACATACATTGATTCAACCTGTTTCCTTGGCTATAAAATGCATATAGTATTTTGTGGCAAGAATTAAATCATAAATGGATGTAAAGTGCTTAGAATTCCTGTCACATAAATGCACAACATACGGTAGTGTTCATTGTTAACTGTCATCATGCAATGCCCACTGCCAGTCCTTTCTGACTAATGAGTTTTCATGCTTATCAAGAGGTTTTAGTAAAATTTTTCATTTGCTGGAGATTACTTAGGTAAATTACTATTTACCCATGTTATTTAGAATTTGAATTTCATGATTAATTATTAGCATGAACTCCAGAATAATAGATTTTTATAGCACCTCTAGGCAAATAGGAACCCTTTCTAAGTTTCAAAGTGGAAATGCTTATAAGTATATGAAATTCAGTAGTGTGTATTAAAAGAAATGTATCTATCAGCACAGGAAGAAATTAGCCAGGCTAACATAATCACTTTGTATACCTGAAGATTCACAAGAACCCAATGTGTTTTTTTCCCAATCAGGATGGAGTAACCAAGAGCCCAGAAAAGCGCTCTTCCCTGCCCAGGCCCTCCTCTATCCTCCCTCCTCGCCGCGGTGTATCAGGAGACAGAGAGGAGAATTCCTTCTCTCTCAACAGTTCCATCTCCTCTTCAGCAAGGCGGACCACCAGTAGGTTTATTTTGATTTGGCTTCCTTTTTAATCCCTTAAGTGGAGTAGAGCTTATTCTAGGTCTATATTTTACATCTTTCAAACAAAACACACATTGAAAACAAATTATATTTCTTCTAAGAATCACAAAAGCCAGGGGCACCTGGGTGGCTCAGTCGGTTGAGCGTCTGACTTCGGCTCAGGTCATGATCTCACAGTTTGTGGGTTCCAGCCCCTCGTCAGGCTCTGTGCTAACAGCTCAGAGCCTGGAGCCTGCTTCGGATTCTGTGTCTCCTTCTCTCTCTGCCCCTCCCCCGCTCACGCTTTGTCTCACTCTGTTTCTCAAAAATAAATAAATGTAAAAAAAAATTTTTTTAAAGAATCAGAAAAGCCAGACTATTGATGGATCCAAAACAGCTGCTTGATTCAAAATGATTGTTTTGGAAAATGAGTACCTACAAGGAAGTAATTAATAGAGAAGACCAATAGTCAGGAATTATTTTTTTAATATGTATCTATATAAGCTTAACTTCCTTAGAATTCCAAATCCTAAAGTCTAACTGGGAAGTCAGTAATCAAAACCTAGGATCCTGCTCAATTTGGTAGGAATTTACATTCCAGGGGCACCTGGGTCGTTCAGTCAGTTGAGCGTCTTGATTTCTGCTCAGCTCATAATCTCACGGTTCTGGAGTTTGAGCCCCGCGTTGACCTCACACTGACAGTGTGGAGCCTGCTTGGGATTCTCTCTCTCCCTTTCTCTCTGCCTCTCTCTCTCAAAATAAATTAAAAAAAAAAAAAAAGAATTCGCATTCCAATGTGGGTGTAAACATAACATGTTCCGTGCAATAGTTTAAATTTCTTTTGGTTGATGGCCCATAATGAACTAGCTGGCGTCATCACAGTTTAAGGAAAGAATATTAACAATGTTCCAATCATTACCCACTCATGTGGTGTTACTACCAAGATTATCTGGTTGAAGGACAGATGCAAATTATTTTCACAAATAGGTTTCTATTACAACAAAAATAGCTACGATTTTTTTAGTACCTGTAGATGCTAAGATCCTAAGACACGTTTTTCACTCCATTTAAGTTAATAATGCTGATGGTTAGGTAAAAATAGCCTCGTTAAATCTACTCATGAGGAAACTGACCTTTTAAAGAGGGTAACTTGTCCGATGCTACTAAGCTAGAAAGTGGTTGAATTGGTTTTCAGCCCACTGATAACTTCATTCACCTGCCCTTTTAATGTCTTTTTTATATTTATGTGGAAGAAGTAGTACTAGAAAACTATGTAGAATCACTTGGAGAATAATATCTCTGTCATTTAAAAACCATTAAAAATGGTGGAAATTGCTCCTCCCATCACATTATAGTTGATTTTGTTACTTACTCTTAAAATATTTAATAAAAATTGTCCCACTTCAAATATTACCATTCTGTATGACACTTAAAGCATATTTTTGCCTAGAATTAAAGTGTTTATTATATTTAGAGCAGTTGTGCCCTACACCATTTAGTTTCATGAAGCATTAACATTCTTTGAAGTATATGCCAGGAACCCTTTAAGATCACAAAACTATTTCTTTGCAAAAATAAAGTATTCAAACAAACTAGCAAAGAAGGCATTGAAAAGATAGTGATCCCCAGAGAAAAGACCAATTCCAAATATCCGGAGTTGGAATTGGGCATCAGCAATATGGAGGCTGTTCAGACAAGACAAAGGCACCAAGTGCTTCCCAAAGGTATACCTTGAATTATGCTTCTATCTGTGGTTATGGGAGCAAAATGGTACTTTATTCATAACTTCACATCTTCAAACTACTGTGCTCTGCCCTCTAAAATGCATCCATATATAAATTATCCTTTATGATCTGAGCCAACTCTATTTTGACTTTCTAACTTTATTTACATTCATAAGCATGATGCATTTTATTATTTGCTAAGAAACATAACTGGTACCCTGATAATCTCAGGACATTCGGTTTATTTTGTTTCCCTATAGCAATAGCTAAAAAGACAACTAAAAGAACAAGTGCTGTGCTTCCTCCCATTCACCCATCATCTCTGTAACTACACACAGACACGTTCTGGCATTTTGTACCACTACTGAAAAGATTTGAAGGAAACAAAGCTATGCCCTTAGCACAAACGGAGAGAAAGGCATTGTCATCGAGGAGTTGACAAGATTAATAAGAACACAGTTTCATAAAGTAATTTGTAAATATATATTTTCTCATAGATATATTTCACATTGTTTTAGTATTTCAGATTTAATTAACTCTTTCAGTTTCAGAACAAATAGGAAACACTCGAAGTTGCCATTTGATGACTAGAATATAATTTATTATATTTTGAATCAATCCTATCTATTCAACAGTGGTGGTAGGGCTTAATGCTTTTGGTTTTTCTTCATTCTCCAGATGTAACACAAAACTTTCATTCCTTAGTTTTCTGAAGCTTAAAGCCATTTTCTATGGGTATAGAAAGGACTCTTTAAAAAAACAAGTGAAACTTGTTATGCACATGCAGAATATTGCTTCAGCTCAGTCTCCCTCGAGTAAAACACACCTCAACACACTGATTAATTTTGAATCCAATTTGTACTGATAAAAAAGAAAGTATGTTGAGCTCCTACTGTATACAGATCTCATGGAAGGCACCAGTACAGTGACAAATAACAGAAGTTTCCGCTCCCCAAAAGACCTGAGCTATTCAAAGGTGATGAAAGCATAGAGAAAACATTTAAGGAGGAAATGAGGTTTCTGAAGAGATTTTTCTGAAGGACAGAATGACTGACTCAAACATCAAAAACTTGGTCCAAACGCGAACTTTGTAGCAAAGAAGCCTCAAAAAGCCAAGTTAGCTGTGGCTGTATCATCTTGGTCTTGAAATGTCATTTCTGTGGAAAGCAATAAAAATCATAGAACGCACACTCATCTGTCATGTTAGTCTTCTTATATCCCATTTCCTATTGTCAGTTAAACAGTCTGCCCATGGTTGGCCCTTACACGTTAAAAAACCAGAAGGACACAGGGCAGCTTTCGCTTATATGTAAAAACTGTTCACTGAAAGAAGTGAAATGCTCCTGTTTCTCCGGGAGACTGAACCCAGGCCAGTAGGTAAATAGATGTTGTCTGTAGATTATAATTAAGAAACTCTCTTGAGCTCATTCCCTGTAATTATTCCAGCAATGATTAATTATCCCCTTTCTCAGGCAGAACTTCCCACACTGATGACCAGTTGTACGAGATGACTCAAAGATCCCTTTCACTTCATTGATTTAAAAACTAATGACTTGTACCTTTGTCCTCGACAAAATTTCTAGATTTATTGATTTTACAAAGTATATATACTCAGTAATAAAAAATAAAATTCATGCCCTTCCTATAAAACACCAAAAAAAAAGTGAAGGTATTTACATTGTTTACATTTATTATTCAAATACCTTCACTTTTTTTTGGTGTTTTATAGGAAGGGCATGAATTTTATTTTTTATTGTTATTTTAAGAGAAAAGATTTTTTTTATTGTTATTTTAAGAGAAAAGATTTTTAGAGCTCAGAGGCTAAATATCACATCTGGCTTTGAATTTAGTATCATCTGGGTAAACAAGCCTCAGTATCCTCATTCTTGAATTTAGGAATAATAAGAGCTGCCTCTAACTACTGTGTTTGTTTGCTCATCACATGTTTGGTATTCACAAAAGTGCTTTGAAATTTATAAGGTGCTGTAGTCTCACGTATCTCTTTTTTTTTTTTCAAAAAAGGATTTGAAATGGCATTCAAACACACAGTTAAAAAGTTAATGTGAAAGAAACATAGTACAGGAAAATGGGCGGAAGGAGCTAAATAGTAAAATGATGCCCAAGTTGGGTTGAGGCAAAGAAATGCCTCCCACAATATCATATTTAATTGACAATGGGGGATTATTGGTTTGACTCCAAACTGCAAACTAGCAATGAAAGTATAGGAGAAAACAATCAGGTACAAGATGCACAGTGGATATATTGTTAAAATACCCTATTTTTCTAAGAAGAAAAATAGATTTTTTGTGTGTGGTTTTAAGAGCTGAGACGAGGGACGCCCAGGTGGCTCAGTCGGTTAAGTGACCGACTTTGGCTCAGGTCATGATCTCCAATTTGTGAGTTCAAGCCCCGCATCAGGCTCTATGCTGACAGCTCAGAGCCCGGAGCCTGCTTCGGATTCTGTCTCCCTTTCCTCTTTGTGTTCTGTCTCTCTCTCTCGCTCTCAAAAATAAATAAACGTTAAAAAAAAACTAAAAAAAAAAAAAAGACCTGAGACGAATTTCCATACAAAGGAAAATGTAATACTGTAGAACAATGTCTAACATGACTGAATAGCCTTCAGTACACACATTTGCAATTCACAGTGTTCCTCAATATAAATGGAAGGAGTACCACTGAAATGCAATTCAATAAATAATTTGTACACAGCTCAAAATTACTGATACAAACACACAATTGTATGTTGTATGTCTACCTGAATCTTGGAATGAACTTACTGCACAAAAGAGCAAATGGTCCATATATCATTCAAGGAATCTTTAGTAAATATGAGCCCACACAAAAAATACAGTGCAGACACTTCTTCCAACTAAAGGCAGATTCATATGCCTTAATGATCACACAAGTATAAAAAACTTTTGACACATTCAAAGTTAGAAGGAAAAATAAATCAAGAAAACCCAAGTTCTTTCTTTGCATTGATAGCAATGCATTTTCACAAATGTTACCAGGTTATAAGCCTTTGAAAAAAAGGAGACTTTCACCTTTTGGAGCATTGTTGTTATCCATAAATATTCTCAACTCCTTAAAAATTAATGTATTGTGAGTTCTGACAACCCGTGGGAAGACGATGTCTTGAGGAGAATTTTCTGATGCTGTGGTTTCAGTTTTGTTTTGTTTTGTTTTGTTTTGTTTTGTTTTGTTTTGTTTTGTTTGTGAATATAGGATCAGAGCCAATTCGCAGAGCAGGAAAAAGTGGCACTTCCACACCCACCACCCCTGGATCAACCGCAATCACTCCTGGCACCCCACCAAGCTATTCTTCACGCACACCAGGCACTCCTGGAACCCCTAGCTATCCCAGAACCCCTCACACACCAGGAACCCCCAAATCTGCCATCTTGGTGCCCAGTGAGAAGAAAGTTGCCATCATACGTACTCCTCCAAAATCTCCTGCTACTCCCAAGCAGCTCCGGCTTATTAACCAACCACTGCCAGACCTGAAGAATGTCAAATCCAAAATCGGATCAACAGACAACATCAAATACCAGCCTAAAGGGGGGCAGGTAAGAATCATATGAACCCATATTTGCTGCTGGAAGTAAATTGCCACTAATTATTAGAATGCCTTCCTCATATTATATGCTAACAGTTCTTACAATAAAAGGGAGGTGGAGGTGTTAAAAAAATTAATGGTTATGGTTCATTGCCAAGAGTTTAGACCTTATCTGAGAAATCTAGCTTATCAAATATAATGAAAATGACATGAGATATCCATTCCTTCTGGTTATTATCAGGTAAAGATGGATTTGACCATGCAGGAGAATTTTTCCATTAATTGCTAGCAGATCTTTTCTGAATGTATGTCTATTGCCTTGTGGACTTTGGTTTAAGAGATTAAAATTACATTTCTGATACGAATTTGAGTGTTCTAGTTTAGATCCTGTGACCTCATTTGACTATCTTTTAAGAATTCCACTTTTATCTCCTTTCTCCTTCGATGATTTTCTATGACATCTTCTACCATTTCCCCATCTCTACACCAACACCAGAACGGTTCGCCAAATTTCTTTTCTGGCTGCTCATGTTTACAAATTGCAAAGGGTAGACATTCGTGTTGATGATAAACAGGCAGTTTTGTATAGTTCTGATGCATGAAATTATTATAGCAGAACTCTTTAAGATTAATTATATTGGGTAGAATTATTAGTAAAGCTCTACCTATTAAGTCTTAACTTCAGCTCCAGTACGAACGTTCACATTTTTACCAACCAAGGGTGTTTGAATTCTGCCTTGACCTGAACCTTGCTTACATACCGTTTGTTTAGATGAAACAAATAGCCTGGAAGGAGATAATACAAATATCATTTCTTGTTTTCGTTGTGATATTGATCTGCCTATGGGATAGTTTGACTTTTCTTGTCAGTAAAGAGATAAAACACCCATCCTTGAGAGAAAGAAGAAAGAAAGTATCATTTCCTTTGTGCATCACCAAACTTGTAATGCCCTCTCAGCATCTCCAAAAGCCTTTCTTTTAACTTCAGTATTCTTTCCTGCCTCTCTTTATTTTGTGTCTTATATTTTCTGCCGCTGATTTTTGGTATCCTTCTTCCATGCCAAAGAAAACATATTTTCAGGCAGGTTTAGAAAAAAGATCTTGCCAAAATGTGAAGCTATCAAGGATTCCTACTCACTGCTGAAACAAAAACTCAGTATTGCCCCTTCCTTTAGCACCAAACTTGATTGCTGTCTCACTGTGATTCCGTTCCACAAAGCCCAAGGAGGTATGAAAAATCAACCAAAGAGTTGGAGGAAGTGGAGGGCAGGGGTGGTGCTCTGTATGCCCTCTGCAGAATGACTGTAACATTCTCTAGTAATAAAGTCATCGACAAATGCTTTTTCATACAAGATGTTCTTAAAATATGAGCTGCAAGAAATCTCTTTTAAACAATACAAAACAAAAAAACTAATTCTACCAAATTTGATCCTGTAATTCCATAAATCTCATAGTATTCTTGGATTCCTCAGAGTTTTACACACTCCAGAGAATGAAATATTTTGAGTCTTTAGGAAATACCCAAATGCTGTATTACACACCATTTGTAATATTTATGTTTTATATTTATATATAAATATTAGTTGACTAAAATAAATTTAGTACAAATTTTAAAGTATCATTTTAGTTTTTGTTGAGATACCTATTAAAATACAATAGCCAGTAAGTATATTTAGAATCAAATCTCTTTCTATAAATATCCTTTTGGTTTGTATTTTCCTGATCTAAATGTGGGGTTTATTTGCTTATATTCTAGAAAATATTGATACTTAACATGTTTCTTCTTAGAATCACAAGGGAATATAACTCATCTCCAAAATATTTTCCTGAAAGTAAAAAGAAAATGTAATCAAAATGGAATTATTGATATAATTTGACATGGAAATTCTACATGTGACTCCTCAAGGTAGAGAGGCATAAAGAATGGTTTTAGCCTCCGCTTTGCCAGAGTCACTAAGGTTAAACCAGTCCAAAAAATATGAATACTTCATCCTTCTGCTTCTTTACCATATCTGATTGTGAATATTTTTATGTCTAATTAATTGACTTCTACTACACTTGGTAATTCATAAAAGTGACATAAAGATGTCTCATTCTCTTGAATTCAACTAAAATGGCCTCAGAGATTGTCGTAATTAAGGGCTAGTAAAGACATATGACACAAAAATTACAGAATAAAAATAGCCTCAAACTCATGCTGTCCTTTGAAGAAAATCTCTTCTTTCATAAGGCAAGTGTTAATCTGCTGCAAAATTATCCTATCTCAGCCGCAGATGACTTGGAAAAATGTCCACAACAGTGGAGTTATGAAGCGACTCTTGTTGGAGAAGCAGGAGATATTTCCTCACCAAGATAAACAGATGGAAGGAAGATACTTGCCTTCTATTTGGTGATAGATGGTACAATGTGTTTAGGTTGGAAGAGGAAATAAATTGGGAAATTGAGGTGCCCTGTAGTTGAACTGTCTTGGTAGGAAAAATACATCACTTCACACTTTAACAGTGTTAATATAAGCTGCGAGAAATCTTTTTCTTTGAGGCTTAAAAGCCTCAAACACAAGGAGTAAGGAGAGATTCTTTTTCTGTACATGTTAAACTGGAGGTTTTGACTGGATGATTCAAGATTCCACTTTACAGAATGACTAGGAAACATTTTTATGTTAAAACATGTTAGAAATTATCAGGATGATATACTAAAGACCCTTGTTATCTGATTGAGGATCCATAAATGCACTCTACTGGGGAGACCGTAGCCAATGGCATGTTGTTACCAATTATAAATTGATAATCCTAAGATATTTGAATGGATGGTGTTCAACTCAGAATCATTGAAGAGGACAGGATAATAGCAATACTTTCCGTAGAAGGCAAGTTTTGTAATAGAGATATGTAGTCTATAGATATTAGGAAAAATAGTCACACAACTCTTATTAATAAATAAAGGAGGAAAATTATAGATGTAACCTTAATTCTTCTACACAGGCTCTATTGTTAAATCTGAAGTGGTTAGACTGTATGCCAATGATTTCATTTTAAAAGCTATATTATTGCTGTTTTAAAGTTTGTATAATCATTAAGAAATGGGAGGGGAAATATGTAATAAAAAATATATATGTCTTGGGAGCCCAACAACTTTCAAGTTGGGAAGCTTTATTATTTGCCTGAATCTGAGCATTTATTGCCCTTCCATATGTATAGGTTGTGTGCTTACATTTATTATCGCTTCTGTTAAAAGTCCAATTTTATATTGGAAGAGAGGCTTAGCTCTGTGGCTCAGTTCAGTGAAGCAAATCAATGCATAATGGAATAGATAAACTAGCTGAAGATGTGAGGAGCTTTACAGAAAGCAATAATATTAATCTTTTCAGCTAAAACACAAATTCATTCTGCTGGAAAGAACATACCCAATCCTAGATTCACTGTACATTGTGACCTTGGTTAATTTAACTCGAGGCTCAGGTAAGACTATCTTAGTGTATTAACTTGAAACTATTTCAGTGTAGTTAGCTCCCTATTCTACATGAAATCTAAATCTAGATTTTACAATCAATAGTGTTAGCTTTTTAAGAACACAGCTGCTTGATTTCAACAGAAGTAGGAAAATAAACAGTTTCTCTAAATGCGTGGCATAAAAAATTTAGGCAAGAACGCAGTGAATGGTACTTTTTACCCTTCCTATCAATGGATCAGCTTTTTTATAGGTACTTTGATTTATGTGGAATACTTTTACATGCTTTAACAAGTTTCTCGTTTTTTTCTCCAAAAGCTTTATGAAGATCACTATACAAAGAACAATTTTTGTACCCTTGTCATAGTTGAAAGTTACTGATGGGGTGACTTCACAAAAACTATTTTCTTTTATAGCTTTTTGGATATGACGGTTAGCTAGATCATGATCTCCGCAAGGACTTGTCTATGGATTTGACTGATTACCTTGTGGATTACATACTTCTCCTTCGTTCATGGAACAGTCAGTCATTTTCAGGTCAGCTGCGCTAAAGATGGTGGCATCTTCGAGCAAGTCGCACCTGTTAAAGAAAAGAACAGTACTTCTCTTTTATACACAGAATCTTGTAGAATGTGTCAATCTATTACCTTCCCAGTCAGTGTTGCCCTAGCATCTTTTTAAAAAACTTATTTAGAGGAGCACCTGGGTGCCTCAGTTGGTTAAACATCCGACTCTTGATTTTGGCTCAGGTCATGATCTCACGGTTCATGAGACTTGAACCCCGCATGAGGCTCGGCCCAGAGCCTGCTTGGGATTCTCTCTCTCCCTCTTTCTCTGCTCCCTCCCCCAGTCACACTCTCTCTCTCTCCCTCTCAAAATCAATAAGTGAACTTTTTTAAAAAGACAATAGAAACAACAAAATATACTTCTTTTTGTAGTGCCATTAATATAATGTATTTGTACCGTCTTAATGTCATACCATTTCATTTAAGCAGATGGTGAGGTCACTTTAAACTCTCAAATTCATGGTTCTACTTGAGAGATTGATAGTATTTTTGCGTTACAACTCATTAAGAATATTCACTTAGCTATTCTAACAAATTCCTTAAGTATGTGCCACAAAGGGCAAGCTGAACTTGAGTAAAGCAATCAGTGCTTCTGAAATGTAATTGGGAGAGAGGGAGGAAGGAGGGAATGGATGAGGGAAATGTGGACAGGAACCTTTTTTAGATTTTCTTATAAAGTTTTAGGAATTAGAAAACTTTTTGGGCCTTTCACGTGTAATTTGAATAAGTTACTTTTAGTTTCATACTCAAGGAGAAAATGGAATTAATGCTGGAGGCAAGTAATAAATTATACTGAAACAGGGTTTTTTTCTCATTCTGTCAAATTATGATGGCCACCATTGTGAAAGGTCTACTGAGTGCTATTAACATATAAGTAAATTAATAAAATTATAAGCTTTATAAATTAAAAGAGAATTAAAATTTATTTAGATTTATTCCTCATTCTCATTGGGTATTATTATTTCATCAAACATTTATTAAGACCCTGATGGGTACTCTATGACAAATGGAAAGAGACATGGTCTCTACAATCTAGGCAGAAAAGAAGTGGCTTTTTTTTTTCATTTCCTATCTTCCCCTAGCTGTCTTGCCCTTATGTAATAATTTAAAGTTCTTTCCAAGCCATTTCTTTCCATCTCATTGGGCTGTAAATAAGTGCTAAATAAGAAAAGCAATAAAATACCCCATAAGCTTTAAAATACTGTCAATCCAGCATGAAGAAAAACTATTCACTGAATATGCATTATATTATACTGACAAGGGTGTGTGTGTGTGTGTGTGTGTGTGTGTTTGAAAGTCAACATTATCTCAAAGCAAAAGCTCCTTAATATCATGGACCCTGTCTTTATGCAAGAGAAATTTTATAACTATAATTCAAGTGTCTTTTATAGGGTAATGAAAAATTTTGGAGCTATGCTTCATAAATATTAATTTTTTAAAAACTATGATAAAAATCATTACAAGTTGAGGCCTATAGAGTCCTTTTTATGTTTGCTATTTACTTACAAGCCAAGCAAGGACATAGGAACAACCTTGAATCTCAGATTATTTTCAAACAACTGAACTAAATTAAAATTTTTTTAATGTTTATTCATTTTTTGAGAGAGAGAGAGAGACAGAGTGTGAGTGGGGGAGGGGCAGAGAGAGAGGGAAACAAAGAATCTAAGCAGGCTCCAGGCTCTGAGATGTCAGCACAGAGCCTGATGTGGGGCTTGAACTCACAAACTGCAAGACCATGCCTTGAGCTGAAGTTGGATGCTTAACTTACTGAGCTACCCAGGCACCCCCTAAATAAACCCTTTAAAACTTCCTGCCTTGGGGTGCCTGGGTGGCTCAGTGGAAATGACAGCTTCCAATTCTGTCTCTCCCTCTCTCTCTCTACCCCTTCCCCGCTTGTAGTCTGCCTCTCTCTCTCAAAAATAAATAAACATTAAAAAAATTAAAAAAAAAAACTTACTGCCTTTACACTTGGTCCACTATTCCTTAAATTTCTTACAAATTTAAACTGAACAAAAAAAAATGTAGTGCCAGTGTTCAACCATGAGGTTAATGCCTAAACTCAGTGTCTGTTCCACCAAACATTTCCTTACAAATTTTTCAGCATTATTTGCTTATTCAGGGTTTTTGATGTGGTTCTGTTTTTTGCTGTGTGGCATAGCCTGCATAGAAAAATTGGGCTGTCATCTTGATGGGCCCCTCCAATGTATCCTTTTCCTTTAGAGCTCTGTGGAATTGTAGGTTTTGATATAAACTGTTATTTCTATTTACATGTGCACTCTATTTATTGCTTATATTTGATACATCAAATTCTGAAGAAGTTATAGGTCAGTATAGGCAGAGTTAAAGTTTGAAATAGAGAGGCGTCTGGGTGGCTCAGTGGGTTGAATAAACAGCTCTGGATTTCTGCTCAGGTCATGATCCCAGAGTCGTGGGATCAAGCCCCAAGTCAGGTTCCGTGCTGAGCATGGAGCCTACTTAAGATTCCCTTCTTTCTCTCCCTCTGCTCCTCTCTCCTGCTTGCACTCTGTCTCTCTCTCTCTGTGTAAATTAAAAAGGAAAGAGACCTTGCAATTCAATAAATAAAAAAAATTTGAAATAGACTATAAAGTCTATATGCATTTTAATCTGAGTACATGGTTGTCAACAAAAGAGTCTTTGTAAAACATCATCTGTTCCAGAGAACTTTTATTCTTCAGAAATACCTGAGGTTGTCATTTTTTTAAGTGTTTATTTCTTTATTTTGAGAGGCGGGAGGGGCAGAGAGAGAGGGAGAGAGAGAGAGAGTCACAGCAGGCTCCATGGTCAGCACAGAGCTCCACACGAGGCTCAAACTCATGACCATGAGATCATGACCTGAGCCGAAACTGAGTCTGATGCTTAACTGACTGAGTCACCCAGGAGCCCCTTTTGTTTTAATACATGATACTGCAGGACCCTAAATAGGCTCGATAAATAGTTTTCATTAAAATTGAATGCTATAAAATGGGAAATACTTTTGAGAGAGAAAGAGGGAGAGAAAGTGTTTTTCTAATGCAAGGCCAAGGAAAGGCTTTATTTTTAAGCACTCCTGAGAAATCATGTAAAGCCAAGGGAAAAGCTTAATCTCCTGGAAAGTTGAAGGGAAATCAGTTGAGTGTCACTGGCCACTACCTGTTCAAAAGAAAAAAAAAGTGTTCTTTCTAAGACAACGTTAGATGGAGGAATAAAGAAGTGATACAGCAATTAAGGATCATACCTAGCTAGAGGTTGTCTGTAGAGCCTAGCACTATCATGTAGGAGAGCCAAGAAGAGAATCCAAACTTTTGAACTCCCAGTTAATCTCCATATCTTGCTATCTTGAGCTGCATGTGGATCTTTTGATAAAGAAACCAGCATCAGAGTGTGTCAAATTTAAAAAAAAGATCAAAACACCATTGCTTAAGAAATTCAAGTTGACATGGTGATTAATGCCTCTGGTTTATAAATCGTTTTACTAAAAACCATAAACCAGGATTATATTTTCTTTCATTTTACACGTTTCGTATTTCCAACGAAGCTCTGGTAAAAAGAAATTTGTTCTTGCCTTCAGACATATCCTACGTTTTGTCTTCTGGTCCTTCTTAAAGCAACCTCATTTGGGGAGAAAAAGAAGTGTATTTCTCTAAAGGAGCATTCAACCTTCCATGCAGAGAGAGTACAGTGGCATATCATTTCAACTGAACCATCATTATAAAATCCAACTAGAGTAGCACCAGGAATATCCAGAAAGTCACTACACTGTTCTTCCCTAATGTGGTGGAGGAAGATAGAATTAGTAAAAAGTAAAATAAAATAATTCTGATTAATTATTCAATTACATTAGTCTATTCTTTTTAACTCTTTCTTATGTGACTCTTATGTAAATGAAAAGTCAACAGTGAATGCAAGCAAGTCGCCAACCTTTGTTCCTGAGACTGAAATCCTTTTTTGCCAGCCTCCCTTGAGAGGGACTGATGGACTGATCCCATGAGAGGGACTGATGGGCTGATCCTTGAAGAATGACGAGTTCCAGACTCAACTTGGAATGAGGCATTCTAGCGAGAGATAACATAAAGAAAGCATGGGAATGAACTTCAAAACGTAAACAAGGGCCTTAAAGTATGGAATGCAACACTGTCTGGCCAAAATGAAAATTTTAGGAAGCAAGCTCAAAAATCAGAATTTGGAGAACCTGACGGCCTACCTAAGAATTTTTGATGCATCTAATAGAAAATAGACTTTGGGAGAATTTTGAGTAAGGCAGAGCTTTAGGAAGAGGATTCAGTTCATTGAAATAATACGTTTCCCTTCCACTATAAAGTACACAGAAGGAAAGATTGCTACTCTTTCAAATGACTCCATTTTGCATTAATAGTGCAGGTAAAAATTTTGACTGAAAGAAATTGACAAAAAAGGTAAAATGTGCTTTAGAGTTAACCTTGTGTAATGATTATTCAAATATTTTTTCCTCTGTATCATGAATATAGAAAATTAGTTCATCAAATAGAAGTTTGTTATATTTTTTCTAGACCATCTCTGAAATGTCAAAATGATTTTCCCTTGATATATAGGAAAACAAAAGCTCAATGGAAATTCCTTACCCAAAAAAGTCATTTTTATTTAGACCCATCCATAGAGCACAGAGAGTTAAAATTTGAGTCTCTGATTTAGAAAAAGAGCACGAATCTGGAATAAAGCTTTCTCCTTCACAGCAGCTATCTATTTTTCTATTTTGTGGAATGATTTCTGAGGACTGCTGATACTTGTGGAATTAACTCTCTAAGGTGTTAATTATTTGTAAATGATCCCAGAGTTCTTTGCCATGAAGTATTTTGTGATTTTGTTAAAGCATAAATGTGCATCACACGGACTAGGTGGGTGCAAGTTGTCAAGCTAGAGTACAACTTTACTGAGCATCAAGCATCTAGTGCCCAAAATGATTTTGTTTCTGTCTATTCAACCATCAAGCAAAATGGTGAATGTCATATTCTGCCTTATTTGTTTAGCAAAAACAATATACTCTGAAGCTATTACAAATATGGAAATATGTAAAGAACATGCCATTAATGCATGTCAAAGGTCTGCTTCATCTTAAGAATTGAAAAGACATAGGTTGGGAAAGTCTACCGTCAAAAAAGACCCCTGGTTGTTTCACTAGAAAATCTATGATTCTCTAGAAAATCTGAGGAAAATCGACAGAAGTCAGCCTTTAAGTTTTAGGATTTTAAGATTTAAAGTGTCTTTAAATAATGCTAGCAATGTGCCCCCTTTAGGTTTGAATCATTTGTTTTAGAAATCATAAAAATTGCCAGTTGATTAAATGTTAGAGTCAAACAGATTCATGCAACTAAAATTGGAATTTCCATTTTTGCAACAAGTGAATCAGATTTAACATTTGGCTTTGATCACTTGGTAATGAGTCACTTGATTTGTATTCTAATGATCTCTAAATTAAAATTTGCAAATGGAATATGAGACCCTGTACATCCACAAGGATTAGGAAAAATGGCTTAGATGAATTCTGTTTCATTGACAAAATAATTAGATACTCATGGAGGATAATTAAAAGTATTATTATTTGAAATAATAAAATGATTTGCTTTCTACAAATAATTTATCTGTGAGGCTTGAGGTGTAATGGCCCTTGTTGACAAAGTTATTTGTGTCTCCATTTTATGTGAAATTCCTAGCATACAACTACACTTATTGTTAGATACAGACTCTGTGATATTACCCCCTTCTTTTTAAATTGGAATTTTTATCATGCCCTAAAGAGTGGCCCAGTCATCATGTTTTCTGAATTCAGATTTTGGCAAGAGGCCCTTTCCTTGGGCAGCCAATGAGAGCTGTCAATGATATTTCCCTGTAAGGGACAAGCTCTTTTGTCAGTGGTAGGCAGGCACTGCAATTTAAGCTTTGTCTAGTTAAAAATAGTCAGGACTCAATGTCAACTTGAATTTTTTACTCTGTTTTGCAAATACCAAGAGATGTGATACCACTCTTGGAGAGGGCTGTATATCTAGGATATATTTATTTAGCTTTTTATAATAAGAGGACAAACTGTCCCCTACAGCATTGAAAACATAATTTCTCTTTAGCTATTAAAGGGACACCGGCAGAGTAGTAGAAGTAGCCAAAGTAAAAATCAAAGAAACAAACAACAAAAATAAACCTTTCTTTCCCTGCTTACGTTATTCATGTGCCCTCCAAAACATGCAAAATTTAAGACACATGAAAGAAGTCACAAGAGCTATTACTTTACACATTACATTACACTAGAGTAATGTCTGTCCAGATCTAGATTTGCTATTGTCCTTAAGATGAATACTGAACTTTCTGAAAATAGAAATAAAACGCCTAACCTCAAACCTTTTGGACCTAATGAAGGCCTGGACTACCTTTACATGACCTAGTATAAGTCAGCTAACTAATGGTCCTTGGTTTGCTTCCTTCTAAAAATGGAAAGAATGCTTCCACACCAATCATCCAAGGTTTATGGCTGTTTATGAGCAGCTGTCAGAGAGAGGCCTCTCAGAAGACCACTGAACCAAACCTGCAAGGCAGTAGTGAAGCCCTTTCAGCAGAGGAGGCCCTGAGCCTCCTTGTTGACCCCCTTGGGAAAGCAAGGGTTCTTCCACTGGATGCATAAGAACCCTCATCTATGGCATTCAGCCCAACCAGTCATGAACCTCACCTGTGCTATGTCAACCAATAAAAAGTCAAATGTACCAGGTAATTTATAATTACGATGGCTGACACTGTAGGATTTAAGGGGGTAGGGCATCTACTACACTGAATTACACTATTGGGCCTTTCATAGAGTAGACCTGAGTCCCAGCATTGTCCACAGTATCAGGAGCCTCCCCATCACAGATGACCCAATTTTTATTTTTCTATTCTTCTCATCATTTCCAGATTACACCTGCCTACAACTTGGATATCTAAAGTTCTTGAGCATTTGGCCCTTGGGGATTCAGGAGAATAGGGGCTCATATTTATATGATAGATCTGTTCTTCAGTTCCAGTGTTAGTTTTTTTTTCTCTTAAATGATTATGTAGGTGGAAGGAAGTTTGGAGCCTCCTTGGCACTGATCCATTCTGGCTCCCTATACCCAGCATACTGAAAGAAAAATGCACGGTGAAGTTACCTCCAATTCCTTTTAGGTTAGGATTTTAAACAAGAAGATCGATTTTAGCAAGGTTCAGTCCAGATGTGGTTCCAAGGATAACATCAAACATTCTGCTGGGGGCGGAAATGTAAGTAGAAGCTTCTATTAGAAAGCTGTCCTGATTGTTTGGAGCCATCTGCACAGCCAGCACACTGTCTCTTTTCCTGCCTTCCTCACAATACACACCCTCCCTTCTTGCTGCTCCACGTGTGCCCTGGTCGGGGAGCTAGCTGGTCACCCTTGCATTTTTGCTGGTGGACTTCCCATCCTTCCCTGTAAGGTCATCAACAAATTTCTTTCTTTGAATTGAGGAATAAAACCTTAATGGACTGCACAGTGGTTTTCAGGGGGATGGCAAACCCACCTCACTTGCCGATTTTGTTTGCTGGCCTTTGGCTTCAAGGTATTTCCTCATGCTGTCTCTACTCCCCAACAGAAGTCAGCTGGGCACACACACATTTATAGTTCCATTTAAATTACTCTTGAAGCAAAGGCTGATACACTTGAAAGTACCTAAAGTGTATTATGACAGTCTTTTGTCCATCGCTATTCATGAGAGTTAGGATATCATTTGCAATAATGCAAAACTAATGAAACACAGTTCATGTGTCATTCAAAGTCCCAATATAAATTTTGTCTTGACGGGATTATGTTTTCTGTGCCTTGAATTGAGTGGAAATAATGTCCTTTGAGAGGAAGGGAAAGATGAATCCATGTTTCTAAAATGTAGTTGAGGCAGAGGCAAACCCAAGGTGTAGTCAGCATGATTCTTCACAAAATAAGAATAATAAAAGAGGTGAGCCAGGCTGACTGTCTGTTCTACAGATCCTGTCACCTAAAACTTCAGAACCTGGCCATCTGTGACTTAAGTAATTTACAGCGTAAAGTCCAGATTTCTCACCTGTTTAATAACTCTTGGCTCCTTGCTCCTCAGCTGGGCAGAGATGGAGTCAAGCAGTGAAAGGGGACAAACAACTGCCTTCTACCAGGAACTGTCACCTCTTGCTTGAATTAGTCCCACTGAGCATGAAAATGTCACTGTCATAGGAAGTCCATAACAAGGTTTGCTGGGCTCCTTTAAGGGTGCTGGGCTAAGCCTCAGGATCAGTATTTACATTGACACGTTGCCCTCCTCCCTGTGTCCTGACTGTAAGTGCAAACCATGTGATACTTTCACAGAAACAGTCTCGGTCCTGGGAAATAACTGGAGGGTATCAAAGGGTGACCCCTATCCTCTACTGCAGGGCCTGCTGGTCCAAACAGCTAAGTGGCAAAGGATAAATGAGATAACTAACCATCTTAAAGAAATTAGGGGAGCTTCCAACCTCCAAAACAACAGTCTTAAACTTTCCTCTAGAGAAGAATCACTTGTTCAAATATGCAGATTCCATGGCCTCATTTCCACAGTGTCCAATTCAGTAATCCCATGTACATCTAATGCAAATGGACAACAGCCCACATTTGGAAAAGCACTGTTTCTAACATGGGGAGAGGAAATAATTTCAATAAAATACAAGAAAAAATGTTAATACCATCTTGTAATTTGGTGTATGAGAAAAATTCCATTAGCCAAGACATGACAATAGTATTTTAGAAAAACATGGTTACAGCTTTCTTCTTGTATCTTAAAGCAGTGGTGGTCTTATAGCTATGAGCAATGGTGGTCACTTTTATGTAAAAATCATTTTTAAAAAAAATAATTCATCTCTTCACTTGGCTTTTTGCTTATGGGAAGGTTTAACACCGTGTGGTTTCATTCTCTGAGTGGAAGCTTGCCCTATTAATCCAGGTGTTGCTATCCTCTTGTGGCATGATCTGTTTTCTACTAATAAAATCTTCTATTCTAGGATTTTCTTTCACTTTAGTCCTTCTCTCCAACCAAACGTGGGAGGATATTGGGAGGTTATGTTTTCCTGTGTGTGTGTATGTACTTCAGTTTGGGTTTCTGTGTTGTTGGGTGTTGTGAGCTTGGATATGTTTGTGGGTTTTGCATATGAGCTTGGGAGCTTGTCTATGTCCCAACCATTTTAAGCATATTTTTTGTGGCTCATACAGGTACAGATTGTTACCAAGAAGATAGACCTAAGCCATGTGACATCCAAATGTGGCTCTCTGAAGAACATCCGCCACAGGCCAGGTAAATAAATTCTTCTTAGTAGTTAGAGAAATATTAAATTGTGTTTAAGAAATTGACAAGCAAAATTTTTGTTATGAAATACCTAATTGGAAAAATGTCTCAAAATCCTGAAAATTCATGCTTTTATTAATAGAAACTTAAGCTAGCAACTTCAAGCCATCTTCATTTGGACAGATAAGCTTCAATATCACAAAGAGGCCACATATCATAGGACAAGTTCAAAATCAAAAGATATATAAAATGCATTTATCTCTATGTTCTCAACCTGCACACTGGAGTTCTTTTAAAATATATAGTCCATAAAATACCTTGGGCCATGTATTCATACATAATTACATGAGCTGAAATTAGCATTTCCAAAGATTTTTCATGAAAACGTTTTTTCTACATTATGTGAAATAGGGTTTGTGCTTAAGCAAAGCTGATGAAATGTGTTTATCTGCTGAATTTCTCAGATCCTATAGTAGGTCAACAAGCATTACGAACCCTCAGCAGAATGCAGTGCTTAATGGATCCATTGCTTGATGCAGTGCTCATCTCAATTCATTTAACCATTGGCCTCTCGTTTTTCTAGAATATCCTATGGGACTAGTGGTCTAAAGTAGAACTTATATTCATACTTGCTGGGAATTATTTCATCTTTAAAATGTAAATCTAACATATTATGAGTCATTTTTTATTCTGAGTATCATTATCACATATTTTTGTTAAATTCTACCTGCATGCCTATGTAAATAGTGGACAACTGTCAAATTTATAATTTTCTTAAGAATATTTTGACACAGTATATACCATTGAATTATAGAAGGACACGATGTTAGTATGCCTGATAACTTAATTAAACCAAGTAATAGGTTATTACCATTCATTATCTCAAATGTTATCAGAAACAAGGGATAAGAACTGCGAGCCCCAGGGCACCTGGGTAGCTCAGTTGGTTAAGCACCGACTCTTGATTTCAGCTCAGATCTTGATCACAGGGTCATGAGTTCAAGCCCTGCATTGGGCTCCACGCTGAGCATGAAGCCTATTTAAAAAGAAAAAGAACAACGACAACAACAATTGAGTCCAATAAGATTTGTGACCAAGAGAAGATTATTAGCAATGTACTAATTGAAAATTAGTTGAAAACCAAATGTAGATAGGATAAGTTTCAAAATGAATAAATGCATTGGAAACATGTCTAGGGGTCAGGCTTCACTTTGAGAAGGTGTGTTCATAAAGTAAATCAAGGAGTTAGAAAATACATATATGGAATCTCTGTTGGTTCACGACCCTCTTGGGAGCTTCCCTGGTATAATCTGAAATTAGCCCCTGTACTCAGAAGGCAGGAAGAAACTGAAGAAAGAGGCAGGCCACTCCAGGTTGGCAGTGGCAATTTTAATAAGGAAAGGGAATTTACATATGACGTTTGTCTTGGGTAGCAGTAAGGTGGATCCCAACACCTACTTGCCAAATCTTAGAAGCTTATAAAGAGGCCTTAACTGGATTTAGTCATGTTTACAGTGTAGCTCTCAACACCACATCGTTATCACAGAGCTATGTCCTTCGAGCAGCAGGACATGTCCTGGAAGCAGGAAAGGCAAGCAGAACCCACATTCCCAGGACAGGGTAGGGAACGAGAAGTCTCTAAGTGCCTGGGTCCAGCTCTCAGGTCAATCAGTGGTCATGTCTTTTTGTAGATTATCCCCAATAATGTCCAATACTAATTTCAGAACTGTTACCCTGGAATTAGCTTCTCTTTCATTCCTGAGGCAGCAGGGACATGGTGTCATACTGCATATCGTCACAATTCTGTCTGTACCTCAATCTTACAAACACTTAGTTGAGTCTACTGCTGTGTCAACATGACAAGTATTTGGCCATACCACCTATTTTCTTCCAGAATGCAAAATAAAATTTTGAATTCTTTATTTTAGACAATAAGTATTCCATTAGCCAAATTCAACCAGACTCTTGATGCACAGAAAAATGTTACACAGTTAAGGAAATAGTCTATGTAAGATTTATTGGTCATAAAAGACTATTGTCATAGACTCCTACCTATTTCTAAATCTGGATCTTACTTTTCTAAGAACTGCAGCAGATGACTAAATTCATAAAGAAGTGTTAACACTATGATCCTTGACAACAGCAAGCTTTTCACAAAGTTACTTTGGAATGTGGAATATGTACAGAGAAAATAAAGGCAACAACTCAATACCTGGAAGCTCAACTTTAGGATGTATGAGGCCTGATAAAGATTATAGTCCTTCACAATCACTGCTCCTGGTGGGTGCCAGGATTCTTCAGGACCAAGGGGATAGATCCATGAATTCAAATGGGCTTCTCTAATAGTTATATAAAAGTTTCTAGTAGGCTTTTCACAAAAACAGACTTCTCGAGCTTCCTTTCCTGAATATATTTGGGGTCAACCTTACATTTTTTTTTTCTGTCATAAAATAGAATTCAACAAAAATTTTAACACAGTTATGTTGACACAACATAGAATCATAAAAGAGAGCTTGAAAAGGCCACTTCTATTAAAGGCTACCAAAAAATAATAGAAAAGGTCCCAAGAAAGTGGATCTCATCTAGAGAATTCAACATCCTCTATGCTCTAATCAAGATAAGTATGTTTTATAAATCACACTAATCCCATCACAACTAACAAGTGAGACCCACATGGCCAGGTGAAATGTTGGAAGAATACAATTTATTGCAATAATACATATTTTGAGGTAGGGACAACTACATGTCTCCTGTAAGCATGAGCTAAATAACATCATGCACATCCTAAACCTTCAGAAGAATGAATGGATATATCTTCAAAATGTAATCTAATCACACCATTTAATTTCAAGGGGCACTTTCCCAGGTAGTTGGGTGTCATTGTAAATGTCCAGGTATCATATGAGAAAAATACTGCAAGGTCTAAGTCTGTGAAGACTTAACAGACCTTTCTTTGCTGACCTTGAGAGATAAATAAGCGTCAAGAGTCCAAAATTGAAAAAGCTTTTCCATGTTTCTCCCAAGTCAAAATCCTAAGACAGATGCAATAATAGTAGAGGATCATGTCATTTACCACTGGCCTTTCAAAGAAATGCACACAGCCAAAACCAAATTGCTAATCAAAGTGAAAGCAAATCTTAGGTGGAGAGGTAAAGGAGTCTAATTCAGACTAAAGGACAATGGATACCAACTGGGCTTGAACTCCTTGCATTTGCAAGATGGAAAAGGCATGCAGAGATAGGGGCATCACTCTAAAAGGTGGCATGTTGGCACTCTCATCTGTCAGTAGATCCTCAAATTTAAGACTAGCATTTAGGGAAATGGCACGGTCCAAACTGTATCCCCATTATCAGATCAAAATGAGTGTAAGATTGGTCCTACGGCATCTGTGTAAGAATGGGATCTCTTCATGTTCTCCTCCTATTACTCCATCTGCTAATGATAACGGGACACTCTCAAAACTCTCTAGTTATAAACCACTTAGTTTCCAGCTCGAATTTCATCAGTCAAGCTCTCAGTGTTGAAATTTTACAAATGAATATATGACCCATATGTGCACCATTCCTAACCTATAGTTTTTTGGAAAAGTGACCTATTACCATGAAGAACATTAAAGAAGATCTTCATTTCAATTTAATTTGCACCCTTAAGCATAAGAGATTGGATGTTCCATGTTTTAGAAAGGGTGAAAGGAGATATTTTCACTGTGTTATTTTTAGAGTTTTTGTTGTATAGATAAGGAAATGCCCCTCGTATATTTTAGGTTAGACATAGGTAGATTATTAAGAAGAATTTGTTAGTTGAAAAGTAAAGAGCAGAGGGGATAAGTTTCAAAATAGATAAGTGCATTGGAAACTTATCTAGAAATCAGCCTTCACTTTGGCTTAGAGGAAAAAGATATTAATATGTAGAGCAGGCCATATAATGGTACAAAATAAAGAGGTCATTACCTTGGGTGGTATGGGAATAATGGTATGGACTAGAATTCTAAAAAAATCCCCATCACATCCGTGGTCAAAAGAATAGTAAATGAAGTTTGTGCTTTGTGATGGTCTATCTACTGAAATCATTTTAGGGAAATAGTCACCACAAATAGAAGATGTCATGGTAGCAAGGCATTTAAAAGCTTTGTCCTCTCACAGGTGGTGGGCGTGTGAAGATTGAGAGTGTAAAACTGGATTTCAAAGAAAAGGCCCAAGCTAAAGTTGGCTCACTCGACAATGCTCACCATGTACCTGGAGGTGGTAATGTCAAGGTAAGAAACAAGGTCGCGAGCCGAGCCTGTCTTATTTTGTTTTGTTTTAATCCTTCTGAAATACTCCTTATCAAAATGGGTCCCAGATGGAAGACCTGGGCATAGAGGAAGTAGAGATGGCAGAGCTGAACAGAAGTGACATTGACATCAGCTCTGAGACATGATGGGAGGTCTAGGGGCCATTTAAGATGCTTGAGTTAACAAGGACTGATGTTTGTCTTGAACAGATTGACAGTCAAAAGCTGAACTTCAGAGAGCATGCTAAGGCCCGTGTGGACCACGGAGCTGAGATCATCACGCAGTCCCCAGGCAGATCCAGCGTGGCGTCCCCCCGACGACTCAGCAATGTCTCCTCCTCTGGAAGCATCAACCTGCTCGAATCCCCTCAGCTTGCCACTTTGGCCGAGGATGTCACTGCTGCACTCGCTAAGCAGGGCTTGTGAATATTTCTCATTTAGCGTTGAAGTAATAATATTTAGGCATGAGCTCTTGGCAGGCGTGGGCTCTGAGCAGGTGTTATATTCATTCTTTACAAACCATAAAATAAATAATCTCATTCCCAAACTGTAGTAATTGTTACAATTTTATAAAAAAAAAAAACAATGAATAGTATATGCAGAAATTGACTTGATTTCCATTTGCAACAGGAAGACACTGGCTTTACATGAGTACAGTTGGACAATTATTTTTGCTCTGCTCTGTTTTGCATGGAGTATTATTATTTTAAAACTTGCATTTTTACCTTTCATGTGCCTGAAGGCTATCCATACATTCTGAAAGGCCTTGTTGAAATCCAAGCTGCTCATTTCACTATTCTGTTGCTGGGTGAAAAGATAAAAGCTGCCCATTTTAACTTATTACAGGTTAAATTAAATCAAGGAGTCTGATTGCAGGAAGGAAAGAGCATGTAAGAAATAAGTTGTTGTTGTTTTTTTTTTAAGTGTTATTTTGTATAAATGGGAAGAAAGATTCAGTTAAGTTATTAACATTTGGGACCTGGATAATTATATCAGAGTATAAGTCAATCCAATAAATTATTTAACTAATTAAAAATAGTTACGAAGCATTTGATCTGTGGTTGAGGAAGTGGTATAAAAGTGCATCTCTTAGGAATGAAGCACTTTCATTAGGATGGGCTCGTGTCTGATTAGAATGTCAGTTGATCAGCTAGATTTGTGTCCACACTACCAGTTTCACACTCCCTTTCCATCTGTTTGATACAGTATTATAGATATAAATATATATATATTTCTCTGTGGCCATTTGTGATACTTCCTCATATACTTGAATATTATACTTCCTTATTCACAGTATCTGTGTCTCCTGCACCCTTTGGTGTTGCAATTTTAGGTATGTGAAAGTAGATGTTAGCAGGGTTCTTTCCCTACTCAAAAAAAAAAAAATACATTAAAAAAGAACAAAAAGTTTTAGCATGAAGTTGCTTCCTGTAACAACTCAGAGCTGTAACCCTGTTTTAGTGCCAGATACAAGTCTCTCCCGTGATGCTAGGAAAAAATTTTTTTCTTTGCTTTTACCAACATGGAGTTTGTGGGGGTGGGTCCAGTTATACATTGAAAGGGTTTACAGATTATTGGTTTAAGATTATGGATTTATCTCATTTTGAATTATGGAATAGTTTGGGTTTTATTCCTGTAATCATTCACAAAACAGACTTCTTAGGATTTCTTTCTTTTTTTTTTTTTTTTTTTCCATTTGCTAAAGTTGAAACTCACAGAGGGAGTTTGGGACATGTTGCCCCACTCCTCCAAAAAGTTACTGCTAATTAAATTACCTGATAGAAAACATTTGGCTTTCTTACCCAAAGTAAAGATCCCTTGATCAGAAAGGACAAATACAGTATTTTGAGAAGGTATAGCTACAAAACATTTGAGATACAGATATCTAAATCAGTTTTTTCAGGACTCCCAACATTGCCCTCTGTAAAGGAACACTATATGACTATTACTTATCAAAAGGTAATGTTGGTCTGGCTTAATATTGAATCTAGAAATCACAAATGAATTAATTCCTCTCACAAATCATTCATTTTAGACTTGTGAATAAGCAATTTATAGTCAATGGCCTGAATATGCAATGAGTTACCAGTCTGGGTGGATGCTCTTATGTATTTTATCTCTGTTTTTTCTTGCTCGGGGCTGGTAGGTTGGATATGAACAGTCAAAGGCAAATGGTCTGATAGGTGTTTGATCTCCATAAGCCAATTCCTGGATATAAAGGAGGAAATGATGAGCATGGATGTAGCAATGAGGAAGTATAGTAGTATCTAAGAACACAGCCAAGGGATACAAAGACAGAGAGACACAGGTACTGCCATTTTGTGACCACTGGATATTGCAACCAATGTGACTCCCATCAAAAAAACTCTAGGAGCAAAATCATATCATTCATTCTCAACAAGGAGGCTTTACATAGGCAAACATGTCTGAAAATATAAATCAGTTATTTTATACGACAGTCAAAAAATTAGAAACTGCTCAGTATGACCATGGATATATCTATTTTCTGTCTAGTAAGTGCTGTGATGTGGATTTGACCAACCTGAGCATTTTATTCATCAGCTTCCCTTGAAATGCACCAGAATATAATGGAAGAAAGAATAGTTATATGGAGACTTATGGTACTTTCTTACATGTTTGATAGTGTTAGATAGTGATTAAAGTTCTCTAGAAAGAAGTTAACAGTTGGTTAGGACAGTCTTAACCCACAAAATAAGCATTTTTTTATCAACCTGGTTTAAATTTTTTGTAAAACTTAAGAATAAGTAATTATGCTTTACATATTAAAATTCCATTTCCTACAAATACTTGCCCCAAATAAAGATTATATAAAGCACTAAATTTAACTTAGATTTGGCATTAAAACAAATGTTTATTTCAAATCACAGCAAAATTATAATGAATAAATGCCCTTCCTTTGTATGGAAATGTGATTCTTTACAATGTTAACAAAAAGAAACTGATAATTTGTACCAATGGAAGAGGGAAACACACAGGCTAAATGTCTTCTTATGGGAAGAGGGGGTGGAACCTATCTTGCCTTCACTCTCAAGATTAACGACACAAATTAAGCTTTTTGAACACCACTCTTGTGGGGATACCCATACGCTGATCTAGAAATTAAAGCTTCATAGTTCCAGTTCTAGATCTACTAATGCCAGTTTCTCTCTGGCTTTAGCCTTTGAGAACCTGTTTAAGGATACATAAGTAATCCAGAGCTGTGAAGAGTTAAAAGGCCAGCTTCTCCAATGAACTCACTCTCTTGGGTCACCTGCAACCAATAATTGGGTACTTCATAATGACACAGGGAAGATCCAAGTTCCTGATGAGTTTCAAAGGCCATGTTCATTTAGGAACCAACTCTCTCTGGATTCTCCTGCTGAGTTCCAGCAGGGTGATAGGCTGAAATCCCACCCACAAGCAAGACACCTGTGTAACACCAACTAGGTTTGGCTAAAGAAGGCTGAAGAGAGAACTCTGTTAAATGGAAGAATCTGCTGATGGTAGCTGGTCTTCTCCACACATTCATATAGTAATACAGCAGGAAATAGAATCATCAGTCAAAATATAACATCATGTCAATATTGTTAAAGAAATCATCTCAATGTGGTTGATTGTGACATTGCTACAATTACACTTTTTCTCCTATTTTTCATGCCACAAAAATGAGGAAAATAAACTATTCATGGTCTAAGTACCCAAAAAACAAAAATACATTCATGACTTGGAAAGACAAACTTTAGGCATTCCTTCCAAGATTGATGTGCTAAAATCAACACTGATGTTTGTGTTTTTACACCTAGGATTTTCAGCCTGGGTGTGTAGGTTGAGGCCAAGTCCCTCTGCAGGAAATAGCTTATTTTTAAACTTAGAAAATGTCAATCATGAAAATCTACTTCAACTTTAGCAAAAAGAAAAAAAAATCAACACAAAGTATACTCTGTATGCTGGGATTCCAAGGTTCCAACATGCCGCTACAAATCTCTGGGGGGTTTCTTTCTTCTGATAATTCTAGAGCCTGTTACCATAGAAAGGCATTTCTTCAATGGCTGGTTGTAGTTAGTTCATGTTTTTCAATCAAAATTTGCAAATGTATTTGTTGCTGTATAGTGATTGTTTTGCAAAATAAAATTGCTTGTCACCTAACTTATAGTTTCAGATTGTTTCTTCTCTGGAAGAAAACATTATACACACATGCACACACAGTGCTCAGTTCAATCAAGGAAAAATTATGCTGAGAAGGCTACAATTATCTCCCTAATTCCTACTATGTACCAGGCTTCATCTACTACTGTATTTAGCAGGATGCTATCGGTTTTAAGTGACAGAAGCACAGATCAAATTGGCTTAAGTGACCAACAATTCAAGCCTCAGGCATGGATGGATCCAGGCATTCAAAAGATGTCATTAGGAATCTTTCTTTTCCTAAATCTTAGCTCTGCTTCTTCTGTGTTGGCTTTATTGACCTTTCACGATGGTCACTGGAAGCTCCAGGTTTTACAACCCACTAAAGAAAGCCTCCTTCCCACTAGCATTAGCCAAGGTCCTGGGTCTGAAAATCATTTAACTTTGGGTCACCTGCTTACTTCTGCTGATTGCCCATGGTTGGGTCACATGATTAACTCTATCCCAGGTGGTTGGGGTAGGAAGAGAGCAAAGGAAGAAGTGGTCTTATCTGGACTACATAAACTAATCGTGAAGAGGAAATATTCCCTTCTAATTAAATGTTCTGTCCTAAGTAAAGTCGGGTTCTACTGCTAGAAAAAAGAGGAATTGATTCTGTGCAGGTCCTAATGTGGACTTCCTGTGGGTCCATATGCCCTTTTCACTATCTTTATTCAATCCTTTAGCTTCTTGCTACTCAAATTGTGCTCAGGCATTACCTGGGACCTGGTTAGACATGCAAATTCACAGCTCCACCCCCATGCCAACTTCCAGCATTTCCCTAGGTGAACCAGTCTGCATGTTAAAGATGAGAAGCATTCACCTCTTCTAGTCCAAGGGGAAAGAGCTCCCCTGCAGCCCCCTACCAGGTAAGAATTACTCCTAAGACTACATGAGATAATATCACCAAGTCTAATATCAAAGAGTCTAGATAATTCTATCACAAGTGGTAGAAACTTGTGACTGGTGGAAGAAGTGTCGTATTAGAAGTTTTCCAGACTTGCCATTCTAGCTTGGCTGAAACCTACATCTACCAATGGAGTTATCACCTTCCATTCCATCTTTCTTTACTAATAATGCAGATCTTGTCCAATATAGCCAACATCACTGGACTTTCTCTTTAATAGTGTTTTTTTTTATTAGTATCCTTGTTGTCCTGCAAGTAAGTCTTTACACAGGATTTATACATTTATTTGATAGCACTAATCACAATAAAGTCTTAATTTTCTTTTTTATTAACAAGGCAAAGATTTTACTTGTCTTGAGAAGAGTTAAGTAACTCACATATAATGTAGGGTTACAAAATAACCCTCTAGCTTATATAGAGAAAAACTGTTCCTCTTTTATGATATGGTACTTCTAGAACATTGACTGAAGTAATTCAGGGATAGGATGTTGTCCCTGTCAAAAGTACACAGTCCAGCAACCTAAAATTGTTTCAAACCACTGTCCTTTACTAGGTTTTCTTGAGTGTGTCAAAGAAACATCACAGACACGCTCCAAAAAGCCTTATTTTTTTCTCTCCTGCCTTTTATCACAAATATACCACAGCTGTTCCCACTTCTAATCCTTCAAATTCCATTAAAATCTCCTGCCTCGGGCCTGGTTGAGGTAATAGACCTGTGGCCTCCAGATGTGCTTTGTTTGGCCCGCACAGTGTTTTCAAGCCCAAGGAAGTTCACATGCCACCCCCCAGACCCACAGTCTTAGATTTGGATCTTTCAAAAGTTAAAAAAATTGGCAACATTGGGCCTCCATTCAGGATACCAATTGGCTGGAGCTGGTTCGTGAATGCTGATATGGGTTTGTTCCTTGCACTTGGCCATAATGCCAACCCTAGCCAGTTAGTACTCTCAGACCACTTATTCACATTCACTCATTACCGTAGGTGCTAGACCCTACAGATTTAGTTTGTAACCTCAGGTTTAGACCCACTTATTTTTCTCTCCCTCCTAAGTATTTCCTCATCCTGTGAAGCAAAAACCCAAAAAAATAAACCCCTAATCCTAAAGTGGGAGTGGGAAGGGTCAGGTTGAATAGGTCAGATCAGAATCCACTGGGAGCCTGGGGAACCAATATTTAATCAACTTTTGCCCTATCTCAACAAAGAAGAAAAGAAATCTTTAAGTAGTACATTTATTTAACAGTAACAATTGGTAATTTTCATACCCATGATAAACACATTTAAAATTCTTTTCCCACCTGTATTTATCATTAATATAAAGGAAAAAGAAAAATATAGTGGAGTTTGTTTGCTTGTTTCCCCACCCTATGATAGATAAAAATCTCATTATCAAGTGAGAAATGACAAAAGCTATCCTCTTACTTAGTAGGCCTGAACTTATAGAGTACTTGTCTATAACTTTTGGAAGTAGAAAAAAAGACATGGTTGGAAAGATGTTCTAACCTGGGGAAGCAAGTGACATGTTCTTAAACCCGGGGCTGATCTTCAGCCAACAGACCCCTTATTCACTTGAATAAATAATGAGAATATTGAAAGACTTGCTGCCCAGGCTTCTCCTTACCAATGCCCCTCTTTGGCCCCCCAGGTCTATTTCTCCAGCCTCCACAGATCTCATCCAGTTCTAACACCTGTAAGGTCAATCAGTGCCTTATACAACCGAGAGCCTCCAAGATCTGTCCCAGTCCCCACAAAAGTCCTGCCTTTTAGGGATCACCAGTGGCTATGATCCCCTCAGTGGGCTCTGGAGGACTGGCCTGTGCATTACCAGGTGTTCCAGGAAGCCCAGATGGTCTATGCTGGCATCTAGCAGCCTGCCAGCCAGCCACAGCCATCACTTGCCTACCCTTGTCCCTGCATTGCCCCTCTCCTCCAAGTCAGAGGAAGACTGGAAGACCACAGGGGAGACAGTGCCTCTTCTGGCATTGTCAAATAGCAGGTGATCAGTAACCACACTATGGTCATCTGCTACCAGTCTTCATTCCACCCAGAACTTCCCTCATATGGTTGCTTGTAGGAACTATAGTCACCATAGGACTTTAACTCTTAACAGGGTATAGAGAAGAGCAAAAGGCACTGAGGAGGTAATGGGTTTCCTGAAGCCAACAATGGAAGAAAATTATGGGCAATAGATAGGCCCCATGGGGCAATGTGCAGTTAACGATGCCTAAGGAAAAGAAGCCGTTTTATGGTTCCTGTTGAAATTCACCTTTGCCTAAAACCCATGAAAAGCCCAATTGGAGTTGGCATAGATATTGATTTTATAAATATTTAGTGACTGTCTTGAAGGCTCCCTTACAAACATGTTAACTCCTATGAGTACTGGTAATCATCAGCGTCCCCATCTCACGGATCAGAAAACTGAGCGTAGGAAGGTTGTTTAAAACTTAATGGGCAGAGCCAGAATTTGAACCCAAGCAGCCCAAGATGTCTCATCTGGTCTAATAGATTAGCTTTGATCTCTTAAAATATTCTAATCAGCAATTTTCATGACAGTCAGTAACAAAGATGCCAAATATACATTATGTAAAACTCTGAGCATTATAGGAGCTAGAAAAATGGTCATGTATTTGCTGTTAATTCAGCAAATAAGGAAGGAGGATTACATCTCATAAACAATGTCATTATGTAAACCGCAATTTTTTCTTTTTTTTAAATTGGATTATAGTTTATGTACAATGTCACATTAGTTTTAGGCATACAACATACTGACTTGAGAAGTCTATACATTGTGCTGTACTCACCACAAGTATAGCTATCATTTGTTACCATATAACACTATTACACTACCATTGATTATACACTCTATGCTGTACCTTTTATCCCCATGACTTGTTCCATAACCGAAAGCCTGTATCTCTCACTTCCCTTCACTCATTTTGCCCATCTCCCCACCCTCTGGCAACCATCAATTTGTTCTCTATACTTATGGGTCTGTTTCTGCTTTCTGTTTATTCATTTGTTTTATAGATTCCAGATATAAGTGAAATCGTATGGGATTTGTTTCTCCCTGTCTGACTTCTTTTACTTAATGCCCTCTTGTTCCGTCCATGTTGTTGCAAATGGAAAGATCTCATCCTTTTTTGTGGCTGAGTAATATTCCATTGTGTGTGTGTGCTGCTGTTTCTTTATCCATTCATCTATCAATGGACTGTGAACACTTGGATTGCTTCCATATCTTTGCCATTGTAAATAATGCTACAATGTGCATAGATGAGCATATTTCTTTTTGAGTTAGTGTTTTCGGTTTTGGGGGGTAAATACACAGCAGTGGTATTTCTATTTTTCATTTTTTGAAAAATCCCTATACTGTTTTTCATAGTGGCGTCACCAAATTGCATTCCTACCAGCAGTATGTGAGGGTTCCTTTCTCTCTACATCCTCACAACACTTATTAATTCTTTTCTTTTTGAATCTAGTCATTCTGACAGGTGTAAAGTAGTATCTCATTGTGGTTTTAATTTGTATTTTCCTGATGATGAGTGATGTTGAGCACGTTTTCATGTGTCTGTTGGCCATCTCTATGTCTTCTTTGGAAAAATGCCCATTTTTCACTGGGTTATTTATTTTTTTGGCATTGAATTGTAAAAGTTCTTTATATATTGGAGCATTAACCCCTTATTGGATATACAATTTGCAAATATCTTCTTCCATTCAGTAGACTGCCTTTTTGTTTTGTTGATGGTTTTCTTCTCTGTGCAAAAGGCTTTTATTTTGGTGTAGTCTCAGACATTTAACTTTGCTTTAGGAGGCATATTCAGAAAAATGTTGTGATAGCCAACTTCAAAGAACTTACCGCCTGTGTTTTCTTCTAGGAATTTTATGGTTTCAGATCTCACATTTAGGTTCTATTCCATTGTCAGTTTACTTTTGTGTAGGCATAAGAAAGTAGTCTAATATCACTCTTTTGCATGTAGCTGTCTATAGTTTTCCCAGCACGATTTGTTAAAGACACTGCCTTTTCCCCATTGTATATTCTTGCATTTTTTGTCATAGATTAATTGACCATATAAGCATGGGTTTATTTTTGAGCTCTCTATTCCGTTCCATTGATCTGTGTCTCTCTTTTTGTGCCAGTACCATACTGTTTTACTACAACTCTACAGTATATCTTGAAATTTTGAATTGTGTTATCTCCAGCTCTGATCTTCTTTTCTCAAGAATGCTTTGGCTATTTAGAGTCTTTTGTGGTTTCCTACCAATAGTAGGATTATTCTAGTTCTGTGAAAAATGCTGCTGGTATTTTAATAGGGATTGCATTGAATCTGTAAATTGCGTTATGTAGTATGGACATTTTAACATTAATTCTCCCTATCCATGAGAATGGAATACCTTTCCATTTGTTTGTGTCATCTTCAATTTTTTCATCAGTGTTTTATAGTTTTCAGAATACAGGTCTTTCATCTTTTTGGTTAGGTTTATTCCTAGTTATCTTATTGTTTTTGGTGCAATTGTAAATGGAATGTTTTCTTAATTTCATTTTCTGCTACTTTGTTATTAGTGTATAGAAATGCAACTGATTTCTGTGTATTAATTTTGGCTCCTGCAACTTTGCTGAATTCACTTATTATTCTAATAGCTTTTTGGTGGAGTCTTTGAGGTTTTCTATGTATAATATCATATCATCTGCAAATAGCAACAGTTTAACTTCATCCTTACCAATTTGGATGCTTTTTTTTTTTTTGTCTGCTGTGGCTAGGACTTTTCAATACTCTATTGAATAAAAATGGTAAGAGTTGACATCCTTGACCTTAGAAGAAAAGCTCTGTTTTTCACCATGGAGTATGATGTTATCTGTGGGGTTTTGCATATGGCCTTTATGATTTTGAACTATGTTCCCTCTAAACCCACTTTGTTGAGAGCTTTTATCATGAATGGATTTTGAATTTTGTCAAATGCTTTTTCTCCATCTATTGAGATGATCGTATGATTTTTATTCTTCATTTTGTTGATGTATATCACACTGATTGATTTGAAAATTTTGAACCATTCTTGCATCCGCAGAATAAATTCCACTTGATCACGGTGAATTATCCTTTTAGTGTATAGTTGAAAGCAGTTTGCTAATATTTTGTTGAGGATTTTTGCATCTATACTCATCAGAGATATTAGCCTCTAGTGTTCCTCTTTTGTAGTGTCTTTTATCTGGTTTTGGTGTCAAAGCAATGCTGGCCTCATAGGATATATTTGGAAGCTTTCATTCCTCTTCTGCTTTTGTAATAGTTTGTGGAAAATAGGGACTGACTCTTGTAAATGTATGGTAGAATTCATTTATGAGTCCATTTTGTCCTGGAATTTGTTTGTTGGGAGTTTTTGATTACCAGTTCAATTTTGTTTACTATTAATTGCTCTGTTCAGATTTTCTATTGCTCTTACTTCATTTTTGGAAAATTAGATATTCCTAGGAATTTATCCCTTTCTTCTAGGTGTTTAATTTGCTGGCATACATTTTTTTGTGTGGTATTCTGTTATAGTCTGTATTTCTGTAGTGTCAGTTGTTACTTCTCTTTCATTTCTGATTTTGTGTCTTTTTTTTCTTCATGAATCTTGCTAAAGATTTATCAATTTTTATTCTTTTTTTATTCAATTTTTATTGGTTTTATTGATCTTTTCTATTCTTTTAGAATCTATTTTATTTATTTCTGCTTTGATATTATTTCCTTCCTTCTACTAACTTTGGTCTTTGTTCTTCTTGTTCTAGTTTCTTTAGGTATAAAGTCAGATTTTTTGAGATTTTCCTTGTTTCTTGAGATAAGCCTTTATCACTAAAATTTCCATCTTAGTACTGCTTTTACTACACCCCAAAGCTTTTGGGCCCTTGTGTTTTCTTTTAATTTGTCTCCATGTATTTATTTTCTCTTTGATTTCTTCATTGACCCTTTGGCTATTTAGTCGCATGTCGTTTAGTTTCCACATATTTGTGGTTTTTCTAGTTTTTGTGATTGATTTCTAGTTTCACACTGTTGTGGTTAGAAAAGATACATGATATCATTTGTCTTCTTAAATTTATTAAGACTCGTTTGTGGCCTAACATCATTATTCTGGAGGATGTTCCATGTGCACTTGAAAAGGGTTTGTATCTTGTTATTTTGGGATGGAGTGTTTTATAAAAATATCTGTTAAGTACATCCTATGTAATATGTCATTCAAAGACACTGTTTGATTTCTAAATTTTTTTAGATGTTCATTCATTTTTGAGAGACAGAGAGAGAAAGAGTGCAAGTGGGGGAGAGGCAGAGAGAGAGAGGGAGACACAGAATCCGAAGCAGGCTCCAGGCTCTAGGCTCTGAGCTGTCAGCACAGAGCCTGAAGCGGGGCTCCAACCCACAGACCACGAGATCATGACCTGAGCTGAAGTCAGCTGCTTAACTGACCGAGCCATCCAGGCACCCCTCCTTATTGATTTCTTATCTGGATGACCTACCTATTGATGTAAGTGGGGTGTTTAAGTCCCCCATTACTATTGTATTACTACCAATTCCTCCCTTTATGTCTATTAATATTTGCATTAAAAGTGCTCCAATGTTGGGTTCATAGATATTTACAATTGCTACATCCTACTGTTGGATTGATCCCTTTATCATTATGGAATGCCCTTTTTGTCTCTTGTTACAGTCTTTGTTTTAAAGTCTATTTTGTCTAAATATTGCCACCCTGGCTTTTTTCTTTTCTCTTCTTTTCTTTTTTGTTTCTTCTATTTGCATGGTGTATCTTTTTCCATCCTTGCACTTTCAGTCTATATGTGTCTTTGGGTCTGAAGTCAGTCTCTTACAGACAGCAGATAGATGGGTCTTGCCTTTTATCTACTTTGCCCTATGTCTTTTGACTGGAGCATTTAGAACATTTACATTTAGCTAATTATTGATAGGTATGTATTGATAGGCAATAATTATTGACATTTTCTTCATTGTTTTCTGGTTGCTTTTATAGTTCTTCTCTGTTCCTTTTTCTTCTCTTGCTCTCTTTTCTTATTTTCTTTATAAATAAAAATTATCCAGTGACAATCAACTAAACAGGAAATCTTTGAAACTACATTATGCCATTCTCTATGTCAAGTCATGGTTCATAGAAAGGCATCATGTAGCAAGTGACATCTAATGTCAAGCAAAGGTCAACCAATAGTTTCTAAAAATCAATAGTGTGTTTGGAAATTATTAGGTAAATTGGATGAACGATTTGTACTGCAACACACATCACTTGACAAGCCATTTTGTAATTTGTATTTCTTTAGAGAATAAAAGCAGTTTTTCTAATGTATGTATTAACTTACCAGATCATCCTTGCTTCCAGCACTGTGCAGCTTTCTTAAAGGCTGTTTTTCTTTCTCTGTTATGACACCAATACCTGAATTAAATTTATTGCTTTTATTACAATCATAGCATGTCACTTAAATTTTCCTTATGAAACAAGGATCTGCAATCCATAGCACAAACTAGGAGAATTCCTGATCAGGCCTTGGAAATAGAATGCACACTTCAGATTGTCATCTTTGATATGTAATATTAGTTAACAGAAATATGTTGATTTTCATTGGCATCAGAAAATTAAGACCCAGATAGATACCAAGAGGACTTCTCAGCCCTTTTTCTGCTTCAACTGTAAAAAAATCAGAAGCACTCATTATATGGGCACCAACGTACCAATATTTTGTCTTTTCATGTGTAACCATTGTGTTGAACAAGCATGACTCCTATGAATTGTGATCAAAACGTGAGTTTATTTTTGTCTCTCACAGTTTCTTTCAACATTATGCAGTGGAAGAAATCTCCCTGCCTCAAGCTGAAGACTTGGGCAGACGTGTGACTTGTTAGTCACTCTCAGATAATAAAATTCTACTGGTTATAAAAGGAATCTCAATTCTAAAAAAGAGTCTCAATTCTGAGATTAAAATGTCCAGCTCACGGAACAGTCAAAACTCTGAAGCTGATGGTGTAAGATCTATACTCTTCCCCAGTATGGATTTACCTCGGGCTACAAGCGTGCATTGAGAGTAGGGGATAGTCCTACACAGGTGCTGTTTCTGCTTCCTCTTGGTATAAAACAGAGAGTAGGAGAAGTAAGGGAATGTGCTTTCAGCTGTGTTCCTCCCTTTCAGTCAGCATCCTGTGGTATACTTCCAACTTCTTTCTGCTGAGGCTTGTCTCCTATTCAGGCAATCTTCTAGGATGGGACATAAGCTGACTTAGCTGACTTTCTCCAGCTGCCTCCCTTCTATGGCCCTCATCTGGCCCTTTTGTATTCCCTCCCCTGCTGCTGTAGGAGCAGAGGTGGTTTCCAACTCAGCCGCACCAGAACCATGAGCTCTCCTCTAGACACTAGATCTCTCCAGCATATAGAACTCCAGTGTCTCCCAACATCAGGGGACACATTTCAATCTCTCCAAGTATTTGAACACTCTTTTTATTAAAGCCTCGGTTAGAAGGCAGCACCTCCCCGTGGCTGTCCTAAAAGGAAATGTGACTCACAGACAGCATGGCATCTCTGTCCAAAGAAATGCCCTCATGATCTCCTCTCACCAAATCCCTCCCTGTGTCCCCTTTTTTTGCATTCTTAGTCTGACAGGAACACAGTTCTGGAGATCATTTCCTTTATAAATCTGTACATAAGAAAGGGCAGTTTTTCACTCACTTTTGAGTCCTGATGTCAATCAGGCTAGCCCCTTGGTAGTCTCTCAAGCCAAAGGAATCTAATTCTAACATTGTGTTTTCTTTTCTACACTTTTTGCTGGAGTAATCTCATAATATCTTACCTTTTTAAATAGAAAATGAATAAATGGTACAAACACTTACTGTACATCTTCATCTGGTCCAGTGCCCTCAAGGAATCAGAGAGTCAAGTGATGGGGGCAGATCATGAACAATGAACCACAGTCTAGGATAAACAGTGAATAGTGGTCGTAATGCAAGTTCACAAAGAACCTATGGGAGGAGGCGGGGGGAGAGAGTCCAGTAAGAATAGAGAATGGAACCAGATTTCAAAAGCAGACACATAAAGGCATGCGTGAAGGATATATTCTGATACTATGAAATCACTTGGTGTATCTGGAGGATAGGTGAGTCAGAGAAAATGAACTCCCTCCGCCCCCCCCCCCCACAACAACAATGACAAAAAAACTTGGAGACAGATTTGGGATTTTCCACTCAGAAGTTTGGATTCTATTGTGAAAGCTATAAGCAACTGTTACAGGGTTTTGAAGGGATGAGAAATGACATGATCACGTCTGAATTTTAGAAAAGCAATTTTGACCACAGTGAAGAACCTGGACTGTAGAGAAGAGACTAGAGCTGGGGAAACCACAGAGAGGTGACAGAGTCTGAGTCAGGAGAGTGGTAGTGAAGATTGGGAGGAGGGAAGATATTTACAGCACTTTTGAAATAAATGGCACGGAACTTGGAGACCATGGGACATGAGTTAGTTAACAGAGAAGGAGAAATACATTTGAGTTTTAAAACTTAGGTATTAAAGAAGATATACAGGTAGAGAAAATGAGGTAGTGAAGTATACAGGTAGAGAAAATGAGATGTCAGTGGGATGTCCAAGAGGCAATCTCAGAAAATTGTTAATTCATGCCTGGATCTTAGAAGTAGAATCATGACCAAAGATGGATACGAGTATTTCCTCAGATTCTAGATGAGCTCAAGCCTGGGAGGATGAGGGGAATAAATAAGGGGAGTGGCTTGCCCCAGTCATCTCCAACCCAACCATATAAACCAATAATAAACAGTGTTCTTGCCATTCATCCCAGAGCATGGGTCTCTCTGATTTCAGGCATTATCCCTTAGAGTTGATCTAGTCACCAATGCATGTAATGTTAGTAACCACACCAGGCCCATGACTTGCCTGTTACAGATCTCTGAAGATGTTGTTGGTTTTAGGGGAAGTTAAAGGAGCTGAGTTTTAAAACATCATCTGAATCAGGAGAACGCAGGCCATAGAAATCCTTCCTTACCTTGGTGTAGTTATTTTGTATCAACTCTTCCTATGTCTTCATCAGTGCTGATTCTTAAATGATTTATTGCCTTTCTGTCTGTTTCGTCATATGTGAGGAAGGGTCCTTTATTTCTGATTTTTATGTTCTTGACATGTATACATTAGACATCTTGACTCCATTTCTTCTGGTTAGGGACAAAACATCAAGTCCTCTAGGAATAACATTCTTAAAATCAGTCAGCAAGGGTCAGGACAAAGTTATTAATTTTGCTGTGTTATAATATTTGACATTTGTTCTTTCCTCATTTGCCAAGGATGCTAATCTGAAACAGAGCTTTGAAAAATTCCTAACATGTAAATGAAGTCATTAGTCCTAGAGAATGGATGCGTTCATGCAGACTAGGCTCACAAAAGGGAGTTTAAAAAGCCCAAAATTACACTTGTGTAATTCCTATATTTAAGGGGCAAACAGAGAAAAAAAGTGATCATAAAAACTGAAGACCAGCCATTTGAGGGATGGTACTAAGAGAAAATGTCACAGAAGCCCCAGGAGTGGATGTTTCATAGTGTTAAAATTTGCAAAGAGTCTGCCAAATGTGAGAAATGAGAAGCCATTGAATTTTAAAATAGATCATTTGGTGACTTTGCAAAACAATGGTGGATGCTGAAGATAGAACAGGCTTCTTGGGCTGTACTTCATTTCACTTACATATGACCTGGGGCAAATTACATAACTGAGCCATTGGCAAAAAAGGGCAACCTAAAATGAATTTTCCCATGCATAGCTTGCAGAACTTCAAATATAAATGTTTTCCTCTTGAAATGCCTTTCATCCAGGGTACGCAACGTTTGTCAACCTTATCAATGGTGGAAAGGCTTTTCTCTGCGCTGAATCAATGGCTATTCTTGAAAGCCACTTTCTATTTCCATTATTTCCCAAGCACCTACATTTGCTATTTTGCTGGCACATAGCTGCTAAATCTGACATTGACTTCTAAATGAATATCAGCAGATTTATTTGCTTGTATAATAAAAAGAATGAATAAAATTTTTCAAAAGAATGAACAGGCTTTGGTTATGTATGTGAAGCAACTCAAAGCATATCAGGGGTTAAAAGAAAGTGATTGATACCTGTTTCATTACTGATTCATTTGTTGGTCTTAAATCTTTTAACCAACCCTTCCAGCCACGAGAATGAAAATAATAGTTCTTACTTATGTCCTTGTGTTTTAGCCAATGAGATTTGCAGAGTAATTTCTGATTCTCAGGTGAAAATTATTAAGTTTTCTCATTTACACATTATGAGAGTAATGGATAATGAGTTCATGAATTTAAAACCCTCTGCCTTCAGGGCCAGTCTGGAAAACCACAGATTAATTTTGGTTACATAATTTATTGTGATTTCTTCTCTAGATAGACTTGAATGCATTATACAATCATGCAATCACTTGTACATATTTGCCTTTGAGTTCTATTTTGATCTGATTCCAGTTTTTACACACACATGCATGTGGGCACACTTAATATTCTACATTTTATGATGTGCCTATTCTAAAATTAAGTTAGTTTTTAATTTCCTGGTAAATGAGAAGTGTTTCTGACAATTCCAGAATGAAAGGGGAACTAAATTTGCAGGTTAATTCTGACAGCAGGCTTGTTTTTCCCAGCTATATTGCCTGGGTTTTCGTTCCTGATGCCAGAGGAACAATGGCGCTTGATTAGAGAAGCATATTCAGAGCAACGTAACTTACTGCAAAGCAAAAAAATCCCCAAGAGGAAATGGGGCATTTACTTATGCCTTAGAAGGAAATTTTTCACCAATAAAAAAATGAAATCCTATTAAACATTAAAGCATAAATAGGAGACTTCAATTCTTTTTTAGAACATGGATTAAATATAAGAGCAAGAAGAATACTTTTTTCTGAACCTCAAATCCACACCCAGTGTCATGCCCTTTTTATTTTTTTTAATGTTTATTTACAAGTGGGGGAGGAGCAGAGAGAGAGAGAGAGAGAGAGAGAGAGAGAGAGAGAATCCCAAGGAGGCTCCACACTGCCAGCACAGAGCCCCACAGGGTGGAGGTGGGGGGGGGGGTGCAGATAGAAGGGAAGGGAGGGGAGGGGAGTCTCAACCCACAAACTGAGATCAACCTGAACAGAAATCGAGTCAGACACTGAACTGATTAAGGTACCCAGGTACCCCAGTCACCCTTTTTATAGCAAAATTCTCACCAATCTTCTCTAGAGACATTAAAGTTTCATAGAATCAATTTCATACATTTAAGAGAAAGACCTTAGGCTGTAACATCCGTGAAAGATGTAAATACTGAAAGAAGTCTGTTTGGCTTGTTTCCGATGAAAATATGCTAGAAAAATAGAGATTAAAATTACCAAGTGTGGCATAGCACAAATCACGGAGCAAGATGAAACACCTTTGGTGTCTCAAAAATGTTTCAATCACAGGATGCCATTATTCTCTGTACAAGATACTTGACCAAGGCTGTTTTCTGGTGTTTGAACCAATGGCTGGCTCAGCTATTTCTGGTACCCCAGCCATGACACTTACAAGAGGAACCCATAGCAACCATTCCTCTATTGGTGGAATTTTTTTTTTAACTTGCTAGGCTGTAATGCTAACACTACCGGAAAGGAAATTTCCAGCATCATTCTTTATGAAGAATTGAATCTTTCTCTTGCTAACATATTTTCTTCAGCAAATATCATTAGGCAGGCTGGGTAATGCCTCTAGATGTAAAGGGTGTTTGTTCATAAATGGAAGGACTATACAGTTTATAGCAAGGCTCAGAGAATGATTGCTATGTGTGTGAGAAGTCAGTCTTTGTCTTTAGTATGGTTTCCTTGAAAAAGACAAACTAATGATCTCTAAATTAGTAGTTACCAACTGTTGACAACCGGTGTTAAGAAGCAGAATTAAGGGACACCTGAGTGGCTCAGTTGGTTAAGCATCCAACTTCAGTTCACATCATGATCTCACAGTTCGTGGGTTTGAGCCCTGCATCGGGATCTATGCTGACAGCTGGAGCTTGGAGCCTGCTTCAGATTCTGTGTCTCTGCCCCACTCCTGCTCATGCTGTCTCCTTCTTTCTCTCTCAAAAATAAATAAGCATTTAAAAAAAATTTAAAAAGAAGAATTAAATTACGTAGTCATTGCTTAGTATTATCAGCCATCAGTACCAATTGTGGTACTCGTTTCTTATTAAGTATTTAAGGGAATCAAAATAGATTGCTTTTCCAATATGTCTTATGTGCTTGGATACATTGTTTCTTTTAATCTTTATAATAACTTTTTTTTTAAGTAGGCCTGATGCCCAGTGCAGAACCCAATGTGGGGCTCAACCTCACGACCCTGAGATCAAGCCCTGAGCTAGTATCAAGAGCCAGATGCTTAACTGACTGAGCCCTCCAGACATCTCTCTTCATAATAATTCTTAGATAAACAACATTTTGTCCATTTTATTTTAAGGAAATGGAGACTCATAGGGCTAAATAACTTGTTTCACATGTCAATCAATGGTTGAGCAATGGATTCCATGGATCTATCTGATTGGAAAACCTATAGTTTTCCCACTAAATTATGCTGTATCCCAGGAAAGACATCAGTTATTTACATTAAAAAAAACATGTTAGGGGCGCCTGGGTGGCTCAGTTGGTTAAACATCTGACTTTAGCTCAGGTCATGATCTCACAGTTGGTGAGATTGAGCCCCGCATTGGGCTCTGTGCTGACAGCTCAGAGCCTGAAGCCTGCTTAGGATTCTGTGTCTCCCTTTCTCTCTGCTCCTCCCCTGCTCACACTCTATCTCTTGCTCAAAAAATAAACATTAAAAAAAATAATAAAAATATATTAAAGTTTACTTATGATTTTTATTAAAATAAAACCTCCAACCCAAGGCTGAAAGGAAGGTGTGTCATAGAATACAAGGAACATGAGCTTTCTAACCCTGCCCTTAGTGCTTTCTGGATATGTAACTTTGAGAAATTTACTTAATTTTTCTCTGCCTGAGAATACTTATAAAACAGACACATTTGTAGGCACATTAAAATGTGATTAAATTAAAATTAGTGAATAGCTCATAGAGTTGTTGGAATTTTTAAATGAGATAAATGTGTAAGGTTGTCTGTTAGAGTACTTGATACTCAGTAAATGCTAAATTTTCAGTTCTATTTTTCATATCTTTAAGAATGTTTAATGAAATATCCCAGCATAATTTTACCAAAAGAACATAGTGTTCTTGTGTACCATGCCATTCTCCCCTAAACATGTAATTTGAACATTTTTTTAATAAATGTAGGTGTGGATTATCTTTTTAAGTGACTTTATTACATTCCTTTTGGTGGATATACTGTACCTTACCAAAGCAATTAGACACTTGGTCTGTTTGCAGATTTTCATCATTATATATGATTCTGCTTGCCCACATCTTTGCACACACCTCTAATTATTTCCTTCCCAAAATTTCTATCAGTGGAATTGAGCTAAATATATAAGGGCTTTTTATACATGTAACCACACTGCCTCCCAAAACTGAAGGCTACTTTTTATTGCCACCATAGAGGAATATTTCACCACTTCAATTTTTTATCCTTGCTAATGAGTTTTGCACACATTTAGTTCTTTAATTTAAATGCTTTGATAATAAAGAAAATAGTGTCTGATCAATTAATTTCTTTTTTTTAATTTTTTATGTTTATTTCTGAGACACAGAGAGAGAGAGAGAGAGAGAGAGAGCCCGCGCGCGAGCATGAGTGGGGGAGGGGCAGAGAGAGAGGGAGACACAGAATCAGAAGCAGGCTCCAGGCTCTGAGCTGTCAGCACAGAGCCTGACGCAGGGCTTGAACTCACTAGCTGTGAGATCATGACCTGAGCTGAAGTTGGACACTCAACCGACTGAGCCACCCAGGCACCCCATGATCAATTAATTTCAAGAAAACACGTTAAAAGCAATCAGTAGTTTAGATCAGGGATTTGTGAACTTGTTCGGTAACAATCTCAGGTTTAGTGTAACTATTTTAGGTTTTACAAGCCTTACCTTCCCTGTTGACTCAACTCCACTTAGAATGTGAGAGCAACCACTGACAACATGTACACAAATGAGTGTGGCTTGTTCCAATAAAACTTTATTCATGGACACTGAAATGTGAATTTCATATAATACTTGCATGTCTCATATTTTTATTCGTTTTATTTTTTATTTAAAATATAAAAACTGTTATTAGCCTACACAGACAAAGGAGCTGATTTGGCCTAGGCTATAGTTTGTCAACTGCAATTTGGGTAGACGTAATGTGTTTTCACGTGAGTCAGGCTTCCTAATTTTCATCTAACAAAGGCACAGGGGGAGACGGCAGCTAGAGGGGCCAGTCATTAGAGAAACCGGGGCCCTTTTTAGTCTTAAGTAAAGACTTGTATCCTTTCACAATACTAGATGGCTTCAAATCATGCTTTAGAATTTACTACTAGTATGGACTTAAACAATTTATTCTCTCTGAATCTCAGCTTCCCCTTGCCTATAACAAAATTGGAATCATCCGTATGATGCCCTTCATTCATGTGAAAGCAGTTAAGTAACAGCCAACATTCTTCAGTTCTGGAAAATTCACAGGTGAGGTAGGGTATCAATATATTGGATACATGAGTTAAAAAGGACAATCAAGCTGATATTTATTCATAAGCAGTGACCTTGCATTGCCCACCTCACAGTAATTAACCTGACATTCTGGTACACTGAAATATTCTTTTGCATTTGGTGTTTTTAGATTTACAGAGCATTTTCAACCTTTATTTAATCTTTAAAATAATCCTGTGGGGTATATAGTCTTGCTACATTTTATAGGGAGGAAACTAATATGAAGTAATTTTCCAAGTTAAAGAGTTATAAGTTGAACACAGAAAAGTCTTTTTTTTTTCATGTTTGTTTATTTTGAGAGGGAGAGTGAGCTGAGGAGGGGCATGGAGAGAGAGAAAGCAAGAATCCAAGTAGGGGACGGAAGGAGGGAGAGGGGGGGAGAGAGAGAGAGAGAGAGAGAGAGAGAGGGAGAGAGAGAGAGAGAGAGAGAGAGAATGAGAATGTGCTGTCAGCACAGAGCCCTACAAGGGGGCTTGATCTCACTAATACTGCGATCATGATCTAAGCTGAAACCAAGAGTCAGACACTTAACTGACTGAACCACCCAGACACCCCCATGGACAAGACTTCTAACTGCAAAACCAGGCTTTTTCACCTCCACCCAGATGGAGCCTCTTATATTTGAAAAGACTAGGTGGCTGCCTTTTCTGCTGTCCCCTTATCCTGGACTTATCACTTAACTGCCTCACTCTCCAATTCAAAGTGAGTCTGAGCTCCACCCCCCAGAATCCCTGCTGTCATAGTTCCGGTTAGAACATGTCTTTTCTCCTCTTGACTCTATCACCATTAACTGAGCCAGTAAGGACACTATGACTCAAAGGCAGCTAAACCCTAGGCCAAGTGACAGAGAGGAGCAGGCGCACAGAGCGTAGCCGAGACACTAACACAGGAGCTCCAGCCTGATCTCCTGCTGTGGATCCTCTTCATACCCTTGCACACCCTACTTCCATGTCAGCGAGACTGAAGCACAACTTCTATGTTTGTGAGATTTCCCTCCTGATAGTATCCTCCTTTGTTTAAGCTCATCTGAATAGGTCTGTTTCTTCTGACCAAATAAGCCCAAAACAAGGCATACTGCTGGATCCATGAAACATTTTTTCTTGCCTTCCTACAGTATGTAAAGACCTATGTAGACCTATAGGATTTGGGGGAGAAACATAAAAATAATATATTCATATATATGATTGTGAAAATAATAAAGGAAACTAGCATGTAATAGTCAAAATGACATGAGAAGCTACATATTAATGTAATATTGAGCACATTTAAAAAATATAATTAAAGTAGGCAAACCACTTTGAATTATTTCTCATGGGAAGTAAAGAACGTTAATTACTACTAACCCTGACATTTGTTTTGGATGAGGACTATTCTATGATCAGATGTTGATAAAAGGCTTGCAGGTAGAATATAGTAGATTGTGTTTCCTTTTATGGCATTTGTTTCTGCTTTTGCTGGTGAGAAAACTGTATTTTCTTGATTAATCCTACTTATGTGACAGTTGGAGTTGTTTACTTCTGTTTTTCAATCTTTTGTGTAGTCTCTTTCTATACTCAAAAAAGTGCTGTCATCTTGTGCCTTTAACGTATTCAGTTGTCCCCATTGGCTTGAGCTACTTACCTGCTTTTGCTACTGTACACATATCTATTTTGTGCACTATGGTCACCTGCAGACCTTCACAAAAAATATTCATAAGCTTCCTATTCCCCAAAGATTCTGATTTAAGTGATCAAAGATGGGAACTAGATATTAATGTCTTTTTGGGTTTCTCTGATAAGTTTTTTTCTTTTTCCTTTTAAAGAGAGAAAGAGGGTGCATGAACTAGGGAGGAGGAGCAGAGGGAAAGAGAAAAACTGAATCTTAAGTAGGCTCCATACTCAGTGTGAAGCCTGACCTGGGCTTGATCCCATGACCCTGGGATCATGACCTGAACAGAAATCAAAAGTTGGATGTTCAACCAACTAAGCCACCCAGTTGCCCCGAGATTTTTCTTTTTAAAGATTTTATTTTTATGTAATCTCCACACCCAAAGTGGGACTCGAACTCATAATCCCAAGATCAAGAGTCACATGCTCTACCAACTGAACCAGCCAGGTGCCCCTCTTTGGTAAGATTCTAATCACCAGGATTGAGAACCATTAGTTTCAAGAAACCTAGCAACCTCCTTTAGAATCCAATTAGTCAACAGTAGGGTTGATAAATGTGTGCTTTATTTCTTAATCAGATAAAAAGATATTGATCCTGATGCACAACACTTTTGGATAAGGAAACAGGAGAAGAGATGATTCTTGATATAACTCAGAAGAACAGCATGAGATGGACTTGGGAAGCCTTGCATGAGCTTGGTTCTATCAACAGAAGTGATTGTGCTGAAAATAAAGAAAAATTAAAGTATTCTATCAATGGTTAGTGCTTGCCTTTTTAAAGGAGAAAACCATGAGCTGTCAGAGTTTGCTGGCATTTTCAATTAAGTTGCAAATGTTTCTGCAGACCAAATCCCCTCCTCTGGAGAGGAAGTGCAGCCCATGGTCATGGTCACGCTGTGAGGTTCCCCGGAAGCAGACTCTCAGATGCAGTTTGGGGCACAAGCAATGAGTGTTACATTCACTATAGAACAGAGGAAGCTGTCTCTGCTGAAGGCAGGTCAGGGTCTGGTTTCTGGTACTGTCACATGACTGACTCACAGATAGAAGCTGCCGCCTTGGGAGAGGACACACACACTGAGGAACAGGAGTGAGGGGTCAAAGTGACACAGCAGGAGGGATGGAGAGCTGCAGCCAAACTATTTCTCCCTGGCGATTTCCTAAGGAGCCCAGCAAGCCATGTCTCCTCTCACACCAGTGCTCATTACTCCCTATTGCAGAGCACACTAATTAAGGTATTTCTGAAATTTCAGCCCATCACACACAAGTCTTTCGTTAGTAAGAAAAAGTCAACAGAATACTCAAGTGCAGATACTGCTTTTCCACATTTTAAAAGGATACACCTTCTGAAAAGAAATCATTTTATTTTTTCTAAATTGGCCCCTGTGCAGAAATGGTTTGGACTCCTGGAAAACACGCTTCTCACCATTCCTTTAACAAGTGATAGTATAAAAAACGTTTAAAAAAAATTTTTTTTGCTACACATCAGGAGGAAAATTAAATTGAAGAGCAGTTTTCTAAGGGACTGCTCAGCATTTCCACATTAATAAAATAAAGCTCCCTCCATTACAGTATACTATAAAGTGGAAACTTACACATCTTTATCACCTTCATCATATGACAAACAGGGTGCATAATAATAAAGCCGGAGAAGTAAAAATATTTCAAGCCATACCAATGTTAAGTGAAAATGAATACTCAGTGACTCAGCAAATATGGCTTCCAGCACTGTGAGGCTTTCACACTCTTTAAACAGAAAACGTGATTGTTTATAAAGCTAGAAACAAATGACAATAGACTTTAAGATATTGAAGTCTACCGAAGTACAATATGCATCCTTTTTTCATCTTAAACTTGTAGCAGAAAACAGCTTTTATACTCCTAAAACAAAGGTGTCAGACAATTGACCAGAATCAGAGGGCTGAGCTGGCACGAATTTCTTTGGTGAAGCCATTGAAATTAAAGTTAAAACCGAGATCTGACCTATTAAGGGAATGTGTGAGGATTTCAAGTAAATGAATCCCAAAGTGATGTCCAGAGCTTGTGTCCATCCCCATTGTCTGCAAGCATCAGTGAGCCACTCCGTATAACTTTACCCTGTGCTTCAGGGACATGCTGAAGCTCGAAGAAGATGCCAAGTGGAAAAGAAAAGTGTAAATGTAAACGTTGTAGCCATCTTCTCCACATAACTGCAAGGTTTATAGAACATCGACTAAGAATAACCAGAAGCATTGTTTGTCCATCTTCCTCAGGGTCACTCCATGAAGGAGCACCATGGATTTGCACCAGCAAGACAAAATGAAAAAGAAGACTAAGCTTCACAAGAGTTTGTGTGAAAGACTAAAAGGCTATGTTATCATGTCAAAAGAGTAAGACTCGTGATCGCATAGAATAGGCACCGTGCCAAGAGCTTTACCTATATTGTAGTTACTCTAAAATAGGTCCACAAGTTCTTTGACACTTCTCCCATTAAGAGGTGGGATCTATGTCACTTCCTTTCAGTAATCAAGGAAACGTTGTGACTTAATAAACCACAAAAGTGTTGCTACACGAGGCCAGATCAGAAAAAGCTATGCAGCTTCCACTGGTCCTCTTGGGATGTTCTCTCTGGGTGAACTGAGCTGTGAAAAGTCCAGCCATCTTGAGACTATCACTCAGAAGAGGTCAGTGGATAGCCCAAGCTGAGCAACCAGATGTCAGCCAGCCTCAACTGTCAACCATGTGGGCAAGTCACCTTGGACACACCGACCATTCAAGTCCTCACATAATTACAGTCCCAACCCACAACTAACTGTAACTGCATGAGAGACTCTAAAGGAGAATTACCCAGCAGAGACCTCCCAAGTCCCCGACTCACAAATCATGAGCACAATAAATGGTTGTTTCATGCCACTGAGATTTGGACTATTCATTTGTTGTGTAACAGTTATGACCAGAAAATAAATGGACTTACTGGATCCTCACAACCTTACAAAATAGCTACTCTTATTTTCTTCATTTTTATAAACAATGAAGATATTGACTCTCAGACACATTAAGTGGCATTTTCAATGTTACATGACTTGTGAGCAGCAATACTGGTACTTGAGCCCAGGTAGTCAAAAAAAGGTAGACCCTTTCTCTAAAGGGTCTTGAAGCGGGGTGTTATCACATCTGAACTTCTTGTGTGCCATTTCAAATCCTCTTAGCCTCATCTGTTTCTGGAACCAGTGACCACTTGCTCTTGCTTCAGTCTCTCCTGTAGAGCGACCTTACCAAGTTCACCTTGCCTAATACTCCTGCTACATATACTACTAGTGACCCAGGAATCGCTGTTGGTACTAAGGCACAAGATGCTGTAGGACCATCTCTGAGCCCATACATATGTGTCAGGAAAGTGCAGACAAACTGACACTCCACAGAGCCAACGCAACCTTCAGATAAACTCTTCTCCCTTCCTTGTGTAGACATACTTTCCTGAGAAGCAGTTATTCTGAGAAGCAGGTTCTCAGAGGACCACCTCCAAATCAAGCAATCTATTGCATTTGATACAAAGTAGTAGTCAGCTTGGTAATATGCCATCCTATTAGCTCTGTCTCCTCCACCTTATGTATTTTTAGTTCACTTCTACCCACTTGGACTGTACACCTTAGTAGGAAGAAACACATAAGCCATGGTTTCAAGCCCAGCTTCCTGTGAAGCTCAGGTCAAGACAATAACCGAAAATATTTTCACTAAATGATTAAGCCTAGGTATGCATAAAATATATAGCACTGTTTTGCATATTTTAAACACTTAAAATAAATGGTATTATATCATGAGATCATTCTGCAAATTGTTTTGTTCACTAAACATTATATTTTGGAAATTTTCCCATGTTGATACATAAAGCTATAAATCATACGTGTTAAATGCTGTATTTTATTTCCTTGTATGCATGTATCTTAGATAATTTATGCATTCTCTCGTATATGGACGTGCATAGGATGGTTAGAATTCACTGCTAAAATGTTGGTGTTATGAGTAATGTTTTTATCTTTTTATGCACATATGGGATAAATCCTCCAGGGTCTACTTAGGGGATTGTTGGATTGAAGTGTGCACATATTTCAGTTTTTTTAACTAGATATTGCCAAAGTTGTCTTCAAAATTATAGAAGTCTTACATATTCTTGACAGAACTTGGTATTATCAGACTTTTTTTAAAGACAATTTTTTAGAAAAGTTTTGTGTTCACAGCAAAATTGAGAGGAAGTCACAGAGATTTCGCCTAAATCTCCTGCCCTCACACACACATGCCCTCACACTGCCCCATAGTGACACCTCCATCAGACTGGTACATTTGTTACAATCAGTGAACCTACACTGACCTATCATAATCACCTAAAATCTATATTTTACCTAGGGTCCCCTCTTGGTGTTGTGCATTATATAGATTGAACAAATGTGTGATAACGTATATTGATTTATAGTATATTACAGAGTATTTTCACTGCCCTAAAAACCCTCTGTTCTCACCTATCATCTCTCGCCCCTCGTCAATACCAGGTAGCCACTGATCTTACTGTCCCCATAGTTTTGCCATTTCCAGAATGTTATATAGTTAGTCGGAATTATAGAGTACATAGCCTTTTCAGACTGGCTTCTTTCACTCTGAAATATGCATGTCAATTCTCTCCATGTATTTTCATGGCTTGATAGCTTGTTTCTTTTTATTGCTGAATAATATTCCATTGTCTGGATGTACCACAGTTTAATTATTCATTCAGCTGTTGAAAAATGTCTTGGTTGCTTCCAGGCTTTGGAAATTAAGAACAAAGCTGCTGTTACTATACACATAAACATAAATTTTCAATTCATTTGGGCACATGCCAGAAAGTACGATTGCTGAATCATATGGTAAGAGTATGTTACCACACTCTAAGAGTAGTTTTGTAAGAAACTGCCAATTTATCTTTCAAAGTAGTTGTACTATTTTTCATTCCCACCAGCAAAGAATGAGAGTTCCTCTAGCTCCACACCCTCATCAACATTTTGTGTTGTCGATGTTCCAAATTTTGGCCATTCTGATAGGTATATAGTGATATTTCACTGTTATTTTAATTTGCATTTTCATGATGCCATACAAAGTAGAGCATCTTTTTTATTAAGTTTTTAAGTTTAATTCCAGTGTAGTTAACATAGAGTGTATTATTAGTTTCAGGTGTACAATATAGTGATTCAACAATTCTATACATTACTCAGTGCTCATCATGGATAAGTGTATTTTTTCAAGTTTATTTATTTATTTTGAGAGAGAGAGAGAGAGAGAGAGAGAGAGAGAGAGAGAGACTGCAAGCAGGGGAGAGAGGGAGGGTGTGGAGAGAGATAATCCCAAGTTGGCTCCATGCTATCAGCGCAGATCCTGATGTGGGCTCCATCCCACAAACCATGGGATTATGACCTGAGCCAAAATTGAGTCGAATACTTAACCAGCTGAGCCACCAGGCACCCCATTAAGCATACTCTTTAATCCCTGTCACTTGTTTTACCCATCCTCCCCCTTCCCTCTGATAACCATTAGTTTGTTCTCCATAGTTAAGAGTCTGTTTCTTGGTTTGTCTCTCTTTTTTCCTTTGCTCATTTGTTTCTTAAATTCCACATGTGATTGCAATCATACGGTATTTTTTCTCTGACTTATTTCACTTAGCATTATACTCTCTAGCTCCATCCATGTCATAGCAAATGGCAAGATTTCCTTCTTTTCTGTGGTTCAGTATATTCTATTATATGTCTATACCACATCTTCTTTATCCCTTCATCTGTTGATGGACACTCGGGCTGCTTCCATAATTTAGCTATTTTAAATAATGCTGCAATAACCATAGGGGTGCATGTATCCCTTTGAATTAGTATCTCTTGTTTTGGGGGTAAATATCCAGTCATGCAATTACTGGATCATAAGGTAGTTCTATTGTTAACTTTTTGAGGAAATCCCATACTGTTTTTAAAGTGGAGCATCTTTTAATATGTTTATTTGCCATCTGTCTATCTTCTTTGGTGAGGTGTCTCTGAAGTTCTTTGGCCTGTTTTTTTTTTATTAATTGAGTTTATGTTTTCTTTTTTTTGAGTTTCAAGAGTTCTTTGTAATGCTTTGGATAGTCCTTTATCAAATACGTCTTTTGCGAATATATTTTCCCAGTCTGTGGCTCATCCTCTCATTCTCTGGCCATTGTCATTCACAGAGCAATTTTTAATTTTATTGAAGTCTAGGTTTTCCCTATTATCTTCTAGGAGTTTTATGCTTTTGCATTTTACATTCAGGTCTATGATCCATTTTGAGTTAATTTTTTCTTAGTTTTTTAAATGTTTATTCATATTTTGAGAGAGAGTGTGCACAACTGGGGGAGGAGGAGAAAGAGAAGAAGACAAAGAATCTAAAGCAGACTCTAGGCTCTGAGCTGTCAGCACAGAGCCCAATGCAGGGCTCAAACTCATGAACTGTGGGATCATGACCTGAGCCAAAGTCAGATGCTTAACCAACAGAGCCACCCAGGCATCTCTGAGTTAATTTTTGTGAATGGAATGAGGTCAGGGCTAGATTTGTGTGTGTGTGTGTGTGTGTGTGTGTGCGCCCGCGCATATCTAATCGCGCTAGCACCATTTGTTGAAAAGACAATCTAGGGGTGCCTGGGTGGCTCAGTCGGTTAAGTGTCTGACTTCGGCTCAGGTCATGATCTCGTAGTTCGTGAGTCTGAGCCCTGTGTCAGGCTCTGTGCTGACAGCTCAGAGCCTGGATCCCACTTCAGATTCTGTGTCTCCCTCTCCCTCTGCCGTTCCCATGCTCATGCTCATGCTCTGTCTCTCAATAATAATAAAGGTTAAAAAATTTTTTTAAAAACACAATCTTTGCTCCATCTTATTGCCTTTGTCCTTTTGACAAAGATCAGTGACTAAAAATCTGTGGGTCTATTTCTAGGCTGTCTATTCTTTCCATTAATCTATTTGTCTATTGTCTCACCACTACCACATTGTCCTATACCATATTTCTATATTAAGTTGTAAATTGGATAGTGTCAATCCTCTAATTTTGTTCTTCTTCAGTATTGTATTGGCTATTCTGGGTCATTTGCCTCTCCATACAAACTTTAGAATATGTTTGGTAACACCCATAAAATAACTTGCTGAGATTTCGATTGGGATGGCATTGACTCCATAAATCAAGTTGGGAAAAACTGTCATCTTGATAGTATTGAGTCTTTCTATTCATGGACATGTAGTATCTCCCTATTTATTTAGTTCTTTGATTTCATCCATCAGAATTTTATAGTTTTCTTCATACAGATGTTGTGCATGTATATTTCTTAGATTCATACCTAAATATTTCATTTTAGGGGGTGCTAATATAATTTGTGTTCTGTTTTTCATTTTGAATTCCTCTTGTCTATTGCTGGTATATAGGAAAGCAATTGACTTTTGTGTATTAATCTTGCATCCTGAAACTTGCAATAATCACTTATTAGTTTCAGTGGGACTTATTTTGTATTGTTTTTGGATTTTTCTCCACAGATGATCAGATCATCTGTGAGCAAAGCTTTATTACTTTCTTCTCAGCCTATATACCTTTTATTTCCTTTTATTGCCTATTGCATTAGTTAAATTTATCAGAATTTTAAAGCTTTTTTTTAAACTTTATAGTTTGGAGAAGTATTAAATTTTTTATTTGCATTTTCCCATATTATTGATGAGATTTAAGCATAATCTCATTTTTCAAATTTTTTTGTCTTGGTTTATTGATTTTTTAGTAAACTTAATAATATATTCTGGATTCTAATTTTTTGTTTATAGCGTGCATTCCAAATATCTTTTCCCATTCTAGGATGTATATTCTTATTTTTATAGACCTTTCATTGCAGAAACTATTTGATATATTTGAGTTATCTATATTTCCTTATATAATTTTAACTTTTTAAGTCTTTCTCAAGTAAGACTCAAAATGTTTATAAAACATCAGGAGATAAAAACTATTTCTTTTTTAAAAAATTAAATTTTGCTTTTTACATTTTAGATTTAGGTCTTTAACTCATCTTGAATAATTTATTTGTTGGTAGGGTTCAGGTAAGAATCTCAATTTACCTTTCTCCGAATAGAAACAACACATTCTACTGTGTCACATGTTATATATTCACATTTCATTTTTTGGACTTTTTATTTTGTTCTACTAGTTAATTTTTCCATCTCTATGTTATTATTGATCACACTGCCTTAATTACTATATAGTCTTATAATTCCTCAACCATTTCCTTCTTGGCTATCTTTGACTCACTATTCTTCCATATAGACTTTAGGAACAGTTTTTTAAGATTATGAAACATCCTAAAAAATATTGGATTTAAAGAATAGCAATATTTCTTTATGAAAATGAGTCTTCCTACCTAAGAACATGGTATTTTTGTAAGGTTTTATGCCTCTAAACAATTTAGTGTATTTTTTTCCACAAAAACATTAAATATTTTTGTTACATTTATTCCTGGATATCTTATAGACTCTTTTTCCTATTCTGTAGGCTGAGCAGACAAACCTGAAAGTAAGTAAACATGATATTCAGAAAATGATAGGTTTTATGAAGTAAAAAATAGAATTATAGTAGAACATTTCTGAAACAGTATAGAGAGGATTACTTTAGGCAGGTTAATAAACAGTCTTATCAGAGGAGGTTATATTTGAACTGAGGCCTGAATAGTGAAAAGGTGCCAGCCTTGTCCAGATGTGGAAGAAGACCAAAAATTCAAGGTACTTGAAAGGCCAGTCTGTCCAGAGCAAAGTGGAGAAGGAAGAGTTTTGAAACATAGTTCATGAAGACCCTTGCAAACCTGAGCACGAAGCCTAAATGAGCATGGCCTGTGAGATTTGGAGCTTTGTTCTACTCACTGAGAGACCGGTAAGCCTTGCCCTCCTTAGAGAGATCAGCTATTTGGGCTAAGGATGCCCAAGACGCATTGAGTATACCCATTCCTGCATAATGGGAGTGACCTTAAAGTAAGTGTGGCCTTTCTCCTAAAACTGCAAAACTACTGCATCAATGTATTTGCCATATGCTTCTTACTGACAGACAGAAGATAACAGCAATCATTGTTCACATTTAAATTCTAATGGTTGCCATAGATTAATGGTGGACTCCTGTGAAAAACTGTTTTATAATTACTATGAGTGCTTTTATTATTACTAGCTCTCATGTACTTACATAGCCTTCTAGATTCTGCTTACTGAAGCAGTCTTTTCCAAGACCCAGAGTTCTCTGTTCAACCTATCTGCCAAGAATGTTTATTTATATATTTATCTGGCAATTCAACATCTGGCCACTATCAAAATTCACTCTTCCATTTAAAAGACAATAACCTTCAAAACTACATCTGTCTGTATCTTTTTGCAATTTCCTTTCACATGCTTTGTAAGTCCAACAGCCAGTCTCTCTCCTGCCCAAGGCCATTCCATCATTGGCACCATCTTTGGGAAAGCTCCATTCCAATTCTTGCACAGTGAGATTATAATATAATGCAGTGATTACCATGGACCTGGTTTATTAACTGTGATGGTGTAATTGACTGGATTACCCAGTTCTTAGCTTCCCTCCAACAGTGTTCATCTGAATTGAAAAAGAAATGCATAGGAGAAGGCAATGTAGATGAAAGCATTTAAGGAGGACAGGTTTTTTCCCAAAAACCAAAAATTATTTGGAGGTTTTCGATAGGCATACGAGAAGTAAACCATCATGGTAATTTTTATGTGATTCTGAAAACTGCTCTTGAAAGTACTTATTATAGATTTCTTCCACCCCTAGATGACTCAATGCCTTAAGGGCATTTGGGATTGGAAAGGACCGTTAGCTCTTCTTCATCTTCTATCATCAACAGGGTAATTCTTGCATATGTCCTTGAGCAGTTCTCACCAACATGACTCATAGCATTTTTTCCAAACTCTCACAACTATACAACACTCAGTATTATGCTAAAAAGTTAAGGCAGAACTTTGAAGCTGACTTCACTGTTTCTTTCATTACTTACTGTGTAACTTCAGGCAGGTTATATAACCTTTCTGTGTCTCAGGTTTCTCTTCTTAAAATATTTATAGTGAGTTTGTGTGTGTGTGCGTGCGTGTGTGTGTGTGTGTGTGTATGTTTGCATCAATTGACTGATACATTTAAAATAGACCTTGACATATAGCAAGTATTCAATGTATGTTTCTGCTATTAATATCTTTCTGAAAAATGTCATTATTCCTCCTCCATCAAATATCACTCCTAAAAAGTGACCATACTGATTACTTCACAGTTTACATAGGCCATCAAGGCTGAACTCTGTCCTATGCTTATCCTTCTTTTTCTGCTGATTTAGCCTTTACCATTCTTCCTTTTTATCTCCCATCTTAGGAATTATTCCTCCACCAAAGAATGATTAATCCTTCTGTGTGTCAGATATAACATCCTCCAGAACCTTGTTAACTTTTATCCCCTCTCTCAAATAGCCTCAACATTTTCTTCTTCCATGACTTTTCATTCTGGCCCATAAATATGTTCAAGTCTCTTATTTTTAAAAAAACTCTTTAGTATAGCCATTTTGGAAGATAGTTTGGCAGTTCTTACAAAGCTAATCATAGTCTTAAAATACAATCCAGCAACTGTATTCCTAGGTATTCAACCAGACGAGTTTAAAAATTACATCCACACCGAAAAGTGCACATGAAATATTTGTAGCATATTTATTCATAATGGACCAAAATTGAAAGCAACTTAGATGCCCTTCAGTATATGAATGAATAAACCAACTATGGTACATCTATACAATGAAATATTGATCAGCAATAAAAAGAAATGAGTTATCAAGTCACAAAAAGACATGGAGGAGACTTAAACACATATTACCAAGTGAAGAAGCCAATCTAAAAAGGCTATGTACTATATGATTTCAACTATATGACATTCTGGAAAAGGCAAAACTATGGAGACAATAAAAATATTAGTGGCTTCCAGGGATTAAGGAGGGAATAATGGGTAAAGCACAGAGGATTTTTAGGACATGAAACTATTCTTATAACTCATAATGATGGGTACATGACATTATTTGGCAAAATATGTACAACTGTACAACAGATATAGTGAGCTTTAAACTATAGATTTAGTTAATAATAACATATCAATACTGGCTCATCAGTAATAATAAATGTACCACACAAATGCAAGCTGTTAATAATAGAAGAAACTGGACTGGAAGAGAGGATACATGAGAACTGTCTGTATTTTTGGTCTAATTTTTTCTGTAAACTTAAAACTGCTTTAAGAAATAAAGTTTATTAATAATTTTTAAAACTTTAGGCTTTCTGTAAATCTTTTCACAGCAACACCTAGATTAGTTTTTGATCGAGTAACTGGGAGAGGGTACATATATACACCAAAGGGTGGGAATCTTGGGGACCCTCTTAGAACTCTGCCTATCCTACTATCCTATCCTATGCTGTCAACTTGTGGCAATACACTAAAGTTCATGTCCCCTAGACTTGTAAATTGCGCTCCTTTTCTCTTTTTTCTCTTTCCATATATTTCCCTGACTTACTTTAACTACTTCTGTGGTTTCAACTACTTTTTATACAGTGTAAACCACAAAAAATTGATCTGTCCTACCTAGTTAACTCTTCTGAACCCCATACTCATACTTCTAGCTGCCTCTTCATGATAGCGATTGGAATTTCCAATAGAGACTTAAGGAAAACTCATTAATGCTCCTATACACATACCTAAAATAAGAACATAATTCTCCCTGTCAACTTTTTCTTTGAATGAGATCATCATTTACTCAGTTGCTCAAAACAGAAAATTTAGATTTGCTAGATATTTATTGAAGGCTTAGTACAGATTAGGGAATCTCTTAAATTCTTTACAAGTATTAACATTTAATCCTCACAACATCTCTATGGGAAGGGTACCATTATTTGGAAACCTTGGCCAAGAACCTTTCCCAGGGTATTATATCTAGGACAAGCTAGTACTAGAGAGAAAACTGTCTGGCTCGTGATCTAAGCTCTTAACTACTGTTCTATTTTTTTCCCCCCAATTCCTGCTTGGTTATTGAATCTGACTAATTATACCTTTGCAGTATCATTCAAAATTATCTCCTTATTTCTAGCCCTGCTATCATGGCCTTGGTTCAGCATCCCATGAAGTACTTCTCTAATCTCCAGACTGGGGTTCCCATCTGCACCTCCCATTTATTTTAAATGACCTCTACATTCCAGGCATATCGATCACACTTAAATGGAAGCAAAATTTTTACTGCCCTACTTAAAGTCTTTCTTATCTAAACTTTGTAGCTTGCCATACAAAACCTTTCTCCATCCGATTTCTGCTCATATTTTCTGCCTTGTCCCTTTGTTTATAAGTGAATCTGTGTCATGTCTCCCAGGGTACCCTTTTCTTTATATGTCTATATTCCTTTCAATGCTGTGAGGGCCTTATGAGCAGGAATCCACATAGCATGATACTTGGCATATAAAATGAATTCAATAAATATACACTGAAGAAGCTGTATTTAGAATCTATCTTTCCTTGTTTCAAAATTCCTATTAAAAGGTTACTTCAAGATATTAAATGTATACTTTAATTTTGTGACTGAAAATACCAATATATACCATATAATTCTCTCTATATGGAATAAAGGCTCATGTAGTTAATTACATTGGAAATATTTCTAACTATTGAGATCAGGTCCTGGGGTCTAAGTCTCTATTTCATGCATTACACCAATATTTTGGTCAAAGATGTGTGCAACCATATTTGTTTGTTTGCAGGAAGCTGGGCCCACAGCAATGATTTTCTACTCCAACTGCTTCATTTCACCCCACCCCCATTTGTTTTGCTGCTAGATAAAACATCTGACAGTAATCCATCTATTAACTATATAGACATCTGACTATAACAACTGAAGGAAAATGGCAGCTATCAACGGGATGAACAGGATCACCCAAGTACACTAATGGACTGTAATAAACAGCACTTCCTAATAGCATGATTCAAATGTTCTTTCTCAAGTTACAATTAACTGATACAACTGTCTAGTTTGGGGATATTCCTGCTTTAGCAAAATGAGCAAGGTTAATTTCCTGTGGTTACCATTTTAAAATAATTTCTCACATCAGAAAACTTTCAAGCTTTCCCGGTCTTGCCAAGCTTAATCCCTTCCTTGTTTACACTCCTAATAATTTTCATGTGCTCTTTCTGCTAAAACCCAAGGGTGGACTCCTGACCTCCTTGCTTGAGGTGCGAATGATGCCAGTGTTAGTGACTGTTCTGCGGTTTCCGAAAGCTCCTCCTCCCCAGACCGTGACAATTCTTTGGATGCTGAGGTTGGGAAGCAGGACAGGGGACACTCCTGGGGTGCAGCTCGGAGGGAAGGAAGCCGAATCCTGGGGCTTGAAGAGGCGCGAGGGGATCAGCGTGCAATGCGGAGCGTGGATCTTTTGGACCATCCCGCTGCCGTTCAACCTGTCCCCTGCTCTGCTCTCCCGCCGGGCTGTCCGGCGCGGGCCGCTGTCCACAGTGGGTGGTACTGAAAGCAAGGAGCGGGCGCGGGGGCGGCGAGGCGGACAGCTCCTCCGAGCGCCCCCCTCCTCGCTCCGCGGCTCCTCCAGCCCTCCCCTCCTCCCGCAGCCATGTTCCACGCGCGGGGAGGGGTGGGGGAAGGAGAGAGGGACGGGGGATCAGGGCGGAGAGAGCCGGCTCTGCCTCGGGGAAGGAGGGGATGAGAGTTGGGGAGAGCAGCGGGAGGAGGAGGAGGAGGAGGCGGCGGCTAGCGAGGAGCCAGCGCTGGGTCCTGCAGTAGGACTCCCAGGAGCCACCATCATGGTGAAGAGGAAGAGCTCCGAAGGCCAGGAGCAGGACAGCGGCCGCGGCATCCCCCTGCCCATCCAGACCTTCCTGTGGCGGCAAACCAGGTGAGGGGCGCAGAGGGCGCGCCGCGGGCCGCCCTGGGCTGGGGGCGCTCCTGGGGCCGCCTGGGTCACCGCCACTGCCACTGCTGCCACTGCTGCTGAGGCCGCGCCACAGCCTGCAGCTCCCTCTCTGGGGCTGGAAAGCAAGCCCTCAGCACCTGCTTAAAAACACGCATTTTAAAAATATTTCCGTGAAGTTTGGCGACAAGCAGATTGGCAGTTGAATAAATATATACATTATTTAGAGGGTGGGAGGGCAGAAAGCCTAGGAAGAGGGGGCGGGGAACTAGGGAAGATAATTATGACTGGTTGTGCTCTTGCGTCCAATTGCCCCTCCATCTCCTGCTGTAATTCCAGGCCGGTGACCTGTTGTTTTTCCAGCTCCTGTTTGGCGAATATCTGCTGTGCCCACTTGTTAACCATTTTTGCTCGGATTCAGCCAATGTAGTCTTCCTGGTTCAAGACCCTGAGAAGGAGGATATTTTATATTTTTTTTTTTCCTGGAAAGACCTGAAACCTATTCCAATAAACAGGAAACAAGATTTCCATTATTATTGTTATTATTAGTAGTACTATTATTATCAGTATTATTATTTTGGAAATGTACCAGATAACAAATTAGATTCTGGAAATCATAGCCCACAAACTGTGTTCATTTTTAGTTTTTAATATAATTATATACATGAGTAATACACCACTCCTGACCATTGGCAGTTTAGAATCTGGTTAGGTAGAAGTCTTCAGAATAAGAGTGGATACAGAAAATGTGGAGAGCCACATCTCTTTCATATATGTAATTACACATGTAAAAGCAAATGTTGTCAGCTGTTCAACACCTGCTCATTAACAGGCTATAGGGAGGCATGAGATTTGAGTTTCATAGAACTATGTTTTATTCGTTGAAAATAAAATGTCATAAATATGCTAATCATTTTTACTTATAACAAATATCTCTATTAATTTTTCAGTGCATTTTTGAGGCCTAAACTGGGGAAACAATATGAAGCCTCGTGTGTGGTATGTGATATTCACCATTTAATGATTATTTCCATATTCTGTGTGGCAATTTCAACCCAAAGAAAGGCATTAAATTGTACTGACTATATAGATTCACTCACTATATTAATTCACTGAGTAAATATTATTGAGCACCTACTATGTGCTAGGCATAGTTCCACATGACGGGACAGAGCAATAATCAAAACACAGAGTTTGCATTCTGGTGGGAGGAAGTCAAGCCACTGACAAATAAGTAAAATACATAATAAGCCCAGATAGTGATAAGCACTATGAGGAAAAATTAAGTAAGAAAGCAGACTGGAGGCAATGGCAGCTGGGGGAGGAAGTGGATTCCATGTATAGAGCAGTGGATAGGTCACCTGCTAATGTGACTCTTAGACAAAGATGTGAAAAAAAAAGGGGGGGGGAGGAATGAGTAAGGAGAGAACAGAGGGGAACAGTACATCTAAAGGACCTTAGCCCAGAGTGGATAGGGGTAGAGGAGGAGAAGAAAAGGTGGAGAGATTACAGAAAGCCAGGTGGTGGCCTTGCAGGGCAAGTATAAGAAGTCCAATCCTTAACAAAATAGAGACTGTTCTAGTGGAAGCTAATGAGATGAGTACCTATGAACTCTCAAACAAAGTAATGTGCAATTCTGAACCTTTATGTCTTGTATGTCTGGTGTAAGTCTGAAAATAGATAATGTAAAATAATTATGAAAGTAATGCTACCAGTATTTATACTCTATAGAGTGCACTTGTCCTGAGATTCTAAGGGAATCCCGTATCTCTGAAATTTCCCACTTCACAAATTGAAAACAAAAGCCATGAAATCATGAAGCAAAAATCAAGTGAACTTTTCACGGGTTTCATTAAAATCTGGAGCTCAAATAAATGTCTTCACATTTCATATATTAAAACCTAAAAGTGGAAACCTACCCATTTGGACATTGCCCTGAATATTTGCCAATGACTACATAGATGACTACATAGTAAGGAGTTCTGAAATGTGTTAGGGATTTTAAAATGATGAAATCCAGGGTGCTGAGTGGCTCTGTTGGTTAAGCATGTGGCTCTTGATTTCGACTCAGGTCACAATCTCACAGTTCATGAGATCAAGCCCCGTATCTGGTTCTGTGCTGACGGTGTGGAGCCTGCTTGGGGTTCTCTCTCTCCTTCTCTCTCTCTGCCCCTCCCTCACTCCCACTCTCTATCTCTCTCAAAAATAAATAAAAAAACATTTTTTTTTAAAATGATGAAAGCCAACTAGAGAGTTAAACATACAGGTACACACATTCAAATAGGAATTTGTTTTGTTGTATCACCTACCCTTCAAAGTTGCCACAAGGATATTTTTAAAATATAAATTTCTAATGAGGACATTTTAATGAAATTTGTTGTTGTACTTAGCTCAAGGTAGGGTAATTTGACACTTAAAAAACCTCTGGGCCTTCTATAAATCATGCTTACAATTATACTAGCTTAAAATAATCCTAACTTTTCCCTGTTCTTGGCAAAGATATGTCTGACATTTTTAATATAGTCATACAATATAAAGTAACTAAGCCACGTAAATAAATAAAAGTATAAAAAATGATGTTCAGGGTTGAAAAAATAATAAAAAACTTATATTAGTAACATTTAAGAAGAAAGTAACATTAAGTACCCAGAGTGCTCTGCTATTATAAAATACAACTCATCCTCTAAAATGTTTTCAACAAGACTGCGTAAATTCTTTATAATCTTTTGATTCCCAACATACTCACCCTTTACTTAATGAATACTTAGATACCTCAGGGCTGAAGAATTTAAAAGCATTTGGATCTGTCTTTATTTCATTTTTTTTTTTTTAAAGATGGTATCTCTTCTTTTACTCCTTATTTTCCTTTTTTGAGTCAAAAAGTAATTAGGTTTCTTTGAAGAATCTCTCCATTAAGCTGTGTCTTTTTCTCCGGCATCCTAATAATATCAATAATACAGCTTGAATACTTGGAACTTGTATTATGATCACTCTAGAGCACACCTCCACAATTTTCTTGATCACTTGTGGCATGAAGCAGCAATCAGGTTCAGTTCATACAAGTCGAATATTTATTAAATTTATTTTAATATTTGGTAGCTCTACTTTCCTTCACGTCTTATAACGATGTCCTCCTCATCCAAACAAGCACAACAGAAACTGAGTAGGTCACATTTATTCTGGGATGCTTCACTTTCTGGAAGTATCCCTGGACAAGACAGAAGATTTAATAAATGAGCAAAACTTATGGCATATTTCCCTTCTTTTTCTTCTCTCCCTCCCTTTCTTTGTTTATTCAACAGATATATTAAGTATTTTTACGATGACAGGCGTTAGGTAAGGAATGTCTTGTGCCAGGTTGTCACTAGGGACATGGGATAATTCAGGGGCCCCAAAATCAGATTTCTTGAAAGAACTGTAACTTAGTTAGCGCTTGTTGAAAATTGACATAAATTCTGCCCTCAAAACACTTTCAGAAAAGACATTTTACTTTGTTCTGCAGTTGTCACAGACCCTTTGGATGCCTCAGCAGCATTTTATAAAATATTACTTCCAAGAATTTCATGAGTTAAATGTGTTGTTGCGCTTTATTTTTTAAGAGGAAGCTTATTTTGGTGGAAAGAAAAATCATTTAATAATTCAAGTCATGTATTTTAAATCAAAAACCTAAAATGGGTAAAAAGAAATTCTCACGGAACCATTATATGTCAACATATACTATGAAATGCTGTGTGAGTGCACCCTCAAATATCTCATCCACCGATTTGCATCTTGTAGTACCTCGGTGTCCATTTTCTCACCAATCAGGATCTCTAATTCCTTATTTTACATGTTTTTTTCTTCTTTTTTGGTATCTACAGTCCTTTGAACGAGTGTTGGTAGAGAATAAACTGCATGGCCTTTCTCCAGCCCTCTCTGAAGCCATCCAGAGCATTTCCAGATGGGAGCTGGTACAAGCTGCTTTGCCTCACGTCCTCCACTGCACTGCAACCCTGCTTTCGAACAGGAACAAGTTAGGTTGGTTCTTCTGCATTGCTTCTTCATGGCCTCTATCCATCTACACTCATGGTAACGACGTTTACTGGGCACCTACTATTTTCCCAGGCCCTGTACACACGTGATCTGGTTAAATCCTCACAAAAGCCCCTCCCATTGATACTACCGTGATCTCCATCTTACCAACAAAGAAACTGTCACCCTTGTCTTAAAATTGTTAATTATTTTCCAATATATGTGAATATATTTTCCTTTTAAACATTAGAAGATTATAGGGAAGCTAAAGACTATCACCCATCCAAGACGAGTTCCGATCAGATTTGTCTCCTTTACCCTCTCAACTCCCAAAGTGACCCCTTGGACTTTGTAGTACTGAGTGTATGTGCATGCGTGTGCATAAAATTTCTTCCTCTTTTTTAGATTATTTTACAGATTGCTTTTCTAACATGGTAATATGTCCTAACATCCACCCCATGTTTGCATACATTCTCTACATGCTCTTTTCCATCCAGTTCTTTGCCCTAATTTGGGTTTCTGCTCAAATGTTACCTTTATAGGGGTGCCTGGGTGGCGCAGTCGGTTAAGCGTCCGACTTCAGCCAGGTCACGATCTCGCGGTCCGTGAGTTCGAGCCCCGCGTCGGGCTCTGGGCTGATGGCTCAGAGCCTGGAGCCTGTTTCTGATTCTGTGTCTCCCTCTCTCTCTGCCCCTCCCCCGTTCATGCTCTGTCTCTCTCTGTCCCAAAAATAAATAAACGTTGAAAAAAAAAATGTTACCTTTATAGAGGCATTTCTTGATCACACTGTCTAAAGTAATCGTTATCTTCAGACCTTTCAGACCTGATGTTCTTAACCACTATGCTGCCTATTTGGGAAGATTATATATATATAACGTATATATATGACTGAAGACATGTGATATTCCTATGACAGTATATTATTCGGTAGGGATTTTAACCAGTTAGAAAGCCCCAAAACAAGAATGAACCCTTCCAGCAGTGGTTGTAAGAGGTACAGAGAAATGCCAGTGTCTCCCAGGAAATCAAGCCACAGAGCAAAGCAAGGATGTTCTTCCCAGACCCAAAGTGGATATCAATTGTTCTGGTGGCAGAGTTGGTCTTAACTCGGCTCTGTGGTTGTCCCCGTGCAGGCCACCAGGATAAACTCGGTGTTGCTGAAACAAAGCTCCTTCACACCCTGCACTGGATGCTCCTGGAGGCCCCCCAGGACTGCAACAGTGAGCGGTTTGGGGGCACAGACCATGGCTCCAGCTGGGGTGGCAGCAGCAGTGCTTTCATCCACCAGGTAGAAAACCAGGGTTCCCCCGGGCAGCCTTGCCAAAGCAGCTCCAATGATGAAGAAGAGAACAACCGAAGGAAGATCTTCCAGAACTCCATGGCTACTGTGGAGCTCTTTGTGTTTCTGTTTGCTCCTCTGGTACACAGGATCAAGGTAAGCAGGGGCTAGTATGAGGCTGAGGGTGGATAGATGTGAGGTGGGCTTCAGATGATGCTTCCATATTTCCATATTTGGTTGACCAGGTCTTGATACGATCTCCTAGCAAGCCAAGACACGGAGAGCTTTATTTTTATATCAAACCACTGGACATTATTTCAAAAACACAATTCTTTGCATATCATTTATCTACTTAAAAATCTTCAGTGTTTCTCCTTCTGTCCCAAGATAATGTCCAAATATTAAACATGGCATATCAAGTCAAGCATGATCCAAAGCTTCAGTTTCTTTTTTAATTTGTCGTTTGCTAGTCCCTACTGGTATCGTCATGACCCAGCTCTGGGAGCCATTCCCTGAATATGCCCTTGCTGTTCACTCTGCTCTCTTTCCTTCCTCTGTTCTTCTCATGATTCCTCAAAGCTTAACTTCAGTGTTATCATTTCCATGAAGTTGTTCCTCTGAAACTCCCCATGTAGACTTAGTCACTATCTCCTTTGTATTTCTCTACAGCACCTTGTAGCTATGTCTATTATAATGCAGATCTAGAGCAGAAGTTTTAAGTGTTTTATATACTGTGGATTTTTTGACAGTGTGATACAAGGTGAGAATTGCTTTTCAAAATATTTCTTAAAGCATAAAATACAAAACATAGGATTACATGGAAACCAATTGTATTAAAATACAATTATATACAAGTATCCCTTGGATCTGAAAAAGATTATCATTTGAAATTACTATGCCACCAGTCTCTAGCTGTGTGATCTTGGTGATATTACCTAACATCTCAGATCCTCCATTGCACACAGTTGTGGATATCTCTAACACAAGATGAATATATGTGAAGACACAGTACGTTTCCAACACATGGAGAGAAATCAAGATCTATTTGTTATTTCTGTGGATGAATAAATTCCATCTGAGGGCTATGTTAAGAGTTAGGAAGAAAATAATATACTCAAATGTTCTTTAATAGAATATTAGGATCCTGATGAATGGGTGTTTCAAGTTGTGTGTGTGTGTGTGTGTGTGTGTGTGTGTGTGCGTGTGTGTGTGTATGTGTATGTATATGTAGGTGATTGTGAGACCACTAACAATCACTATAAGGAGAATGAACTAGTGAGTCTTCACTCATTTTAGTTTTAGTTAAAATTCGCTTTCACTTGACTCTGTCCAATTGCTGCTAGGAATAGAACTGAAATTACCTGTAACTTCCCAAACTGCTTTGCATGCACTGGCCACATTTCCCATGAAACATACTAAAAATTTTAAATGTTGTAAAATCAAATTAAATTGCTGCTTTAAAAACTTTGGCTTTCCATTTTAAAAAGTCTTTTATGATGGGTACATTTACTAAAAAGCGTTACTGTAATTGAGACCATCCCCTGGCCTATGGGACCTGCAGGTCTAGGCCCCTGCCCACCTTCTCAGCCTCATCTCCCTCCATATCAATAGCCTTTTTCTCGTTCACTAACCTCTGAGCTCACTTGAGGCTCACCCTCAAACTCATTCTTGCTTTCAAGTCTGGCACTGGTTTTTCCTTCTGTCGGAAACATTTACCCTCCCCCTCATCCCCTAAATTTTCATATGGCCTTGACCTTCTTACCAATTCACTCACAACTCACATGTCATCACTTCAAAACGAATTTTCCTGCCTACCTTAGTGTCATTAGCACATGACTGTACTTTTTTTTCCCTCTTAGTACTTATCAGTACCTGAAATTATTTTCTGTGGTTGTTTTCATGTTTCTTGCCCATCACCCTCCTAGAACAGAGTTCTTGAGCAAAGGGACACTGCCCATCCAGGTCACACTGTATTTCCAGTGTCTAAAAATGAGGTACCCAATAAATATTTAACAACTGACTCACTGAGTAGACACAACTTATTATCAGAAGCTGATCCAGGTGCCAAGAGTAGCAATTATATGTAGGTACATAGTCCTTCAAATGGAGAAGACAGGAAAGAAGGCTTCTTGAAAAACTGATAGCCCATAGCGGTGACTATCTGTGGAGAAGTAGCCCCTGGACTAAAAAATGTGCAAGTGTAGAAGGGACAGGAGTGGCTGTGATGTTATCTGAAGACAAGGCTGAGAGTCCAAGTCCAAGCCTGCATTTGAATCCAGTGCTTGTTGCTTCCTACTGTACGACTTTGAGCAATCGGCTTCTTGAAGCCTCCGTTTTCCCGAGTAAGAATAGTTTTATGGGGCCTCGTGATTAAACCTACGACAGTGCTCCACATTACACACGAAAAGGCATTAACACGTGGTTAGTTGCTTTCAGTGCTCGGCATTTTCTTGCCATTAGTATTTTGTATTATTAGTAGGAAGGGAGCCAGATCCTCTTTCAGGGGAGACTTCCAGATAGTTTCTGACTCAAAACCCTCAAGTTTTACTTATGGTCTGGGGTATTTATAAGAAAGTAATTGGAGCATTTATAAGGGAATAAGATGAGGCATATAAAACACTGTACAGCGATTAAATCGTAATAAACAATTATTATTAGCTGTCATTACTAGCATATTATTATTTCATCATTTTATTATTGCTATGAAGGAAATATTATTCCAGATGCTATAGGGAATAAAAAATATTAATAAGTCAATAAATTCTCCATAAGGCCTTTTCCTTCTGAGTGAGGTGTTTGCTTTTTAAAACATATTTAGGAAATGTACAGGCCCTGGATGAGGGTTTCCCAGCCTTGGCATTGTTAGCATTTGGTTCTAGGTATTCTTTCTTGTAAGACATCATCCTGTGCAGTGTAGGATATCAGTAGCATTTCTGGACCCTAGTCACCAGATGCCAGTAGCACCTCCTCCCTCTGAGTTGCGGCAGCCACAAATGACTCCTTACATTGCCAAATGTCCCCAGTGGGTGCGCAGGGGATGAGAATTCCCCCTGATTGAAAATCACTATGTTAGGTCTTTCATTTCCCTGCTGGTTATCAGACCCTGTCTGTCCCTACTTTCCTAGCCATTGTGCACCCATGTGAACTGCTCCTCACCAGCACCATTAATGTCCCTTTTCCCTATCCTTCCTTTGCATCTGCCCTTCAAAATTCCAACCCCAGGTCATGACTAAAGTCCACTTTTTCTATCCCTGCCCCCAGATACCTGCATGCTCCTCTGGGGGAAAACCACACAACCATCTAGACTGGTGTTTCTACAAAGTTGTAGTCCCCAACCCCTGTGTGCTGCCCCATGTGTCAGTCCTTTTCTTGACTTTACTCCCTCAAGTAGCCAGTCAGCACTTATACAGACAGTGTTGTAGGTTAAGGCTTTTATAGGACATGGTGCTGCAGGAAGTGGAGGAGGCTGAAATCCAACTGAGGTCACTTTCTAATTGGATTCACAGTTTTCTGGCTTGTCTCATAAAATCCAACTTCAACACTAAAGCAATCTATGTAGATCTGACCAAGTCACCGACATGCTTAAAATAATTTGTTAATTGCTTATCCTACAGCCAGTGAAACTCCAGCTCTTTAGTCTGGTAACTGGGCCCTCCATGACCTGCCTGTATACTTCTGTCTATGAGCTCCAACTGTTTGGAGTCTCCCCAAGAACATAACATGCTTTTTTTCCAGGCCTATTCTCATCCTGGCCCTACACCCTAGAATGTTCTCATGCCCTTCTCTTCTGCCTAGAAAACTCCTACATATCCTTCACAATTTCATTTAAGATCCATCCCTCTCTTCCTCTATCATTATAATATTCTACACAGATTTTTATTGTTATTTTTAATTTATTATCATTATTTCTTTATGTGTCAATCTCTCCCATTAGATTCTCAATGGTTTGAGGGTGGGGAGTTATCACTGTACTCTGAATAGCTAACATAGTATCGCAATTTTGTAGGTATCTAATCAATATTTATTGAGTGTATTAATTCATTAATTAGCAAATAAATCTAATATATATGGCTCATCCTTTTGTAAGACAGTATATAATCAACTCAATGCACATTTTTCTATTATTTTAATTAAGTTTTTACTTAATTCTAGTATGGTTAACATACACTGTTACATAGGTTTCGGGTATACAATATAGTGATTCAACAATTCCATACATCACTCAATACTCATCACAACAAGTGCACTCCTTAATCCCCATCACCTATTTCACCTCTTCCCCCACACACCTTCCCTCTGGTAACCATCAGTTTGTTCTCTACAGTTAAGAGTCGGTTTCTTGGTTTCTCTCTCTCTCTCTCTCTCTCTTTTTTTTTTCCTTTGCTCATTTGTTTTGTTTCTTAAATTCCACATATGTGTGAAATCATAGGGAATTTGTCTTTCTCTTACTTATTTCACTTAGCGTTATATTCTCTGGCTCCATCCATGTCATAGCACATGGTAAGATTTTATTCTCTTTTATGGCTGAATAATATTCCACTGTATATATCACATCTTCTTTATCCCTTCCTCTATTGATGGACACTTGGGCTGCTTCCGTAACCTGGCTATTGCAAATTTGTAAATAATTCTGCAAAAATATAGGGGTGCATGTATCCCTTTGAATTAGTATTTTGTATTTTTTGGGTAAATACCCAGTAGTACAATTAATTACTGGGTCATAGGGTAGTTCTATTTTTAACTTTTTAAGCAACCTCCATACGTTTTCCACAGCAGCTGCACCAGTTTGCATATTTACCAATAGTGTAAGAAGGTTCCTTTTCATCCACATCCTCTCCAACACTTATTTCTTGTGCTTTTTATTTTAACCATTCTGGCAAGTGTGAAGTGACATCTTACTGTAGTTTTGATTTGCATTTCCCTGATGATTAGTGATGTTGAGCATCTTTTCATGTGTCTGTTGACCATCTGGATGTCTTTAGAGAAATGTCTGTTTATGTCTTCTGCCTGCTTTTTAATTAGATTGCTTATTTTATGGGTGTTGAGTTTAGTAAGTTCTTTATATATTTTGGATACTAACCCTTTATTGGATATGTTATTTGCAAATATCTTCTCCCATTCAGTAGGTGGCCTTTTAGTTTGTTGGTTGTTTCCTTCACTGTGTAGAAGCTTTTTATTCTGATGTAGTCCCAATAGTTTGGTTTTGCTTTTATTTCTCTTGCCTCAGGAGACATATCTAGAAAAATGTTGCTATGCCTGATGTCAGAGAAATTGCTGCTTGTGCTGTCTTCTAGGACTTTTAATGTTTCAGATCCTTAATCCATTTTGGTCATTAATCCATTTTGGGTTTATTTTTGTGTATATGTAAGAAAGTGGTCCAGTTTCATTCCTTTGCATGTAGCTCTCTAGTTTTCCCAATGCCATTTGTTGAAGAGACTGTTTTATTCTCATTGCATATTCTTTCCTCCTTCGTCAAAGATTAATTGACCATATAATTGTGGGTTTCTTTCTGGGTTTTCTATACTGTTCCATTGATCTGTGTCTCTATTTTTGTGCCAGTTTGAATGCTATAGCTTTGTAGTATAACTTGAAGCCTGGAATTGCGATGCCTCCAGTTTTGTTTTTTCTTTTTCTTTTTCAATCTTTTCAAGGTTGCTTTGGCTATTCAGTGTCTTCTGTGGTCCCATACAAATTTAGGACCAATTTTGTTTGTTCCAGTTCTGTGAAAAATGCTATTGATATTTTGCAGAGATTGCATTAAATGTGTAGATTGCTTTGGGTAATATAGACATTTTAACAATATTTATTCTTCCAATCTGTAAGCATGGAATGTCTTTCCATTTTTTGGTATCATCTTCATTTTCTTTCATCAGTGTTTTATAGTTTTCAGGGTACAAGATTTTCACTTCTTTGCTTAAGTTTATTCCTAGATACTTTATTATTTTGGGTGCAATTGTAAATGAGATTATTATCTTATGTTTCTGTTGCTTTGTTACAGTATATAGAAATGCAACAGATTTCTGTACATTGATTCTGTGGTTTTAATTTATAACTGCCTCAAATATATTACATGAAACCAATAATCTAAAAATTCTGTCAAGTATATTATTTTCAGCTAGATTTAATTTTATTAGTGAAAAATGCTGAGTATTTATTACAACTAAGGAATTTAAATGGGATGTCATGATCTGATCATATTTAATTATGCCTCCAATAAATATTTGTTGAGTGCCTACTCTATGATAGGCACTCTTAAGAGTGCTTTATTCAGCAGTGAATAAAACAAAATCCAAGCCCTTAAGGAGGTTTTTATGAAATCTGTATGTGTGAAGTAAACAACTTTAAAATGAAATTTAAGATAAGAATAATTTTTCAATTCGATTTCTCTAAACTACTAGTAAGCATATTTAGAATAGTTTCATGCTATCATGGAACAGGCTTTCAGTGAAAGTAAGAAATGCATCTGAAATGTGGGGATATTGACTGCCAGTGTCTATGTCTTCTGGTTTTTCTAAGGACCTTACTAGACTACATGCCCACAGCTGTTTGAATGATACTGTCTTTTCCAGCTATCAACTTTCTGGCCATATGTGCATTCATAGCATTAGATGACCCACTAATGGGGACTCCAGAAAAAAATTAGAGTCCCAAAATTTATGCATTCAGCCAATTTAAAAGGACTTACAAAGGAACGTAGCAACATAAGAGGAGGCCATACATTTTGCAAGTGTTCAAGTCTGAAGACTGATTAGATTTAATTGGTGCTATTTTTGGAATGTAAACTATGCTCCATTAATCAACAAGTATGTACTGATGCTCAAGGAGAAATGTACAGAAGGAAATCTCAATGTGTCTCCATAAATATACAATCTAGTTAGAAATATATCAGATAAAATAATGACAGTAACTATCAGTGAGTGAATCAATTGAGACAATGTTAAAGGCCAGCGTTTCAGTATAAGAGGACTTACCTTCTGATGTAGTGTCCGCTAGAGTTTTATTTGTGCCAAGATTACTTATGAGGAACATGGAAAAGGATGGAGTTCCAAAGGTATAAAAACCAGGTCAATTGGGATTTGACTTCCTGCATTTCTGGAGACAAATCAGATAAGCTTTGCTTACATTTAATCCCCTGCTTGCTGGATCTAACACCACACGTAATACTAGGTTCCCTTAACTTCAGACCCGCCTGTCAAGCTGCTTATTCAGTATCTCTAGTTGAATGTCTAACAGGTATCTCAAATTTAACATGTCTGAAACTAGGCTCCTGATATCCCCCAACCTGCTATTTCTTCATCTTGCCTATCTTTGTCAAAGCCAAAAATCTTTGACACCTCTTTCTCTCACCTTCCACTTCCAGTCAGTTCTGTAGACTATATTTTCAAAATGTATCCAGAATCTACCATTCTCATTTTGCCCTCTACCAACACCCTCCTCTAATCATCTTCTACCCTTCCTAAACAGACTCTCTTTCCACCCTTACCCTTTCTCAAACTATTCTTAATAGCCTCAGTAATCGTATCAAACGTACATCTAGTAATGTCATACCACTACTGAGAACCCTCCAGTGGTTCCCCATCTTAGTAACTGCTGAAGCTCTTAGTATGACCTATCAGGCCCTGTATTATTTGGAACTCAATGACTTCTTTGACCTTATTTTCTTTTTCTTCTACTCTTCTGCCATTTACCTGACTCTAGACACAGAGTCTCCTGGCTGTTTCTCAACACACGAGGCATATTTAGGACCTTTGTACTTACTGATTCCTTCTTATGGAATGTTTTTTTCTGAAATTATCTACTTGGCAGTTCCTTCATTCCATTTAGATCCTTTTACTTAAAGCCACTTTCACAATAAGGGCTTTCCTGGCCATGCTGTCTAAAATATTAACACCTTGCCTGACGCATCCCTTTGCCTGCTTTTCTTCTCTTTTGCACCAGGAGAGCAGGAATTTTTGTATGCATTGTTCACTGTTCTAGCCCAGAACTTAGAATAGTAGCAGGTATGCAGTAGGTGGTCTACAAATATTTGTAGAATGAATGTTGACTGAATTTGGCCAAGTGCTTTACATGCTTTTCCTAATACCTCTATAGGGAGTACTAGATGCTTTCCCACTGTGGGCACTGCTGTAGTGCCAGGATCCTAGTCTATAGCTTACAGAAGAGGCCTTTCTGTATCAATGTGTGGATTTCATGAACCTTTCTAGCTGAAGTTTCCTTTGCCACTGAGCCATGGTGATTCACCATTTTCGGGATCACTTTCCTTTTATTTATTTATTTATTTATTTATTTATTTATTTATTTATTTATTACAATTTCTTCCTACATCTTATCCTTCTAGATCATTGGTCTTCAACCATGGCTACACATGAAAGTCAGCCGAGAACTGAGTAATTCTAATTTAATTGGTCTGGGCAGGGGAGGAAGTGACACCTGGGCCTCCAAAGCTGCCTAGGTGATTATAATATGCAAGCTAGGGTTGCAAATCACTGCCCTAAGTGAATCTCTAGGTCTTGGTTGTGTTCATTAATCTGTGATAACATTCTCTGATTCCATCTCTATGTTTTTTTGAGAGACTGGGTTGTTAATTTATTTTTTTAAAGTTTTTATTTTAATTCCAGTCAGTGGCTGAGTTGTTTAAAATGTAATCTCAGAATGTAATATATTTTTATTTACGTAATATGAGATTGCATTTTAAATGATGTAACGATGAAGCAGAAAATGTGCTCCCTGGAAGAGAGCTTAAGTTGTAGATAGACTGAATGAGTATGAGTTGTAAGGTCTGTGCAACTCAGCAAGTACTTACTGAGCTCCTGTTGTGCACCTAGTTTCTAATACTGTATTAAGCACTGTGATGATGCCGGGTGCTATGGAAGAGGGAGGATATCTGATAGATCCCTGCCCTCAAGGGATTAAAGATTGTTGAGAAACAACATAACAAAACAATATACTAGAAGGGTCTAAATATATGTTCCTGGTTATATGAAATGCAAAAACAAGAGATGGATTGGAGAATTAACAAGTCAAAATAGCCAATATCTGAGAATATTGATTTAAGAGGGAAAGAGAAGGACAATTAAATACTTAAGAGGAATAACAACGATAACCACAAGAGATCTGCCAAGACTCTTAAAATAAACAGGCCTTGATCACTGCTAACACAAAACAGTAATTGTGTTTCATGCTTTGCCCAAAGCTGCATTTTAATTATTAATTTTGCCAAAAGCACACCACTGTGGTTTCCATAGTAATTGTGATGATAACAGGGCTATTGGTTTACCCTAGAAACACTCATCTGAGTGATGAAAGGTCTAGAAGATCAACCCAACGTACCTTGACAATAATCTTGTGAACGATATTAATCATTGCAATGACTGGTCCTTTCAACCAGGTCTTACAAGCCAGTTATTGGACATAGATCTTCTCTTTCCCCAGGAATCGGACCTTACGTTCCGACTGGCCAGCGGGCTTGTTATATGGCAGCCCATGTGGGAGCACAGACAGCCCGAAGTCTCTGGCTTCACAGCACTGGTGAAACCCATCAGGAACATCATTACAGGTTCGTAACTTGGATGCCCAGTGGGATGGTCTTAGCAGACTCCCTCATATGCAGGAGTAAGGGTGATGAAATGATTTGCCCTTAAGGAACCAAGAGGAATGAGGTACCTGAATGGCTCAGTCCGTTAAGCAACTGACTCTAGATTTTGGCTGAGGCAATGATCTCACTGTTCATGAGTTTGAGCCCTGCATCAGGCTCTGGGCTGACAGCATGGAGCCTGCTTAGGATTCCCTCTTTCACTCTCTGTCTGCCCTTCCCCACTTCTCTCCCTCTCTCTCAAAATAAATAAATAAATAAACATAAAACAAAACAAAACAAAAGAGCCCAAATGTCTATCAACTGATGAACGGATAAAGAAGATGTAGTGTGTGTGTGTGTGTGTGTGTGTGTGTGTGTGTGTGTGTGTAATGGAATATTATTTGGCGATCAAAAAGAATGAAATCTTGCCATTTGCAGCAATGTAGATGGAACTAGAGTGTATTATACTAAGTGAAATAAGTCAGTCAGAGAAAGTCAAATATCATAGGATTTCACTCATATCTGGAATTTAAGATACAAAACAGATGAACATAAGGGAAGGAAAGCAAAACTAATATAAAAACAGAGAAGAAGATAAACCATAAGAAACTCTTAAATACAGAGAACAAACTGAGGGTTGCTGATGGGGTGTTGGGTGGGGGGATGGGGTAAAGGAGTGAAGGGCATTAAGGGGGACACTTGTTGGGATGAGCACTGGGTAGTATATGTAAGTGATGAGTCACTTCATTCTATCCCTGAAATTATTATTACACTATATGTTAACTAACTTGGATTTAAATTCTAAGAAAGGGAAAAAAGAAAGAAAGAAAGAAAGAAAGAAAGAAAGAAAGAAAGAAAGAAAGAAAGAAAGAAAGAAAGAGAACAAAAGGAAGGAAGGAAGAAAGAAAGAAAGGAAGGAAGAAAACCAAGAGGAAGAAAATTTCTCTAGAAAGTTATTATGTAAATGCCCTGGGCACAGGGCTCATTTACATATGATGAGAAACTCTAAACCAGGGGCACATGCTACTGAGTTGTGTGGTTTTGGATAAGTCATTTAAACTTCTTATACTTCAGTTTCCTCATGTGTAAAACAAGAGTTAAAATATAATGTTGCTAGAACAGTCAGGGTTGTTATGAAGAATAAGTGAATTAATTATATATAAAATTGCTTAGAAGAATGCCAGGCACATAGTAAGTAAATAAGTTATTATTATTATTATATCTTCATAATCATTATAGTAGACAGAGTCATAGATCCTTAACAATCTTACCTTAGTGCTTATTTGCTATCAAAGCATTTCACTACAGGAATTGTCTAATGAAATAATTTTATTGGTGAATTGTAGAAAGAGTAATAAATGATAGCTTGAAAAGTGCCTGGAAAGCTCAGGCTTCACTCCAGATGTACCACTTACTATGTATGTAACCTAACCTCTCTGTTTCCAGTTCTTTAAAATGGAGATAATAATACCACCTTATATGGCCTCATAGTGTGGAGTAAATAAGAATCCACATAAAGTACCCATTTTATAGTGAGTGCTTTATAAATTCAATCCTTCTATTCCCAACCAAAATTTTGGCATCAATAATGACATTTACAAAGAGATAAATTGCGTGGTAAATATATAGAGGCATGATATATATACGTCATTTGCTTACTTCCAAGGTTTTTCTACAGACAATGGAATATTACACATGTAAAAAAGCTTTGTAAGGGGAAGGAAGCCATAAACAAGTTTTTACATACTTTCCCCCTATCAAGTAACATACCTTTGCAAGGTACATAGTATGTTAAAGGATTTTCTGAACAAAAGATGGTAACATGCTTATAGTGAAAAATCATGTTTGCTTATAGTAATTCACACAAAAGATACAATTTTTCATATAGTGAAAGTAGACTAATTCCAGAATTAATATGTGAACAATACATTAACTAGTGAAATAAATTATAAATTCAAGAGTAACAGTCTGTCATAACATTCAAATAGCAAGGACCTAAAGATGTCATAGCCAGAAGTGATCTACTTAGATTCCTTGGATAGAATGAGGTTAATTTCACAAAATTAAAACAATCTGAGAGTGAAGACAGATGTACAATATTAAAAAACTGAAAACAATAGAAATAAGACAAAGGAAAATAAAATATACTACAGTAAAACAAAACTATTACTGAAAAAGCCATATCATTATGCTGATTAAGGATTTTTTCGTATTTGTTAAGTCCTATCACTTTCCTTATGAATTAAGAGGTCACTTTACATTTAGGTCACTCTCTCTCTCTCATTAATACATAAACTATCATTTAACAGATGTATTAAAAACTGTTAGGAAATAGTGTCCCTCATGAATCACTGGGGCTGTTCACTCCAACATCCTTTTGCCTTGGGATGATATTCAAAGTGGGTTCTTTTCCCCTCTGCCTGATGCCCGTGGATGTGAAATGGTGCCCAGCATCTGAGGTGAGATTAAATCCAGCTTCTGGCCAGAAGAAAAAGCAATGGCACATGGGTGGATGACACTCCCTAGGTCTCTTGTTTTGTGACCTTGGTAAATCACTTTCTCGGCATCTGTTTTATTCACAATTCCAATACAGCATGGCCATCGTCACTTCCTGCTGTTCCCAATCCTCAGGAAAAATGTAACTGATTTGACTTTTGCCATAAGGGAAGCTTAAGGTGTTCATAAAAGCACAACCTGGAGCCAGACAGCCTAGGCTGGAAACTTCATGTAAAGGCCAGATGATCTTGGGCAAGTTAAACTTCTTGTGCCTTAGTGTCTTTATCTGTAAAATGAATCTAATAATTTACCATATGTTATTATTGGGTTATTGTAAAGGTTAAATGAGTTGAGACAGTAGTTCCCCCCTTATCTGTGGTTTTACTTTCTGCAGTCTCAATTACCCATGGTCCAAAAACAGATGATTCGCTCCTCCTGACAAACCGTCAGAAGGTCAGTAGTAGCCTAACACTATGTCACAATGGCTACATCATTCACCTCACTTCATCTCCTCACGTAGGCATTTTACATCATCATAAGAAGGGTGAATATGGTACAACAAAGTACTTTAAAAGAGAAAGAGACTACATTTACATAACTTTTATGACAGTATATTGTTAGAATTGTTCTATTTTATTGTTAGTGATTGTTGTTAATCTCTTACACTGTGTAATTTATAAATTAAACTTCATCATAGGTATGCATGTATAGGAAAAAACAGTATATGTAGGGTTCAGTAGTATCTACAGTTTCAGGCATCCACTTGGAAAAGACCCCCTGCAGATAAGAGAGGAGCGCTGTATATGTAAAGTTCTTTAGTTTTTAAAAAATAAAAGAGAAAGAGAGCAGGGAGGGGCAGAGAGAGAGGGAGAGAGAGAATCCCAAGCAGGTTCTGCACCATCAGCACAGAGCCCAGGGCGGGGCTCAACCTCACAAAAACTATGAGGTTATGATCTGAGCCGAAATCAAGAGTTGGATGCTTAACTGACTGATGCCCCCAGTCACCCTTGTAAAGTGACTTAAAAAGGATGTGGCAGATATTTGGTACCATATAGATGTTAACCATTATTAAATTTAGTATTGTCAACTTTTTAGCACCAATAGCCTTTTGAGTCAGAGTGAATAAAGAAATCTACATTGTTATGATAACCTAGCAATGCTAAGATTTTTTAATTGGTTATTTGATTTCTTTTATAATATGTGCTACTAAATATCTTCTTTCAGAATGACAATGATATGTAAAAATTATTTTTTGAGAAATTATTGAATAAAATGAGCGTATTGTAATCTTATAAAATTTGTGATGATATTTCTTCCATCTTTGCAGCTAAGAGAAGCTCCCCTATCAACAGTCAAAGTCAAACCTGTGAATCACCAAATCAAGACACAAGCCATCAAGAGGTGAGTTTATTGTGATCCTAAGAAGAAATGAGGTGGTCATTCCCTGGATGTGGTGTAGTGTGAAAGATAAGACATGAGTTCTAGAATAATACTACTTGGTTTCAGATCAAGCTCCTACTCCTGAACATAAAACTTTAAGAAGTCTCAACTTTACTATCTGTCAAGTATGGAAAATAATTTTATGCACTTTCCCAGTGTGGGAAGGCTGAAACAAGACAATGCATGACTGGTACTTTATCTTTGTGGCAAGTGTAATCAGCAGTGCTTTATCTCCATGCCTAGTGAATAATCAGTGGTGTTCTATCTCAATGGTTAAAGTGTAATTAGTAGTTCGTTGTCTCAATGGCTAGCATGTGACATTCAATAAATGTTAGTTATCATTATTCATCCCACATAAAGTATCAAAATCTTCTAATATTTTTTAGGCAATCATAATATAGGTAAGATAATGCTGCAGCAGGTGGGGAGGAGGGAGAAAGTAGAAAGGAGGCAAAATGTATAGTCCTATCCCTTAAGCAATATAAAGTTTCATGAAAAATCAAGACGAATCCACATAAAAACAGAATATATGTAATAAAAAAAGACTATAATTCAGTGAAAAATTTTCAAGCATTCTTTGGTTTGGAAAAGAAAGAAATGAAGGCCAGGGTGGTTTGAAGCCACATAGCTATGACTACTGCCATTAGCTTAGTGTGGTTTTAGATGACCTGTCTTCATTTCCAGTCCAACATGTGCAAGATACAATTTGCTGCTTTCCATGAACATTGGATCCTCTTTCTAACTGATGCATTACTGTCAGCAGTGTCATCATCCTTTTTAGCCTCAAAACTGGAAATTTTGGAGTCCTATTATAGCTAATGTTTACTGAACTATTGCTAAATATAGACACTGTGATTTATATGCTCTATTTTATCTATTCTAATATATATATATATATATATATTTATATATATATATATAATATATATATATTTATATATTTTATTTTATATATATATAAATATATATATATATATTTTATTTTATATATTATATATATTTATATAATATATATATATATTTATCTATTCTAATATATATATATATATATTCTAATATATATATATATATATATATATATATATATATATATTTTACTTTTAACATACTTGAAATCAGATGTGTTTGATGATTGTTGACTTCTTAAAATCTCCCTGCCTGGTAATGGTACTAATATGGTTGTCATTCTTGTACAGCATGAATTTGTCATTTCTGGCATTTAAATTTGTAGAATTGGGATTAGTGGCTTAGAAAAATATGTCAGAGGGAATAGTGGAGCACTCGTTTAAGAAATAACATTTTTGACACAGAGGAAGTTACTCTATAGAAAGACATATATCAAAAACTCTGAGTGGAATTTTTTACAATTTTTAATTAAAAAAATTTTTTAATATAATCTATTGTCAAGTTGTATAACAAAAAAGTGTGTACAGTGTGCTTTTGGTTTTGGGGGTAGATTCCCGTGGTTCATCGCTTACATACGACACCTACTGCTCATCCCAGCAAGTGCCCTCTGCAATGCCCATCACGCATTTTCCCCTCTCCCCCTTGAGTTGAAACTTAGAAATTCCAAGAACACCTACATCAATTTATTTCACTTATATCTTCCTTTTTACATATACACAGAATGGATGTATAATCAAAAGCTACACCTAAATAAGTCTAAGATAGTGCTTGTAATAAGTATATTAGAGAAAGTCCTCACTGGAAAGTGTCCTAGTTTAGCTAACGGAGTTTTTTTTTCCTTCTTAATTGCACATAAAAAAATGGTGTATCTTATAACTGCTGACATCTTAGATACAACAAAATATATCTCCTGTGTTGTACTGCTTAGTCCTCTCAATTTGATTTCTTGCTGAGTCACGTCGTTTTATCTTGTAATGTGGCTCAGATGTGCTCTTTATTCTCTATGCCTGCCACTGCCCTCTAAATCCAGGTCCTCAAAACTAGATTGCAGCTGGAACCACCTAATTGGATTTTTCTACCTTTAGCCTCTCCTGCTTCACATAAATACCACTTAATAATGCCTGACTAATCTTCCTAATGCATCATTTATTTATTAACTTATTCCACAGAGGCTTATTATATGCAAGGTGCCATTCTTTCTTTCTTTCTATCCTTGTTCCCTAGAAACCTCTAGTGGATTTTTTTTTTTGCCGTCACTTCAAGACCAAACTCCTCTCCCTGCTTCTCTGTGCCTTCTACCACCTGGCAGCATTTTTCTTAAGTGACTTTGTTTACACCTTCAGTTATTTAAGCCCTGCTTCCAATATACAGAGCATGCTTCTTTAGCCTCTGGGTCTTTGCTCAGATTGTTTCCTCTAAGTGGAATATTATCTTTCCTCCTCATTGCCTGTCTACATTTTATCTTTCTTTTAAGGACCAATTAAGATTTCAGCTCCCCCATGAACTCCCGTCTAATTATTCTAAATCTGCACTGCCCAATATGGTAGCCACTAGGCCCATGTGGCTACTGAATACTTGAAATAAGGCTAGTCTGGGGGCACCTGGGTGGCTCAGTCGGTTAAGAGTCAGACTTCATCTCAGGCCATGATCTCACAGTTGGCGGGTTCGAGCCCCGGATTGGGCTCTGTGCAGACAGCTCAGAGCCTGGAGCCTGCTTCAGATTCTGAGTCTCCCTCTCTCTCTGCCCCTCCCCACTCATGCACTCGTGCGCTCTCTCTCTCTCTCTCTCTCTCTCTCTCTCTCTCAGAAATAAATAAACATTAAAAAAAAAGAAATAAGGCTGGTCTGAACTGAGATGTAAGTATCAAACGTACAACTGAACTTTGACAACTTAGGAGGGAAAAAAATGTAAACATCTTGATGATAATTTTTATAGCAATTACATGTTGAAGTGATAATTTGGGGTTACACAGAATATATCGTTAAAATTAATCTCACCTATTTCATTTTCTAATATTTCTAATCTTAGGTGTGTGTCTCATGTTTTGTAGCTTGTATTACATTTCTGTTGGACATGCTACTCTAATCTATATTCATTTGTCTTAAAATTTAACCATAAGTTCTTTATTTCAAGGTTCAGGTTTATGCAATACTTTTTATCTCTCAAATTGCCTAACATGAGGCACACATAGCATACTCATGCTAAGGGAGTTTTCGATCTAGTTCAGAAAACTTATTTTATGAAATTTTTAGCCGTATTGGTCCCTCTATGCATCATTACTGGACAGTGCTTTCTTATTTTACATATGAAGATGGAAATTATAAGGACTAAAGTACTATGATAAGCTGAGGGTCTTTACACTTGAGTGAAGAATTTCATCTGTAATACCTATGGAAAGATAATGTCATATTTCCTGAGCAGAGTTACATTTATTAGCTAAATGTAATTAAAACAAACTACTCTGTAAGAAAATGACTGAACTTGTGCATAACAAATCAGAAAAAAGATCATCGTATCCAATTGGAAGAATGTATCACATCTTCCTTTAATGAGTGACGGTACTATTCAGTTCATCTCAGTATTGGCATATCTTTGATGAGTTTTTGGTTTATAACTCTTCCCCGGCAGCTACTGGATATAAAAGGTAAAAAGAAAAGAATCAAGGGCAAAATGAAATAACATATATGAAAGTACTCACCTGAATGCTTAAAATGGTATACATTGCTCTCTAGAAGTGTTTCCATTCCCTCTTAAATGAAGGCAAAATCCCTTGGTCTATGACATTGTAGTTAGCTGTGTTACAAAGAAAAATTTTCTATTTTAAAAAACAATGTATGTCATATGATAGCTAATTCTAAAGGATATACCTAAAGAAAAAATAAAAAGAAGAACTAATCTGCTATCTCCCCCTCCCAAAGGGATTCCAGGTGGTCTGTGAAACATTCCAGTCAGATCCCATCTCTCCCAAGGCCACCATTTCAGGCTGCCACCGTGGAAACTCCTTTGATGGAAGCCTGTCCTCCCAAACTTCCCAGGAAAGAGGCCCATCACATTCCAGGTACATGATTGCAATGTTCGGGACAAAAATATTTCCCTGGTCACTCAAAGTTAGATATACATATTTAGCCACTTGCATGGTCTCTGTTCCTTAGAAAGTGTCAGTGCATGATATGTGTATTCTTGGTCATAGTATAATTAGATTAATAATTCCAGAAATGTGCTATGAATGATTCTCATTTAAACAAACTTGGGTGGAAGTGGGCAGACATCTGATAATGAGATATCTGAATTAGATTATATTTTAAATATTTAAATGCAGAACCTCAAATTATGCTATCAAATACCATGCTGCAGGGATGTGACAAGATCCGCTAATTTAATGTGTAAAAATACTTTATCTGATCCTTGTATTAAAATGGATGCTTTTAAAGTATGCATAGAGAATTGAAAAGGCTGTTCTTTGTAAAGGCTACAACACCACCCTCCTTAGCTTGTGTGTGTGGTAAATTTGCTTAAAAATGCCTTCCCTTGAGACAAACATTAAGCCACTTCTTCCTGTTCTCCATTGAAATGGTGGAAGACTGAATTTATGAGGTTTGCTTTGAACCCAACTAGAAACCACACTTAACTGCCAGGAGTCCCTGAGACTGTGTATCTCTACACTCGAGCTTGACGTGTAATTTACATGCCATAAAATTCACTTATTTGAAGTATACAATTTAATGACTTTTAGCAGATTTATAGAACTGTGCAGCTACTCCCAGAATCCAATTTCAGAACATTTTTATCACCCAAAAATATCCCTTATACCCATTTCAGTCTCTCCCAGATGATCGCCCTGCTCCAGATAATCACTTAATGTATCTTCTGTCTATATAGTTGAATTTAATGGAATTTTCAAATACATTGAGTTATACCATATATGATCTTCTACATCTGGCTTCTCTCACTTAGCATAATACTGTAGAGGTTTATCCACATTACAGCATGTACAAGTTATTCCCTCCTTTTTACTGCTAAATAGTATTCTATGGTATGGATATATCACATTTGAGTTATATACCAGTAGATGAATACTTGGGTTGTTTTGACTTTTTGTTTATTATGAATAATGTTGCTATGAACAGTTACATACAAGTTTTTGGGCAGGCATATGTTTTCAGTTCTGGTATCCTAAGTACATACCTAGGTGTAAAATGGCTGGGTGGTATGGCAAATTTATGTTTAATTTTTTAAGAAACTGCCAAACTCTTTTCCAAAATGGCTGCACCATTTTACGTTCCCATCCGAAATGCATGAGGGATCATTGTTTTTCTATATCCTTGGCAGCACTGTCTCTTTTACTGTAGCCATCCTAGTGGGTGTAAAGTGAGATCTGATTGTGATTTTAGTTCATATTTTCCCTAATGACTAATTATGTGAAGGTGCTTATTAGCTATTTGAATATCTTTTGTGGTGAAATGTCTGTTCAACCCTCTTGCCCACATGTTAACTGGGTTGTTCATCTCCTTATGATTGGATTGTAGGAGTTTTTTAATATATTCTGGATGCAAGTCCTTTCATCCATGGACTTATCCACAGATATTTCCTTTCAGTTTTATCTTACCTTTTCATTTGGTAATTTTTAAATGATCTTCCTCCTTCTGGCACCAGAACCAGGCTACATGGGTATAGCATTTTTTAAAGATTTCTTAGAATTGTTGAAAGCATGAAGTTATATGAATAGAGTTGCTTTTTAACCCAAATACTACTATATTGTGCTTTTAAAAAACAATATGCAAAGAGTTTATCTTTGTGTCTTTATTTTGGACTTTAAAATAGGCAAGTGTCCTAGTTGAATGATCTTTTGCTGGTTGAGAATATGAATGTGACAGTAACATTAGTTGTGTAAGCAGAGATTGTATTTTTTCATAGGATTTACTGTACTAGGTCATTAGCGATAATGGGTACTTAAAATCATATAATTTTTTTCTTTACTTATTTATTTTTTCTTTTTTTTATCAATATATGAAATTTATTGTCAAATTGGTTTCCATACAACACCCAGTGCTCATCCCAAAAGGTGCCCTCCTCAATACCCATCACCCACCCTCCCCTCCCTCCCACCCCCCATCAACCCTCAGTTTGTTCTCAGTTTTTAAGAGTCTCTTATGCTTTGGCTCTCTCCCACTCTAACCTCTTTTTTTTTTTCCTTCCCCTCCCCCATGGGTTTCTGTTAAGTTTCTCAGGATCCACATAAGAGTGAAAACATATGGTATCTGTCTTTCTCTGTATGCCTTATTTCACTTAGTATCACACTCTCCAGTTCCATCCACGTTGCTACAAAGGGCCATATTTCGTTCTTTCTCATTGCCATATAGTACTCCATTGTGTATATGATACTTATTTATTTTGAGAGAGAGAGAGTGGGGAGGGACACAGAGAGAGAGAGAGAGAGAGAGAGAGAGAGAGAGAGAGAGAGAACGAGAGAATCCCAAGCAGGGGTTGGGCTCAAACCCATAAACAGTGAGATCATGACCTGAGCAGAAATCATCAGTTGGACACTTAACTGACTGAGCCACCCAGGTGCCCCTAAAATCATATCATTTTTTCTGTGGAAGAGCCCTGTGAAGATAACCAACTCCATCCTGACAACATTTTCACCACCTAAACACTTTCAGCAATGAGGAATTTTGTACTCTTGAATGAAGTTCATTTCATTTTTAGATAGCTCTATTTAGTGTCATGTCCTTCTTATATTTGACCAAAGTTTGCTTTTCTGTAATTTCTGACTATGGTTCTTATATTAGTTTTCTACTGCTGTGTAACAAATTACTACAATTTACTGGCTTAAAACAACTTACATTTATTATTTCACTATTTCTGTATGTCAGAAATATAAACACAATTTAGCTGGGTTCTCTGCTCTCGGGTCTGACCAGGCTAAAATCCAGATGTCAGGATTGAATGTGGTGTCATCACAGGCTCAACCAGGGAAAGATCATATACAAGCTGCCTCAGGTTCTTGGCCGAAGATTGAGCTTCCTGTTTTCCTATTGACAATTGTCTGGGGCCTATTCTCAACTTCTAGATGCTGCCCATAGTTCACTGCCATGTGGCCCTCTCCATAGTTACCTTACAACAGGGCAGAGAAATTCTAATTACAGCCTACGACTACAGAAACTTTATTATATAACGTAATCACAGGCATGACATCTCATCACCTTTCTGATATTCTGTTGGTTATAAGAAAGGCACAGATCTACCTACACTCAGGAGAAGAGGATTATAGAGGGTGTGACAACCATCAGATGGGAATCAGGAGCGGCTCTCCTAAGTGTGTTTACCACAGTCCTTTTAAAGATGTAGAGACCCTTCCCGTATTAATTTTCCACTCATTCAAAAGTCGCTATTATGAATCTTACACACACACACACACACACACACACACACACACACACACACACACCCCAAGGCTTCCATTTTATTTGATAACAACAATAACTCACTAACAAAGTTGTCAAGGGCATAATTAAATCAGATTTAGGGAAAAGGTAGTTGCTTTGGTTACAGACTTCATTTTAAGTATACAATATAATGATTCAACAATTCTATACATTTCTCAATGCTCAAGATAAATGTACTCTTAATCCCCTTCACCTATTTCATCCCTCCCCTACCCACCTCCCCTCTGGCAACTACCAGTTATCTGTATTTAAGAGTTTAGGTTTTTTGGTCTTTTTTTCTTTGTTCACTTGTTTTGTTTCTTAAATTCCAAATATGTGTGAAATGTGAAATCCTATATGATATTTGTCTTTCTCTGACTTATTTCACTTAGCATTATACCTTCTAGGTCTATTCATGTTGTTCCAAGTGGCAAGATTTCATTATTCTTCATAGCTAATATTCCATTGTATATATATGCCACATCTTCTTTATTCATTCATCCATCTATGGAGGGACACTTGGGTTGCTTCCATATCTTGGCTATTGTAAATAATGCTGCAATAGACATAGGGATGCACGTATCTTTTCAAATTAGTGTTTTCATTTTCTTTGGGTTAAATACTCGATATGGAATTACTGGATCCCTGTAATTCTATTTTTAATTTTTTGAGGAACCTTCATACTGTTTTCCACAATGGCTGTACCAATCTGCATTCCCACCAACAGAGCACAAGGGCTCATTTTTCCCCCACATCCTTGTCAACACTTGTTATTTCTTGTCTTTTTCACTTTAGCCATTCAGACAAATGTAAAGTGATTTCTCATTGTGGTTTTAATTTGCATTTCCCTTATGGTGAGTGATGTTGGGCATCTTTTCATGTGTTTATTAGCTATCTGTATGATGTCTTCTTTGGAAAATGTGTCTATATAGATACTTTGCTCATTTTTAATCAGATTAGGTTTTGGGGGGTATTGAGTTGTATACATTCTTTATACATTTTGGATATTAACGCTTTATTGTCTATATCATTTGCATATGTCTTCTTCCATTCAGTAGGTTGCCTTTTTGTTTTGCTAATGGTTTCCTTCTCTGTATAAAACCCTTTTACTTTGGTGAAGTCCCAACAGTTAAATTTTGCTTTTGCTTCCATTGCCTCAGGAGACATCTTCACAAATGTTGTGATGGCCAGTGTCAGAGAAATTACTGCCTATGTTTTCTTCTAGGAATTTCATGACTTCAGGTCTCACGTTTAGGTTCCTAATCCATTTTGAGATTTTTTTTGTGTATGGTGTAAGGAAGTGGTCCAGTTTCATTCTTTTGCATGTAGGTATCAGTTTTCCCTGCAACATTTGTTAAAGAGACTGTCTTTTCCCCATTGTATATTCTTGCCTTTCATCATAGACTAATTAACCATGTAAGCATGGGTTTATTTCTGAGCTATTTTGTTCTGTTGATCTATTTATTTATTTTTTTGCCACTACCATATTGTTTGCATTACTATAGCTTGGAAGGATATCTTGAAATCTGGGATTGTGATACCCCAGCTTTGTTCTTTTTCATGACTGCTTTGCTAGTTAGGGTCTTTTGTTTTTCCATACAAATTTTTAGGATTATTTTTTCTAGTTCTGTGAAAAATGGTGTTAGCATTTTGGTAGATATTGCATTACATTTGTAGATTTGTTTGGGTGATACACGTATTTCAACAGTATTTGTTCTTCCAATCCATATCTTCTAAGTATATGTTAGACATAGGTTGTAGCAGCATCAAAGTTTTGTCCTTAAAGAGCTGACTTCTTTAAAGGTAGACAGATAATGGGGCACCTGGGTGGCTCAGTTGGTTGAAGTTCTGACTTCGGCTCAGGTCATGATCTCGCGGTCTGTGAGTTCGAGCCCCGTGTTGGGCTCTGTGCTAACAGCGCAGAGCCTGGAGCCTGCTTCGGATTCTGTGTCTCCTTCTCTCTCTGACCCTCCCCCATTCATGCTCTGTCTCTCTCTGTCTCAAAAATAAATAAACGTAAAAAAAATAAAATTAAAAAAATAAAGGTAGATAAAAGAGTAATTGAGTAAAATTACTTGTAGACTTCTTTAAGACTATGAAACAAAAGCAAAGTAAAAGGATGAGAGGTGGGTTCTTTTTCATTGAGACTTGAATGATATAAAAGAGACAATCTCAGGAAGATCTGAGAAGAGCAATGTAGGCAGAAGGAACACATCCAAAGGTTCTGAAATGGTAATAAACTCAGCATGTTTTGGGAACATCAATAAGGCAGTGTGAACAGGCAGTAGCACTGAGCAAGAGGGTACAACGCAGGTCAGAGAGGTTGTGAGGGGTCTGATCACATGGGAGCCAAAAGGCCATGTTAGGAAGTTTGGTTCTGTTCCAGGCGTGATGAAAAAACACGGGAGTTGTTGGAACAGTGGAGTGACATTAACCAAATTGCATGTTTTAAAGACCATTTCAGAGAGTTCATGGAAAATAGACTTGGGAGGCAAAAGTGGACTTAGAGACTAGTTAGGGGACTGTTGCAATGGCCCAGGTGAGATAGTATATGCCTTGGTCAAGGTGGTAGTAGTATAGGTGGAAAGGCTGAGATGAGACTGAAACTGGGATTCAGTTACAGGGTAAAGCTGACATGACTGGATTTGGGGAGTGAGAAAAAGAAAGGAGTCAAGCATAACTGAAGATTTTGGCTTGAGCAGTTGCATGAATGGTGATTAAATTTGTGAGATAAGGAAAGCGGATAAAAAGTTTATATAAAAATATTTGAATCTTCTTACTTCCGTGTATCTCCAAGGCCACCACCATCATTCAAGCCACTCATTTCCCTGTGCCTGGAGTACTTCATTAGCCTACTGATTCACCTCCTGTGATTCAATCTTGCCACCATCCAATATAGAACATACAGAGTAAAAATAAAAGAACAAATCATGACACTTCTACTCTTGAATTCTTTTAATGCTATCCGTTGCTATCAAGATAAAATTCAAAATCCTTGAGGTACCCCTCAAGCCCTGCGCATCATTTGGCTGCTGTCCAGTTCTCTAGTGTGACATTATACTGCTACCCACACCTCAGTGACTAAACTTCAACCTTTTTTTAGACTTTCAAACTTCCCCTTAGCTCTGAGATTTGGAGTATGTTATTCCATCTGTCTGCATCGTTCTTCCATCTATCTTCACTTAACCAATTCCTCTTCCTTTAAGACTCAATCTAAATATGATTTCTTTACTCCCTAGAGAGGCTTTGGCAGATGTTTAACACTTTCACAGAACTCCATGTTTTCTCTTACAGCATGAGTAGCAAACATGATATAAATAGTTGTGTGACAATTTGTCTAATAGTTATCTCCTCCACTAGACTGTAAAATCCACACACAAGAGAAAAGACCAAGTCTCTTCCACTCCTTCCTCTCTTTAGTACCTGGTACACGACCTTCAGTGAAGTGTACTGAATAAGTGAAAGAGCTTAATTTTTATAACATCCATGAAAAGACCTTATTCCTCTTTTAAAGATGAGGAACTGAAGCAAAAAAAGATTAAATGGTTCCCCCAAGAACATACACAGGAATTGGAAAAGCTAGATTTGGGCCCATTCTAACCAACTCCATGGTCCACAATCTTCTCTCTTATCTCATAAAGAGGTAGGTCTAAACCTTTCCATATATTTTCTTTGGCTTCTCTTCCATGGCCCTCTAATTTGTCCTTTATTTCTACTAACTCAGAAATTAGTAAATATAGGACCAGATATGTGATTTTCATATGTCTGCATCTTTTATAGACTTACCAAGAAACCCCATTGGAGTTAAACCAGTGTATCAGTTATCTGTTGTTGCATAACAAATTACTCTGAGGTTGAGTGACTTAAAACAGCAAACATATATTATCTCACAGTTTCTGAGGGTTATATATCCAGACCACCAGCTTTGCTGCAGTCTTTTTTGGCTCAGAGTCTCTTATGAGGTTACATTTAAGATGTCTGGGACTACAGTCATCTGAAGGCATGATTGAATTGGAGGATATGCTTCTAAGATCACTCTGGTGGCTTTTGCCCAGATGCCTCAGATTCAGATGCCCTTCCATAAGGCTGTTCACAATATGGCAGATGACTTGGCACAAAATGAATGGTGTGTGTGTGTGTGTGTGTGTGTGAGAGAGAGAGAGAGAGAGAGAGAGAGAGAGAGAGAGAGAGAGAGAGAGATGGGGGCGGGGGGTGGAGAGAGGTCTTTTATAACTAATTTCAGGAGTAATATACCACTATTTCTGTCATATTCACACAGACCAACAGAACATATTTTAGAAAAAAACTGTACAAAGCATGACCAATGGAGAGATCTTAGAATCTGCTACCATAGTTTGCCTCTGGTCCCTAGTGATTTCCACCTCTTCCACATGCAAAAAAATTTGCTCTCACCAAGATTGCCAAAATCTCATCCAATTACAAGATCAAGTCAAAGTCCAGATCTCATCATCAAAATCAGATCTAGTTGCAAATAAGTTACCTCATGTGTACGATTTAAGCCAATTCCTTAATTATAGTTCTTTTCAATCCATGCATCTGTGAACTAAAGAGATAAGTTGTCTGTACCTAAAACACCCAAATACAATGGTGGAATAGGCACATGATAACTGTTGTGAACATGCCTATTCAAAAGGAGAACATAGGAGGCACTGGTCCATAGCAAGTCTGTAATCAAGCTGGACAAATATTGGAAAATTCTTGATTAGATCTCAGTCCTATTCTTGCCCATGGCTCTTAGCTCCACCCTCTGGGCTATTGATTCCATGCTCTAGGTCAACTTTCACTTTTTTAAGAAAGACAGATGTATTTACAGCTGAGTAGTTTTCTCAGCTTGGTTCCTGCCAGTAAAATTTGGGGGGTATAAAGCCTCTTTTAATTCTATACTGCTTTGGCAGTGTTTTTGTTACATAAAATTCTTTAAAAACTTTGGCAGTCCAAAGTGAATCTTATTGGGCCCCAGTAGAATAGACAAGTCTCTTTAAGGTAATCCTTTCTCTAACTTGGAAGAAGGTTGAAAAACAACACCCTTAAGTTTCTTTGAAACCCCCCCCCCCCTACTTTTTTACATGTGAATCACACTTTCAAAACCTTGAGTTGGCCTTTTGTCTCATGGAATAATATTCAGAGGCGAGACCTTAGATCATTCTGAAGGCCTAAAAAGATTTTACAGCTTCGCCCTTGACTTTATCTTTAGACCATGTTTTTCCAGAAATGCCCTAGATTAGATGTTTGCTCAGAAGTCATTTCTTAATTTTAGCATTACTTCCCATCTGGAGAGGCTGAACGTTTTCAGAATCATCAAGTCCTAGGTCTTTAGTCTTTAACAGTTCTTCAGTTAGGTCATATCTTTCAATCTTCTATAAGCAGCAAGAAGACATCAGAAGACACCTTCAACACTTTATTTGGAAGTTTTAATTAGATCATCTATGCTCTTAAGCCTGTTTCTTTAACTTTCCACAACACAGCAGGCAGCTTTTGCCACTATATAACAAGGATCCTTCTTCTTCCTCTTTTCAGTGTCATGTTCCTTACTTCCCTTTAAGCCCTTAAAGGGCTCCAACAGACTCCTTAAAGTTCAGGATTTCCAGTAGTAATTTGTGCAAGGCAATTTATGCTTTTATTTTTTAACACACTCTTCAAAGCCTTTACAGTCTCTGCTACTGCCTGATCCCAAAACCATTTCCAAAATTTAGGATGTTATCTTGGTATTCAAGTCTGTATTCTCTATCAATTGCTTTATAACAAATTACCCCAATTTCTCAATAGCTTAAAACAAAAAACATTTATCATCTGACATAGTTTCTGAGGGTCATGAATCCAGAAAGAGCTTAGCTAAGGTGTTGCAGCTCAGGGTCTGTCAAGATTTTGCCTAGGGCTGCCATCATCCAGAAGTTCGACTGGGTTTGAGAGTCTGCTTTCAAGATCACTCAGATGGCTGTTGACTAGAAGCTTCAGTTCTGCAGCATCTGGACCTCTCCATAGGGCTGCTCATGACATGCTAGCTAGCTTCCCTGAAAACAAATTATCGCATAAAGAGAGGGAACAACCAAGATCAGTGCTTCGGTGTCTTTCAACCTAATCTCTAAAGTGACATGCCGTCATTTCTATATGCTGTGGATCATGCCAACACTGGTATAGAGAAGGGACCACAGGAGGGTGTGAATACCAAGAAGCAGGAATTATCAGAGCCTATTTTGGAGGCTGGCTACAACAATGATGATGATAATGTTACCATAATTTTATAGGTAATTATTACAACTATATCTGTACATTTTCTTCATTATTGAGTATTCTCATATTCCTCCTTCACTAATTCTGTTCTACACAATTTCCAAAAAGGTTAAGTGTAAGTAATTTCTTACCTCAAATACTTTGGCCTGACTTTTAAAAATTATTAAAAACAATATCAGGGTGAAATCTTGAGGTCTTAAAATATCTAGGAGCTTACATTTCTTACATATTTTTTTCAGCCATGGTATGCATTAGAAATTTGCAAATATAAATAGCATGTGATATTTCTTTGACAAACTGCAAAGTTCAAGGTTTCCTGTTTGTGGAAGAATGTTGTTTTTTCCATTCTCTGAGATACCACACTCAAGCATCTATATGCATATGCATTTCTTGACGCATACACACAGTCACCCACAGCACACCCACACTCACATATGTGAATTAGACATGAATCAGTGGCACTTTAAAAGAATGAATTAGGTCTTCTCTCTGCCTAACTGCAGTGGCTGGTTACCATGGAAATGATGCATAAGGTAGACCTTTCAGAAAATGCTAATGTTAATATGTCTTTGTTGGAAGAGTTCATGTATTAATCAGAAATGAAGAGAACTTTAATAATAAAGCAATGCAAATAGCTTAGAAACAAAAGCTGTCTGCTCGGATCAAACAAATACAATTCATCATCTCTTTTGCCCTGACCTTGACAGAACAGAACATCACTCTTCCCTGAACTCTGCAATCAGTGAGCAGGTAGCTAGTTTTTTTTTTAAATCAATGTGAGATTTCATCTTCAATTACCATATGCACAGACTTAATTTCTGCTTTGTTAAATACTGTATACAGTCAAAACTGATTTCTACAATTCTCTGCCTCCACAGATTATTATTTCCAGAGTGTTTTTCTGCCTTGATGTTCTCTACTAGCATCCCCCAACTCTAATTAATAATAACTTGGTTTCCTGAAGCCATAGTTACACGGAATATATATAAAAGAAATTCTTAGCTTTTTGACAGCCTTTTTTGATCATAGTGTATTATTTATTTTATGCATATAAAAGAATTATATGCTAATTATAGAAAAAATTTAAAGGTATAGGAAAAATTTTTAAGTAAATATCATCGATGAGCTCATCAGCAATATTTAAACACCATTAATTTTTTGTATGTATAATTCTCTTTGTTATTTTTATAGCATTCTCTTTGTTTATTATATAGCATTTAGAATAAAAGTTGTTTTCATACTTTTATAAAATCTTCATTTTTTTCTACAAAATAACTTACAGAACAATAGAATATTAGTTAGTAAGAACATTTCTACCATATCACACAATGATAGCCCCCAAACCATCTTTTTCCGGTTATGTAAGTTTTTCTCTCATGTATTAATTAGATTGCTAATTAAAATGACTTTTACTGGTTGTTTAGTGACAAGACGATTGTCTGATAATGCTGTCATAAGTGAAATTAAACATTTATTGATGATTCTTGCTTTTTATTGACTACTCACTCCAGTATAGCTCACACTTTAAGACAAATAAACTCGTGCTTGAATAACACCTCAAATGAAGGTACTTTGGATCATAAATATTTGCTACAGAATGTTCCTCATTGTTGTTTCAAATGGAGTCTCTTTAAATGTTAAGCAATTGAGATGTGAATTTACTTAACAAATTTTTATTACCTTAAAGACTCACTTTCAGTCTCAGATCACAGCCTTGTTGGTGGACTCTTGCTGTCATGCAGTCCATCCTTAGCTGAACTGACATGATTTGTCAGGAAGTAGTTAATGACCATGGGACTCCATGGTATAGTTAATAATTACTTTTATCAAATAAATATTGTAGGTAGAGAAAGACATAAATTTAGTCATCTGACACCCTTAGGGACAAAACTGTCAACATATCATTCCAGTTAGTGTTTCCATATAGGAATTGTTTTGGATGTTGGCCTATCAGTACAAAAGTCATGCATTGCATGTTTCTCTAAGGCAATTGTCCTCTAAGCTTGTTAAGAGTGTTTAAGAATTGCCTGGAGATATTATCTAAAATGAAGATTCCTGAGCTCAATCTCCAGCAATTCTGGTTTAGTAAGTCTGGGGTAGGACCTGGGAATGTGCATTTTTAACAACCTTTCTTCTCCCTATCCACTTGGGATTCTCAGAGAAGTTGTCCACTGACACTTCAGTATATGGAACACTGCTCCAGGAATTTGAAATAATTTTTGGAGCTGCCTAATCTCATTTACAGAGTAGACACTTTTGGGGACAGTGAGGTATGGGGCAAGAAGTAAAGGGTAAAGATAGCTAGTCCAATGGGGGAAAATAATTCTGTTGAACTAGTAATATCTCCCTTAATCACAGCAACCTAGCCAAGAAAACAATAGTTTTCACAGGCTTTTATAATAAGCCCAATCATTGTCACAAATGCTTGATGACCTAGAATTACCCAGCTGGTTGCCAGCCAGCCTCATACTTTGTCTTTTCCTTATAAATCCAAGACTATAGCATTGGCGGGAAACGTCTATTCTTCTAGGTATAAAGGACAGGCTGAGAGGAGTGGGCTAATCCATGCTTTTTTAAGAAAGAGAAGTGGAGGGGCGCCTGGGTGGCGCCGTCGGTTAAGCGTCCGACTTCAGCCAGGTCACGATCTCGCGGTCCGTGAGTTCGAGCCCCGCGTCAGGCTCTGGGCTGATGGCCTGGAGCCTGTTTCCGATTCTGTGTCTCCCTCTCTTGCCCCTCCCCCGTTCATGCTCTGTCTCTCTCTGTCCCAAAAATAAATAAACGTTGAAAAAAAAAATTTAAAAAGAAAGAGAAGTGGAGGTGAGGAGTGGCAGGAAAAACATTGAAAGCCTCTTAAGAAAATGATAGAAATGAGAATCAAGGTTGTTTCTTTCCCTCAAGCTGGGCTTGAGGACGTAATCAGTTTCCTCCTGTAATCTCAGGAAGAAACAAGTGGCACACTGGTTAATTTGAGAAAAGATTACAGCACGAGTTATCTACAAAGGTTGGACAGGATGTAGGGAGGCCACAAGTCCATGCCCATACTCCAGAAAGACAATCGGCTCTGGGCCCAGAGGGGCAACAGAGGGAGAAGTTCTGGAGGGAGTAACAAGAGCTGTGACCACCAATAGCCTAGGTCAGCCCAAGGTCACAGAGCCAGCCCTAGGCTAACCTCTGGGAGGAAGGGGTCTTGGGGAAGATGCCATTGTCCTTGTGCTTTCCTTCTCCTGTGAGAGCTTCCCTTTGTCAAATTCAGTCAGGAGCCAGAGGCTGGGGACCTGTTGGTAGAGTGTGTACAGATCAAACTTCCAGGACAGGGAGGTAGAGAAGGATGGACAGTGAATGGGGTTGGAAGTAGGGGCTGAAAGCAAATAAAAGATTTCCTGACAGAGATGGGAACCTTCATTTTGAATCTAGCCCACAGGCTTCTTGTGAAACCTTGGCAACTCATAAAATTCTGAGACTCAGTCTTTTTATTAAAATGATTATATAATGAAAAGTTATATGACAAAATACTTTGAAAGGACAGACATAACACATCATCTGGGAGATAATGAGGCTAATTTATGCAAAAAACATATATACCTTTACGTACATATACACATATATACATATTTAACATATATAAGTATTCAAATTATACATTGTATATTTGTTATGTATAAGTGTATGATGTTATACATAAGTATATGTGTATATAATATATAATTTATATAAAATGTATTATATATGGTGTATATTTAGATCTACTTACATATAGAGATATGAATAGTGGATTTTTATTCCACACTGATAAAATCCAAGATCTTAGCTAATGTTCTCTAAGGAAACATGGAGAAAAGAATGCAACACCTAAGTGTTCTGTTTTATGTCTTTTCACAAGTGAATACAGTAATTACCATGCAGATAAAATAGAACATTACAAGCACCCTAGCCTGTCACATCATATAACATGTAAATAGTATTTGGTAAATACATGTCAGCATTTATTTGCCCTTCTCCCTTGGCTGACTTTCAGGATGTTCTCTAGTGTTTTACTATAACAGAATGGCTGCCATAAACAGTTGTGTACTGTCTCCTTGTGTACATGGGCAAGAGATTCCCTACGATAAAGTTTCCCTCAGGAATGGAATATCTGGATCTTAGGATAATGACAATTAAAATTTACTAGATATCAACTAATTGCACTCTGTGTTAGCCAGCAGTTATAGTGTTTCTTAGTCACCCCCCCCCCCACCAATACTTCCCATCTTCAGGCTTCTGTATTCTTACAAATCTGATGGATTCTGATTGTCACTAAGCCTGTTTCCTTGATTATTAATGGAGTACCTCTCTCTGTTTAGTCTCTCTTTAGATTTCCTTTTTGGTGAAATTTCCTTCCATACCCTTTGCACATTTGACCTGTGTGTCTTTCTTCCTGATTTATGAGCATTCTTTATCGGTGAGCATAGTAATTCTTTCTAGACTAATATGTTGTAATCATCTTTTATACTTTGTAAACTTTCACTTTATTTTTTAATAGAAATTTTAAATGTGAATATAGTCAAACATCAATATTCTTTCAAAGTAGCTTGGGCTGTTTTCTTTAGAAATCCTTTCATACCTTAGGTCATAAATATTTTTTTCTCTTTCTTTTGTTTTGCTTTGTGTCTCAGTCCATGTCAAGTTGGCTTTTTTGTTTGTTTTTACTATGGTGGTATGAAATATGGGTATGTTTTTTCCACATAAATAATTTTTCCCTCACCATTTCTTAAATAATACTTTTCCTGCAGATTTGTAACTTAATCTCTGTTGAACATCAGATTTGCACATGTGTGAGGGTATGGTTTTGGGCTCTTAATTCTGTTGTATCATTCTGCCTGATTCAGTAACAAAATCTTATTAGTGTAGCTCTTTTTATTATTACAGTTCTTTTATAATTTTTATTATTGACTTTAAGAAACTGATCATAAATTTTATAGGTTTTTCTGCATCCATTGAGAAAATCATGTGGATGTGTTCTTCTGTAATCTTTTTAGGTGGTGAATTACTTTACTAGATTTTCTGATAATACACAATCCTTAAATTCCCAGGAAAAAACCAATGTGTACAATGCTGGGTATAGTTTGTTAACATTTTATGTATTTTTTACATCAGTGCTCATAAATGAGCACAGCTTATGATTTTCCTTGCCTATGCTGTACTTGTTTTGTTTCCCAGTACCAAGGTTATCTTGGCCCCATGAGAAGAATGTTTCCTTCTTTTCTGTCTTTGGAACACTTTGTATGAAAGTGGAGATACCTGTTTCCCTAATGATTAATGGAATTTGGCTGAAAATCTTCTGGGCTTGGTGAATTTTTAAAATAAATTTTGTTTCCCACAATTCAGCTTTTAAAGGTTGTGGGTCTATTGAGGTTTTTATTTCTTCTCAAATCAGTTTGGCTGGATAAATGTGTCTATCTAGGTATTCAAATTTTTAATCATAATGTTTATAATGTCTTCCCTTTTTCTAAAATCATCACTATATCTAGGTATGTCTGCATTTTCAGTGATAGTATTTTGATCACACCTTTTACTATATTTCTTGTTTAATTTTTATTAGTTTTGTCAAGGAAATAACATTTGGTTTAGTTAATCCTATCTACCTTTGTTGTATATTTTATTAATACGTGCTTCTATCTTATGTTCTTTTTTTTCCCTACTATTCAGGTTTTTATTATTTTTTAATCAGTTTAAACTTTTTAAAATATTTTTTAATGTAGATGCTTCTCTCATTATTTTTATATCCTTTGTCCTGGTAGAAGCATTTAAAGCTCGAAATATTCCTCTAATTCTGCATTAGCTATATCTCACAAGTTTTCATGTATAGAATCATTATTCCCTGTAATATATTAAAAATTCTCATAATAACTTTTTATTTGACTCGGGTTATTTCGAAGTGTGTTTTTATTTTTATTTTTTAAAATTTTTTAAATGTTTATTATTTGAGAAAGAGACAGAGAGCAAGCAGGGAAGGGACAGAGAGAGAGGGAGACACAGAATCGTGGAACTCACAAACAGCGAGATCATGACCTGAAGTTGGATGCTTAACCAACTGAACCCCTATTTTTACATTTAAGTCTTATTCTATCTTGATTTTATTTGGTGAATAAAATATGCCAATTTAAGACATGCTAAGTTATCGTTTTCTGAATAAGTCAGTTGTGCCAATATTATTTTTTGACTAATGTATGCTTTGTACTAATGTAATGCATGACCTTTCTGATAGACTAGATTCTTATAAATATTTGAATCTTTTGTAACTCCATATTCTATACCACTGAACTCCTGTCTGTTCCTAAATCAGCACTACTTGGCTAAATATTATTGTTGTAAAACATACATTAGTATCTGACAACTTACACTCTTTATACTTCCTTTTAAATCTTTCTTGATTACACTCAACTTTGTAATCATTCAACCAGTTAAATTTCAGAACAGCTTTATTGATTTATAAAAGATGAATTCCTTTGGAATTTGGTTCAGAATTTATGACACTATGAGTTCTTATATAAGAAATACATATTTGGCCTTAGTCCCTGTTTCTGTCACTGAGCTCCTAAAACCCTTAGAATTTCCTGAATGATAAGAGCAACACAGGTAATATTTGTTGTTAATGAGGTGACAGTTGGACTGCACCTAAGACTGGGGCTGGTTGCCACGAGAACTAACCATGCGATTAGAGGGTTGAAACTTTCAGTTCTGCTCCTGACCTCCACGAAGGGGAGGACTTTGAATCAGTTGCCAATGGCTAATGATTTAGTCAATTATGTCTTATGTAATGAAGCCTCAAAAAAATGCCCAAAAAGGACAGGGCTCACAGAGTTTCTGGACTGGTGAACACAGAGAGGTGCAGTGCACCCAGAGAGAACATGGATGTCCATGCCCCTTCCCCATACCTTGCCCTAAGCATCTCTTCTGTCTGGCTGTTCCTGAGTTGTATCCTTTTATAATAAATTGATAGTCTAGTGAGTAAATGGGTTTCCTGAGTTCTGTGAGCCACTGTAGAAAATTAATTGAACCCAAATAGGGGATCATGGGAACTTCTGATTTAGAACCTGTCAATAAGAGGTACAGGTAACAATCTAGACTTGCAACTGGAATCTGAAGTTCAGGAGTGGGAGATGGGGGAGGGGGGCAGGTCATAGGATCCTCCAGTCTGTGGCCATTTGGTTACAAGCACAGGTGACACCGGGGCTTGTGGCTGGTGTTGGAAGTGGAAGAGAGAGCAGTCGTGCAGGACTGAATTCTTAACCTGTGGAATCTGATACTATCTCTAGGTAAATAGGTGTCAGAATTCAGTTGACAGAGAATGGACCCAGTTGGTGTACAGAAAATTGTTTATGGGGTGGAAGCTCCTCCCCACCCCCCCCCCATACACATTGAAATTGGGCTTAGAACACAAAAGAGAATTACATTAAACTAATAGATTGTTAGGGGCAGGGATGCAAATCTTTAAAATATTGAGAATTTATCCTAATAAGAACAGTTTGTCTCTGTTTATTAAGGCTTAAACAAACAAAAAAACCCCAGCTGTTCTACAGTATTGTTTGTGGTGGTCTCCAAGTGCCCTCATTTCCTTTATTATCATTCGGTTTTAGTAAAGGGGGTGATATTTCAGGCTAAAATGTGATAGAGCTCGTGCAATCTTTCCTAGTTTACCCTGGTAGTGGTCGTTTTTTCAAGTCATATAGAATGATGATCAAATTTATATTGAAAGCTAGATACTTCCTACCTACTACTGATACCAGTTGGTATTAAATTGACATTTCCGTCCACTATATTTTGGAATAGATGTTTATTTTCAGCTTGTTGGGTCAAATTTTCTTTACATTTGAACATACTAAGTTATATTGTCAGTTTTATTCCTCATCATTTTCTCCTCAACCCTTGGCATTTACCTATTTGCTGTGATTTTGGATGGGTTTCTTTTTTTTCTTTCCATTTTCAAAATGTGTTTTGCTTGTATGTACAAAATCCTTTGATTTCTCCATCTCTGTCTTGAGCCCACTTCTAAAATTTATTAATTCATTCAACTAAATGGAGAGAGGCACTAATGAAGTAAACAGTATAATTTCAAGTTATGCTACATACTATGAAGCAAATTAGAACAAGGTAAAGAGGTGAATGGTGGCATAGGGAGGCCACTCTACATAGTGGTTGAAGAAGACCTCTCTGAGGCTATGACATTAGAACCGAGCCCAGGTAAAGCCTAGGCATTGAGGGTAGAAATTTCCACATGGAAAAAAACTCTGAAGCCAGCACAAGCTTGATGTATTCAAGAGTAGTAAGAAGGCCAATGTGGCTGAAGCACAGCTACCAGATGTATCAGGATTGGTCCAATCAGAAGAGAGAAACCAAAGAGTAATTTGAACAGGGCAAGTTTAATATAGGGAATTATTAAGTATATCAGGATTAGAGTATTGGAGTAGTGAGGGACTGGCTAATAAATAAGGAGAACTCTAAAGAATATAGGAATAGCATATATAATGGAGCAATCACCAGCTTTAGGCATTAGGCTAACACCAAGCAGAGACCTTTTTCTCCTCAGGATTGAGATTCTGACCCTCTTACGGAGGACAAAGTTATGCCTTACTGGATGGCAGAGAAATCACTATGGTACTGCACCAGGGGAACTTGTTGGAAATGTGCCCCCTGGAACTTGTCAGAAATCCAACTTTCTGGGTTTCTAGGGAATGCTGTTCATGGGAAGGTGTGTTAGTAGAGGCATTCTGCTACAGAACTTCTAAAGGGAAGGGCCGTGGTTGCTGTTGGCCGCTGGGTGCTACTGGCTATTGGACACTATAGGAGCCGAGCAAAGGAAAAGGTATGAGTGCTATAGAAGCTTGGTGCTAGAAAAAATACCCATGCTGCAGGAGTCATGTGCCACTGCAGGAGCTTAGCACTAGACAACCCACAAACATCACAGGAGACTGGTACTGGATAAGCTGTACACACATTGCAGGAATGTGCTGAGAAAGTACACCAGGGCTAGAAAGCAAAATTCTTTCTTCCTGCAGCAGCTTTTCCATTTCCTCTACTGGCAAAGCCAAAGGTCATGCCAGAAATCAATGGGAAAATATTTAAAGGGCCAGATCCATTTTCACAGAGCAAGAAAAAAAGATGACTTTGGAGCAAAGAGGCAGCAAATAAATAATTGGTACAGCAGGGCAATCATGATAATGAGGTTGGATTCATACACACAGACAGATTATGCATGCCATGTTGACTACTATAAGAAATTTGCATTTTATTTTAAGGATGATTTGAAGATCTATTGGAAGGGTTTGAGGAGAGGAGAGGAGGAACTAGAGAAGCAATGAGACTAGTAGGAAGTAATTACAATAAGCCTAATGTAAGATGTTGGTGTCTGCAGAGCTGATGAGAAGTGGTTGGAAGGAGAATCTATGGCACTTTCCAATGGATTGAAAGCTGACATGCAGTTGATGCTCAAAGAGTATTCTAGCTCCCTAGAAAAAGGATGAACTCTAACATAACATATATGGGAACTTAGCTGATTGTAGAAAGCTTCTCTTTATATGACTGCCAACTCAGTTAAATAATTAGTATTGTAGTACCTTATTGTGGTTAAGTTTTAACTCATATTTAGTTTGCTATTTATCAATCAAAATACTCAAGATTAGACTACAAGACACCATTGACATTCAAAACCACTGTGTATGTAGGCAGTTGTCCCTCAACACACCAGACAATGGTACTAATGAAAGTAAAAATAGCCAAGAGCTATGTGTCCTTTCGGGAAGTGCAAAGACTATGAAACTGTCCCCCAGGGCACCAGACCTTGTTTGGGTTTGTATATTTGAACTTTTTACTACAATTCATGGTAAGAAATCCATTTTATGTCAAGACTAATGACAATGTGTGAAGTGAAACAAGTTTCGCTAAACATACAAATCCTTATTCCATTTGTTGCATTCTAATAGTTTTTATTCTAGTTAACATTTCAAGAGTAGTCATATACTTTTGAATTAATTTCTTGAACCAATAATGAGCCATAACCTTTAGTTCAAAAATATAGGTCTGGGAAGTTTAGGAAAATTTCTCCTCACTTCTCAGTGGCTACATTTTTTGCTGAAGCTCTTCATGTGTGAGTAGTGCTACACTACACACCCGTGCTAGTTTGTAGTAGGGTACAAAAATTTCCCTTTTGCATCACCTAACTCAGGAAGAAACTGTGCTTGGGGGTTAAGTTTACATTTTAGTTTTAAGGTTCCATTTTGGATTCCAGAATTTCTAAGTTTATAATTTATCATTTATTGTCTGCCATTCACTGGAATCTGTTCCTCAAGACTAAGAAGTTAAACTTACTTATCTTCACATCCCCTAAGATACCTAAGATGATGTATTCTACTGAGTAATTAAATAAACTTACCTTATAGCGTAATTAAATTGAACACTAAATCATGACTATCGCATGTGTTTAAATTGAATAACAGAATTTCAGAACCTTGAGATTTTTAAAAATTAGTTTTGCTATTTATATGAACATATAGCTTTATAACTTTCGAAATGTTTTCAAAATTTTGAAAATTTTGAAAATTTTCTTCATAACATAACTTTTGCTTGTTTAGTACTTTGCAGTTTTCTTGGTTTTTTTTACATACTATTATCACAATTGATATTAAAATAGCCCAATAAAGTACACAAATATTCCCATTTCTATAAGGAAAAAAAAACCTGGTAGCATAGTATAATCCTCAATCTGAATCTCATCTCTTTCTATAGACTCTCCTCATTGCCCATCACCCAAATAACTCACCAACTATACCAATTACTTATTCTCCTCCACCTACCCAAAACTCATGATTTTTTTTAGCTCCATACTTTTGTAGGCATTGTCCCCCCTGACTGAAATGCTGATCTACCCTCCTGCCTCATCCTCAACTTTGCCTAGCTAAGTCCAACCTATCTTTCAAAACTCTTTCCAACCTCTCTACTTCCAGAAGTATCTAGCAAAAGTGAAATTAGTAAGACTAGTTGGGAGGATATTAGAGCAAACCAGACAAAAGTTAAGTGAATAAATAAGGAAACAAATGAGAAAAGAAGACCTATAAGCCATGTTGTGTCACCCCTTGGAATGTTTGGCTTCCAATATAATCGTCTTCTTTCTGTCCTTGGAAACAGAGCCTCTCTCGTGATACCTCCATGCCAAAGGTCCCGCTATGCCACTTACTTTGACGTTGCTGTTCTTCGCTGCCTACTCCAGCCTCATTGGTCTGAGGAAGGTACTCAGTGGTCTCTGATGTACTATCTACAAAGGCTGCGGCACATGTTGGAAGAGAAGCCAGAAAAGCCCCCAGAACCAGATATTCCTCTCCTGCCCAGACCCAGGAGCAGCTCGATGGTAGCAGCAGCTCCCTCACTAGTGAACACCCACAAAACCCAAGTAAGAGAAACTCAGTCCATTGTCTTTTGAATCACCAATTTTGGCCATAACAGATTCTCTTTTTCTTCCATTCATCCATCTCTTATTTATTCCAGTGCTGACTATTTTGTTGGTGGCTTACTCTAATGAAATTGCCCTTTCCCTTCTATCTTTTACTAGACCCTTTTGCTTCTTTTTAGTATTGAATTTACTGTTCAAAAAAAATGGTATCTAAATGCCTCTTGTACACACTAATCTAGAGTTAAGACTCTGATGATCCAGAATAATGGGAAATTGGGCCTTCCAGCTACCTGAAGTACTAGTTAATAGATAGCTCTCACATATAACTGTTAATTACTGGTATCATGAAATGTGACATTCACGTTATGTGGAACATGGTTTAACTTTTTGCATAGCTCAGAATTTTTCAGCACCCTAATATCATAATTAGAAATAATTGCTTTTCGATATATAGTCTTGCTCTTCATTATAGATGTTTGAAAAAAATAAACTGTATGCCGATTTGATGACATCCCCCTGAAAATCACTTTTTGGAAAATAAATGTGTTAATAGCAACTTAAACACTTTTTCTTTCCCTCTTTCTCATTGATACCATGTATGTTGAATATGTAGAGAAAAAAGGTGTAATTTGCAGTGTGTTCCAGTTTACTGGTTTGTTTGGTTTACTTAAATATGAATTGGCTATGTCTGAAAAAGTCTACATATTCTGAAAATAAACATGAACAATCTAAGAGTATAAAGGGGGAGATACTCCGTTTTAGTAGTAGATGACTCTGCTCAAAGCAAAAATCTCCTTTGGTGAATCATTAAACAGAAAAACTTTTTTTAATAAATAAAAATGAGATACTTGTCTCCTCCCTATTTTCTTAGCTTTCCTGAATCTGGATCCTCATGTCTCACCGTTGAAAACTCCAAACAGAAGTTACAAAATATATGATGTTTCTCCTCAGTAGCAGGATATGGATTCTAAAAGTCTGGACGCACAAGTTAAATACTTCATAGATATCAAAACAAAAGACTTACCCCTCATAAAAATAAGACATAGAAAATGTCAATTTTCTTGTCAATAAGAAAAGTCTTTAAAGCCCTAAACTCTGATCATGAAGTCTACCTTTATTTTCTGTTAAGGATCTCACCATGAAGTGTAATGAAGAGGAAAAATCTCTTAGCCCTGAGGCATTTTCTAAGGTTTCGTTGACTAATTTACGTAGATCTGCAGTTCCAGATCTTTCTTCAGACCTTGGCATGAACATTTTTAAGAAGGTGAGTCAAATCACTTATGCTCTTTGATATTTTGGTGATTGAAATACAAATCAGCATGACATGAGGTACTTCTGATCATGCTGCAGAATAAGGTGGGCTGGGAACGGAACCTTGAGAAGAGAGGTCAGCCCCCAGTTATAACATGGCTTACAGCATGACCTTGTGTAAGTCCCTCTGTGTTTAGGAATGTTTGCCATTCTAAATGCTACCAAGCTTAATCCTGATGACATGTATAGAGGGCTTTTAGTAGTGGGGTGGTGGAGGTAGTCGTGGTAGCCATGATGGCAACTTAGGTTTCTATGATTCATCTCATTTCATCAAGCATTTTATTTTTTTTAATTTTTTTTTTAATGTTTATTTATTTTTGAGAAAGAGAGAGACAGAGCATGAACGGGGGAGGGTCAGAGAGAGAGGGAGACACAGAATCGGAAGCAGGCTCCAGGCTCTAAGCTGTCAGCACAGAGCCTGATGCGGGGCTTGAACCCACGGACCGTGAGATCATGACCTGAGCCGAAGTCGGACGCTTAACCAACTGAGCTACCCAGGCGCCCCTCATCAAGCATTTTATATAACTGGTTCTCATTTAATCCAATGAGATCCTCATTTATCACATTTTGCACCTAAGAAACTGAGTCTTACTAAAGTTCTTAGAGTGATTTAATCATCCTGGAACATTTATTCTTGAAGTCATCTCCATTTTAAAGACAACAAACAAACCAAACTCTTAATAAAGTAGCAAATCCTTACAGCAGATCACTAGATTTTCTACCTTCACAACTTGTTATAAGTCATAGCATAGGTTTCCATTCAATAAGCATTTTTTAACCATCCACTAGAATTCTAAAGATGAGAAATTAAAGGACGAGTGTGCACTTGGGGGTTAGCTAATGAGAGTTCAAATTCTCACTCTGCCACTGTCAACCTGTGTGATACTGTGTATCAGTTTCTTCATTTGAAATTTGGGTATATAATATACTTACCTCAAAAGGTTATGAGGATTAAGTAAGATAATTCACATTAAGGTCCTTACTGTGCCTGGCACTTTGTAAGTATTCAATAAATGTTGACTATTTTCAAAAAAGAAAGGAAGGAACCGAGCCTTAGAAATTTGGGTAGTCCATGAAAGCTTGAGTCAAAACTCAAAACTAGGTGTTCAAGCTAAATAGTTCATGCTCTTATGAATCCATCCTTCCACCTCTCTTTTTGTAAGTATATGGAGCTAATGAGATAGAAAATAATATGTATAGAATAATGTATGTGCAGTAGCTTTATTTTCCAATTTTCAAAATAATCAGTTCAATTGTGTTCATGGAAGACAGAACATTTATTATTAACTTATCTATAAGCTCAGAGTGTTGCTAAGCAAGCAGTCATGTCTACTTCATTGTTAATACAATAATAGGCAATGGCTATAGTTTTTCTAAAAACATTGATCATCAGGGGAATAAGTTTTCAGTACTGACTGCACATGAGAATCTCTGGGGAGCCATTAAAAATTCATGTGCCCAGGCCTGAACTCAAGCCAATTAGGTCATAATTGCTGAAGGTTAGGCCCAGACATTGGTATATTTTAAATGCTTCCCAAGAATTCTGAGCTCTTATTGTTTGGTAGGAATAATGGGTTTATACCAATTCATGCTGTCTTTTTTAACTCTCCTTATGAACAGTGGCACACATTTGAAGTTGTCTGGCCAGAACCGTTGATCTCAATCCTGAAAAATGGAACAGAAAATACTGGCTGATCTAAGTGGTGACTTAGGGATCCTATACTCTACGTCAGTGGTCCTCAAATTTTAGCATGTATCATAATTACCTACAAGACTTATCAAAACCCACATCACTAGGTCTTATCTTCTATGTTTCTGATGTAGTATGAACCTGAGAATTTGTACTTATAACAGTTTCCCAGTTGATCCTGATGCTGCTGGTCCAGGTACAAGCCAACCAAGCAGAAAGACCCAAGGGATATGTTGTCTTTTGCTTTGTTTCTTTCACTCTTTCAATGCATTGTGGAAATGTCACCCATCTCTATCGGATGATACTCAGTGACTTTCTGAGTCTCTTCTTCCTGGAACATTCCTGTAATTTACTGTAGATTGTAGAGCCCTTTGGGAAGCAAACTATCACTTTTCCTTTGCCCTGTGCCTAACCCTTAACCTCTCATCCTCATAGTTCAAGAGCCGCAAAGAAGACCGAGAGAGGAAAGGCTCCATCCCATTCCACCACACAGGAAAGAGGAGGCCTCGAAGAATGGGAGTGCCATTCCTGCTTCATGAAGACCACTTGGATGTGTTCCCCACCCGAAGCACATTCTCCTTCGGAAGTTTCCCTGGGCTTGGAGAAGACAGGCGAGGCATTGAAAAAGGAGGCTGGCAAACCACCATTTTAGGTGACCACAAGGACTTTCCAAAGTAGGGCAGAGCTTGAGTGACCTGTTTAGAAATCTGGATCTAGGGCTCCCGGGCAAATCTGCATCTTTCTTGAACAGTTTAGTCAAGAAATGTGGGCCCAGATGCTAGCTTCCTAGTACCAAAGGAATGCAGGTAATTTAATTAAATATGGAAAAACCCTGTATAATTAGGTAATGGCCCTATTTCTTACATACTCTAGATGTGGAAATATGGCCTTAAAGGGTCTTGTGCATTAACTTCATTGTGAATCCAAAGGCAGACTTTAATTTGGATATTAGAAAAGGGAAATGTAAAGAAAAGAAAAAGATTCTTTTTTCTTTCTGAATGACATATTCAGAAAGCCAGCTCAAAATCAGGAGCCAGAAGCTAGCTGGAACTCCACATATGGTTTCTGACATTTGGCTTGGATTGGGGCTGATCTTATGACAGGCAGCTTCATGAATCATCTTGACCCTGACTATCCCCAGGACTAGTCTCATTCCTAATATCTGACTGTGCCTCATACACTTCCCAATGTCCCTTTACTCTCACTGCCATCCTTTGGTAAAACAACATCTTGGCAGAGGATCTTCCATTTTCAAACCCTCTTGTGGTGCTCTCGTCCATCTCAGGGAAATTTACCCGGCGGGGCAGTTCGGATGCAGCCACGGAGATGGAGAGCCTGAGTGCCAGGCACTCACACTCCCATCACACCCTGGTGAGTGACCAGCCAGATCACTCCAACAGCCATGGAGAAAACACTGTCAAGGAAGGTGGGTCGGAAGGCGCACCTGCAGGCGGGAGTTCAGGTTCCTTTTCCTGTTTCCTGTTTTTACTCCATGTTTCATTTTCATTGTAATCTGGTTCCTTACACTTTTTGAAATTTTGCATTCATGTATTACATTGCTTGGTAATTTACTAGTGAGCCGTTGTTAGGATTTCCTTAGTAACAAAGCTACTCGATGGCATACTGCAAGCACCATGCGTCTCAGAGGGAAAGCAAGCCATGCATATTTGTTTTCAAAAGGTCATAGACCCACAGGGCTAGAAGAGACTTGGAAGACAATTATATGCATTACTTGGACACCCTGTATGATGTCCCTCTAAAGGACTTGTCCACTTTCAATGTGAAGAAAGTCACTGCCTTCCAGGGCCATCGATTCCTTCCTCAGACAGCTACGATTTTAAATAAGTGCCTTATGTGCTTTGTGTGGAGAAAACATGTGTGTCTGGGTGGAATCTAAAATGGGTTCTTAATCTGTACTCTTAACCTATGAGCATAATTTGAGCTCTCTTTTCCCAGGGGTATATTTCAAGTATTTGATGATACCAGTTAGTTACCACCACAAATTTATGTTCTATTACTTTTAAGCAAAAAAAAAAAAAAAAAAAAAAAAAAAAAAAAAAGAATCCTTCTTGTTTGTTCCTTAAATATGCTAGATAAAACCAAATATTTTACCAGCCACAAACTTGGGGAGAAATACTTCAACTAAACTAGTTTAACTTTATCAGTAGGATCTGCCATTTAATAGTGGGCAAAATCCACCTGTTAAACAAAAGTTAAATTCTAGCCTGAGTCTTAAGGAAGCCAGTTGGAAGTCATATTTTCTATAACCTTCATTCGGATATTACATGGCCTTAACACTTGAGGCAATTCCATGAGAATTGAGAATAGCTTTGAGACTATAAGTCAAATATCTACAAAAGCTTCAGCTGTGATTGTTGTCATGATAATAAAACTGTCTGACATGATAGTGTGGCAAGTTAATATGGGGAAAACTAAGACATTGCTTTCTTTTTATTAGTGCAATCCCAGATCTCCACTATTACAGTTGCAACCTTCAATACCACATTGGCATCATTCAACGTAGGCTATGCAGACTTTTTCAGTGAGCATATGAGGAAGCTCTGCAACCAGGTGCCTATCCCAGAGATGCCACATGAACCCTTGGCATGTGCAAATCTGCCTCGAAGCCTCACAGACTCCTGCATAAACTACAGCTACTTAGAGGACACGGAACATATCGATGGGACCAATAACTTTGTCCACAAGAATGGCATGCTTGATCTTTCTGTAAGAAGAAAGAATTTTTCTTACCAAAGCTTGGAAGATAATGGCTCTTTGATCCAGTTTTTATAAGGCTGGGTAAAATGGGTATATAGATTCTTAGAAATGTTAAATCTTAAAATGAAAAAGCTACCCATATACAAAATTTCACAAATATGTCAACCATCATAGATGTATCTTTCCCCCTTTTTTCCAAGAATTACATCAGGTGTGATCTGATCTCAGAATATTTTTATAATCCAAAAGAATTAGCGAATCCTGAATATGTATATATAAATATACATAAATGTGTGTGTGCTAAGTCCTTTATAAAAAGTTCTCAGTTTATTTTCTTTTCTTATATAAGCAACATGATTCCAAACCTCCCACATAGCAAGGGAAAATGAATAGAAGTCCATTAAAAGATTTAAACTTGCATTCTCAGGAATGCCTGTCTCGATTATAGTTATTACCAAATGAAAGGGTTGTTATATTTTACAATTATATTTCACAAAATGTTTTATTTCACATTAGGGAACTGGATCAGCAAATAATTTAAAATATTAAAATCAATGAAAGGACATAATTTAAACATGCAAATATTTTGCATTTAAAATTGAAGTGTAAATAATGATATAATTGTGAATACATAAATGTTCCCCTATTATGGAGATATGGAAATTATTGTTCTTTATCCACTATTGACATAAAGTGAAAGGCAGAGGATTAAAGCACTTTGGTGTAAAAAATCAGTTGAGCAAGTTTCCATTTGGACAAAAAATGTCTGCCCCATTAATCACTGTTTTTCAGTACCCCTATTAACTGTCTATATGATGGCAAGTTTTGGAATACTTAATGTGAGATAATACAGACATTTTTTTCACACAGACATTTTTAATTCTTTGGGTGACTTATACGTTACGTTAAACACATACACAAGGTCCCAATACAATGTAGATAGGAACATCTGAGAATTAACTGAATTATTTATGCTTAAGTGCTTAGAACAGCCTAAAGGAAATGATTAAACATAATAAGCAAATCTGTGTACGAAGGTGTAGGTAGTTCATGTAAATTAATCATCCTCTGTTTATCTTTGTCTTCCCCCCAGGTTGTTCTGAAGGCTGTTTATCTTGTCCTTAACCATGACATCAGTTCTCGTATCTGTGATGTGGCACTAAACATTGTGGAATGCTTGCTTCAGCTTGGTGTGGTGCCTTGTGTAGAAAAGAACAGAAAGAAGAGTGAAAACAAGGAAAACGAGGCTATGGAAAAAAGAGCAAGTGAGGGAACTTTCCAGTTCAAAGGAGTATCTGGAAGTTCACCCTGTGGATTCGGGGGCCCTTCGGTTAGTGGAGCTGGAGATGGTGGAGGAGAAGAAGGAGGAGGTGGAGGAGGAAGAGGTGATGGAGGTGATGGAGGTGATGGAGGAGGAGGTGGAGGAGGTGGAGGTGGACCTTATGAGAAGAATGAGAAGAACCAAGAGAAGGTATGAATGAACCACCTTCTGTGTTCTCATGAAATGTTGCCCCTAATTTCTTTCCAGTGCCTGCTTGCCAGCAATTAGTTGACTCAATCACAATTAGTCACTAAAACAAGAAAGTCACTAAAACTAGAAATCTCTTCATTGAGTTTTCACCAGGCATCAGTAGAAACAGTTACACGAAACTGTATTCTAAGTTCAGAAATTGTATTGTCAATTCAAAGACCAATTCAAGCAGTGTTAGAGCTAATTCCCTGGTCATGTCATTTCTGCAAGAGAGTATCTACATTACCATAATTCTCAGTCTGCCACCAACGATTGTCTCTTTCTAGTTTTTCAGGGTCTGACCTAATTGAGCAATGTTTTCTTCTCAGACTACCATAGCAAAATATCACAGATTGGGCAGATTAAACAAAAGAAGTTTACTTCTCATACTTCTGGAGGCTAGGAACTCCAAGATGAAGGTGCTAACAAGGTTTCTGAAGTTTTTTTCTTGGATTGTAAGTGGTTGCTGTCTTGTTATGTGCTCACATAGCCCCTTTTTACTGTATTCTCTCTCTCTTACACACACACACACACACACACACACACACACACACACACCCCACCCACAGAGAGAGAGCGAGAGTGACTCCTCTGTTGTCTCTTTTTATAGGGCACTGATCTTGGGGTGCCTAGATGGTTCAGGCAGTTGAGTGGACAACTTCATTTCAGCTCAGGTCATGATTCCAGGGTTGTAGGATTGAGCCTTATGTCAGACTCTGTGCTGAGCATGGAGCCTGCTTGGGATTCTTTCTCTCTCTCTCTCTCTCTCTCTCTCTCTCTCTCTCTCTTCTTCTGCCCCCTCCCCTGCTCAAGTGCTCTCTCTCTCTCTCTCTTTCTCTCTCTCTCTCAAAAGTTTTTTTTAAATAAAAAAAAAATAAGGGCACTTATCAGACCAGGGCCCCACTCTCATGATGTCCACATCTAATCCTAATTACCTCCCGAAGGCCATAATCAAATACCATCCCATTGGGAGACAGGGTTTCAACATATGAATTTGGGGAAAACACAAGCAGTATCATCTTTCCTCACGATGGTGTTTCTTCTCCTGATCTAAGGAACACATTTTGGGGCAGCCAGTTTCCATCATGGTTGAGAAAGAAAGGGAAGAATTTTGTTCAGTTAATTGGTTGGTTTGTTGGTGTTGGTTTGAAAGACTAGCCTTGGTACTCTCATGTTTTACATCTTATGTTTTTAGCTTTCTTATTATTGATTATCCCTGAATTTAATTCCCTTTGCTCTGGCAACACCTCCTTTATGATCTCTGCACTTAATGCCAAGAATTAGTTTTCTCCTTTAATTTGGGTTTTAAATAAGAATTACCATAGCTTAAAATCACATAACTTACACTGATTCCAGTATGAGGTTTTTATTGGAAAATGCTGTTAACAAGTTGAAATCAACAAGACATTTGAATCTCTAACAGGTCACGATGTACATAGCAGGTTGTGTTTACAGGTGTAAGATGACATTGTTCGGAGTTCTACCATCTACACATTATCTAAACTATGAATTGTCCGTTTTTTTTCTTACAGTGTGTCAGGTTTTTACGTCTGAAAAGGTGTTGCCGTGCTCCTTCCTCTTTTACAGTTTCTTCTCCATCTCTTTCTAATCCTACTTGATACATTTTTAATGTGTATTTATCATGTGTGTTTCTGCATCTCATTATCTACTCCTATATTCCCAATATTCTGGGTCTCTGATCCAAATATTCTTTCCCAATATTTGGGTTCCTGAATCATTTCTTTAAGATTTTGTTCTTCTACCCTAATCATAAATATGTGTTTTCCAATTCTAATAGCATCTTCCGGTCCTTAAGGTTCTCAGTTTCTTACCTACTCATACATCACTGAGGACAATCCAAAGATCCTCATATCTTACTTTTACTAAACTTCTATGTTTTACCTATCAATCTAAGCTGGTACTCAAAGAGATAACAGAGGGTGTTATGTTCATTACAATATTCAAGGGAAAATAGAAAACAATAAAAGGGAGTTGTGAAATTTTGATAGACTTTTATTAGTAAAGCTTAGATAGTCCAACTAAATTGAAGAAGGCTTTGTTATGTATCCTAAGAATTTCTGAATTTCATTATTAGTATTATATTTTTGTTTTTACTTCTAAAATTATATCCAATTAGTATGTTCATCTGATTTCTTATTATAGACCTGAAATTCTCTTGCCAATTTAAATCTAGTTATTATACTAGATACTAAATAATATAAATATTATTTCGACTTAAATTATCACTCTTGATTAGATGGGATTTTTTGAAGTTAGATTATATGGGCTCAAACAGCCACCAAAATAGCAATGTTTTGTAGTTATGCAAAATAATATTCTTTATAGTAGAAAGAATTTATAAAATAAAACTTAATTATAGGTCAAGTGCATATATTTGTGATTCACAGAGGTCTGTTCTTCCCCAAATCCCTGTTATTTTTGGTGAAATCAGAATTCATCTAGTCTTGTACCCTAGTAATACCAGAAACATGGGGAATTGATTAATTCAGAAAGGAAGATCTAATTTCTATTTCTATATTTGCTACTAATACTGAGAGCCTGAAATGTATCTGTCCTGATTTCTGCCTATAGCTTGAAACATCTTTCTGAATGTCTGCTATAAGAGGAATCTAAATCCTAAGGACATCTGAAGGTCCAAAGAAAATCAAACCTGAATAGATACTTAAAAAGAGCTTTTGGAGCTAGAGATTTTTTTTAAGGAACATATAGTAATCTAAAAATGTATGTAAACCAATCTTCCAAATCAGGCCCTACCCAGGGTGAACTTTTCTGAGGCCAAGAGGGACTGAAATCCAGTGTAAGCTCTGCTCACTGAGCTCTTCACTCAAGGGCTGTATCTACTAAAAGGGCTCATCTTTTTCTGATTCACTTACCCAGAGGAATGCCTTTTCTAATTTCCACAAAGTTGTCTCGAGGAAAGCAGTATCCCACACCTACAAATGATAAACATTTTTGTGCCATTATTGTGTGTCTTACATATTTTGACTCATGTTAGCCTCACAGCTGTATGATATAGGTATTATTATGATTTCCATTTTGTAGGGCTCAGAGTGGTTAAGTAGCTGTCCCAAGGTTATGGAGCTAAGATTTGAAGCGAAACTAAAACATTTCTGAATGTTATATATATATATATATATATATACATATATATATATATATACATATATATATATATAATGTATATATATATACATATATATAACATTCAGAAATGTTTTAGTTTCGCTTCAAATCTATCGCTATCAAATATATTATACATATATGTATAATATATGTATGTATAATATGTATAATATATATATTATGTAAATAAATGTTTACTGATAAGTCCAAGTCTTCCATTTGCAACCACCTGATCTATAGAATTCCCAGGAAACACACTAAGATATAGAGATGTGTGTACGGGAAGTTTCCTGGGATGTCTTCGCAGGATCAACATCTATGAAGTGTGAAATAAGCAGGATGAGGTAGAGGGAAAAGCTGAACTGTAATATAGTTGTAACAGAGAACTCAGCCCATCACACAGGAAACTCTCAGCAAGGATGGCTCTCCAAAGCAATCTCCAGATGGAGTAAGGGAGCCCACATTTATACACCCCCATCCACCCACCCACCTTCATTATGCCTTTGACCAGCCATTAGAAGCAGGCTGCTACCAGGAAGAGCTTAAGTGAGGCAACTCTCTTTAGCTAAGAGCAACGTCTGGAGAAGAGCTCAGTGGAGAGCTGTCAGCCATTAACAGGCTCAAAGAATAAATATTCATTCCTGCAGAGGGCATCTCAGTACCACATCCACTACCTGAGCCTGTAGATTGAAAAAGAAGACCAACTGCATAACTTTAGGGAAGGAGAGTCTACCCTACCCAAATTATGGAATATGATGTCCGGATAACTCCACCTCTTTCACATCCTACCCACATTTGAGTACTTTCAACGTGTGACCCCAGCGTTTACATAACAGTCTGATCCACAATCAGAAAAGCCCTTCATAATTTACAGAGCAATGCTTATCCATTATCCATTATTTCCTTTGTTCTGCACAGTAAATTGATGAAATAGAAAGGAAAACTATTAGAAACCTTAGGGCTCTTTGGAAATAATCCACAGAAGTCCATTTTTTCTAGAAGCTATGTGCTCCACTAACAACAGGAATTAAATGGGCAAAAGAGAGGATGATGACAGTTATTATTCACCTCAGGAGGGCTTCCTATTTACCTTTGAAGGAAGAAACAAGCTGAATGTTGACAAATTTTGTATTCTCACTTTGCTTAGGCATGAGTATTACAATATAGTGAACATATTATTTTAGAAAATCCCTTAAAAATGCCAGAAGTTGCCATGTGATCTCAAAGCTCCAGACTTTGATCAGTTCCAGAAATTTAATAAGAATCCTTGCCTGGTGGTACTATCAGAAGCCTGCTGAAGAGGGTAGCTTCAGGGAAAATCTTTTTGTCTTTATCACTGATAGTCCCCTTTGTCTCTCTCTAGGTGGTTCTGATAGTCTGCCAAGGATACAGAAAGCATGTTTTCTAATCAAGAGGTCTACATTCATATCCTTTAGCACTAGAGGGTGATCAGAATGCACAGACATTTTCCTTTCTCTTAAATCATATTCTGAATTTTACAAAGATTAACTTGCTTGGTGAGCTCTTGACAATTCTGTCTTTCAAGTTGCACATGCTCACCATAAAACATATAAAATTTGGTTTAATCACAAAATGGAATCTCAGTACCAAAAGGGCTTAGTGAGTAGGTGAACAGATGTCTTTTTTTCTTGTTTGTGGGTGCTAGGATGAAAGTACACCTGTAAGCAACCATAGGCTTGCTCTGACCATGCTCATCAAAATAGTGAAGTCTTTGGGATGTGCCTATGGTTGCGGAGAAGGACATCGAGGGCTCTCTGGAGATCGTCTGAGACACCAGGTATTCCGGGAGAATGTAAGAGAATTAAAGTAGATTCCATTTCCTCTCCCTCTTCCTCTCTCCAATTTAGGAATGAGTCCTTTGACAATGAGGGTCAGTGTTCCCTGAAAAATACTATATTTCATAGGGGTGATTAATGCTGATTTGGATTGGGAAGATTCCCACAACATATCTCAAGACCTCTAAAACCCAGGCCTGGTAAAGCTTAATTGGGAAAACACTTCTGCCTTCTGCCTAGGGCAGGCCAACTCCCAGTTGGTGAAAGGGTGTATCATTGGAAAGTATGAATTAGAGTCTGAAAGACCTGTGCAAAGATAAAGACATTTAGCAAGTCTCTGATGGTCTGTGACAAATGACTTTTTAATCATCTCTGCCTGGGTACTATAGAAACATATTTTATATTAAAGAAAGGGGTCAAAGTTTAGGATTTAGTTTGTTATTCCTATATAGATAGGGAAAATGGCCCTTATTGGGACAAAACAGGACTATAAAAGTAGCCAGTCATGTTCTGGCTGCTTTGTTTCAGAATGAACCTTGACTCCTAAGTATTTAAGATCATGTCCCTTTGAACTGTGTGAAACTTGAAACTCTGCGCTTGGGCTTGCAAAGCATAATGCTGTCATGGAACATGGTCTTATTCCAGCTCATTTTCATTTGCCTCAGCTGATTGCGACTTTTCCCTTGACTCTTGAGCAATAACCCACCTCCATAGCAAGTCCAAGATGGGACATTTGCCTCATACATATGTTTGAATTGAAACCATAAGAAAATACCATAAGAAAATAAGACTTTTATGTAAATTTGAGTCCAGGAAACCCTTTGGCATATTTTGGCAGAGTTTTAAGATCATGTCAAAATCTAATGCCAGCCCATTTTTTCTTGGTATTAGTTTTTGTCATGAAATGTTCACACAGTATTAGCATGCTGGGTATCTTTCTTAATATGTCATCCACCTATCTATCCATTCATCCATCCTTGTCTGTTTCTTTTATGTTCTATTACGTTGTTTTATATTAACTTATTGTATTATATTCACAGTAATTAACTTCTAAATTATGAAACTTGGCAACTTTGACCAAGATCTAGATTTTGAGGTCCAAAATTTAAAAATCAAAATAATAATTAGTAAGGCAATAGAAAGCTGACATTGCCCCCATCTTTGCACATGCATAAGTGATTTTTAATGTGTGGTTTTTAGTTCTATCGCAGTATGAATAAGTGCCTTCAAGGCTAAAACATTAACACTCCTCATACAGAAGACCAGTTCCATGAAACGAAACACTAAAAAATAGTAAGTGTCATGCTTGACTTGGAGGTATTAAACTGGCTCTGATGCCACAACCTGTCTTTCTAGACTTGAAGAAAATAGGAATAGTTGGATCAGAAGCCGCTTGAGAGACCATTGTTGCTGTTCAGTCTACCATGCTTCCCTCACCGAGACTCCTGAACATTTCCTGTCAGGATGTCTAGACAGTTTTTTACCTGCCTTCTCAGCTTTGCTGACTTACATGGCAAATCTTCCATTATCTTGTAGCCCAGCTTAATACTCATTATAGGGATTATATTTGCCTAATTTTGCTCAGCAAACACATTGTCCAAGGTATACAAATCTGAGAAATTATCCCTGGGAAAGTCTAATTAATTCAAGAAGCTAGGTCTTTACAAATTTCTAAGGCATTGAATTTTCAGAGGTTGCTTAACTTTTAAGATGTTAAGAATATTTCTTACTTCTACCAGATCAGGGCCTCTATACTTAAAAAATTTTTTTTAATATTTATTTATTTCTGAGAGAGAGAGAGACAGAGACAGAGCATGAGCAGGGGAGGGGCAGAGAGAGAGGGAGACACAAAATCCAAAGCAGTCTCCAGGCTCTGAGCTGTCAGACACGGGACTGACATGGGACTCGAACTCATGAACTGTGAGATCATGACCTGAGCGAAAGTCGGACGCTCAACTGACTGAGCCACCCAGGTGCCCAAGGGCCTCTATACTTCTTAGAAAGAAAGAGAGAAAGAGAGAGAAAAAGAGAGAAAGAAAGAGAAAAAAAGAAAGAAAGAAAAAATTACTATAATGATATTCATCAAAATGCCTAATAATTCCAGCATGTGTCTTTTAGATTAACCATTCATTGGTTGTCCCAAAATATTGAAAGGGAATTCACTCTGACAGTTTTATATCTCTTGGAGAAGAGATTCTTGAATATTCATTCAAAATCAAAATACTTAAGGTTTTGATTCCTGATTCTTGCTTAAACTTCTCATTGAACTCATTTAGACGTTCTAATGGCCTCTAAACAGTACATCTGAAACTATGCTGTCATTGGAGTATTTTGTAGAGAAGACAGGATAATTTGTGCTTCGGGACTTTCCAACCCAGGATTTTAAAGTGCTTCATATGTGTTGCAATCAAGATCTTCACATATTTTTTATGGGGTAAAAATTAAATACTACTTCATAAGGGAAATATTTTATGTAAATGCTTTGAAAACATAATTTTTCAGCAAGCAGCATTTATTTTATAAGAAGAAAAAATGAATTTGCCTGAGAACCAGCAAACAGCAATATCTCTGGAATAAAAACACCTAATTTCTCAATATTCTAGGACCTAATAAAGGCAAAATGAAAACAATTACCAGTCCACCTGACTTTGTGATATAGCCAGAGAGATTACCACAAGGTCATGCCAAGTTTATTGCTAATTCAGCCTTTTATACTCTTTCTTTCCCTCTCAAATTTTTCCAGAAGCTTTCTCTGGGCCTTGATTTGTTAAAATAGTGATGTAACTTAAATTTTCTTCTGGGAATCCATTAAGGGCCCATCTTATGTGTTTAAATTCTTAGGGACTGCTTTCTCTAATCTTACTTCCATGATTGTGCCTGGTTGTCCAAAGTTCTCCGTCCTCAATTAAGGTGGTTAACTTGGACAAAGTCCCTGACTTCTGTGAGCCTCAATTTCCTCCACTGTAATATGGGGATACTCATCAAATCACAGAGGTGTGAAAGTCAAATGTTATACAGTTACAAGAAAGAAACATGTTTTAAACAGCAAAGCACCACCCAAATGTGATTTTTCTCTCCATGATAGGACAAGGCTGGGAGGCTTCTAATGACCCTCAATACTATCAGTGCATTCTGTCTGTGGCCTTCTGCAGCCAATGGCTGTGACGTTACTTGCTCTAATGGAGAGATTATTCCCGTTCTCTTTGTCAGATGGCAGAATCATTTACTGTATTGTCTGAAATATAGTTGTGAGTAGCAGGGTCTAGCCAGTGGTCACTTGGTTGTCATGTCTATAAAGTAAATTTCTGTTTAAATATCAAACTTTCACATTGAAATACAGACACATAAACAAACTAGATGTGCCTTTATTTTATGCCTCCTTCATGCTTGAAGGGTCCTCCCTTCCTGGCCATATATGAAAACACTGGATACCCACTTCATATATCCCTCTCACCCACTCCATTAAATCTACTTAAGTCCAAAATAGCTGAACATGGGAGTAGCACCCTTCCTCCCACTGCACAAAGCTTTGAGGTTTTCTAAACCTGGATAACCAATTCTATAACCTGCCTAATTTTTATACTTGGAGCATTTTTCATTGAGATCTTAAAATCGTGATCTTGGCAAAAAGACTGAATTCCTCTGGCACCAGCATTAGACGTTAGCCTTGGGTTTTACTTGGAGCAGCCCTTCTAAAAGTAAAGTCCCTCATACTGCTCAGCTTAGTCTCTGCCCCTTCCTTGCTCAGACAAGGGGGGCTTGCAGGGTTGGCTGGCACCAGCCAGCAGGGATGGACAGAAGCCTTTGCCTTCCGCAGGCTTCTGTCTCAGACTAATGGTATCCCCAGCTTAAGCTGGTACCTGTGACTTCTTCACTTTTCTTCCTTCATTACAGGCCCAGAACTGCCTCACTAAGCTATACAAGCTAGATAAGATGCAATTCCGACAAACCATGAGGGACTATGTGAACAAGGACTCTCTCAATAATGTAGTGGACTTCTTGCATGCTTTGCTAGGATTTTGTATGGAGCCAGTCACTGACAGTAAGTAAAGCTGTGCCATGTTCCAGGAGAGATCACTATGAGGTGAAACAGGTAGTGTTTCTGAGGTACCCTGAATATGTGGGGATAGACTTTAGAGGAAAAGGTGTGTGTGTGTGTGTGTGTGTGTGTGTGTGTGTGAGAGAGAGAGAGAGAGAGAGAGAGAGAGAGAGAGAGAGAGAGTGTGTATAATAGAGTATAAGCAAGAGAAGCTTGCACATTATCTTTGGTGACACATTTTGGGGGGTTTCCAAGGAGAACTTAACTCAGCAAAGGGCATTTTGTAAAGCTGTGGCGTCCCCACCATTAGCCCCTCAATCTATACACTATCACTCATGGCACTCCTCTCTTTCTCATACAATTTTCTGTTGTATGACCACTGAGGCAAAATCAGGGAACAAGGAGTATATTCATTAGTTCAACAAATATGAAATGACTACCTAATATGTGCCAGGCAGAGTGCTTGAAAATTTTTTTTCACAAGATAAAACAGGAAAGAAAAGATATATAGAAACATAGTAGTAACATAATTTTGATATACTCGTATACACATATATACTAAAATATTTTAAATAGGCAAATAGATATATAGATAATCCCACATACCATTTTAGAACTTGGTGTTTTGAGAAAACTCCACTGTAGAAACCTGTGGTATAGGGGGACCAGTGAACATATTGCACTCATAATAGACCTAACACCTTCAATACCACTTGGGTGTAAACACAGTAATGAAATGAAAGTGATGTATGAAGACTGAGGTGAGTAAAATACACATTTTAATTAGAGCCTGGGAAGAAATAACTTCTTCATGTGGATGTTTATGGTTTATATAATATATGTGTGATAGTTGATTAATTTATAATGAAGATCTATTTGATGAATTTGGAAGCAGTTTCCCTATCTTTATTGTTTGGCGATCACATTTAAAACAATATTGTTCCTCTATAGAGCCCCTAAAACAATGTACATTATCAGAGTTGTTTTAAGCTGAGCACATTACAAATTTTAGAAAATAATTAAATGAGAAGAGAGATTCCTGAGTACAAACTATTTTCTCTTTTTTAAGCCATTTGAGATAGAAACTACAAGCAGAGACTAAGAGATTTCTTTCTATAATGTAAAGTCTAGGGCTAATCCCCAGCCAGTTGGCACAGACAGTGAGAGGTTATGGTAAAGTGACAAATCCCCCGTGGGACTCTTGAGAGACAGAAGTAGCTCCCAGTGAATCAGCCAGCCAAACACACAGGTCCCTATCTGATCAGTGTCAGGGCTACATAAATCCTGACCGTACAGTCCACAGATGGTTCACAGTCATTAAGAATCTTCTGGCAAGTCTCCAGAATAGCTAATGTGTCCCCTAAGAAATGTTTCCTGGATATGTTGAAAAGTGGCATAAAGTGCCATGGGAGGGTGATGGCCTCAGTTCACTGGCATTTCACATCTCAGTGAGTTATAAGGAAGTGGCTCTAAGAGAGGTGGTAGGTTTTCCCTCTTGGTATGGCAAGTCTGTGGAGGCAAGAAGCTGCTAGAAGTTCTATGCAGCTCGTGGCAGGACTCAGTGTCCTTTTTATTACCAGTGCTAGTGTGAATCCCCCTCAGGGCCCTTTCCCACCTTTTCCTCCCCCTGGCCAGCTCATGGGGTTGGCCCCACCTCACTCCACTTCTGAAAGACTGAACAATTTCCACTGGGAAGCCAGCATTCCTCACCACCAAAAAGGCTGAATCAAATAAATTCTCTCTTCAATGAGGAATTCTTATTTTTTAAGTGATCACCTATTTAAAAACTAGGTCTAAATATCTTTCTTAGGGTCAACAGTTGATTCTCCCTTTTTGCTAAGACTTATCAATATAAACATTCCACAACACAATGGACTATATCATGGTAAAGACTCTGAGGAAGACTATGAGTTGTTTATCTCCAAGTCTCCAAGGTGTATCTTTAGTCCGTTTCTGAATTTTGTGTAGCCCTTCACTAATTCCTGGGTGCCAAATACTTCGTTACTTCTTTAACCTGTGTAGCTTAATGAAAACATTGCCTTGAATTAGTGCCTTTGCATTCCAGACAAGGCTGGGTTTGGAAATAACTTCACCACGGTGGACAACAAATCCACAGCCCAAAACGTGGAAGGCATCATCGTCAGCGCCATGTTTAAATCCCTTATCACCCGTTGCGCTTCAACTACACATGAATTGCACAGCCCTGAGAATCTGGTGAGAAGTTCACCTCTTCTTCCCACAGGAGTTCTTGGTCTCTGCTCTAAGAACTGTTCTCAGTCATGGCCATGAGATAGACAAGTTAAAGTCTAAAAGTCTTCACCTTAAAGTTAAAAATCTCTGTTTTCCCAAAGTGACCAGTAGCTCATGGTGGAGCCTCGATGACACATTTCTCCTCGTTGTTATTCATTATTCTACTTGAAAATTGACGTATCTTCCTCTTCTACCTCATCAGTTCTGTGGTGATTGCTGAGATAGGTGCAAGGTACTCTGAACCCGTAAAAAGAAAGAGGGGCTGGAGCACAGCTTATTAACTCATGAAATATTAAATAATACTACACCAAGCATTTTCTTGAAACCACACTTACTTTAAAAATTAAATATACTGCTGGAACTAGTTTTGTTTTCTTTTATTGAATTTTTTAGGTACTCCTCATAAATGACTGTGTTAATTAAACCACTGAAGCCGCAAGTAGTATGGAGAGAGAAGCAGGTTATAACAAGTTAGTGCTTAATTGTGGTTTGGGGTACGAGAAGTAGATTAAGGCTGATGAATCTGACATGACTAGATGAATTCATTTCTCTCTGGGGAGTAAAGGAACATTTCTCTATCTTACCAATCTGTTACATATTGTGACTTCTATGTAGAAATCAGCCCATTTATACATATTGACACTATCTGCTAATCTACCTAAATCAAGGAAATCATTTTAAGCTATTGAAACTATTCGCATCACTTTGGGTAAACAAACTAAAATCCCAAACCTAAGGCAATTTAATTTTGCTGACTGTCAAAGCCACCTCAGCAAAGTTTTGGAGCTTGAGAAAAACATGGGCCCCATCCATGCATTTAATTTGGTCATGGCAAGAAGTAATTTGACAAGTTGATTATAATATGTGTGAGTACTTGTTATACATTTTAGTTTGCAAAATCATGTATAGAAGAAATAACTGTATTTCTTAACTTTCTTTAAATCATCTTAGTTTTGACTTTGAACTCTCATTTCAGAATGGCTGAAAGTTGAACCCCAGTCATTCTTGGGTTTCCTTACTTCATAGAGTGGTGCAAAGATCCCAAGTCTTTGATAGGACCTAGGACCTGGGGAGCTCCATGGGTCTCAATCATCAATTCATACCTGTTATTTCACATACTGCTCTCTGCTGCATGCTTAGGGCTGGGCATTCTAGTTAATTTAGAACCCTGGTTTTGGGGGTCTTGTCCCTTTTATGGAAGAGCTACCAAAGTATACAGTGAAGGCACAGGGTCTTTCTGACCCTAGAACCAAAAAACACCCTTTCCATCTTTTCCCCAGTTACTGCTCCTTCTGATGTTTTAAGGGTCATGGGCATGGTTGTCCCATTGGGCCTTAGGTTTTTAAACCAAAGCTATCAAGTAAGTGTTTAAGTGGTTTTGTTTAGGCTTCTGTGTTCTGCTTTGCCATGAACCTTTCCTAAGGCAAAGAATACAGTAACTACCTTCTTGAATAGAAAGGAGGAAATGCTGATAAAAGCTTAATATCTCAAGAAAAAGGTCCTGTATATATTTTTCAATATGGATTCATCAATGTACTGGTTTTAATAGCCCTATATCACCTGTAGTTCATAGTCAGGTTCATGTACAAATGAACTTCAACATACACATTTTTTAAACATGTCAAGCAAAATAAATTGTCCTTGAATATCAGGCTCTGTTAGAAGTGTCTAGATGACTTAGCATACTTTATCACAGTGATGTAGAAAAATGGGAGAAGCTGAATAAGGACTGAAATCTCTAGTCTAAACGAATTTCTGATTGCCTTTTTTTTGCAGGCATCTCTTCAGAAGTCCCAATTAAGAGAGAAAATTAAAGCTTGGGAATCCAGTGGTTTAAAGTATAAATTGATGTCTTTCTAATGATACAACCAACTTTCTGAATATGAAGCATGGTAACCATCCTTTATCGTACTAAGGATGACAGGCAAAGTTCTTGATAATGTTGCTGTAGGAACAATGGAGAGATAGTGTACCATCGGTTTCATTGTTGTAAATTGCCTTCCTTTTATGATTCCAATGCTGACCTAAGTCTAAGGAATTAGCTTCTCCCACTCTTCCTGTGAAAACCACTTAATCACACGACTTTCCCCAAACCTTCCTTCTTGCATCCAAACAGGGGCTGTATTGTGATATCCGTCAGCTGGTCCAATTTATCAAAGAGGCTCATGGGAATGTCTTCAGGAGAGTGGCCCTCAGCGCTTTGCTTGACAGTGCTGAGAAGTTGGCACCAGGGAAAAAGCTGGAGGAGAATGAATCCGAATCTAAGACTGCAGGCAGTAAAAGGTTGGAAGCTTGAGCTATATATAAACATTAGTGTTTGCCTTCTGTCACTGGAATGTAATCTTCTGTTGTACTGTCCATGTGGTTCATAGCGTGGTGTATAACTAGTGCAGGCATGGTGGAACTATCTTGAATACATGGCATCACTGGTGATAGTCCAGCTGCAGCTTTGAAAAGGGAGGTGTTTACTGTCAAATAAACCCTACCTCTATATAAATCAAAGCTCAGTTGATTTCAGGCTTGCATACTCTTGATCTTTAATTCACAGCTCTCACTAATATGGTGAAATGCTATCTGTGTGTTAGTCTTTTCCAAGGAAAATTTACATTTTTGTCCGGAGAGGAAAAGCAATTATTGATGCCGTATCCTTCTGTTCAGTAAGTAATATTTTAAACATGGCAGAATAGGAATTGCTGAGCAGCCCTCTGTTGTTTTTCCTTCTAGTATGTATGTTTATTTTATGCCTATTCTATAAAATACGCCACTTACCAAGATTAAAAGAAACTCCTAAATTTACCATCTTGTTTGTAGTTAATGACTCTGTTCACGATGATGGTGGTATACTTGGGCAATAAGGCTCTAGGTCATGAATGAAATGGTAGGATATGAGTTTCATACAATATAGTCTCACGATGACAGGGTTTGAAAGCAATACACATTGCCTATAAGGGAATGTTCTGCTTTGTGAAGTATATGAGGTATTGAGGAGTGGTGTCCTGCTCTGTTGTGATTGGTGGAATGCACCATTTGCATAGGTCAGAGGCGGGGAGCATTGTGGAGAAAGGCCAGGTGTCCTCTGCCCCTGAGGAATGTCGCAGCTTCATGTCTGGTCGCCCCTCACAGACTCCAGAGCAGTAAGTAGCATTGATTTTTGTCTCCAGTGCAGTTGGCTGAGCACTTCCTGCTGCAAGAAATCATCTTTGAACTTTGCCTTGCTTCTGACCTTTACTTTTCATTCCCAAAGCCACTAATCTCTACAGACCCAAATCACAAATAACCAGCCTCAGGCCTACAGGAAGCTTCCTTAACTGCATTTCCCTTTCCCAGTCTCTACCCCACTTCTGCTTTTCTTGCACACTCCGCAGATAAATCATGAAAAATACTGTGCCTGTCAGGTGGGGTGGGGATGTCATCTACTTTCTTGCTTAAAATCACTTATAACTTTTTTAATGTTTATTTATATATTTTTGAGAGAGAGAGAGAGAGAGAGAGAGAGAGAGAGAGAGAGAGAGAGAGAATGTGAGAGCAGTGGAGGGGTAGAATGAGAGGGAGAAAGAATCCCAGTAGGCTCTGTACTGTCAGCACAGAGCCCTACATGGGGCTTGAACCCACAAACCTTGATGTCATGCCTCAGCCGATATCAAGAGTCAGACATTTAACCAAATGCCCGCTTATAACTTTTTTCATTTAAATGTATTAATGACTGTCAATGTGCTCAATGAAGCCTTTCCAAAAATAAGTAAGATAAACTTCTCTTGAGCCCAGATTTAGCTGAAACATAGACTGTACTCCATTTCACCTTGGTCTTCTCCCAAGATCCATTCCAAAGTTCTCTGAAATCAATCAGTTTATCTCCACTTTTTATAATGGCAAAGTCAAAAGCATCTTAAAATTAGTACCCCCAGGAAATGTGAGAATTACTGTAGACAGTAACACAGCCTAGTTCTATGCAAGACCCATTTGTATTTATTCTTCTTTTGAGAACTATTTACTCACAAATGGTATGATCAATATTTAAAACACAAACATCACTTAAGGTATGCCATTTTACTTCCACAAACTCTGGTTTACTGTGAAATTATTATCCTTCCAAAAATTCTACAGGGTATTCTAGATTTTATGGTATACCTTCTCCATAATCAAGGAAATCACCATCATCAAATAGAACCTTGGTAATTCACAACAAGCAAAGAAAACCTTCAAAGAACAAAAGCCTGCATAGCTCTTGCAGCCCTTCAAAATCTTAGACACTGCCCCTAAATGGCTGGAGGAAAGTAAAGAGAAGTAAGTAAACTCCCTGAGTCTAGGGACCATATGAGTTTTGCTTACCGTTATAACTTCAATGGTTAGACAGGGCTTAGCCCCCCTAGTGAACACTTCATATCTATTTCATAAATAAATGAATGAATGACAGTCAATCAATGAAATGATAGAATTGTCAAATTATCATTAAGCTTTTGTTTTCTTTAACTTCCTTTCTTAAATGTGAGGTTTAAGGAAGTCTTTAAGGACATAGTAAAAATTCAAACATAAGCCCTAAGGGGAAAAATAATGTAAAAGGCAAAATTCTGTAGCTGAATAGCCATAAGACTAGTTAAAAGTCTTTACATACAGGGTATGAAAAAAACATCAATAAATAAAAGGAGAAAGAGGGGCACCTGGGTGACTCGCTTAAGCATTGATTTCTGCTCAGGTCATGATCTCATGGTTTGTGAGTTCGAGCCCCATGTCAGGCTCTCTGCTCTCAGCACAGAGCCTGCTTCAGATCCTCTCTCATTCTCTCTCTACACCTCCCCCACTCATGCTCCTCTCTCTCTCTCTCTCTCTCTCTCTCTCTCTCTCTCTCTGACTCTCTCTCTCAAAAATAAATAAACATTAAAAAAAAAAAGAAAGGGCTTTTTCCCTCAAAGTAGCACTAGCAACTATTAAGCTAATATGTTCAATGAGATGATTTAATAAGTAAATTGGATTTTAAAAATAAAACCATCTATCTTCATAGGTGATTTTGTTTTCTAGATTGCAAAATATTCTCTTTCTTCAGTGCTCTGTAAACACTGCCTAATAACTCAGCATTTAGCATGGGTCTTTTCTTTCCTCTTGGATGAAGACACATGTTTTAATATCCTTCCACATAAAAATTTCCATTTGGAGGGATGACATAGAATGTTAAATATAGAGCTTTTCCCTATTCTGAGTGGGCCCAGGTAATGAGCATGCTGAATATCCTCTGTTTAGCACCGGAGCAAAGTAGGTGGGTAATCCCAGCTCCTCCTTTATCCTCTCTCTCTCTCTCTCTCTCTCTCTCTCTCTCTCTCTCTTTCTCTCTCTCTCTCTCTCACCCTTCCCTCCCCTTCCCACCCTTCTCTTCTCCTTCCTCCTTAAAAGTCACACTAACAGAGCATATCACTGCCAATACAATAGCCACCATTGCTTTCTTTCTCCCCTCTTAATCTCTACCAACTTAATGAGTGAAAATAGGGATCTCATTTCAACTGACCCTCCCCTCCCACCCAATTCCTAGTGAGATTAACCTCTGCATATTATTGGCCACTTGTCTTCTTCCTCTTGTGGAATGCCCTAGTCAAAAATCCCTTTGGAGGTGTCCCCATTTGGCTTACTGAGTCAGGCTAATTTTTTTTTTTACTTTTAAACCTCTCTTAGGGGCACCTGGGTGGCTCAGACGGTTAAGCCTCCAACTGCGGCTCAGGTCACCATCTCATAATGGGTTCCAGCCCTGCGCCTGGAGCCTGCTTCAAGTTCTGTGTCTCCCTCTCTCTCAGCCCCTCCCCCACTCACACTCTGTGCCTCTCTCTCAAAAATAAAATAAAACACTGAAAAAAAAATAAACCTTACTTAAGTTTCCTTGACTTAAGAAAACTTAATAATCGCATGATGAAAATAATTTAGTAAACAGATGTGGGATGATGCACCCCCTGGCTGTGGTTGCACTTCACTTATTCATTTATTGAAATATCTTTGGTTTGTTTAGTGCCAAGAATTTTGCTATACTGGCGTGAGGGTGGTGAATGAGATACAGTACTGTACAAGACTCCGGGAACTTCAAGACAAAGTAAAATATTTAGACATCATAAGTGCTTCTATTATGACTCACACCCGCAGAGGAACACCTGCAATAATATTTGGTCTTTTTATTAAGGTTGAAAAAAATGATTACCTCTATTTGACAGCTGAGACATGACTGTTTTCAAGAAGTGCTCAGAGTCAACTGTGGTCTCACTTTTTCCACTCCCACTCTGACTCATCCTAAATCCCAGCCCACCAAAGATCATCCTGCATGATTTGCCTAAATGTCATTGGCAGGAAGTTGAAAGAAATTTAAGGGAATTTCACATGTGTTGTCAGATGTTTAACTCTATCCTCCGCTTGCTTTCAGCGATGAACAAATGCAAGGGGGCAACCTGGGGCGGAAAGATTTCTGGCGCAAGATGTTCAAATCCCAGAGTGCAGCTAGTGACACCAGCAGCCAATCTGAGCAGGATACTTCAGAATGCACCACTGCCCATTCCGGGACCACCTCTGACCGTCGCGCCCGCTCAAGGTCCCGCAGAATTTCCCTCCGGAAGAAGCTTAAACTCCCCATAGGTAAAAGTATGTCTGTATTTATTTATGGATTCTCTTACTCCCTGCCATGTCCTCAAATCAACTCATAATCAAAACAAAGCAATGCATGGTAGGGCAGAGAAAGGGAAAGGCTTCAAGTCACAAGGTTGAGGCTGGCTCATTTATTCATTCGTTCATTCATTTTTTTTTCCGGCAGGTTATTTCTCAGACCCCTACTATGTGCATTTATGATGTGCAAACACTATGCTAGGCATCAAGGATTAAATGGTGAACAAAATTAACACAGTGCCCAACTTTGCTGAACTTAAAATCTATTAGGGGTGACAGTCACTAAAGCAGATACAACTAAGCATAGTTGCAAACTGTGAATTTTATGAAGGAAATATACATTGTGCTATGAAAGCATGCAATGAGATCTGACCTAAATTGGGAGGAGGAGGCAGAGATCAGAGAAAGCTTCCTGGAGGAAGAGAGATTAAGATCTTCAGAGTACTGGGGGAAGGAAGAAAGAGAGCACTCTAAATGGTAGCAATAGCATTTGTAAAATATTAGGAGGGAGGGAACTAGAAGAACTGAGATGAGAAGAGTGGCTGTATGACTATGACAGAGCAAGAGGGACTAGGGCATGTGGACCCTACGGGTCAGGTTGGCTCTTCATCCTATAGCCCTACATAGCCTAGGCGGGATGATGAACAAGGGAATACCACAAGCAGGCTAGCTTTTTCTAAAGGATCACTGCTTGGACAACATATTGGCGGGAGCCCAAGTGGTTAAGGGAGAGCAGATAGAAACCTACCTAGTAGTTCAGATAGAGGTAATGGAAGCTTGGTCACATGGTGACCATGTACAGAGGAGTGGACAGATTTGAGAAACACTTAAGAGGTAAAATCAAGGGTGCCTGGGTGGCTCAGTCAGTTAAGCATCCAACTTCGGTTTAGGTCATGATCTGGGAGTCAAGCCCTGCATCAGGCCCTGTGCTGACAGCTTACAGCCTGGAGCCTGCTTTGGATTCTGTGTCTCCCTCTCTCTCTCTGCCCCTCCCCCACTCGTGCTCTCTCTCTCTCTCTCTCTCTCTCTCTCTCTCTTTCAAAAATAAATAAACATTTTTTTATAAAAAGAGGTAAAATCAATAGGACTTAATAGAGGATGTGAAAGGTGTCAAAGGGAACTGGATGGAATATAGTTTTATTCACCAAAGAGGCCCAAGTTCTTTTTGTCCTGGTCTTAGTCATGTAATTTTATGGTTCAACACTGAATATTCAAAGCATGTACAATTTTGAAAACAATTTGTCTTCACTTCAATTTATACCACGCCATGTAACTTTCATTGCTTGCTGAACACATGCTGACATTTCTTTTTATCTACTTGGGAGAACATGCTATAATGGTCTAACTTTTCAAAAATTATTAAATAGGAAACTGGCTGAAACGGTCCTCCCTCTCAGGCCTGGCAGATGGCGTGGAGGACCTTCTGGACATCAGCTCTGTGGACCGCCTGTCTTTCATCAGGCAAAGCTCCAAGGTAAACAGGACATCACTTATGTAAGAGAGTGTTGGAGTTGTTGATAGAAAAATTTCAGGACTGAGAAATGCTAAACACCTGGACTGGCCAAATAAGAAAGAGTCGAAGACACTGTCTTCAAGCTGAACCAAGTTTGGAGAGTTAAATGAGCAATGAAAACTAAGATATCTAAGTAGTAGGCTATTATTGAAAGGAAGAAAAGAGTAACAAAAAATTTACATAAAATTATAATGCAGATCTAAAGGTGTACATGGGTATTATTTCCTGGCTATTTTTTTGTTATTCAGTTTTAACTTTATTTTTTTAATTTTTATTATTAAATTCCAGTGTAATTAACAGACAGTGCTATATTACTTTCAAGTGTACAATATAGTGATTCAACAATTCTATATATTACTCAGCGCTCATCATGATAAGTGTACTCTTAATCCCCATCACCTATTTCACCCACCCCACCACCCACCACCCCTCTGGTAACCATCAGTTCTCTGTATCTAAGAGTCTGGTTTTTTGTCTCTTTTTTTCTTGTTCTTTGTTTTGATTTATAAATTCCACATATGAGTGAAATCATTTGAAATTTGTCTTTCTCTGACTTATGTCACTTAGCATTACACCCTCTAGATCCATCTGTGTTGTTGCAAATGGATTTCTACTCTCTACTTTTATTCAACATAGTACTAGAAATCCTAGCCACAGCAATCAGACAAGAAAAGTCAATGAAAGGCATCTAAATTAGTATTTCTCAGATAGTTTTAACTTTTAACACACATGTGAAATTCCTGACATCTGAAGCTCCCACCCAACTATGTGGTATTTTTCTAATGTTTCCTCTTATGCATTAAAACCCACATTGATCCTCTTTCTACTACTTTTGCAACCACCTGAACCATTCTTCCTACTGAAAAGGATAAAGAAATTCAGGATCATTTTTTCCCATTAAGTGCTTCTTCATAATACTATTAAGCATTGTAACAGCATACTATTTGGAAAAGGTAGTGAATTATACTCAGTGAAATCCATTGCCTACAAGAGTCTTCCCTGTGCATGATCCACACTATAATTTTTAGTGTATGGTAAGAGTTACATTTCTTTATATATAAATCATTTCCTTATATTATTTCTGCTTTGAATCTCACTAAAGCCAGTTTTCTTCTATATGTTTTAATAGTATATTTTGAAATTATAAAAAGAACATATCGACATTATAAGACATTTAGAAAATATATTTTCTCCTTCACATTTTTTTTTGGCTAAACTATTGGCCAAATATTGAGAGTATGTGAAGCCCATAGATTCCTTGCTTGCTGAAAATTTTAAATACTCTTGACCTAAGGGCAAGATCAAGAACACATTTTAACTCCTGAGGAGAAAACAAACAAACAGACATCTTATTTCACTTTAATTATAGGGTACTTTATGAATTAATTTATACTGTTTTATTTTCATAAAAATTTGAAATCTTCTATTTGGCTGTCTTCCAGTTTTGTCTCATTATCAATTGTGGTGTGGTTTTTAAAGGATGACTATACCTTGTTGTTCATAAATTTGAGCTTGGATTTTATCAGAACGAAGCTGTAAGGACATCTCACTTACTCACTGAATTAATTCATAGTGCCTGACTATTTACTTTCAATCTATGACCGGATCCTTCTTCTAATTACAATTATAAGTGATGTCTTCTGTGGTACACATACTTACTGACTAACCAGATGTGGAAGTCTGAAGAACTGAAGTAATCTTCATATTCTAAACAACTTATTTTTCAAGGCAAGAGTTAGTATAAACACAAAGAGTTGCCTTTGAGTTTAGCTATCTTACTACTCTCCTTTTTGTCTCAGGTCAAATTTACCAGTGCAGTGAAGCTTTCTGAAGGTGGGCCAGGGAGTGGAATGGAAAATGGAAGAGATGAAGAGGAGAATTTCTTCAAACGTCTTGGTAAATGTCATGCAGCCTAAGAATGACATCCAATTTTCATCACACAGAACAAAAATTTGTTTAGATAAAATGGTCCATTTTCTATTTCCACTGATTTCTTTCTTATATGTGTGTTGTACTACTATAGCTTCTCACTTTCTTATCAATTTTGTTCAACAGACATTTATGGAAGACATTAGGTTTACAAAGAACCTCTCCTTCTGCTATCTGTCCTTTGTTAAAATCTAAGAGCTTTAAAGAACCTTCAGATATCCATCCACCTATCTACTTAGAAACTCTGCACATTATATCTCTGACAAGTGGCCAGCCACCCTCGGAACACCTCCACTGAGGGGGAGTCTGTTACTTTACAAAGCAACTTGTTCCAGAACTAGACAGTTTTAATTGTTAGAAAGTCTTTCCTTACATTCTGAAAATATTCCCATCCATAAATTTGATTCATTAGTTCCAGTTATGATATCTGTGGCCAAACACACAAATATACACATGTAATGCTAACTTAGCCTATTATCTATTTCACATTCTCTCTTTTGATCTCACTTCTGCTGGTCAAACATTTTTGAGTCCTTTTTTTTTTTTTACATGGAAGTGTCTCTAGATCCATCACTATCCTGATTCCATTTTACTGTGCATTCTAATTAAATGATACACTTTACAAGATATGGAGCTTCAGATGGAATGCAATACATCATATTTGACTTTAATCGGTGTAATAAATAGTGCAACTATTAAGCTCCAGGAACATAGCAAGTGTATGAGCACAATTTAAGGTTGCATTATCAACTTTTATATCACATAGTTGGCTTATACTGAATTTTGGATTAACTTTTGATAACCCTCTTCCACATGAATGAATATCATGCTATATTTTGATATAGCCATTATTAATTCTTCATCTCAAAATAAATAAAATTTATTGTTTCATTAATTTGGTAGGTGGTTAAGTCATATGCTCAGAACAGAAATTAAGAGACAGAACTAAAACTAAGTTGAATTTGAAATCTTTTCTTCTTTACAATTGTGCTATAAGGATTCATCTGCAGAGACATACACATTTCCCTGTTTCCATCCAAATTGTTGCTATTATTACTGACTGGGACAAATATAAAGATATAACCTCTACAACACTTCTAATTAACTTTTATTAATTAACAATTTGTGGGTACAGTTTTTTAGCCAACCATATACTTAATTTACTAGAATTAGTAAACATTTTCCCATTTCTTGATAAAAATATCATCAGATTTTTAAAAAATCTCACATCTTTATAACTCTATCTAAAGGAAATCTGCAGCTTAGTTCAATACAATGTATTCTTCATGAAGCTACAATGATTTCTATGATTACTTCTGTTTTAAATAAAATGTTCCTGTTTAATTATCTCTGACAGAATTTGGCCAGGGCATACATCAAAGTTATTAGTCTATGGTTTCAAGAATCTTCCTAACTACCAGAACTTTTGTCATTTTCAGTTCCCATAGATTCTTTTTCACTCCTCATGATATCTCAGAGTTTTACATATTCTTTTATATATTGTTTATATTTCATTCACAAATAGAAAAGGATGATAGAAAAATTATAGAGAAATATAATATGGAATATTCATAAATTCTGACTTTGGGATCAATTTGTGTCAGCAGTTCCTTAAATAAGACTATCTGTTTCTGTGTATACAGAAGACAAAAACCATAAAATCTAAAATTGATATCTGGAATTTTATGTGCTTTTGACTGGCAACAGAAGATAGCTTACACATCACCATTATTCCTTGCCCACATTCTCTGGCTAATTAAAGATTATAGGGGTGCCTGGGTGGCTCAGTTGGTTAAGCATTCCATTCTTAATTTTGGGTCAGGTCATGATCTCACAGTGCATGGGTTCAAGCCCCGCACAAGGCTCTGAGCTGGCAGTACAGAGCCTGCTCGGAATTCTGTCTCTGCCCCTCCCTCCCTCTTGTGTGTGTGCTTGCTCTCTCTCTCTCTCTCTCTTTCTCTCTCTCTCAAAAATAAATAAATAAACTTTAAAAAATTTAAAAAGAGATTATAAAAGGTATTCTGTGGGATAATTCCTTCTGGATCTCTTGCAGAAGCCAGATATCCCCAGCTCTTCTAAAAAATTTAAAAAAACATTATCTATTAATCTTACTACATTGTAGTTTGCAACAACTAACTGCCCTTGGCCAGGTGAACATCTTTCTCTCTCTCTCTTTCTGAATCTGCTTTTGCCTGTCTTCCTTCCTTCCTTCCTTCCTTCCTTCCTTCCTTCCTTTCCAATCCATATGCACAAATGATTCCTATGCACCCATTATAGATGTATTGTCCTTTTCTTTCTCAATTATTTTGATTTAATTATATTGTCTCTGGTTCTTTAAAGTTATTAAAGAAAACAAACATCAAGCATTCTTACCTTCAATTTAAATGTAGTACTCAAAATTCACTGAGTTAAGATCAAATGCAATAGTTAATAGGATTTCTTTAAAATGTAAAAACATTATTCAATAAATTAAAAATATATCTGAACATTTAACAACACTGAAATTGCATTTATAATAAGCTTTTTCTTCTATGTTTTCATATTCACTAAGAATATTTCATTTTAGAAATCATGTTGTCTTTATTTGAGGGAGGGAAGATATTTTATTAAAGCAATGTTTTTTTTCAACTGATTAATAAAATTTACTGAAAATCTTCTATGTGCTCAGCTCTGCCATAAATTCCATGGAAGTGCTGCTTAAAGAAATACTATATTTGAAGTATCCCTTTTTAAGTTTAACACATTATAAAAACTGTATTCTATATAAATTTATAACTTATACCTCAGTAAATTTAATGTAAAAGATAGTAAATAAATGCAACTAGAATGTACTGAGACAAAAAAATCATTATGTCCAAGGAAGCCAAGAGGCATCCTTACATCCTAGTAAGTTTATATAAAAGATTGACAGGAGATGTATTCTATAGCCAAATTACTTTTAACATTTCTTTTAGGATTACAATATGGAATGCCAACTGGGAACAATTTTACAGTCAGTTTGTAACATGTACAATGTTGATTTATTTCTTACTATAAGTTTTCCTGACATAATCTCTACCTTCAGCAATATAGAAAACTCTAACCTCCTTCAACATGAACAGTTGTGTATTTTGAGGATGCTCTATGGCATAATGATAAGAGCGTAGGCTTGTGGTCATTAGGTCTGGATTTGAATCCTGACTTGATAACTTTCTCTTGCATGAACTTAGACTGGGCTACTTAACCTATCCCTTCTTTGTGTATCTCTCTGTCTATGTTCTTACTGCTCTCTTGTCTCTCATTCTCTTTCTTTCTCTTTTTTTTAAATCATCTTTAAAGATTTATCTTAAAGGACTATTACAAAAAATAAAATAAATTATAAAATATTTCATACACTATTTGGCATGTACTAAATGCTAAACTATGGTAGCAAATATATGGTTATCCATTAATGCTATATAGATACAATGGAAATTTTCCATTATTAATAGCTTTTTCTTACAAGCGTGATTCTTATGTCCTGAGCTCATAGGATTCTACTGATCTTCATACCTCAATAAATATCCATCATTCTGTGAAGCAAAGAATATATGTTCTTCCTGACAAAGATTGTTTTGATCCCTTCTCTCTTCATTATTTTACTTAGACTCTTTAACCATATTGTTTCTGAAGTTCTTTTGATCAAAATGGTACTTCCTTTGGTAATATTAAATAGCTTTCTTTTAGAATTCACTATCTTGTCAAATAAATATTGAGAAAAATGATGAAAAGCTTATTATTGTTAAGCCTCCTTTAATAAGATGATGACAACTGTCCTTAATAAATCAGTTAAATAAGAATAAGTTTACTGATCATACATCCTGTCTTATATATTCGTTCTATTACAAATTTGAGGCAGTTATCACCTAATGTATTGTAAATCTTACTTATAGTAACAAATCATAAAACAACTGGATTCATTAAAAATATATTATTTTATAAAAGTTAAAGGCACTGCTAAGGTTATTCTTTTAACAGATGAGATTTCTGCTGATATGTGCAACTTAAAAGACTGTATATCAATGACTAATAAAGTGACATACAGATAGGAGAAATAACAGGAAGTTACTGGTTCTGGTAGTTTTGATAATGCCCAGTGAACAAATAGAGTAGCATTTTGAAAGGCAGCTGTCCAGGAAGTGTTTGTTCCTTATCTGTAGCTTTTAGCTCTACCTCCTTTGTGTCATTTGAGATTCTGTCTTCCAAATTGTTTGCACCATCAGATTCTTTGTGTTCTATTTCATTTTACAATTGATAAAAAATATGTCACACTAATTGGAAAAAAAAGTGCTGAAGATGTTGAATATGGAATTTTGAGTATGGAACATTTGCATCTGAAAAGGAAGTATGCTCATAAGGACTGAAATATGGGAAATTTTGATAATGATCTTTTAATTATATCATGAGGCATTTTTTTGTGCTTATGAAAATTTTCAAACATAGACAAAAAGTAAAAAGGATGGTCTAACGGATCCCAAATATTCATCACCCATGATCAAACAAAAATTTGATCAAATTTTTCCATATCTGTTTCATCTATCTTTCATGCTTTTTAAAGGTGTTTTTTCAATAAATCCCAGACATACATACATGTGCCTTTGTGCTGAGGCAGCAGGTAGGAAAAGTAGGGCAGTAGGTAGAAGGGATCAGGGTATTCTTAACAGAAGAGGTGGGAAAGTCATTTCTGGAGATCCGATCTGTGACTTCTCAATGACAACCTGGAGTTGGTAACCACAAATGAGTGGTGTGAACAGAAATTAAGGGAAGCTCTAAATCAGTGATTCTCATCCTTGGGGTTTATTCTCAGGTATCACAGGTACATTTCAGAATCCTGAGAAGGGGCTTGGACTGGGTTTTAAAAACAATATTCAGCATAATACCCTTATAAAAGGAAATTTTTTTAGATATATATTAGAAACTGTAGTAAAGTCAGGAGATATTTAGGTTTTTCAAATGTGCCTATGGATAAAACTAATGAAAAACAATACTTTGTATCACTTTTTTCTTAATGTATGATCCTTAGACTTTCTGTGGTCAATAAATCATGTGGAGTGTTTGTTAAAATATGCATATCCCCCCCAGACATGGCATCAAAATCTCTAGTGATGAGACCTGATATTCTGTATTGAATAAGCTCTAGACCGATTCCTATTCATAGGCAGCTTAATTATGGAAAAATAAGTGTGGGGAGGGATCGGTGGTTCCCAAATCTCTGGTCACAGTGCTGGGTTAGGCTGGCTGCCTCATTATGTTCTGAGAGGCTTACAAAGCACAAATTCCTACACTCCACTTCTAAAAATTCTGATTCTGAAAGTCTGGTTGAGATTCAGGATCTTACTAGGTAATTTTGATATACAGCCAGGTTTAGAAATCCTGGAATTAAATGACCAACATCTAAGATTCTTTACAACTCCAAAAGTCAGTGATTCTTTGTATTATTACCGAGATATCAAGATTCTGTCCTTGATAATAGATTTAAAATTGCACAGTACTTGCATCGTCCATAAAATAGAAGTTAGTTGTCGATTACAAGAAGAATCATTTTAAATATACTAAGGTCTCTTGCTAGTATTAGAGAAGAGACCTGGTAGCAAAATGATCAGATCCTATATTCATGTAAACCTCTGCACATGCATATGCTATGTGTCACCAGATTCCCAAAAGCCATGGTACATCTAAATCAGGCATTAGGATGGAAAGGAAGGAGGTGGAGTCAGGGAGGAAGTTTTCAGGCCAACTCTACAGAAAACATAGTGTTATAACTTTGAAGCTCTTTTTCAATCTATGACCCATTATACTCTCTCTCCTTCATTCCTCCACCATGGGAAAACCCCTACAGGTTGCCACAGCTTTGATGACCATCTGTCTTCCAACCAAGATGGTGGAAAAAGCAAAAACGTGGTGAATCTTGGAGCAATCCGACAAGGCATGAAGCGCTTTCAATTTCTGTTAAACTGCTGTGAGCCAGGGACAATTCCTGATGCATCCATCCTGGCAGCTGCTTTGGATCTTGTAAGTTGTTAGAAGAATTTGCCCACTCTATCTCCCATTACAATTAATAATGCTAATGGAGGAAAGCCTGAGTCCCTAATCTTAACCCTATCTGTGGAGTTATTTTTTTTAATTAAGGCTTTATTATAGTTTTCAGAGGACAGGTCTTTCAAAACCTCCTTGCTTAAGCTTATTTATAGGTATTTTATTATTTTGCATACAATTATAAATGGGATTGTTTTCTTAGTTTCCCTTTCTGCTACTTCATTATTAGTGCATAGAAGTGCAACAGATTTCCATATATTAAATTTGTATCCTGTGACTTTACTGAATTTATTTATCAGTTCTAGTAGATTTTTGGTGGAGTCTTTAGGGTTTTCTATATATAGCATTATGTCATCTGCAAATAGTAAAAAGTTTACTTCTTTCTCCAATTTGGATGCTTTCTATTTCTTTTTCTTGTCTGATTGCTATGGCTAGGACTTTCAATACTGTGTTGAAAGAAAATGACAGTGGACATTCTCGTCTTGTTCCTAATCTTAGAGGAAAAGCTCAGTTTTTCACCATTGAGTATGATGTCAGCTGTGGGTGTTTTGTGTATGGTCTTTATGATGTTGAGGAATGTTCCCACTAAACCAACTTTGTTGAGAGTTATTTTCAAGAATGAATGTTGTACTTTGCCAAATGCTTTATCTACATTTATTGAGATGATCGTATAGTTTTTGTGGGTTTATTTTTTTGTTTGCTTTTCTCAGCACTAATGGCAAAAGGAGGAAGAAAGGTGGTGAGATGAAAAAAGAAAAGGACAAATTTTAATAAATATGCACTGGGAAGTAGACTGTATAGCATTATGATTAAAAGGATATGAGGGCTTTAGAATCTGACTACCTGGATCAAAATCACTCTAACATTTACCAGACAAACTTCTGTAAAATGAAAGAGTAATAATAACATACCTACCTCCTCAGGCTAGTGTGAGGATTAAATGAGGCATTAAATAGAAAGCCTTCGGGGCGCCTGGGTGGCGCAGTCGGTTAAGCGTCCGACTTCAGCCAGGTCACGATCTCGCAGTCCGTGAGTTCGAGCCCCGCGTCAGGCTCTGGGCTGATGGCTCAGAGCCTGGAGCCTGTTTCTGATTCTGTGTCTCCCTCTCTCTCTGCCCCTCCCCTGTTCATGCTCTGTCTCTCTCTGTCCCAAAAATAAATAAATGTTGAAAAAAAAATTTTTAAATAAATAGAAAGCCTTCATCACAGGGCCTGGTAAGATAACTGTTCAATAAAGTAGGTCATTATTATTATTTTGTTATTATTAGTTTTAGGTTTGTCGTGTATTAGTACTTAAACATCTCTGAGTCTTTGTTTAATTGTCTATCAATTGGAAGAAAGATATGAAGGATCAATTTAAATTAATTGTGCAGAAGTGCTTTGAACTTCATGGTATTATATACACAGGTAAGGGTTTAAGGAATATAAAGTGAATCTTCTTTAGAAAGGGCTTCTGTCAGGTAAACTAGGCCCAGATATGAGTTTTGAACTCAGTCTCTCAACTTCCTTTATTTTCTCTGGTTTAATAAATTCTTCATACACTGTGTAAATTCTGGGTACTCACTACCAGATAAGCATCAACAATAAAAGTCTTTTATTTTCTCTTTTAAAAAATACAAACTAAAATAGACTGTTTTTAAAACAAAAATCTTTAAGCCTGCCTATAAATGATCTGTTTTCCAGATTTTGTAACACAGGAATAACTGATCATTGGCCACCCATATTTTACCTTTGAAAATAATCCAAATCTAATCATGTGATTTATGACATTCTTTTGGTGACATTTGCAGCTTTTGCTCTCAGGATAGTGACTAGCAAGAGAGGTGGTTTCATTTAAGCCTGAAACACAAATACCACTGTAATCACCCAAAATGATAACTTGTTGTATAAGATTTTTCAGCCAGTTCCCCATTCCCAGATATTTGTCATTGTGAATATTTATATATTCCAAAATGTTCAATATGTATTGATGTCTGCTTTGGTGACTATTAAATGTGAAGAATCATGAACCTCCAGGAGAGCTGAGGCTGGTGACAATTAATCAAAAACAAAGTGCCTGTCTAAAGCAAGAGTTTGACAAGGCAAGGAGCCAATCCCTTGTTTTTTAAGTGGGAGAATGGTAACTAGCCTGCCACCCCTTTGAGTTGTGCAATGATGTTTTTTAATCACTATTGACCTATTCCAAAAGAAGCAGATTAAAATAAACAAATGTAACAAATTCATAAGAAAAAGACAAACAATGGAACATTCACATAAGGACTAAGTATATGAACAGCCAGTTCATCAAAAATATTAACACTCAATTAAGTATGTTCCATCTTATTTGCACTTAAGAAATGCTCATTAACGTGTCCATAAATTCCTATATTCTAACTCTCAAATGATTAGAAAGTGTTGACAGGGAATAAAATGTCAGACACCACTACATGATGTTGGTTAGTGGTGGAAGCAGCAGGATTTGATTAAGAATAGAAGGAAGTCAGAATAACAGGGTAATAATGAGATGGTGGTAATGGGGAGTGGAGCACTCCTTGGCCCCTCCCTGCATAGTAAATAATTTTAAAGTGGATATTGTCACAGAGGAGGGGCAGTTCTCTGCATATTAATTATATCAAGTGGCATGAGTGGTGGAATTAAAAAGTGGCTTAAAAGATATGGCCCCATGTGGCTTAAAAGATACTCATCATATAATTAATTAATTCTACCAATATCCATTGAGAGCTTCCCATGTACCAAGCATGGTGCTAGCTGTTAATAATGATGCAACAAAACAACTTCTTTTGAACCTTTCTTACTGAAGATTGTATTTGCCTAGTGATCTGTTTTCCAGCCTTCTTAATGTACAGCATTCTAGGGTAGATAAACTAATGATTAACATTTATTGTGTGCCTACTGTTTCCAAATGAAAAAAAGACTGAAGCTCAGAAAGACCAACTAACAGTCCAGGGCTACACAGCTAGCAAAGGATAGAGCCAGATTAGACCTCTGTGTGTCTTTAAAGACTGTATTTTGGTTGTCTCATTTAAAAATTATGTGAGATAACTATAGGAACTTATTTTAAAACATGCAAAAGTAATAAATTCTGTATTTTATCCATGATAAATGTAAGTAAGAAAGTAAAGATGACAGAAGTTAGTTGAACTCACAGTAACAATTATGCATTAGCACTTTACAGGTAGGTGGTTTAAGCTGTAATGTTCCAAAGGTACCGTCATATCTATTTTCGTGTCAATCTTAAAGTCATAGCTACTTTGGGAGATTTTTAGACAAGATGGGGCATCAAATTTCTCAAGCAACTGCCTAATGAGATTATGGAAAATGATAATAACAAACCATATTATTTCAGATTTTTGAAAAAATGGTAGAAAGATGATATAGACACAGCTGTCCATACAACTTGGAAAATGATGGCATGATAACATTTAAACAGCTATTATGAATTTTAATGGTCCAAAAGCATTTGAATCCTTTAAAAAGTTTCCTTTACACACGAATACATGATGAACTCATAATCAGAAAATATAGGAGTTTTTCTTTAAAGATTCACACTACATATTCACTCTGTAAACCAGTATTTCTTTTTTTTAAATGTTTATTCATTTTTGAGAGAGAAGAAGACAGAGCATGAGTGGGAAAGAGGCAGAGAGAGAGGGAGACACAGAATCTGAAGTAGGCTCCAGGCTCTGAGCTGTCAGCACAAAGCCCGACACAGGGCCTGAACTCACAAACCATGAGATCATGACCTGAGCCAAAGTTGTAACGGACTGAGCCACCCAGGGGCTCCACTAAACCAGTGATTCTTAATATTTTGGAGACATAGACTCTTTTAGAATTGGATTAAAGCTCTGGAAATTTTCCCAAGAGAAGTGCACTTGTAGACAAAATTTAACAAATAATATTAGAAGGTTTATGGACTCCCCGCAAAATCCATCCATGAAAACAAAATTATTAAGAATTAAATCTCAATTAATGCATTATTACTGGCAAATGAAACATTTTAGTCAAGTAATTGGACTGATTACTTTTATTAACAATTATTGGTGTTATGAAAACAGAATAATTGCTTCCTATATGTAATACTTAGGAATTGTATAAGATATGCAGGCATGGGAGAAATATGAGACTTGTCACAAAGAGAGCATTTAAAGATTTGAAAAATAATCCCAATAGAACAAATGAATACTGGTTTCTGAATGTAGATTATTTTAAGAGGAATACTGATCAATACTTTGATAATCAAGTCTCTTTGCTGTTGACATTTCATCCCCTCCTACCAAAATGGTTTCATACCTATTTGATTTCCAACTGCTATAATGCTTAGTTTTCAAGGAGATGAGGTTACAAGGGTTTCCAGATACAAGTACACTCTTTTCCTGCCTGTAGCTTGACTCCTACCCCTAAGTTGGGCTGAATCCCACTGGAAACTTAAAATTTATTTTACTTCCCCAAAATATGGCTATTGCCAGATAGTTACCAGACCACTAGATTCTCTTTTCTTCCTTTCCTTTGGAACCTACTCTGGCCCTGCTTGACCTTCTCAATCTTATAAATCTCATGGTAAGAAATAAAATAAAGGGGATTGATGTTTATAAGCAGTGTCTTTGAGCCTCAAAGAAAAGAAGCATTTTCTGATCATTGTAGATGTCCAGTGATGGGGTAGCTCCACTGAGAAGTGATCAGTTCTTTGTCACTAGACTGGATTCAATGGGGGCCACTGTACAGAGGGGCCACAAGAAGTGGGTGGTTTGTATGATTCCCTTTCATACCTGAGTCTGTGATTCGAGGTCAAGGCCAAAGAGTATACAGAGGTCAGAGGTCACAATTCTAGATATCAGAATCAGTAAAGGTTTAAAGGAGTGTGGTAGTCTCCATTATCAGACAAAGAATCTGGGTAGAGCTCATTGAATAAAAGGGAGAGGTAATGATGGCGGCAGTAGTGGATAACCATAGTAACATTTTCATTATACTTGATAGTTTATAAAGCACTTTCACATTTATTACCTTGTTCACATGAGAGAAAAGGAACCAGCTCAGGGAACAGTCCCCAACTAAGGGCACAACTTAAATCCAGTTTCTCAAGTACGGAAAAGTGAAGGAACGGATCACTGATGAATTGTGACAAGCATCCTGAGGAAGGGGAACAGAGCTGTGTGTCCTGTGTGCTTGACTCAAGGTAGCCTTCGGTGTTTACTGTCATTTGCCCAGGTATGACAACTGCATACCTGTTCATCTGGGTTAAGAGTTTCTTGGAATTACTCTAACTTTCACAAATGCCCTCCACTAAATGTATTTTTAGCTTTGTTTCCTCTGTATTTGGCTTCACTTAATATCTGATTTCATCTTCCTCCTGGCTTTCAGAAATGTCTCACTGTTAAAATGTCTTACATGTTTTACAATGCATTTGTGGTTTTTGTCATATAGGTATAATTGTGTGAATATGGATAGAAATTTCTATCACGTAGAAAGATGAATATAGAAATATCTGTATTTCTACCATATAGAAATATGAATATAGAAACATAGAGAGAGGTAGGTATAAATATAAATGGCATAGATGGATAGATTGCTGATTGATAGGTACACAGATGAGATACAGATACAGATATGGATATAGGCATACTTCTTGATTCTGCCATTTCATCAGATAGGATTTGGGAGAGGAGGGAAAGACAAATGTGTTCATTTCATCATCACAATCCATTCCAACACTTTCTCCCTTCTCTCCTTTATTGTTTGCTTCTGTTGGATGTTGCATTTATTTTTAAGTGCAGCTTAAATACACTTTTTCATTATGATGTAATTTTTATTTCAGAAGTTTTCACTGTTTTATTGCCTTAATCATAGATTGTAAATGTGACTTTTTCAAATTTGCAATTTTCTTCAGAATTAAAAAGTATCATTAAATGAAAGAAATGTTAGAGATGTCAACATTCCAAGTCTTTCTGCAAGTTTGGTTTTAAACAATTCTCTTGTCATTATTGCTCTGACTACTCAACTTGGGGATAATTGGTTTAATTTTAAGTCCAGCACAGCTCTGCCTCACGCTCTTTCTTTTTAGTACAAATTTAATAGACACAACTGTAAAGCATTTTAGAAAAGACATGTTTTAGAAAAACCTCATTTGTCTCTAGGTTTATGTAATCTGCAAGCGCAAAAATAGAAAAATTAAACAGTTCTAACGAAAGGCACTTCTGTCTGTTTTCTGTATCGTTCAGATGAAATATTGTGTCCTTTTTTAGTCAGTTAAATATATAACATGAACAGACATAGTGATCTCTAATTTATCAGCATGAATAACACTAGTAATAATGTCTTTTGCATTAGGAGAAATTCCAAGAAGGCAAGAAAGTCAGTGATATTATAGAATTCTCTCTGGCCTGGGATGGAGAAAACCTAATTCTTGGTAAATTACACAGCCTTATAAATAGATAGCTTTAGGAACGATTGTATAATTTTTTCTCCAACTGAGGCACTTTGGAGAGTGAAAGGGGATGCTATCAAGAATTATACCAGTTAAGCAGAATAAACTGGAAGTCTTTGGGAGAAAACGAAACACTGGTTCCCATAGATATAGTCACACTTTCAGGTTCACTGCATCGAATTTGATCCACACAGGGCTTTCCATCATAAGACTACTTGGTGATCAATGCAGATTAGCTTCTTTCAGGGAAGTAGGAATATACATGCCTACGAGGAACTATCAAAGTGAAATCATATTGTGTTCTCTTTTGAATCATAAGAAAGGTTGAAATAATTCAGTAATAACCAAAACTAAATCATGAAATTATTCACTTGATTCTAGTGCTATTTCTATATTATTGAATTTTTTAAAAGATCCTAAGTATGAAATGTAGCATAAAAGTAATGTATATCATAAACATGAAGAGTTGAAGGGGAAAAAAAGTTTTAATGTCACATATCCACTACTACCTTAAAATAGGACATTTCCAGTTTTTTAAAGTTGCTTGGATTCCCTTCCCTAATCATATACCCCCTATCTCCCAGAAGACCCTGCTCTCTTGAACTTTATTTTATCTTTCCTGTGCTTTCTTTATTTTACCACATGCACTTGTATCTCTAGGAAATACATTGTTTCTTTTTGTTTTGTTTGCCTAGCTCTAAAATTCATTTAAATTAAATTATACCATCCTCTTTTTGTTCCATGTTTCATTTGAGTTCACCTTTGTTGATGCTTTAGCATTAATACAATCACTTTCACTGGTGAATGATGTTTGTTTGAATATGTCAGTTTACATAACCATTCAATGTTAGATGGACATTTTTATTTTTTCAAAATTTTGACTATTTTGAACAATGCCTTCATGAGTGTTACTGCATATGGGCCTTGATTTACAGTTTTCAAAATACATGCGTGGGTGGCATGACTGAATCATAACTTTACTATAGGATACCAAAGTGTATTTCAAAGTAGTTGCAACAATTACTGGCACCAACATTGTAATAAAAGCTGCTGTTGCTCTGTGCTCTTGTCTTGAATTGTCCAACATTTTTATCTTTACCAGTCTGATGAATTAAAGTAACAACACTTTATATTTCAGCCTAAAATCTGAAATGTCTTCTTATACCATTTACCATTCACGTTTCACTTTGGCAAAAAATCCCATGTGTTTATTTTCTCTTTTTTGGAGGATTATTTAAATTTTGTTGAGGATTTTAAAAGGATGTAGATATTGTCAATTAGAATCCATTTTCTGTTCCCTACTTTGTGGCTTATTTTCATTTTATTCCTTATACTAAATTTTAATAAAGAGAAAATTTTAATTTGATTCATTAAAATTTTCTTTATGGCTAGCAGTTTTTTTTAACAGATTTTTAAAGAAATTCCAAGGCAATAAATATATTCTTATTTTTTCTTATAAAAGTTTTAAAGTTTGCATTACACACCGAAGTCCTTAGCTAGAACTTACCATGTGATTGGTATAAGATAGGAAATTGTTTTCTTAATCCTTTTTTATCCACATGGAAAATAATTATCCTAGCATAATATATTACTAGTTCCTACTTTATTCTCTGATGTGCGGAGAATTCATTTCATTTATTGCTTTGAATTCATAGTATTATCTTAATTATGTGTCAGATTTCCACATATGCATGAGTGTAATTTTGAGGGTTTCTGTTTTTGTTTTTTGTTCTATTCCCCTTGCACCCTAAGTTAAACTACTCTGTTTTAATAGCTAGAACTTTTAATGTCACCTAAGCTATTTATGGCTCTTTGCTCTTCCGTGTGAGTTTTATAATTAGGTTGTCAGGTTTCATAAAAATACTTTGATTTATTCTTGGAATTATATCGAGTCCATAGATAAATATAGAGATAACTGAAATTCAAATTGAAATTCAGTTCTTAATTGGTTAGCCAAAAGTTCTGCTTCCTTCTGAATCAATGTAATTTTAATTTTTTTAGTAATTTGTCAATTTCACCTACATTTTCATGGGTTTTTTGGCATAACATTTATCATAACATTTTCTTATTAGCTCTTAATCTTTGCAGTATCTGTAGTTATTCTATGTTTTTATTTCTAAAATTGTGGGTTTTTTCTTGTTTAGGCTTGCCAGATATTTCTCAATTTTATTAGTTTTTTTTTTAATGGCCTTGTTGATTCTGTGTTATCTTTGTTCTGAAATTCATTACGTCCTGCTCTTTATTTTCTTCTCTGGTTTTGAATTCATTGTATTTTTTTTTTAGCTTATTGGCTGATTGCTGAGCTAATAATTTCACTTTTTCTTTTCAAAACTGATCATTTAGCTATTAATTTCCCTCAAATACTACTTTAACTACACACCATAAATTTTGATAAGCTGTATTTTTGCTACAACTCATTTTTAAGTAATTTTTAATTTCTTTAATCTTTTTTTTTGACCCATGGGTTATTTAGATGTGTATGTGTGTGTTTCAGTTTATAAATACCAAGGTTTTATTAGGCATCCATTTGCTATTGATTTGTAAGTTTGTTTTTACATACTGATTCTTTGGAATTAATGGAGACTTGTTTTATGAACTAGAACATTATCGATTTTCATAAATGTCCCATTTGTGGTTGAAAAGCATGTGCAGTCTCCAATTCTTAGGTGTAGTATTTTATATTCAAATCTCCATTCTTATTTACTTCTTACTGTTTGATATGTTGATTACTAAGTTGTGGGGTTTTTTAAATTTAAATTTTATGTTTTATTTTTAAAAATTTACATCCAAATTAGTTAGCATATAGTGCAACAATGATTTCAGGAGTAGATTCCTTAATGCCCCTCACCCATTTAGCCCATCCCCCCTCCCACAACCCCTCCAATAACCCTCAGTTTGTTCTCCATATTTATGAGTCTCTTCTGTTTTGTCCCCCTCCCTGTTTTGATATTATTTTTGTTTCCCTTCCCTTATGTTCATCTGTTTTGTCTCTTAAAGTCTTCATATGAGTGAAGTCATATGATTTTTGTCTTTCTCTGACTAATTTCACTTAGCATAATACCCTCCAGTTCCATCCACGTAGTTGCAAATGGCAAGATTTCATTCTTTTTGATTGCCGAGTAATATTCCATTGTATATATATATACCACATCTTCTTTATCCATTTATCCATGGATGGACATTGGGCTCTTTCCATACTTTGGCTATTGTTGATAGTGCTGCTAGAAACATGGAGGTGCATGTGTCCCTTCGAAACAGCACACCTGTATCCCTTGGATAAATGCCTAGTAGTGCAATTGCTGGGTTGTAGGGTAGTTCTATTTTTAGTTTTTTGAGGAACCTCCATACTGTTTTCCAGAGTGGCTGCACCAGCTTGCACTGCCACCAACAATGCAAAAGAGATCCTCTTTCTCCGCATCCTCGCCAACATCTGTTGTTGCCTGAGTTGTTAATGTTAGCCATTCTGACAGGTGTAAGGTGGTATCTCATTGTGGTTTTGATTTGTATTTCCCTGATGATGAGTGATGTTGAGCATTTTTTCATGTGTCGGTTGGCCATCTGGATGTCTTCTTTGGAGAAGTGTCTATTCATGTCTTTTGCCCATTTCTTCACTGGATTATTTGTTTCTTGGGTGTTGAGTTTGATAAGTTCTGTATAGATTTTGGATACTAAGTTGTGTTTAAATCTTCACACTGATGGCAAATTTGATGGCATTTATAGTTGTAGTTCTGACAATCTATATTTATTTAGTAGCAGTTTAGAAGTATGGCAAGTATCTAGTGCTATGAGCCTTTTATCACTGGCTAGTGACCCAGTTTATTTTTAGTAAGATAGATTTCTCTCTGATTCCAATACAGATGAAATCATTTTATTAGGTTAACATTGGCTTGGTATGTCCTTTTGCCAATAATTTACTTTCAACTTTCTATATGTTTGTGTTTTAGGTATGATTCTCATAAAAAAATACACTGAATTTTTTATACTACTTTAACAACCTTTTACCCTGGAAAATTTAATACCTTTGCACAGATTAATGATTGCTGATATAGATTAACCTCACTTTTTTTTTTGCCTATTACACAGTTTCATTATTTCATTGTATATGTGTTCTTATTTCTATTTTATATCCTCTTTTAGATTGTGATGGATTTAGTTTTATTTCTATTGATTTGGTTTGGTTTGGTTTAGCTTTGTTTTATTTATTTTCCTTCACTAGATTGGAAATTATTGTATTCTGTTTTTATTTTTCAAAATTACATATTTCAATAAATGAAGTCTATAGTTAGTATCCATACTATTCCCTCAAACAGTAAAATACTGTAGAGGATTTTAACCCCAACTATTGTTCAAGATTTAGTTCCAGCTTGTTTTTGTTTTAACATTGACAAAGCAGACAATATTTTTATTGATTTTCAGGAAAATTATTTTTGAATGTACCCAAAAGCTTAGCATATTCTCTGCTCCCCATTTCTCCTTGAATCTCATACATTCTTCCTAGGATCCATGTTCTTCTGAAGGTGACCTTTCAGAAGTTTCTTTAGTGATGATCAATTGGCAGTAGCTCTCACAACTACAATTTACTTGAAAATGTCTTTATTTTGATCTCATTCTTGAAAGATACTTTTGGGGCGCCTGGGTGGCTCAGTTGGTTAAGCGTCCGACTTCAGCTCAGGTCATGATCTCGCGGTCTGTGGGTTCGAGCCCCGCGTCGGGCTCTGTGCTGACTGCTCAGAGCCTGGAGCCTGTTTCAGATTCTGTGTCTCCCTCTTTCTGTGACCCTCCCCTGTTCATGCTCTGTCTCTCTCTGTCTCAAAAATAAATAAACGTTAAAAAAAAATGAAAGATACTTTTGCTGGAATTATAATTACAAGCTAACATTTTCTTTCTGTACCTCAAAGTTCTTATCCCATTCTTTTCTGACTTTATCAACATTCATTTAAGTAATATGCATAATCTAATCTGTCTCCCTTAATTGCTTTTAACACTTTCTTTTTATTGTTGATATTTTGCAGTTTCACTAAGATGTTTCTAGCTCATTTTTCTTACTTTAGGTTCATAAAGCCCCTGAATCATGTACTTGGCATATTATATATGTTCTGCAAATTGTTCAATTATTATCTCTTCAAAACTTCTATCTTTCACATTTTATCTAATCTTTAGTTCTATGAATTAAAAAGGTATATGATAGATCTTATTGTTTTATCCTCTGTTTTTGACAATTTCTCTTTCATATTTTTAATTTCTTTGTTTCTTTCAATCTATATCCTATATTGCTGAGATATGTCTTCCATTTCATATTTTCTCTTTTCAACTTTGTCTAATCCCATGGTTCTAAGCCGCAAGAAATTTTACCCAACAAGGGACACTTGACAATGTCTGGAAGAATTTTTTATTGTCACAACCTGGTGGTTGCTACTCGAATCTCGTGGGTAGATAACAAAAATGCTGACAAACATCTCCTAATACATAGTGCACCCTCCGTAAAGAAAGAATTATCTGGCCCAAATGGTGATAGTGCTAAAGTTGAGAACACTTGATCTAATCTGTCTTTTAATCTATACATTGAGTTTGAAATTTCGAGTACTACTTTTTATTTGTAGAAGTTTTATTTGATCCTTGTTGTAAAACTACCAGGTCAACTTTGATAACCTATTTCTTCATCATACATTTCAATATCCACATTAATCTTTAGATGTATCTGATACCATACAATTCCAATAACTCCTGTCTTTGTGAGTTTGATCCTATACTTTGTTGTTTCTGCTCTTACTCACGGTAGATTTTTAAATGTATTTGTTATGTGAACTTAACTTCTTGAGATTTTATCTGTGAGAATTCTTTAAGACCTGTATTAAAAGCAGTGTTATTTAGCAGATCAGCAATATCAGCATCATCTGTGCACATGTTTGAAATGCAAATTTTTGGGCCCTCAATATATCTCCTGAATCAGAATCTTTGGGATGGGACCAAAAAAAATCTATTTTTGTCTATATTCCCCAGTGACTCTTATTCACACTTAAGTCTGAAGATTTGAGAAGTACTGATGTAAAATATTCCTCCAGAGAGGATTTCCATTTCCTTTCTCAGGCATGGAAGCAGCACTAACCTAAGATTATTTTTAAATGATCTTTTTAGTGGTCAAGGAGCATGGAAGTCATACCCATTCTAGTCCAAATGTATACAAAAACGTGGGATTTTGATTAGGAGTTCTCATAAAAGAATCTTTTTTGTTTTGTTTTTTGTTTGTTTGTTTATTTCTGTTTTACCCAGAGCCAGAGCCAAGTCTTTTCAGGCAAACCTACTTCTGTGGGGTAGATCTTTTTCTTATTCATTCACTGAACATAAGTCACACCTGGGATCTTGGCTTTATGTAGGAATGAATGAACTGACCTCCCACTCTGCTTGGGCCCAGACATTTAACTCATGGCCCATTGAAAACCCAGGGTCTGGCCTCTCCACAGTCAGTAGAAACCCTCAGGGTAATTATTCCTATGCTTGCTCTCACCCCTTTCTTTCCCCCACCCAAAATAATACTTTCTTGTAATTTCTTCTCTCCAGCAGTCTATTATCTCATGTTAGAAACAAAAGAAAGACAAAATGAAAACTTTGGGCGATATTTTATCCAGTATTTTTAGAAGTCTAAACCAAAGGAAGTTTGTTTCTACACGTAATCCATCAGATTGTCAGAAACAGAAGACTTTATTTAGTTTTTATAATACCCAAAATTTTAGTGTGATATGAGTAACTGTTAAAATGACTAGCCATCTAGACCATGTACTAAAATATAATGCCTGCCTCTAGCCTGATAACCAAATGATTTCAGTTGCCCACAGCTACTGTGGAAATGAGCAAGGGCAGAGACAGCCTGTCAGTTACTTACTGATCTCAGTCAGGCAGAGAATTCAATATAGGCTAAGTAATAAATACTGACTCACAAGCACATATCCTCTAGCAAACGAGGTTCCAATGCACATTAGGACCCACAATAACTGCTTATTCCCATTGGTTTTAAATAAATAGGTACCCTATGCCAGCAAGAGCTTTATATTTTATTGTAAGGCAATAAAAATATTATGTAATTCCCCAGGGGCCAACATAAAATATTCAGTCTTTTAAAACAGTTAGTTCCTGTCCAGTGTTTTTTATATGAGTTTTCAGAATCAGTTAGGTTTCTTCTCACATAATAAGTTTAGATATAGTCCTTCAGGGAAAGAAATGTATTGCAATTATAACCTTCAATTAACCATCGTATCTTGGTAACAATATTTTCTAAGTCCCCAGGCAAAATAAAGCACAGCTGCTTGAATTAGTGTTCCAATTCTCTCCTTCACTTTCATAAAGGAAACATTCAATATACATAATGATCTTATAAAATGCAGGAAAAGTGACAAAGGAAGTCAAGGAGAAGCAGCCAACCCTTGAAGTTTTCTAGTCATAGAATGTTAGAGAAATCCGTGCTGCATAATGACATTCTTATGACATTTTGTAGCTCTAACTAAATAGCTTTGTAGTCATTGCAGAGAACACCTTATATAAGAGTGAACCATGTGAAATTGTTAGTATTCAACTATTTTTGACCTTCAAACTTATAAATTCCATAAGATTTCACTGAATATTTTAGGTTAATCTAATCTTCCCAGTTAAAATTGGTTCCTGCCTTGTCTAGGACTATAAGGTTATGCAACAATTGAATTGAAGCTACTCTTTGGCATTACAAAACATAAAAAGGTAATCTAGCAGACATGCTAATAAGACAGAAATTTAAATACGCCTACTTTTCTTTCAGGACCACCAGTAAAAATTCTCTGTGGTATACCAATGGTATCAAATTTTGTTTAGATGTTCACTTTTGACTATGCTCTGATACTCTGTGGTTTTCATCCATGCAGCGTTCTTCTGATTCATTTTTCTCCATTTGTGCTGTTGTTCTGTGTGATGTGAGTCCATCCCTATCCATTCTGTCATGTCTCCATTTTTTGCTGCTTCTTCAGATTGCGCTGAACTGTAAGAGGTAAGCTCCATCAAAAAGAGGAAAAATTGACTCTTCTCTATGTCCAGGAAGAATTCTTTTTGTCCAAGGTATTCTAGAACTCTGCCCCTAAAATCAATACTTTCTAAACTATACTCTGAAAGGAATTTATAAGGAAAATAATTCCCTATAGCCACACCCCATCTAAAATGCCTTGAAAGCTCTTTCATACACATTGTGAAGTCAGTACTTAATGCTAAGTATCTTCTACCAGGATGCACAGTAGAGTCCTTAGCTTTGTAGAGTCCTCAACAACTTCCTCAATTGTCTGTATAGTAAGATATATACTACAATACCCCCAGAAAGTGGTACTATTCAGTGTCATCTTGACTATAGTATTTCAAGTCTGCTTTCATCCACCAGGTTGATGAGGATTATAATAAAAAGGCAATGTTTGAGTTACTCTATGTCCTCATCCCTTAATGCAGATAGTGACATTTCCAAAAGTTACCTACTTTTACAGTTAACATGGATCAAATTCATCAGATAATAATCAACCCTCCTTTTCATGTTGTGCTGTATAGTTAATGGGAATTATTTTCATAATGATCTCGATTCCATTTCCAAACTTTAGATTAGGATTTCCTAGGGCTGATAACTGGTAATATCTGAGTTTTATTATAACTAGTTTTTATGAACAGAAAATCAAAATTGCTTTTCATTCCAAATGCCCTGAGCTTTCTAAGCTTTCTTCTGAAGGAGGCAAGCCAATGTACATAGGAAAAACCACAAAGCACAATTTGGATTTTTCATTCATCTATTATTAATCTTTTCAGTGTCATCTAATAGATAAGGGCAATAAAAAGATCCTCTGCCCCATACATTTGAGTTAGGCTAATTTTCGACCTTGGTAATTCTGTAGGAGCCAGGGTTTACAACATAATGCCACCCTAACAGTGGTTCTGTCTTCCTGTCATTAAGCAATGAATCCCATTGCTTTATATTGGGAATGTGTCAAAATTTGATGGGTTGACAACAAATTTACATGACTCACCTTGCCTTCCAGACTGCCATCCATTTTTACAAACAGATGTTCAAGCCTTTTCCAGACACAGATTAGCATATCTGAGATATGTAGTAAAATAAATATTTAATACAAGAAAAGAGCATAGACGTTTAATCTGTATGTTATGGTACCCCAATACTGATAGGTTTAACGCAGAAAATCATTTGACCCTCTCAATCTCGTCTTTCTATTCCTGTGACCTACTACCAAATCTTGGCACCAATGCAGTGAATGATAGATTTTCATCATTAGTGTCCACTTTTTTTTTTAATGATAGGTTCTCACCATTAATGTTCATCTGGTACTCTACCTTTCCGCATAGGTTAACTTTGCATGTAGTATCGATGCATCATATGCTTTGTGATATTAAGTTCCTACATAAATATATTTCTTATCAGAACTCTTGATGGCTTCCTTTAAGTTGTGGACAATGAGAAAATGCTTAAAGGCTAACTTACTAGAATCATTCAGTGTGTTTGAGATACTGTGGTATTCAAAGAATGAAGTAACCAACTCTGCCTAAGAAGAGAAACATTAAGGAAGGCTTCTTAGAGGAAGTAACTAAACTTATTAGTAAAAGTGGGAATTTACAAGATGGGAAAAAGGCTTAACAGCTCCACAAATCATGGAAACAACATGTGAAAAGGTGTAAGATGTCATATTTAAGGGACTGTAACCTGTTTGTTATAGTTAGACCATAGAGTACTTGATACAGAGATAGAAAGGGAGATGAACCAGATAACAAAGGTTGAGTATCTTTATTCATGTTATGATTGAGATGGATGGAGCCTATAATAAATTTTAAATAGGAAAATGATATGATCATATATTTGTGTTTTAGAGAGTAACGTTACATGACTTTAATGCCCCATTTAAAAAAAATGACTTTCTATACACATTCTAGAAATCATCTTTGTCAAGATTTATCTGTGTATATATTAAGACAATGCAGGTACCAAAGAGAAACTAGCAACAATTTGTACATTAGAAAGGCCTGGTATTGAATCCTGTGTTCACCTCTTCCCAGCTGCATGATCATAGAAAAATTATGCCTCATTTTTAAAAACATTGAAATGAGGATATTATTTCTAGTCTAGAGGTTTGTTATTATTCAGAATGACGACTCATAAAAGCTAATCAACATGTAATTGATACTCTCTATATATTAGCCCCTATTTTAATATTGTGGATTAATGAATCATTAAGAATATTATTGTTTGAAATGTTGAAAAGCATTGGTTACTAATCAGCTTATGGCTATTAGGTAACTCTGAGTTGATGGCCAGTATTGTGATGTATTTTTTTAAACTGGCTCAAGTTAAATATACACATTGTTGATGTATGTACTTTTTGTTACCTGTTGACCTTCTATGGGAATGTTCCTTTATTTATTTATTTATTTATTTATTTATTTATTTAATTTATTTATTTTAGCTTGTGAAGATTTCAGTAGGTAGATGATCCTTACTAGTTTCTTGGTATTAACTGAAAGTTGTTTCTTCTTTTCTTTTTTTTTAAGCACATCTTGACATGACAAGATGGAACCATATTTCTCTTTTTTTGAATAAATGCTCTGTTTTTCATTTATCAATTGAATAATTTCCTCTTTGTCAAACATTTTCAATTGAAACCATGCCCATTTAAGCAGAATTTTATCTGTTATTCATCACAAAGTAAAGGGGACAAAAGACTAACTCAACAAAATCTAATAAGCACTTCCTTTTCTTATTAGCCAAAATGCGCAGGAACAGTTGTACTTCTTTGGAGTGTGTGGATGGTCATAGATAACATTATCGTTGGAACAAGATCACTATTGACTCCCTTGATTAACATAAGACTAGTTCTAGAAATTGAATATTTGTTTGGCTTGGGTTAAAATTTTAGGTTTAACAAAAGCTTCATATTAAAAAACTCCTTTGAACATTATCTCACTCTCCTATGCAAATCCCAGCTGCCTCTTAAATATGCAATGATAAAGTCATAAAATTACTTGAGATTCTTCAAAAGGGGAAAGCTAAACACAGAAATCTACTTAAAATGTCTAATTCTTCAGTATGCAAATTTGCCTTCAAAGATTCATTTTCCAGAATTCCCACTACTGTTAACCATGCTACTACCAGTCTGCACTCTGGGAAATATGACTAACCTAAATCAAGGCATGGGGACTAAAATAAACTAAGAGTACTTAGTAATTCCCTTTAAGGTCGGCCTATTGCTCATTAATCCAACATCATTCTTTCCTCCACAACCGTCCTCAGGAAGCTCCTGTGGTAGCCAGAGCAGCTCTGTTTCTGGAATGTGCCCGTTTTGTTCACCGCTGCAACCGCGGCAACTGGCCAGAGTGGATGAAAGGGCATCACGTGAATATCACGAAGAAAGGCCTTTCCAGGGGACGCTCTCCCATTGTGGGCAACAAACGGAACCAGAAGCTACAGTGGAATGCTGCCAAGCTCTTCTACCAATGGGGAGACGTGAGCTTACGATTTTCTTATATAAAAATTCAGGTGCTTGGGTGAAGTGAAGAAGTTCTATGTTTTTGTTTGTCTGTTTGTTTGCTTGTGAGACAATTTATTGAGTATCTGTTATGTACCATGCAGTGAAAAAAAACATTTTAGGGGAAGATAAACTTAATTCATTTAATGTTCTCAATAAATCTATGAAGTTAGACATTATTTCCTGTCTCCTTCCTTGGTCCCCTGCCTCCTTCCCCCCTATAAATATAGACATTCCCAGAATTTATTATAGTTTTTTCCTGCATAACCTCCCCCAGGAGTACATTTATGCCTGTATTTTTAACTGTAACCTATATGCCAGTAGCATAGACTTCTCTATCCATAGCACTGTTCAGATCCCAGGCCAGCATTACCAACTGTACTCTGGAAGCATTCACTCAATACCCTGAAACACAATCTGACCAAAATAAAACTCTTCTTCCAATATAAATACACCCTCATCTGCAACCTTTCCTGAACTTTCTATTCTTATAAATGGTAACACCATTTATCTAAGATGACAGTCTTTGAACATATTCCATCCTTCCTTCCCTTATTGATTCCACCTCTTCCATGTCACTGATGTCCTTTTAGGTCACATCTTTGTTCTTTTTCATCTGGATGGCTAAAATATTTTCTGATTTGGTCTTCTTCCCACAATCTCCCCTCATCTGACCCATTCTACACACTGCCAACAAAATGATCTCCAAATGGCAGAGCCCATCTGAAAGCAGAACATTCATACTTATCTCCCGGCTTCCAGATTTACCCTCTCTAATTCATTCTCCAAACTGCTCTCACAGTGATTAGGCTAAAATGCAAATCAGATTGTGTTTCTTACCAACTTACAATGCTTCAGTGGCCTTCCTTTTCCCTTGGGATAAAACCCAAATTACTTAGCCTGACATCACTGCTCTCTCCACAGCCTTTATTCAAACTACAGCAAGATTATGGATGATGAAGTCAAATGACCTAATGTATCTAAAAGAACATTTATCTCAATCCTTTGTGTCTAACAGGTGTTCAGTAATAATAAGTTATTACATTAATTTCTGAAAGCAGGATACACGGTTTGTGCATTTCTAGGCAGTTAACACAGAGTCTCTCAAAAGAGTAAGGGTTCTCCCCCATTCACACATTGCCTTTCATCATTCTTCAGAATACAAAATGAGGTTCAGCTTCAAGAACTATAGATCTAGGCCCAATCTACCCTCCCAGCCTTCCTGCACATGTTTCTCTCTCACAAAATTGTGCTTCAGCCAAGTGGCTTACTTGTCAGTCTCTGAACAGATCTGTGCACTTCCTTGACAGATCTTTTGGAACTCCCTACCTGGAGTATCCACTCCTCTTCTTCTCCATTAGCCCAAACACCAATTCTTCAACATCTACAGCAATCTACAGAAAAGAGACACTGTATGATTCTCTGAACTGAATCTAATCTGTCCATCTCCTGAACTAATAAAATACTTTTTGTCTCTTTCATCAGTTAATGTGTTATTTTGATGTGTTGTTGCCTCCCCCAGGAGACTGTAAGCTCCTTGAGGGGAAGAGCAAAAGACAGATACCCTATGCTTGGATCTCAGACCATGGTTGCTGAACAACCTTCAGCAAGTCTTTCAACCTCCCTCACCTTCCCAGTTGCCAAACAGTGACCCTTCTAGATGAAGGCTTGTAATCTACTAGGGCACATTCAGCAAAGATACTGGCATACTGTAACAATTTATTCAACTCTATGTGTTATTTACTACCTAACAAATTACCTCACTTAATAAATATTTGATGGAAAAAAAAAAGGAACAAACCTATCCCTAAGGCATTTTTCTAGCCTTGGAAGAGACAAAGAGCTCTAAATTATTATCTAGACATTTAGTGTTATCCAAGGCAAGTTCATTTTCTGAGCAACTCTTTAAGCTTTCTGAATTGTGGATTTAACTTAAATTGTTTAGTGTCAACATCCTGGAAAGATCCATGTAGATTTTTTCCCCCTTTGAATTTCACCATTAAGTTTGTTGGCTCCATTCCAGACTCATAATTGCATGTCTCCTTCTTTAGAGAGGATCTCCAAATAGTGGCATCAGGACAAGGCTTTTTGTTGAGGTAGTGGTTTTTATTTTTAATGTTTTTCTTTGTTTGCTTAAAACTTCTCAGGTTAGTGACTAAACTTTTAGGATGCCATGACACCTTTTTACAATGCTTTCCTTCTCATTGATATAGTTTTTGTTACTTGGCACTTAATTCCAGAGTTTAAGGAGAGCTTTTTCTTTCCAGATAGTCAAGACATTCAAATGACTTGCGTTTTTATTTAAAGAGTTTTGGACATATCCTCATCAATTTGTAGTACTTTGTCTAATTTCTTGCATGCCCAGAATTTAGCAACCTTTCTGAGTATTTGAAAGAAGTAATACCAGAAGGAAGAAGAAAATTAGTCGGAATTTATACCTATGAATGCATAGACAAGTTCAGTGCTCATTTTAGCTTTTGACTCTCCTTCCTAAGCACGTGTCTTTTATTGTACACAGTATGTAATTGGAACATAAAAATAATTAGACAGAGGTGGTGTATTTTGTCTCTTCTTGTGGAAAATTCCTTTTGGCAAATCAGACAATAGTGCATGATGATTCAGAAGAACAGATAGCAGGTATTGGTTCCATGTTGATGTTGGATACTCTACCAAAGGAATAGTTAGTGTCTCTTACTCATTCATAGACTATCATGGAGTGGGAGAACAAAGTCTATAAAAAAGACATTACTTTGTACATAATGCCAGATATAAATAAAATTGCTGTACTAGAATTCTTGCCAACCTCCAAACTCATTAGCATGGCAGTGACATTCTCATAAAATAGCATAATCAGAAGCACTCTGAGGAACTGAGAGTTCTTATTTTTTTACTACAACAAAATCCTCCATTAAAAACAACTTTGCACTCCCTTATATGAGACCTATGAAATAAATGTCCTTCAAGTAAGTGGAAATATATTCAGAAAAAAAAATTTGTATGAGAACACAAAGGTTTTGTTCCAGTTCCTACAAGTCTTCAGACTAAATGACCTTGGAGATAGTGTCAATGCCATCCACCCCTGGGTTTCTACATAAAGAAACGTGGTGAGTACAGCACATTGGCATATAGAGGAGGCTTATGTATCAGTGTCAATCTCTTTGTTTAATATGCCCTACTAGATGATATATACCTTCCCATTAACAGTTGCTTATGGACTCTGTAATGTGAAAGCCTATTTTTCAGTCTGACATGCTTTGTGCTGTTTCACTCTTTTTCTCCCATGCTAGGCAATTGGCATCCGGTTGAATGAGCTGTGCCATGGGGAAAGTGAAAGCCCCGCCAACCTTCTGGGTCTCATTTATGATGAGGAAACAAAGAGGAGACTGAGAAAGGAGGATGAGGAGGAAGACTTTTTAGATGACAGTAAGGAGACTCCCTTTACTACAAGAACCCCTGCTTGTAAGAATCTTTGCTTTAGGAGCACTTAATATTTCTCTTTCCTCTTTCATATTCTTACCACCTTCCCATGTCTCCCCACTGCTCCTTTTCCCTGATTCCCTGTGCATGGATGTAACGCATGTGCATAAAGCCACACAAAGAGAGGGCAAGAACCAAAAAGAGAAGACCATAGACAGACACAAGGAGTTGCAGCCAATACAGAACATCCAATGCTTTGTAGTCTGTGACTCTTACTATTATACAAAGGTTAGTATTAGGCCTCTCTGAGAAAATATAGTTGTGGAAAATTACTGAACCAGAAGAGGTTCACTCAGGTTTTGCATTTTGTTATTGCTCTTGGAGATTAAAAAAAAATGGACCAAATAAAATTGAACATGAAATGCTTCCCAAATCATTAAAATAGTGAATTATTTGATTATAGTTTTTAACATGAATTTGAAATATTAAACAATTCAGATTTCTAGAAGTGTGAATGTCTGCTGTACTGTACTTCTTTGTTAAAATTAGAAGTGAGTCCCACCATAGACAAAGAGATTCCTGTACACTCCTCTTCAACACCATTTTGCGCATACGTGTGTTGTATACCATACAAGCGTGTTGTGTATGTGTACTACTACCTAAATAAAATTCCTAAATGGTTATGGAATTGGTGACATTATCTGATGAAGACAATAATACTTCTTCCTCTTGCCTTTCCCCAGTGGTTTGAAATTTAGACTCCCTGATTATATGTTAAAGACTGTTGTCAGTTAAGCAATACCAAGATGACTTCATCTTTCTAGTCTTAAACTGTAAAAGCACGGCTGGGTGTAATATTGAGCATAATTAAATAATAATCAAAGAAAACTTATTGTCTTCTTTTCCACTTTCATACCAATGATTTTTTTGAAATTTTTTTCATCATTTTGCACTTTCTCATCCTTTATCACATCAGAGCAAATTTTCTTGACTTAGCTGCTAACAAAATACCAAATTCTGATATCAGTATTTCAGCCTACCAAGTGAACATTGGCCCCCAAAGATTCCCTCAAGTTCACAGGAGTCTAGACTATCCTAGAATGCCTTTGGATAATTGAATGGAGAATAGAATTGGATCTGGCCTTAAGACCACTTGAGGACTATCCAGCAATCATAGAACCTAGTGAAGACCCACCAGAAGACATCTCCAAACTGCCCTGGATCTCCTAAGCGTCCTTCAGAACACAGATGAGCTAAAGCACCATTAGATGGATACATCCTCACAGCCCAAAATGAGCTTTAATCTCCATGAGACCACATAAGTGTCATTTACCAATATGTTATGCCTGGTACTTGGGTTTTTGATGAGAGCATGTAGGACTCAATCATTGTTCATTTTAACAAAACATTTCAGATGATAGTTGCAAGAGAGCCTGGACTAAGACCAAGTTCACTGTTTACAGGATTGACAAGAAGAATCTGGATGATAATCTCAGGACAAGATCCAGAAGTTTATACTGAATATGTAGTGTTTGATCATTTCTTAAAAACTATTGCACATCCAAACAATTTAGTCTAGGCTTATATAGCCTCCATTGAAGAGAAGATTGAAATGTCTGGTTTAGTTCTGCTTTCTTGTCAGTACATAGCTCATCTTGCACTTAAAAGGTAATTATGGCTCGAGTACCTGGGTGGCTCAGTCATTAAGTGTCTGACTCTTGACCTTGTCTCAGGTCATGAGCTCATGGTTTGTGAGATCAAGCCCCGTGTCAGACTCTGTGTGGATAGCATGAGCCTACTTGGGATTCTCTTTCTCCCTCTCTCTCTGCCCCTCTTCTACTAGCCCACATGCACTCTCCCTCTCTCACAAAATAAATAAATAAACTTAAAAAAATTAGTAAGTAAAATAAAAGATAATTATGGCTCCAGTAAATATCCATCTAGAAATTCCAGAGGACTTTGTCTCTTCCATTCTTAACAGGAAGCCGTGTCTCCAGCCACATACTATCTCTGGAGAAAAAGTAATGGTTTTCATGAGGAAATCACATATCTTCAGAAAGAACATCATTTCCACCCTCTCTCAGCTAAGCCATAATGTATACATGCTATTCAATTAAGAAAGCCTAATACACAGGAAATCTTTTACAAAGATATTTAGGAATGTTGATCTGTAGTTGTGATTGCTTGATGCCTTGATTCAAATAGATAACTATTTTCTTTCTAATTTGAGAGGGAGAACTTGACATTACTTTGGTCTTCTTTTCTGAATGTTGATAAATAATCAGTATATTTCTGTAGGATTAGTGACATGTATCTGAGAACCAATCTTAAGAATTTAAAACATCTCTATGGTGTCACCTTGGCCATTATCTGCCTCTATAGTAAAATCCATTGTTAGATCTATTATGGAGGCAACATTTTACTCATCCAAAGACTGATATTCTTCAGAATAAAAGAGAATATTTTTATACTTCTAGTGTAGCTATGCTTTAATATGATAGGCCAATTTGTATAAAGTGTATGATACAAGAGACCAAGTATGTCTTGTCTATGCTGCAGAAACACATCTGGGCTAAATTGGAAGCAACATCACTGCCCTCAAGATAGATGTCTCTCACAAAATAAGGTGGTGAGATTTGTGTAGTCCCAAAAGTAGTTCACTACCCTGTACGCAGTCTAAATCTGACTAAATTAGCAATGTGAAAATCTTGCAAGACTGTTTTCCATTTCTGTTTTTGTTAAAAGGCTTTCTAGTTTAGTGGACTGTGTTATGTTATGCTATGAATCTTAAGGAAAATAATTTAGTTCATATTGATTGATATCTTAATACTAAACAATACTAATTATAGAATTACAAAATGGAGGAAGAGAGAGGTATATGGTAATGCATAGATCATGCTAAAAGGAATAGGTAAATTGAACATGTATAGGTAACATTCTCATATGCAATTTCATTTTGGACATGTATAGGTGACATTCTCATTTGCAATTTGATTTTACACATGTGTAGCTTTGTCCATCAAACCGTGCCTCTGTGTATGTTTTATTGATTTGTTTATTTAGGAAGGAACTCTTTCATTCCATAGGTACTGTGAACCCCTCTAAGTGTGGCTGCCCCTTTGCCTTGAAGATGGCGGCGTGCCAGCTTCTCCTGGAGATTACCACCTTCCTTCGAGAAACCTTTTCTTGCCTGCCCAGACCACGCACTGAGCCTCTGGTGGTAAGTCAAGCATGTGTGTTAATAATCAGGTTACTTGGAGAGGCCAGACATGTGGCTAGGTTTTGAGTAACCACAATTTCCTCAAATGCTCAATGGCCAAATGTATCATATAACTTAAAAATTCAACCAAGGGATTTTCATATATAAAAAGAAAAAAATCTTTTTTTCTATTACAAAAAATAAGGGTAATAACTCTGAAATTGACCTTGAAATCACTGAAGGTAACACCACTGGGTCCAACATTGTACTGATCGCTGTCAGTTATGCTGGGAATGTCTAATACAACAAGAGGCTATAAAGCAACAAAAGCATTCCTTTGAGGTCTTAGAGACTGCATCTGGAAGACACAGGGTCTACGGAAATGGAATGTGTGCTCCAAACTGGAATCGTGAGTGGGCTTATAAAGGCAAAAGCCACAAGATTACAAAACTTGTTTTAAAAGACGTAATGATTGGTGCTGGCTGAGTTGAAGCTATCTACTGCAGGATTGGCTATTTAGCTAACAGGTGTTACATTATCTCTATTTTAATCCAAAGGAGAAGGGTGTGTACCAGGAGGTGGTGGAGTTGCAGTTGACAAATGGCAATTGACAAAAGTAAAAACTTCATGGTGTTGTGGAGACTAAAACAGAACACATACACAGGCCTTACTTCCTCAATATCCTGTCCTCTATTTTGAGTGACTGTCTTAGCAATGCTGACTTCATTTTGAATCTTCTTTCACAAGCCTTTAAGTTCCTTTACTCTGCAAACTATGAGGAGTTTTATGACCAGCATTCTCCAGAAATCACTGGCAGAATCTTTCTGTCATAAAAATCTAACTGCTCATAAATCCTTGTAGAAATGTGCTTCCAATGAGTTTTCTCATTTAAGTTATGGGGAAAAAAATTTATTTAAGTATTTAGCACGTAGACATCTCTAAACATACACTTTTATTACTACAGTACTTCTTATGGATCTGGATGGGCAGAAGAAGACTGTACACACACACACACACACACACATGCACGTGTGCACACGCATACCCACATGCACACACATCATACTCCTGTACCGCTGGGGCCTGATTTGTTTAGCAGAGTATACCAACACTCTGCAAGGACCAGGAGTCTTCACAGAGTATGTGAGATGGGCACACGTCAGAGCCGATTTTCCTTGGCTCTTAATCCTCTAATAGGCACCAAGTTTCCAGTGGTTCTTTTATTACAGGCACCGCCCAGCCAGAGCTGAGAAACCAGACAAATTCTCTTATTTATTTATTTTTTTTACACAAGACTTAGACTACTCTACCAGAAAAATTGTTACACGATCCATGTGCTTCTACATTAGCCAATTTTACACTCCACCAGCAGTCCTGCTTTTTTGACCAGACTCGGCATGAACAAGGCCATACCCCAATCCCTGGGAGAAAACAAAAGAATCCATGCTATTATCCCTGAGCACTGCCTCTACCTCTGGTTCTCCAATGTCTGGAAGACCTGTTTCCTCACACTCGGAAACATAAAATGGATATTTTTACATTGGAAACATTTATGGGTAAAAGGTATGTTTTCAACAGAAACATACCAGCATTGGACTGCAAAACTACATTATCTGAATGTCAGAAAGGGACGTTTACTGCCCTGATTTCATTTCCTATTAACCTGGGCCTTTAATTTTCTGAATGTCACCTCGACTATTATATTGAGACTACTCTATAAAATCAAATCAAGGCCAGCACATGTGCTTGAAGCCAAGTGGGATGAAATATGTGATCTGTAAGGCCTCTACTGGTGTTATTTTTTCAACATTTTAATTATACTGAAGCCTTCATAAAAGCATGGTGGTACATCTACTTTTCATTTTTCAAATTTTTTTTGGTCCCCATTTAGATCCATTGTGATTTTTGAAAATAAGAATCTTAAAGTCTTACTCAGTTATTTTTGTTCTCCCTTTCAACTCCACAAAGCTATAGTTTAGTGTCCCTTGTCATTATAACAAGTTTCATTTTTAAAAAGTCAACCAGATCTGTTAAAAATTACTGTATAACCAACTGGCAGACTAGTAGAAAATGGCAAGAAATTAAGCTAAATGATCCTTTGGTCATTCAGTCAATGAGAGGAAGGTTTTCACTGCTATATCGCCCTGAACAAGGTCTCAGGGATCTTTTATTCAATATACTAGGACTTTCATTGTCAAAGGTAGATTTATGCATTATGTTGAGATGTGACCTTTATAAAATAAATGGGAAGAAGATTTTTCTCCTCTTTAATCTAACAACAGTTGATGGTAAACAAAAAGAAAAAAACACCCTTTAAGTTACCTTCCAACCTACTATAAGAAATCAGTATGATAAAACTGTTTTACCAAAACAGAAGCTGTTAAAAATTAAATTATTAATTAAAATTAAATTATTAAATAAAATTAAAATATTATTTTAGCAAAATGCCTCTGGCAAGAGTATTTATGGATCTTCAGATTTTTTTTTAATTCAGTAACATTTTTAATAATAGTAAAAAAAACAACCACCCTAATATATGAAATAATAAAAGTATAAGGTAGTAAAATAATCACATGAGATGCTATGGATATTCTAGAATCTGAGGCTTGAGAATGGAAGAAAATCGGGACATAAACTTTCTATCAAGAAAAAAAGTTTTTTCTGGGAACGCAAGCTGGTGCAGCCACTCTGGAAAACAGTATGGAGGTTCCTCAAAAAACTAAAAATAGAACTACCCTACAACCCAGCAATTGCACTACTAGGCATTTATCCATGGGATACAGGTGTGTTGTTTCAAAGGGACACATGCACCCCCATGTTTATAGCAGCACTAGCAACAATAGCCAAAGTATGGAAAGAGCCCAAATGTCCATCAATGGATGAATGGATAAAGAAGATGTGGTATATATATACAATGGAGTATTACCCGGCAATCAAAAAGAATGAAATCTTGCCATTTGCAACTATGTGGATGGGACTGAAGGGTATTATGCTAAGTGAAATTAGTCAGTCAGAGAAAGACAAAAATCATATGACTTCACTCATATGAAAACTTTAAGAGACAAAACAGATGAACATAAGGGAGGGGAAACAAAAATAATATAAAAACAGATAGGGGGACGAAACAGAGGAGACTCATAAATATGGAGAACAAACTGAGGAGTTGTGGGAGGGGGGATGGGCTAAATGGGTAAGGGACACTAAGGAATCTACTCCTGAAATCATTGTTGCATTATCTGCTAACTAATTTGGATGTAAAATTTAAAAAAAAATTAAAAATAAAGCAAAAGAAAAAAAAGAAAAAGAAATAAAGAAAAAAGAAAAAAAGTCTTTTTGTCAGAAATTGCCATAAGACCCTTTCTTTATTTTTTTAATTTTTTTTAAACGTTTATTTATTTTTGAGACAGAGAGAGACAGAGCATGAACGGGGGAGGGTCAGAGAGAGAGAGGGAGACACAGAATCAGAAACAGGCTCCAGGCTCTGAGCTGTCGGCACAGAGCCCCACGCGGGGCTTGAACTCATGAACCACGAGATCATGACCTGAGCCGAAGTCGGACGCTTAACAGACTGAGCCACCCAGGCGCCCCATAAGACCCTTTCTAAGATGGTTGGGATTTTCGTGCAAAATATCTGTTTGAAGAAGTCCTAGTTATACCCAAATTGTTGGGAGAGTAATCAAAAGAATCTGAAGTACAAATAATTAAAATAAAAGTTAATTAGTTCATCCACAGTTGTTTCTTGGAGAGGGTCAGGAAATCCCAGGAGACCACTCACTGGATTGGTGGGGGCATAGAGGTGAAAGAAAAGGCAAAATGACATCAAAAGCTTTTAAAAATTATTAAAGTACGTTTTTACCAACTTAATTTTTTCTCAGATCCCTAGATACAACTTAAATAATGGTTTTTTTTTGTTTTTTTTAAGAGCTTCTGGTAGCATTTTTATTCATTGTTTCATAAGCCATACTAACAAATAATGTTTTTAAAAAAAGAAAAAGAAAAAATAGCTTTGTTACAAGATTTATAATCAAAATAGCATAATAATCAAATTTTTTCTGAATGTTAATTTTCAAACAATATTGAGAACAATAAAGAAATCATTTTTGAATAGAGAATTTTGTTTATAAAACTGCTGGTCTATTCAAATGTTTACCAACTGAATTAGTGAAACCAATAACCACTGGCCAAGCAACATGAATTAAAACAAGTAATTCTCCTCCAACGGATAGATGAGTCCACCATAATAAAGTAAAAAGCAGTAAGGAAGTCTCTTGTCTACACTCATTCATTAGAGAAAGCAACATATTGGATGCTTTTATGCAAGATTTTGCTAGAGGCTATGCCAAATGTGCTGATGGAATTTAACAAATTGGCTTATGAAAAATATATTGCTGGATTCCAAATGTTCCTAAAGTTAAAAAATCAGAAGCAAAACACAATTCACATATACCAAGGCTAACTGATGGATGTTTATTGAGAATAAGACTATGAACAAGGTGGTGTGATAGTTACAGGAAAGGGAATAGGGAGGTTACAGAGGTAATTATATTGAAACAGGAGAACCAACACATAAAAAATTATTTCCCGGCTACAAAGAGTGGCCATGAAAAGGGGGCAGAAGGGCCATGGTTGGCCATAGAAGGGGCTGGAAAGACCTGAAGAACATCTCTATAAGAGGTCACATTTGAATGTAGCTTTGAAAGATAGATGGGATTTTGACAAATGGATAAAAGAAGAAATTGGAACTGCTTTTGAGAATCAGAGTTTTTACATTACTTTTTGTCCCAAGTAAGAAATGTATCTAATTAAGTTTGGCTAACAAAATTGAAAATATATTAGGTTTTCTACTTGTTTTCTAAAAGGGATTAATTTCAGAGAAGCAATTGTATTCCTAGAATATTTTTTGACAATGCCAAATAGATTCTATGTAGTTCCTTTATTTTTCTAGATGTGATGTAATTTTCTAGGTACTGAAATGTAACTTCTGTTCTTAATCAAAAGGAAAAGAAGAAACAACATGTAGAGTCTAAAGTTTCATTTATTAATAACAATTAAAATCATTAGATTTTAATTTTGGTGCAAACTAGTTTTTTTTTTAAATTTTTTTGTTTTCCATATCTAGTTGAATCTGAGAATTTACATCATATTTGGGAGGAAAATGCTCTATAGAAATAAAATTAGCATTTTATATAGTTTTCCTTTATTACCTCCTCCGAGAGTGTTTTACAGCTAACAATTAAATATGATCTTCTGGTTGAATAAGCCTCCATTCACAGAACAGGTCAAATTTTCAATTGGGGGCCTCATTGACCAAGCTCCTACAAAATATTTTCCCTCCCCAAGGCTTACTTTAGGATACCGGCTCACTCTGTTCACAAGCAGATAGTCATGGAACCCCTCTAATCCTGAGGTCCTTCTAGAAGAGAGTGAGAAATATCTCTAATGCCTGATAGTATTTTGAGACTCTGGCCCTCACATATGAGATTTCTTAAGCCTGAAATGCCTTTTTCCATTTGTTTGCTGAGCCAACTTTAAGTCCTCAGGACAAAACTCCAACATCACCTCTTTATTCATTTTCTATTTCTGTAGAAATTTAGCTACTTAAAAAAGTGTAAACATTGTATCTTACATTTCTAGAAATCAGAAGACTCACACAGGTCTTACTGGGCTAGAGTCAAGGTGTTAAAAAAGGTGCACTCTTTTCTGGGACTCTAGAGAAGACTCTTTCCTTGCCTTTTTTCCATCTTCTTGGGCAACTCACATTGCTTGGCTCATGGTCCTTTTTTCCATCTTCAAAGCCAGTAATTTGGCATCTCTCTCACTCTTCTTCCGTAGTTATATTCTCCTTTGACCACAGTCTGGAAAAGCTTTCTGCTTTTAAGGATTTGTGTGATTAGGCCAAGCCCGCTTAACTAATTCAGGATAATTTCCCATCTCAAGATCTCTAACCTAAATCAGCATGCACAAAGTTCCTATTGCAATGTAAGGTAACATATTTACCTCTTCCAAGGATTAAGGCATAGACATATGTGGGGGTCCATTATTCTCCTCCAAATCTGATTTCTAAGTTCCTACTCACTCTCTCAGTCTAGGAATTTATCTTTTGTTTCCCTTCTGAGTCTCTGTCTCAGGATTTTGAGTTCGTTTAGGGCAAGAACCATTTCTTATTTATCCCCCAGTACATAATACGTTCATATTCAGTACACTCAGTGTATAATCATTTAATAAACACATGAATGCCAAAGATGTAGGCTAAACTGTGGACAAAGTGTTAGAAGGGGAGCAAGCTAATTCTAGATTTGGAACAAGGTCTGTGCTTTTTGAAGCTAAAGTATGAAGAAAAGGGAAAAACTATGAGTTAGAGAAGTTTTTTGTTTAATTCAAGAAATATGTTTATTGGCCACAACCTGAAATTGGCATTAGATAAAGAAGAATTTGGCTCTGTGCAAATTCAGCTGTGTGCAACTCAAAATGGAGGGAGGTTTACCACAAGACCAACGCAGCGCTGAGGAGATGCCAGCATTCATGTACTCCTCACTAACATTGCAGGACTTAGAGAGCTGCAGACTTCGTTTGGATCCTGAGTTGGACCGGCACAGATATGAGAGGAAGATCAGCTTTGCTGGGGTCCTGGATGAAAATGAAGACTCAAAAGATTCCCTCCACAGTAGTAGCCACACCCTCAAATCAGATGCAGGTGCCGAGGAGAAGAAAGGTATGGAAAGCAAGAATTTTTTTCCTGTTTCAGTGTTTCTCATAGGATATTTGACCTGGGGTCTAAACCACAGAATTGTGCACCCAAAGTCCAAAACTGTTGGCTTCATACAGTACTGTGTCCACTTAATGAGGTAGGAAACCACGCTAGTTAGCAGCTGGACTCGACAGTCGGAGAAGTTCAGATTGTAATTCCAGCTCAGCAACTCTCCATATCCCTACCGATGCCACCAGGTAGTCATCAGATGAACCGTTATTTCATGTACCAATAAGGAAGAAACAATACTTCCAATTCAGCCCTTATGCAATACTTTCTTACCATTTAACTCTTAAAGAAAGAGGACTTTCAGACTTAATTAGATGTCAAATTTTATTATTAATATATATCATTCTTGTGCAGCCAAAGAAAACGGAAAGTATAAATAGAATAAATGGTTTAAAGTCTTTCTAAACTATCTTCAATTCCAGGTTCCAATTTCTTAATCACTTTGCAACTCAGAATTGTCAGTGTCCATGTTTTCTCTATATGATAATGTCCTCTGTGTCATTAGAATATTAATAATACACCATTAAATGGATCTGTAAAGGAAGTAAAGCTGTTGGTGCTAGGTACTTGAGCCAAGATGCGTTTGTACGAAACTAGCCTACCCTCATACTCAATACCTCCTTCAAGAATGTTGCCAAGCACATCTGACTTACCACCACATGCACTCCATCACCCAACTACCATTTGACTCCCTGGTGTTAAAAGACACTCTGGCACCCATTCTGTACATCTTGTTGCTGGTGCTTTAGATGCTCACATGGACATAAGCAATAGCAAACGTGTCATGACAGCTACCTGGCACTAGTGATCTTAAGATGGCCTCAACTGTAACACAAATATCAATTTCAGATATATGAAAATGTGAAAATATGCACTTCAAATGGTAAAATATAACAACCAGCTGTATGACGTTGTCCAAGTTACTGACCCTCTAAGCCAGTTTTCTGCTCTGTAAAATTAGGTTATTAACACCTACCACATTGTGATATTGAAAGCTTTAAATGAGACAATACGAGCAAAGCATAAACGTAGTACCTGGTACCTAGATTTGGTATAGGATAAATAATTGTTGTCACTGTGGTAGGTTTTATTAATATAATGAGTGTACAGACTAGAACCGCAGAAAATTCTAAATATAAGCTAAAGATTACCAAGTTTTAAGTTGCTTTCAAGGGATCCTTAAACTGTTAACTTCTCTGATTTTGCTACTTTTTTTTTTGGCTATTTCTTAAACTCTACCACCCTTCGTTGTGTTTTTCTAATGAATTTCAATTAAAAGAATATCAGTACATTTGTTAAGAGTCAAACACGATTTTATGCATTTATGTATTTTCTGGTATCCTAAAGACAATGACTCAATAAATGTTGGATAACTGAAGGAATGAAGGAATCTAGGAAGGAATAGCCCTGGATAGAGAAAACAGAAAATCTTTAAAATTTTCTAAGAAATGGCTATACACTGGAAAAAAATTTAATATTTTAAGATCAGATTGTTGTCATGACACTTTTCAAATGCAAATAATAACTATATTGTATTGAATTTATGGTCAACCAAGAATTTACTAGCCAAGTCTTAGCAATTTTTGAGCATGAAGGAGTATCAACTCAATATATTTTTCTACTATTACTTTTTCAGATAATGTTAACTGCATATGATGAAAAACTTACATTTTTAAAGATATCCCAAGGGGATTTTATTTTGCCTATTCAAAGTTATTATGCTAATTATTACTTAAAGTAGCTGAAATAAATATTCCTAATATGGACATGGTTAAACTTGAACAGAGTAAATTCTACGCCATTTTAAAAAATAAAATATCAGATTAATTTTTAAGAACACTTTAATTTCACGTTTATCATTTATGTAAATTTCCTTTGATGTTCAAAACCGCAAATGCTTCGTGTTTTTTCTCCTCATGGAATGACTACGTTAATATATGAATGTTGTTTAAGAAGTGAGCAGAAAACTGAAACTATAAATAAAATGAGAACATATTCATAAAACGTCCTTTACTGGTTGGCAAAATCTTGAAGATTCCTAAGTATTCCTTAATCCTTTGACAAGTTGATAGCAGATGCTAAAGTCATAAGTACTCTGCTAAATGATATTATTAAAAGTTTATTTAAAATTTTATGCCATCTGTTTTTATAAAAGCTAAAAATGTTGTTCTTGAAGTAAACAACTTGAGGACAATTCAGATTCTACCAGGGAAAACAAATGTGAAACAATCCTCAAACTAAAATGTCTGCCTAAAATCCCCAAGCAAGGTCTGTCCCATCGTTTTACCCACATTCCAAATACAAACGAAGACTGGTATTCCAAAATACAGACACCACGATGTGTCTAATTACTCAACAATCATCTACTGAACACCTGGTATATGCCAGGCACTATTCCAGGGTCCCAGAATATGGCATCCAACAGGAAAAATGTCCCACATGTATTTCAGTTTATATTAGCAAACAGCTAAATAACAGGGAATAACATAAGATACTAGACTTTCAAGTAATGATAAATGGTATCAAGGAAAACAAATGAAGGTCAGAGAATTGGTAGTGACCTGGAGTGGGAAGGAGTGTAGTCAGAGAAGGACCCCGAAAGTGGCATTGAGCAGAGACCTGTATGATGTGAAGGAGCCAGTCATGCAAAGCGCTGAGGCAGGAGTCTTCTGAGCAGACAAAACAGTGAGAGCCAGGCTCTGATGCAGGAATGAACGTGGAACATTTGAAGAAGGACAAAAAGACCAACATGGTTGCAACAGAAAGAGTTGAAGTAGAAGACTATAGAAAGAGTAGAAGAGTGGCAGGAAATGGGGTTAGGCAAAGGGCATAAAATTGGATATGTAGATATGGTTAGAAATTTAATTTTGTATGAGTGTGTCTGAGTGTTGTCGGCAGGTTTTGACTAGGAAAGTGATATAATATGTGTATTTACGATTTATGAATTTAAAAGATGAGTCAAGCTGTGGGAGGGGATGTAAGCCGGAACAGTGAGGCAGTTACAATAGTCCAGGGAATAGGTAATGGGGCTTTCAAAATCCTAGGAAATTTTAAGTGTGAAGCTAGCAGGACTTGCTCGTGGATTTAATGTGAGATGAGAGAAAAGGGAAAAGATGTTTTATCCAATTTAGATGTATTTGTTTCACTTTCCCACTAGTTCATGTTCTCATGGAAGTAAAGGCTAAGACTCAATGCTGTACAAGCTCTACTAAAGGTTTTCAGGTACCAAAATCAAATCTGAATTCTAACTACTGTGTCCTTTGTAAATAATCCATGCCATAATTCTGAGTGCTAATTTTTTTCTGCTACAGGATATATCCAATTATCTTTGGTAGTATAGAATAGGTTCTCAAAATTGAATTTCGTTCAGGTCACATTAATTTGGGGTTACTTTCCCAAATTTGTACAGTTAAAGTTATCATGAAATCATAGAACGCAAGACAGTGTCTCTATAAAAAAAAAAAAAAAGAAGAAGAAAGAAAAATCTCTCTAAGTCTGTTTTCTCCTTCCTAATCTACCTTGGTATGAAATTGTATTAGTAGTCATTAAAAGTGATAATAATATTCTATTTCAGATGTATTTCAGGTAGGTCATTAAAGCCTCAATTAAGCCTAAAAATAATATTTAAAAATGCAGTGGATGAATTCTGTGCTACAATTAAAAAGGAGCCTTATAGTCCATAGTCTTTGTGGAATTTAATCAACTGCACAGCAAGAGTTTCTATCCAGATGTAAGATTCTATCCAGATGTGTTCAGGGCACTCCACGAGGCCTTTGCCAGCTCAGTGGTGATGGTTTTAGTCTTTCTCAATCGCAAGATTAAGTCAGAGATTAAACACTGCACATTATTCAACAGAAATTCTTATAGGCTCCTTTTTTGGCATTGAAAGTATACATTTAATTACCATTTTGTAGAGCTGTACAAGCTCGATCATGGTCACATACTCTCCTGCGAGTTAGAACCCAAGACTAAAATGCAACCTTCCTGATTGGAACTTTTAAGAAATAATACCTATGCCTTAAATAATTCATAGGAAATCTTCTTACAAAAATAATGGCCCCTTCCTGATAATGACTAAGCTTTGAAAACTTTTTTTATCCTGCCCTTTTAAAATCAATGTGTGACAACACCAGAACTCCAAAAGGAAAGGAAGTAGACTGTATATGAGTATGGGAAATAAGGATGGTTTTGTTAAAAAAAAAAAAAGAAAAAATAAGTAGGTTTCAAGTTTAAACGTGTTTCTTTTACCCTTCTATTTTCCTCACCGATGACTGTTTTTTCCAGAACACTAAAGATGAATAATGCATGTTCTTCTTGGTACATATAGACTGTAAGGTTGGCTCAGGGTGTTGCATCATTTGGACTCACATCCCACCCAGCCTTTTGACTGAAGGAAGGATGCTATGACATCACTAGGTGCATTGAAAATGGAACTATTTCACACTCATGTTCACCCAAAGCACACCAGTGAAAACAGATCCTTTAGTGCCTTTGCTGAGGAGCTGAGCGGAACCCGCTGCTGACTGTTGGAGAGAGAAGCGCCTCTTATTTTTATTTCTTAATGAGGTATTCCAAAATGAAGGGGTTTACATGAAGGGGTTTGCATAACTCACATAACTCTGCAGGTCCCATTTCAAAAGAAAAACAAAAACCAATGGTTTGTGGTTCTATCGAATCAAGGAATGATGTTCTGTAAATGTGCTAACAGTCCTAGATAATGCTGCTACAAGGGCACACTCATGCTTGTGAACCCTGGGCCAGAAAGACAGCAGGTTGTTCCCAGCACTGATGAGCTATGTGCCCAAGAAAGAAGCTGCACCAGCCCTTCCTGGTGGACCCAGCCTCCTGGCTGCCTAACAAAGCTGGCTGACCCGGCTGGGGCTTGGGAGGAGCTCCTGGTGCAGACATGCTGCTCATCCCGGCCGAAAGAGAGGACGCTGTTCAGGGACAAGTTGGGGAGAGCTTGGATCTAACACTGGCTGGGGAAAACTAAGGGGGAAAAAGCCCTATTTTATTCTTTTAATACAGTTCCCAGCAGGAAGATCAGGATAGGAGGTTCCCGCCTGCTCCAGATTAAAGGAACCCGCAGTTTCCAGGTGAAGAAGGGGGGTTCCTTGTCCAGCATTCGCCGAGTCGGCAGCTTAAAGAGCAGCAAGTTATCACGGCAGGACTCAGAGTCCGAGGCTCAGGAGCTGCAGCTGTCCCAGAGCAGGGACACTGTCACTGACCTAGGTAACATAGAGGAGTGGGGTGCGCAGGGACGTGGGGGGTAGGAAGACAGGGCCCAAATCCTGAAATAGTTGAAACCCATTTTCTTACACATCAGGAGCTGAAGAGCAGAGCCACAGGCTAGACCACTCATTCAGTCTGAAAACCATGCCACCCTTTAGAGCAGGGCTGCTCGAACCTTAACGTGCACACGGGTCACCTGCAAGGCTTGTTAAAATGCAGATTCTAATTCAGCAGGTCTCGGGTAGGAACCGTTGACAAGTTTTCTGGTGAAGCTAATGCTGCTGGTTCAGGAACCACAGTTTGAGCAGTGAGGATATACAGTATACGTTAGGGGAAGAAAACACTTTAATGGCAGGACAGATTTTTGAAATCCAGATGTTTGCACTTCCGTTCTGATCAGGACCTTGAAAGCAAAATGTAGAAAATCCTTTGGGGGCAGCTAGCTAAAGTTCTTCTGTATGTTAAAGCGTCTATTTCACAGAAAAATATATATATATATATATATATATCTCAGATTATATATCAGAGGGGAAAGACTGTCTAGACCTGACAGTGAGTGACCTTCAGCAAGTCAGTTAGCAACTCAGGGATTTGTTTTCTCCAACTGTGCAGTGGGAATAATTCTATGCCCCCCTCGCCTACTCTGAGGGGACATTTTAAAGATAAACTAAGGGATGATTGTAAAGTATGAGCATGAGCTCTGAATACAATCAAAGGACTAGAGATGAAGTTTGTCACTGTAGGATCCAAAGAGACTTTTGAACTCCAAAATGTGCAAGTCCAATGAGCCTGACGATCATCTTACTAACAAGAAAAGAGTGAGCAAGTATGCAGATAAGACTCACCAGCTGCCTGGAATTTAGCTATCAGGTAAAATTTAAAGCACATTTTCTTTGCCATTCAGTCCCGTGAGAAGCAAAACAGAAAGTTCCCCTTTCTAGGCAAGTTGTTTCAGAAGTCAGTCAGGATATGTGGATGAATTGTCGATCAAGTCTACTGAAATAGAAGCTGAGTGTATCTAATTAAAGAGAGTCTAAATAGGAATTGTTTCTATACCTATCCACCCTCACCTTTGAAGACAGCTAATTTATGCATTAGTTAAGATTTGGCTTATTTTTTTAAGGAGACAATAGAAAAAAAAAAACAAACCTGTGACTTCTTTTGTTACGGGTCTGAGGTTGTAAGAATGTCACCAATTAGTTTTGGGGGAAAAATATTTCAATTAATTACTTGAATTCATTGACTTAGCCTGACCAGCTGGATCAAAATAGGCAGGCTAGAGGCATGGTTTCATCATAGAAATGACCCAGAAAAGCTTTTAGATTTGAGGGCGAAGCTTTCTTGTGTGGTCTACTATGTAGTGAATTCCTGAGAAATGTCTCCATATTTTTCCACAGAGAAGAGTTTGGACAAAAGGATTACCCATGATTGGCCACAATGGCTTACAAATTCCCTTAGTTTTTTTGAGGCACCGTCCATTTTTGAAGTAGCTGTAACAGCAAAGCCAGGTGGTACCAAGAGCAGTGGCACTAGACGTAGTCACAGCAGCAGAGGAGACAGCAGCACGCTATATGGCCACTGCAGGTTGCTTGGTGTCCCTCTGTAACTACACCTGCAAGGTCTGGGCAGTCTGGAATGGATTTGGGCACACTCAACCAATAGCTTGCTCATCTCAGCAATTCAAGGACTTGACTCTGTTTCTTCCCTGCTCCCATGTCTCAAAATGGAAGCCATCACAACAGAGATCATAAATGTCTTTGCAATTGCCTGTTCAGCTGGTGGTGAAGGGAACAGCTCCTGTTAACATTCCTCCACTAAAGTCAAGGCTATGCCCTGTTAACCCACTGGGCCACAGTAGTCTGCCCTAGGATTCAAAAGCATGGACAACTCTACCATACCAACATGCTCTCCATAGAGACTGAACAATATAACCTTTCTTGGCATTTTTCTTTTGAAGAAGGGAGTCCTTGGAGTGCAAGTGAGCCCAGCATCGAGCCAGAGGGAATGAGTACTGCTGGCACAGAGGAAAATTACCACAGGAGCATGTCATGGCTTCACGTAAGTAGGAATCTCAGAGACAGACCTGAGATCAATTTTCTTTGGTATCGAGAAAGATCTATGGAGTGAGGACAAAAGAGTACACTAAAGCTATCAATCTAATTTAACTTCCAAGAAAAACCATAGGAACCTCTGAATTCTCACTAGGGTTGGTATTCTATTGGACTGTGTTCCATTTTAAGTTTAACAAAAACCAAAGGTTCTTTGTTATGGCTGGCTTGTAGGTCAACGTAAGTCAGGGAAAATCCTGAGGGACCAGACCAGGCTGGTGACCAAGACAGCCTGGGTACCACAGACAAGGCATCACCATCAGTTTGATACAGGTTACCACAAATGCTGCGAGCAAGGTTATGGTGTCAGTCTTGTAACTGTATAGATCTAACTGTAAACCAGGACGTGGAGAATCTAAGATGATAAAGGTCACACCTCAAAGGTTACTTCAGAGGTCATAGGCGGGGGGGGGTGGATTTCAAGAAAGCTTTGGGCATGGATTAGAGAGTTCAAGGTTTGAGCTGGCCATGAGAAAGAATGAGAAAGGTAAGGAAGCATAACATCAGATCCACACCTGGTGGGATACTTCCTGCACTGTCAGTGATCTTATATGGACTGTACCTTCTGTGATTTTAATCTGACTTCCTGGTAGAGTCAGATAAGGGCTGGCTGGTACATGACGCTCCTCAGTTTACAGTGCTGTGCCATCACAACTGGCTGAGCCCCAGAAATGTTTGCAAGTGATCCCCAGAACCTAATTTTCAAGACTCTCTGAGGCAGCTGTTTTTAAAGTAAACTCTTTAGTGAAGTCCAATGTACATGTTGAAAAGCATAGAAAACCTATGTGTGCAGCTCAATAAATTTTCACAAAGTGACTATCTGTGTAACCACCAGCAGGTCAAGAACATGGTCCCACTCTAGAAGCTCTAAACATGCCCTCTACCAGTCACCCCCCCTCCCCTAATAGTAACCACCAGCCTAATTTCTGTCACCATAGATTAGTTCTGTCTGTTTTTGAAATGCATGTAATTGGCTTTATATGTCACGTACCCTGTCATTTTATGGTTTGGTTGGTTCATATAAAGGTAAATCTTGCACCTTTGTTCTTCCTCAAGATGGCTTGTTCTATGCTTGGCTATAGTCATTTCCAGTTAAAATCACCTATTAATTTCTATTAAAAAGCTTTCAAAGCAGCCTTATATTGAGTATAAAAATCATTTAAAATTGAGGAATTGAAATATTTACTCAGTGAATCTTCTATATAAAGTGGTCTATCTCTCAATTTATGTCCTACCTCTTAAATTTCCTTCAGTAATGCTTTTAGTTTTCTGTGAAGTATTTGTGTTAGACCAGTGTTATTTCTTCTTTAAGTAGAAACCTAGATCTAAACATTTTTTTTGTGGGAAGGTTTTTAATTACAAACTCAACTTATATAATATGATTTTTTATTTCTTCTGGAAGCAGTTTGGGCACTTTTTTTCCCTAGGAATTTGTTAATTTAATCCAAATATCTACATTTATTAGCAAGGTTTTTATAATATTTTCTTAAAGTCCTTTTAAATTCTATAGGATCTACAATGATGTAACTTTATTGTTTCTAATGTTGGTAGGTTATACCTTTTCTTTCTTCCTTTCTCTCTCTCTCTCTCTCTCTCTCTCTCTCTCTCTCTCTTTCAGTCTTGCCAGAAGTATGTCAGTTTTATTAACCAGAAAATCAGCTTTTGGTTTTGTCATTTGGGGAATGTCTGAGTTGTGTTTCACTAATTCCTCCTATTTACTATTTCCTTCTACTTTCTTTCAGGTTAACGTGTTTTGATTCCTTAGCTTCTTGATATAGATACTTAGATAATTGATCTCCAACCACTTCACTAAATAGTCATTTAAAACAATAAATGTTCCTTAGGAACAGCTTAGCTCTATCATGCAAGATTCAATATATCATATGTTCATTATCATTCAGTTAAAATATTTTTAATTTTTATTTGAATCATGCACACTTGAAGTCCATGACTGATAACTCCAATATGTGAATCTACTGTCTTCTCTTGGTCTGTTCCTTGATATGCCTAGTGATTTCATTGACTGCCAGTTTGCCAGTTATGGTGGGTGAAAAATTATAGAAGCACAGTGATAGATACATGCCATTATAGATCTGTCAAAACCCACAGAATGTACAACACCAAGAGTGAATCTTAATGTAAACTAGGCACTTTGGATGATAGTGATGTGTCAGTGTAGATTCATTGATTATAATAAACATTCAGCCTGGTGGGAGATGATGATCATGAAGTCCACTCTGCATGTGTCGAGGCAGCAGGTGTTTGGGAACTCTCTGTACATTCTGCTAAATTTATTGCTGTGAACCTAAAACTGCTTTAAAATAAAGTTTATTAATTTTAAAAAGCTATAGAATTATAGAGGTTCCAGATGATGCTGTCTCCCTCCAGAGAGGATTCACCCTATACTTTGACAGACAGCAAAGATCACCTGAGTGCAATCAAGGACTAAGTGGACTTGACTTGTAGTGGTGCTCTCCCCCTTGCCCCACTCTCCAACACATACCTCCTAGTATCAAGTATTCCAATGTGAGTCTGGTGTGTGTCCTATAACTAACTCCGGTCTTGACGGGTCAGAAACTCCAACTTTGCTTCCCTATTACAGTGACACTGCTAAAATCTCCATACTGCTTGTCAGCTGGTTCCTGCTTGGCTTCTTAGCTATTCAATCAACAAATGCCTAGAAGGAAAATAGTCACCCAGCACCAAGACTACCTTCTCTACGGATCTTGTCCACTCAATTCTTCTTCCTTTTGGCAATTCTGAACTCCAGTTTTTATCTCCCAGCTCTTGTGAAATTGCCTAAAGCTTTGCCTGGCTTCTTGGCCACTTATGCCTGAAGGAAAATGTGGCATGTGCCCATATTGTGCTCACCTCAGTAAATGCCCTTTCCACATCTTGCCTTTCAGGTCCTGACTGCCTCACTGTATTAAATGCAATCTCAGGCATTCAAATATATATATTCAAATATATGTATTAATATGCGTGTGTGTGTGTGTGTGTGTGTGTGTGTGTGTGTGTGTGTGTTAAACAACACACAGTTATTAGCTTATAGTTTCTATGGGCCAGGAATCCTGGCACAGTTTAGCTGGATCCTCTGCTTCATGCTCTCTCACAAGATTGCAATCAAAGTATTGGCCAAGAGTGGGGTCTTATCTGAAGGCTTCACTGGGAAAGAGTTTGTTTCCAAGCCCACACGATTGTTGGTAGAATTTCAGTTACTAAAGGACTGTTTGATTGAAGGCCTCAGTTCCCACCTGGCTGTTGGCCAAAGACCACCCTCATTCCTTGCCATATGAACCTTTCCAACATGGCAACTTGCTTTGTCAAAGCCAGTAAAGGAGAGTCCGGTAACAAGAGACAAGCCACTATTTTACACAATCTAATTACAGAAGTAACATCTGATCCTCTTTGCTACATTCTGTTGGTTAGAAGCAAGTCACTAGGCCAGCCCATACTCCACAGGAGGAGGTTTCACAAAGGCACTAATACCAGAAGGTGGGATCCTTGGGGACTACCTTAGAAATATATCTATCAAAAAGACATCCCTGAGCATAATTTTCAAACTACAGATTTCTAGGTCACCTCCTAGAAATTCTATACTGAATCAGAATCTCCTAAGCAAAAGTCCATTTGTGTGTTTGTTTATTTGGTTTTTGTTGTTGTTGCTTGAATTTCTTGGTATTTCTCTTTAACAGCCAGATTTGAGAATAACAAGGGAAACCTTACAATTCTTATATGTGCCCTGCTTTGTACCAGTATAAACAGGAATATCAGGAATGTTAAGTGAATCTCGAGAGAAATCTGGATATTCTGTTCAGGCAACACCTATTTTTTTTTTTTTAACTTTGAGGAATGTGAAATATTGTTATCTGAGTTTGAGTAAGCAGGGCCGCTATTCCTGAGGAAATGTGTGGCAGCCCTACCTGGTAGGTTTGATTGGCCTTGTCCATATGGACTTACTTAATGTTCTCCAACCCATATGGCACATGGTCTCTCACAGGTTAGGTGTTGGGGCGGGAACTGGTTTTATGAAGGATAGAACCGTTCGGAAGATTACTCTATGCATATTTGACTAGCCTTGTGCACGTAGGAATGCTATTGCCTTTTTAGAAAGGCAACTTAAGAAGTTACAAACTCAGAGACCTTTGTTCCTTATCTTAAAATAACCATATCCTTTAAAACAACTGAGTTCTTTTCTGGAACCCTACTGGGGAAGTCCAGGTGATGTGAGGATTTAAGCCAGATCAAGGCACAAGAGCTAGAATAGCCCAAAAGCGAAAGAAAAATTAATTTATAGAGAGAAGAAATGAAGCTCTATAGTCAGGTTCAGGCTCAGTTGAAGGTTATAGGCCAAGGTAGAAGATGCAGAAGTGTTTTCAATTCCACATTGGCAGGCTGGGGTTAAAGACATCCCACAGCTGTCAAAGGCCAGTCAAATCCTTTGGCACAAAATTTCTCACAAGTTTATACTCTTTAATCTGGCTCCGTCCACAACATAAGAGCTGAAAAACTAGTGTGTTTCAAGTTTAGAATCTTCATGTGAAAATATTTGGAAATCATATAGTCCACAATAATTGGTTTTTCAATGTCACTTAACCTTTTATTGTTTCGAAAAGATCTTTCTATGAAGTATGAATGGAGAAATCAAAGAAGCCAAGTGCATAAAGGCTTGTAACTCTTTGCTTTCTCATGGGAATTGGTAAATTACTGTGGTTTCAACCCCGATTTCCTGGTTGAATCTGAGTGATGTCTGTGTTCCAGGTCATGATCTTGCTGTGCAATCAGCAAAGCTTCATCTGCACCCATGTTGACTACTGCCACCCTCACTGCTACCTGCACCACAGCCGCTCCTGTGCCCGGCTGGTCAGGGCCATCAAGCTGCTCTATGGAGACACTGTGGACTCCCTCCGGGAGAGTAACAACATCAGCAATGTGGCTCTCCGGGGCAAGAGACAGAAAGAGGTGAGTGAATAGTCACCTGAGAATATGCCTGTTGTAGGGAAAATGATGTCCTGCAATCTTTTCTCTGGAAATACAAATGTCAGACCACGGCAATTGTATAAACCAGGTTACAGACCTGTGTGATTTTCAGCAAAGACAGATGAGTGAGAAAAGACAGTGCTTAGTGTTCATGTCTATGAGCCAACATGGAATCTTTTCCCAGGTTGTGTTTTACTTCTGTGAACAAATATGAACTTGTATGAGTGGTGGTGATGGGTACATTATGGTGATAGAATAATGACCCCCAAGGATGCCTGCATTCTAGTTTCTAGAACCTATGAATAAGTTACCTTATGTGGCAAAACAATTTTGCCAATGTGAATAAATTAGGAATCTTTTAATGGGGGAAATTGTCCTGAATACCCAGGTGGGTTCATTGTCATCATAAGGGTCTTTATAAGTGAAAAAAGGAGATAAGAAAGTCAGAGTCAGAAAAGGAGGTGTGACAACAGAAGCAGAGGTCAGAGTGATGCAGGGCCATGAGCCACAGAACGGGGCAGCCTCTAGAAGCCAGAAAGACAAAGAAATGGATGATTCCCTAGAGCCTCCAGAAAGAACACAGCCCTGCCAATCCATTTTAGATCTGACCTCGAGAACCGTAAGATAATAAATATTTATTGTTTTATGCCATGAAGTTTGTAGTGATTTGTTGCAGCAGTTAACAGGAAACTGATACAGTTATGTATTAAGAAATAAGTAATAAATGGTCCAACTATTTACAGATAAATAATTGAGTAATCTAGGTCAAATCAGACTACAGGAAATTCCTTTAAGAAACTATTACGTTTTCTAAACATTGAGCTGTACTTTCCTGACAAGTACACTGAGCAGCTGAGCTGGCAGAAGATGAAGACAGTGACCAGGGCTGCCGTGCCCCTGCCAGGGAGGCCCCGAGTCACCCACCTGCCCCTGAACAGGCGTGATGGCCAAGATGCCTGACTGAGTGCCTCTGGCTGCCCCAGCAGCTGCTCCTCACAAGTGGTTTTACAAAGAGGTTTTGGTATAATACCTATTCATTTCAGTGAGCATTCATTGTGCACCTGCCGTTGGCACAATATGAGATCAGATATTCTGGAAGAAATAAAAAGTAAATAAGTAGGAGCACAGGATCTTTCTACTAAGGAGTTTGCAAACCAGGTTTGGTGGAGTGGGGGATGGTAATAAAATATAAATCAAACAACTAGAGAATATGAACAATAACAAAAAATTCACAGTTGGGTCATGCATGTAGCACTTTGTAATGCAAAGGAATTTTTGCAAAGGAATTTTTTAAATTATTTTACACTTCACTGAAGAAATTTGGGGTAATACAAAAGATCCTAGAGAAAAAAATCTGTATTTCATACATCTTATAAGTGTGCTATTTGCCTTCTGGGATGTGATATTCCAGTATTTTTTTTTCAAAACATATATGTGAGGCTATAATGCAAGTATATATCATGGATAGAGTGCTTTTTGATTCTTACAAACCTTGTGCAGGAGATGCTGTTCTCCCTATTTTACAGATGAAAAAGTTGAGGTTCAGAAGGATGGGGTTGTCTCAGCTCACATCTATAACATATTCAGCTACACTTTAATTTAGAAATATGGAATATCAAATCCAGAGCTTTTTTTACTAGACTCTATTGTATTTCATGGTATTCAAACTACACATACTCTGAGGGAAGATCATGGGGGGACTAGATCGATGTGGGTAACTACATAAACTGTTAGTGATGTTATAAAAAGAAAAATATACACCTATACATATATTTGTATCTGTATGTATGTACATAGTTATGTATATGTATTTTTATTTAGGTTAAGTTCTCCTTCATATAAAAACTCCCTTAGTTTTAGGAGAAAACCGTGTATGTTGGACATTGCAAAAATATACTAACGTAAATCAATGTTCACTGTTCATTATACACACTTTGAAATTTCTTACTGCTCCAACTATACCTTCACCTGTAATACATATGTGGCCAAACTCAAAGATCCTTCAAGATCCAATTCAAATTCCACCTCCTCCTTGAAATCATTTATGATCTTCCTAGAGTTAACCACAGGGCATATGATGGTGGATAATTAATGTAATTTTCATTCCCTCCTTTCTCTAAGTTACAATGGCATTTTACTTGTGCTTTTCTCATTTTTCATTCAATTATTCCTTCATTAATTCATCCATCCATCCATCCATCCATGTGTACCTTCAAATTTTTAAAGAAACTATGGACATGCTGGGTCCATTTTATGTGCTGCGTGTAATAATGGGCAAAAGCAATATGGCCCCTGTCTTCATATGATACACACAGTCTAGTTGGAAAGACAAACATTAATCAAATAAACATCTCAAATTGCTATAAAACTGCAACAGCAGTAAGTGCAAGGAAAAAGAAACACACTGTGCTGAGACAGCTTATGAACAAGACTTTGAACTTGTTAAGGGAAATAAGAGTAACGAGTGAGCTTTGACTGAATGATGCATGAATATTAACTGAATATGGAATTTTCCAACCTGAGAGAAGAGGAGTACAAAGGACCGTGGCTGGAACACAGGGGACTTTCGTGCATGCAGCACAGGCAGATCAGACAACATGGGGCCACCCAAGCTCTGGGAAGGACTTTAGTCTTTATTCCATGCGTAGCATCAGACTCTGAGAATTTTAAGATCACTCTTCCTGGGGCACCTGGGTGGCTCAGTCAGTTAGGCGTCTGACTCTTGGTTTTGTCTCAGGTCATGATCTCATGGTTCATGGGTTCAAGCCCTGTGTTGGGCTCAGCACTGACAGTGGGGAGCCTGCTTGGGATCCTCTCCCTCCCTCTCTCTCTGCCCACCCCCCCTCACTCTGTCTCTCTCAAAATAAATTTTAAAAAATTAAAAAAACAAAAAGATCACTCTGCCTACAAAATGGGGCTCTTTATATCCCCATTTCTCCTCTGCCACTTAATTAGAAAGTTCTGGAAAATTGGCAATCTTATACACTTTGTATCCCATGTGGTACGTACTAGAGTTCTCCTACAGCACAGAGACAACAAATACTGAATGGCTGAGTGGGCTCTCTAGTTCATGAGTGCCCTTTACCTCAGGCCCGACAAGGATGCTGGCCTGAAGCAGAAGAGTCTTACCAACCTTAGATGATGCTCACATTTTGGGAAAGAGGAAGAGAATGTAAAGCAGGAGTTAGGTGTCCTCTAATCTTAACATATTTAAATTAGTAATGCAGGTGAAGAGCTGAAAAAAAATATATTGAGTCTGCTGTGATAAACATTTTATTTTCAAAATGCCAGCCTCCTGTGCAAGCTCTTTTTTGTTCCCTCCTGATGTTTCCATTTCCTGTGCTGAATCTGTCACGTTATCAAACAATGCCCACATTTCTAGGGTCAAAATGAAAACAGAGTAAGCAGTAAATCAAGAATAAAAGCAGTGATTCTGATTAAAATTGAACCTTATGAGCAATTGATATTTCATTCCTGTTTCCTTTTAAATTGGTTTTTATCGCAGAATATATTTGTGGCAGCTAGTACATTTTGTAACACATGTAACTGATCAATCTGCTAATCTACATTTCAATGCTCAGAGAGTCACTGTACATCCTGCTAGTCTATTTTAGTGCACTTCCAAACTTAGGAGGTTTTTATAAACTATATATATATATATATATATATATATATATATATATATATATTACCTTCACCAAAGAATTCTTTGACTTTCCTACATATATGTATCTTGTCCAATGCTATGTTTTGGACAGTAAATGTTGAATTAGTGCTTGCCGATGAAAAAAAGGAGTAGATAAAACAAAAATTTTCTTTTCCTTTCAGCCAGAAAAGAAAGGGCTGTAAAAAGTGATACATGCCCAAAAAAGAAAGGGCGCAGCATCAGTAAATTCTGCAAAGCCAATGAAAGTAGCAAGAGGCTAACTGATTTCCTGCAGGACTAATGTTTTTCCAAAGCTGTGGAAGAGACTATTGTTGAGACCAAGAGCAGACCCTGGGCCTTGACTTCATCTGCCAGAATGTCTTCCCATTCATACTCATGTGTCAAAGATGTGTGAGGCACAAAGGTCTTGGTTATCTTTAAGGAAATAATTGGACTTCTCTCGTCATGAAACATGTTTCTGGGAAGATCTCTTTCCCAGAGATCTTGGTAGACTGGCTCCAATTTTCTTTGGTTTTAAATACCCCATTATTTCCATAGCAAATCATCATTCGTGGCATTTGTGCTTACTATGATTTTTCATTTGTTTCCTTGCTTGCTATCTGTCCCTCCGAGTGAGATATACTCTCCGTGAAGGCAAGCACCAAGGGAGTTTTGCTCCTCAGCATATCCCCAAAAGTTAGCTCAGTCCCTGGCATATGGCTAATTCTTAATAAGCAGTCTTGAATTATTAAATGAATAAGTACATTTTTTACTTAAAGTAATTAAGTATTATGCCTCTCTGGTCAATAATCTTTTATTGGAAGAATCTCCCTGGAACTTGTTCAAATAATTAGAGTTTCTCCAAGGGGCACAGCAGAATCTCATGAAACCAGGGACAGACCAGGAAATAGCTGAGCCTCAGAGGAATGAGAAAGCTGTGGTCCCTATCAGAATGGATATAGTGTCTCATCTCTGCTTCTTTCTGTATCTCCACCTGCTCACCCATCTCTGTCCCCTGACCTGCTCCTCATGTTTATTCATCTTGTGTATAACCTGAAAATCTCCAGGTTGCATTATCATTTCTCAGCCCCAGCAACCGTCACCACATGAATCAGACTCTGTGCCCCTTAATTCCCTAGGACAGGAATTTGGTGGGCTCAACTCCTCCTCTTTGTGATCCAAACATCCCAAGGGATAAACCTCTGGCCAGTCAAATAATTGGTTTTGCATTGCAACTTTAACCAATAATGGTCAGAATGAGGAGAGAAGTCCCAGAGCCAAATATGGTGAATATATATCCCAAGACACACAGAGAGAAGAAAATGGCAGTGGTCCAAGATCTATGCCATGCCACAGCAAGCATGCCCCAGGATCCCTGACATCTCATGGGGCTGTCTAGCTGCCTCCCATTGACCATATCTCCCTTGGGTAGATTGAGTCAACAATGAGTGCCATCCTCTATTAGTGATACATTCTGTCCTTTGGTCTTGGATTACAGTCTCGGGTTTCTTTACAGGTCCCAGTTGGATGTGTAATTCCAACGAGCATATGCAACTCACAGTCCAGTGAAATTTCTTACTCTTCCATGAAACACCAACAACCAATAGATGCCTTCAGAACTAGTCTCCTGCTCCATCTAGCTCCTAGCTCTCTTCTAACCAAGTTTTACATCAAGTTACTAAATCTAAAAAGCCACTGATGATAGCCTTGTCGGTCTGAGTTAGGGGTCACACCAGTAGAGAGAGTTGGGTACATACCAAGTGCTTATCACACAAGTACCCATCTTCGATACCTACATTTCAAACCTCAACAAGTCATGTGGGAAGAATGCCTAGCCCATCACCTTAGTCTGAAAGCCCTTCTTTCTTTTTTTTTTTTTTTTTTTTTTTTTTTATTTTTTTTTTTTTTCAACGTTTATTTATTTTTGGGACAGAGAGAGACAGAGCATGAACGGGGGAGGGGCAGAGAGAGAGGGAGACACAGAATCGGAAATAGGCTCCAGGCTCTGAGCCATCAGCCCAGAGCCCGACGCGGGGCTCGAACTCACGGACCGCGAGATCGTGACCTGGCTGAAGTCGGACGCTTAACCGACTGCGCCACCCAGGCGCCCCTGAAAGCCCTTCTAATTACCTTCCCTTTCCTCTAAAACAAGCATCCTAACTATGATGAGGCACCAGAATACACCATACTTCCTAGGGAAGCATGCCAGAATATTAAATGTTTGAGATCTGAGAAGCTTGACATATACCTTCTGTCCCTAGTTAATAGGATTGAACAGAATCCTACATTTACCAGAATGTCAGAGGCAAACATGAATGTTCACCCTTTTTATTCTAAGCTGGTATCTGCCTGGTTAAAAAACATATAATTTAATCAAGAAGTAAATTCAAAAGTAACCCTGAAAAAGACAAAATGTCCAGCCAGAGGAGAAAGGGGTGAACTACTAATAAACTTTGAAAATCATATTTTAAAATAATTGTAATGACCTAGGTAAATATTCATTATAAGATCCTGATAAAATGAAATGTTTAAACTTGTATGTCACATACATAACATGCTCACCACTGTGTTAAGAGGCACAGAGTAGAAAAAAGCTGAAAGGAACAAAATAATGGGCATCATTGGATTAGGGATCATAGACATATTCTTTTCTTCTTCCAAGTTTTTCTGTGTTTTCCAGATGTTCTACAATTTACATGTATAGTTTTGTAAATAGAAAGAATAAAAGAGAGATGTCACTTTTAAAATACCTTGAATTTTTAAAACAGGAAGTCAAATAAACCCCTATATTTATATGGTAAGTTACTGCCATATGATTTTAGAACAGTTTCTAAATTATAAAACAAGCATGTATATTACTGTATGTTGTTTTTACATTTACAGGAAAAAACACAATGCCGGATTTATCTCCTCAAATGAGATGTGTTCCCAAGTATGTGCCCCCGTGTTTTTATATTTAGAAAACAGAGCAAGAGCTCTGGTTCATTTGTTTCGAAGTAGATTCATTCTAAAAGTTCATTCCTTACTAGTCACACACCAGATGCATTGTCTAAGGTGTTTTGTCAGAGCTTTGAAAGACTTTCTTGGAATATGCAGGTACTTTTAGATATGTCCTTCCTTTCAAATATCTCCATCTCTAACACTGTGCAGTTCTGCTCAAAAATTCTTGAGGAGCTCAGTTCTTTCCCCCAGCATGGAGGGAGAAAGTGTTTCATTGACATGGCTGTGGAAAAACAAATGAGCGTCTGTTCCATGTAGAAGGATGGATTCCCTCTTTGCGCAGCCCAGGGTGCAAAATGAGGAGTGGTCAAGACTCAGTATAAATAAGCAAGAGCCTGTCACCGTCAGGGACGATCATTCTCCCAGCTGCTCTGTCCACTCCATCCCTCAGCATTCAGAGAGTCAGAGAACTGCCTCCTCCGTGTTTATGCAGATGAGTCCATTTTATTTGGTACCCTGGTTGAGGAGACAATTTGAAAGAAGAGTTGCTGCCTCCCATAGGCGAGTGTGGTTTTTGCTTTTGCTTTTACTTTTCAAATGAGTTTGGATTTTTAAAGAAATCATTTTACCTTACAGTTTAGGCCTAGATAATAAATGCTGTGGACTTATACTTCCTTGATGAGTCTATTTCTTACTTCCCAACACTCCTTTATGAAATACCTTCTTTCTTCCGTGACCAAATGGCCACCTTGTAACATCCAACCCCGTAAAAGAGCTATTAAGTTTTAACTGATTTTTTTTTTAAGATTTGTGGTTTTAAACAGCTTTCTGGGATGCAATGGGTCCTGAGATGGAAGTCAACAGATCCTTGTCTTGTTTTAATTCCACTAATGGCCAGCTTTGTAACTTGGTCAAGTTATTCCGCTTCTCTGGGCCTCTGTGGCAAAAGAGGAGCTTGTAGCTAACTATCTCTGAGCTCTCTTTCATACCAAAACGAGCTGTTTTCATCAGTTTCAGAAAGTGTGGGCCTCCAAAAAGGCCTAAACTGCCCCCCCCGCACTAGAAGAAGATAGTTGTGGGGTGCCTGGGTGGCTCAGTTGGTTGAGCGTCTGACTTTGGCTCAGGTCATGATCTCACAGGTTGTGAGTTCAAGCCCCACATCAGACTCACTGCTGTCAGCCTGTCAGTGCAGAGCCTGCTTCAGATCCTCTGTCCCTCTCTCTCTGCCCCTCCCCCGCTTATACTCTGCTCTCTCAAAAAATAAATAAAAGCATTTAAAAAATATAAATAAGAAAAAAAGAAGAAGATGGTTGTTTGGAGACTGGGGGAAAACAGCACTGTTGGCCTTGAGAGGATGTGACACTCTTTGTCACTGATCTCCTGTTCTTTGCAGTGCTCAGAGAAGTCATGCCTGAGGACACCTTCTCTGAAGAAGAGAGTTTCTGATGCCAACCTGGAAGGGAAAAAGGACTCTGGAATGCTGAAATACATCAGACTGCAGGTATTGACATCTGGATCAGAAATATTCATGGAGCAGTCATGGGGGAGGAGGGCGCCAAATATCCTTTTTACTAATGCTTGAGACCGACGGGGCCAGTTGGCACAGTGTTAGCATAGAGACCCCTTTAATTGGTGGGTCTCTATTGCAGGAAATTGCAGGAAAAAAAAATCCCTTCTCGTTAGCCAGCAAGCTTCCACAGAGCCCCCGGCTTGGGGAGTGTGGCTGGAACATGTCTCCTCTCACTCACCCCACTCCATGGAGCTAATCCCCCACCAGCGTGTGGTAGCCATGCTCACAGCTCTGAGGATGTGATTTTCTGGGTTCAAATCCCGCATCTGCCACTCTGGCTCTGGGACCTTGGGCAAGTTGTTCAATGTCTCTTGGTCTTATTTGCCTTATCCATAATGGGATTATAACACTAGACCCGTCTCAAGGGATTATTGCCTGGATTAAAAGAGGTAGTACACTTAACTACTTATCCAGTGCTTGACACATTGTTATATTGTTATTACAGCCTAAACCCTAAACTCTAAATCATTACGTGTATTCCCGAGTCAGGCAGCGGGGGGGGGGGGGGGGGGGGGGGGAGTGGCAGGGAGGGAAGAAAAACAACTTGTGTTTCTGGAAAGTATTTAAAACGGTTAAAGGCCTAGACTGTCCAGAACCTACATTTATCACCTAAAGTATCTGAAATAATGGATTCAATATGGTTTTTGTGGCCTAATCTGGGGCATTAACTACAGTACACAATGTTTTAAAGGGAAAATGTCATCCACATTTACTGGCTTAGAAAACTGACGTTCTGAATGGAACTCCTTTGTAAATTAGAGGCTGCTCACTGTCTTCAGTGGACCTCAAGTCCTAAGAGAAAGGAAAATAGGACGCTTTGAAAGCCCATCAGGACTTTTAACACAAAGATGTACTGGCTTTTCTCATAGAGCTCATCCTACAGCTTATTTCTTAGGTGGCTGCAGAATAGTTTTTGCGGTGAAAGCATTTTAAAAGTAGCGTGTCGTTTTGTAATTATAATCAACTAATGAGGTATAAAGCTTATTATACACCATGCCAATAAATATGCTCCCATTTTAGGAAGCATTTTACAGTCATTTAAGGAAAGCAGAGAAGGGACGCGGCACGTAGGTTCCAAGAGGAGTGCAGCAATCAGTGTCTTCGAAGATTTTAAGACGTGACTTCCATCTCTTCCCAGGTGATGAGCCTGTCTCCTGCCCCTTTATCTCTGCTAATCAAGGCAGCACCGATTCTGACAGAGGAGATGTACGGAGACATCCAGCCAGCTGCCTGGGAGCTTCTGCTCAGCATGGATGAGCACATGGCAGGGGCGGCAGGTAAAGACAGAGCACCCGGGACCCTGCTTGCCACTCATCCTGGGTGTTTAACTGAGACGCACATCCACTCCCTTTCATTCCAAGGTCAGACCCAGAGCAATTGCTAGAACTCGAGACAGAGCTGTGCACTACAGGGAGGGAGGCTGAGGTGCCACCCACCCTTTACGTTTACCCCGTAGACTGCACAAGAGCAGTGTGGCTCTCTGTGGCCTTACCAAATTATAAAGAGTGATTTTCCCCAGAACCTGCATTTCCACCGTGCTTCACAAAAAGAGAAACTTCTTTTTGTGTGTTGTGATCTCCCAGATTTACCATGAGCCGTCATCATTAACTTCACTAAATCAATACAAGTAATATTTTATGTCCAAATGACAATATCGAAACAGATTTGTTGAAATGTAGGTGACATAGCCAAAGACACACAGCTAGTAAAAAGGACATGCAAAATGTGGGTTTTTCATGTTTTTTCCACTTTTTGTACACACTCTTTTAGTTTTATATAGTTGTTTTAATTCCATAATGTACATGGTAAAATCTCAAATAATACATAAGTGTATGAAGCTAAAAGTATCTCTTCCTCATGACTCTCAGTCTCTTCCCTAGAAGTGACAATTTTTAAGTTTTTCAGGAGTCCTGCTAGGGTACACTAGATAGATAGATAGATAGATAGATATAGATATAGATATATACCTAAGTACCAATGTATATGTTGTGTTTTCTCTTTCACACAAATAAGACATATCATAAAGACTTTTGAACTTTCCATTTTTCTTTTATATCTAGATAAAAAGAATTAAATAAATTCTTTTAAGAATTTATTTGAAGAAAAATCTATTCAAATCAGGCAGCACCAAACTGGGAGTGCTTACCAACAGGAGCTCCGGGAGGGTCTTTTATAGAAAAAGGTGGGCCACCTGGGTGGCTCGATCTGTTGAGCATCCAACTTCAGCTCAGGTCATGATCTCGCAGTTCATAGGTTCAAGCCCCATATCGAGCTATGTGCTGACAGCTCAGAGCCTAGAGCCTGCTTCAGAATCTTTGTCTCCTAATCTGTCTGCCCCTCCCCTGCTCACACTCTGTCCTCTCTCTCTCTCTCTCAAAAATAAACATTAAAAAAATTTTTTTAAAGAAAAAGGACAGAAGCAAAGTAAGGCAATTATTGACTGGCTATAGCTAAAAGCCTAGTTGGCTTTTATGACTTTTAGCTTTATGATTTGTAACCTTAAGGCATTTACAGGCTTAGATTCTTGCTGGCTTACATAGGTCACTGCAGGATTAGTGCCACATCATTCTAATGGCCTCCTTGTTTAATGAACAAATTTCCCCTTGTGGTCATCCTCTCATATATGAGAGATCCAGAAATTTGGTATTAGTGCTACCCTCAGTCAGATCAGAGTTAAGTTGCTCTTATTTCATTGTGAAACTCATAGGTTATGATATCAGATCCGTAAAACAATCGTTTTTACTATTTTCCTCTTTGTTCATCTTCTTTCTGCTTTTCTGATCACAGTGAGACCATGTAATATATGGTTGATGCTGTGACCGTGCATTTAAGAACACTGAGAGAACATGGCACACCAGGGAGACTATAATGATAACTATTAGGAGTATAATGCCAAGAGACTGAAGGGTGCTCCTCAGCCAGGGTCTCCATGACCCAAACTAGTTGGTATCAGTTAATGTACCTGTTTTTAGCCAAGTGGCTTATTTGTTAATTTCTTGTATTTGCTACAATGCCAGATGTTTTGAGCCAGGTGCAGCAAAGGCTGTTTTACCACGGCACAGAAGTTTCTGTGTTTAGCCAATAAGTAATCTGAGGCAATTTTATTATCTGAAACCACCTTACCAGGAAAATACAGAGATTTTGTTGTACAGCTATGGCCTTAGCAGTAGATGTAGCCATAGTTGTCAGGGCTGACAAGCACTGTCTTTCCTGTTCATTAACAGAAAAAAGCAAGTAGCAAAAAGGCAAAAGGAGTAACAGTTTAATATTGGAGATGATGATCTTGATCTGCGATCTTGAGAAAGCTGTCCCCAAAATGCAATCTGTATCCGAGGAGGAAGCTCCCTAGTCAATTTTAAGGTTAGATCTCCAGCTGGTATGCAGTTCCAAGAGTTTAGAGAAACTCTCTCATGAAGGATGTAGACCTACAAAAGTCCCTGAAGTTTGGCCGCCATCTGGGTAGTAAAGAGGAACTGGTATGGTCCCTTCCAAGGACATTCAAGGACAGTTTTTGTTCTTAGTGATTCCAAATCAGAAAGTGGGGAACATTAGTTTGGGAGTGGTGGCCAGACATTTAAGGAAAATAGGAGATTCAAGATCTAGTTGGGTGTACAGATAAATAACCTCAATGACAATGAACAGGACTGGAATCTAATATTCACAAGTGTTACAATTTTTTACTGCAACATAATTTTTCCTTTACAATCATGTTCATTTCTATCAAAGATAATCACTGTAAGACTAATTAATTTGTTTGCAAAATAAATCTAGTTTCATTAAACGTGACCTTATTATTTACCTAAGTACAGCAGGAATAGTGATTGAACATATAGGCTTATTTCAAATCTGTTTTGCTGGAACTTTTTATAAGAATCATAGGTTGGATTTTAAAAAACTCTCCAGGGGTGCCTGGGTGGCTCAGTAGGTTAAGTGTCCAACTTCACGAATTTGCGTATCATCCTTGCTCAGGGGCCATGCTAATCTTCTCTGTATCGTTCCAATTTTAGTATATGTGCTGCCGAAGCGAGCACAAGTGTCCAACTTCAGCTCAGGTCATGATCTCATGGTTTGTGGGTCCGAGCCCCATGTCAGGCTCTTGCTGACAGCTCAGAGCCTGGAGCCTGCTTCAGATTCTGTGCCTGCCTCTCTCTCTTCCCCTCCCCAACTCATGCTCTGTCTCTCTCTGTCTCAAAAATAAAAAAAACATTAAAAAAAAATCAGGAAAAAAACAAAAATAAAAACCTCTCCAGGCTGAGAAGCCAAGAGAAGAACTCAATATGAGACTTCACCTGGAATACCTATAGATTTGGCTGAATTTCAATCTTCTTGAGGTCCCCAGGATATCTTGAGTTTCCTGGGCCTTCCCGGAAATGACCTTTCTTACTCACCTGGTAAGGTTGCAGGGAATCCTGTAAGCAAGGTACCAGGCCAGTTTTTCCAATGAGCTGTTATTGGCTCCATAAAGTCAACCTTACTTCCTTAAAATTGTCTGGTCATATCTGATTTTATGCATATTCTCAAATACAATATTCCAGTCAAAGTCTCAGTGATAAAACAAATGTTTCCAGTTGTGCCCTCTTATATGAAAAACAGGTTCTTATTGAACTTATGCAAATAATTACATTGTCATGAAAGTAAGAATACTCAATGAGTTTCTGAATTCTGGAGGAATCAGGTGAGGAGAAAAGCGAATGTTTTATTTCAATATGGTTTATAAAATTACCGTTAAGTCATAGATAGCTTAAGAGAAAAGAGAAAAAAGTATCTTTAAATCTGGAAAAATAAAACATTAAGGAACCAGCAATGTTTCAAAGAAAAAGTTATTTAAAATTTTAATCATCCTCATCAGTACATTCAATCTCATATCATTAATTCTTGTTCTACTTGAATTGTTTTTCCATTAGTTCTGGAAATGCTTAACCAGTTCAGTTTTATGATCTTACCATGAATCTTTCTGAAGATGCTTTTTGTCAAAGCATCAGAATAAAACAAGAACTGTCTACAAATGACAAAAAGACTTTTAAAAAGTGGCCATGATTAAAGATCTGATGGGAGTTCATTTGGTAAAGAAAATGAGTTATTTCTATGGTATGCAATAATTTAGGATAATAATTGGACCATGAGAGTATTAACAACTTCCTAGAAACTTTGAACAGTTTCTGGAATACCTGTATTGGTAACATATATCCATACATATATAACTTAAGAATGTTTATTAACACTTCTTACTTGACAATGCTTCCACATAATTTAACATGCCAAATAAACCTAATTAGTTTAACATCTCTCTTCAGAGGTGAGAGACATTCTTTGAGATTTTCTAGGGACCCTCTGGGAAAACCCAAAGTTACTTTGAAATCAAAAAGACTTCATTTAGAATTTGATTTTGGGAAGTTGCCAAAATGTCAAAAAGTTTGAACATTTGACTAAGTAGGATCTCAGATCCTTATGAAATAATACTTAATTATCTATAAGCCACAATGGATTTTAAAGGTAAATACAGAAAGTTACATAGTTGTGAACCAAATTTAGCTCTTTTAATAATAAAAGGATTGAGTTTTTTTAAGTTATTAAAGACCTGATAAAGACAACATGAAGCACAGTAAATTATTTTGGCAAGGCATAAAATCTTCATTTTCCAGGTAGATTATCCAAAAGGTAAAAAACAAACAAAAAAACAAAAAAAAAAACACTTTTCACAATCTTTTATGAAAAGCTGACTAATAGTCCACGAAAAGTTTGGTTTTTTTGTTTTGTTTTGTTTTGGTGAGACAAAACCAAATTCTAATTTTTTTACCAGTGTGTTTTTAATATTAAAACTCATTATTTAGGGACGCCTGGGTGACTCAGTCAGTTAAGCGTCCGACTTCAACTCAGGTCATGATCTCACAGTTTGTGAGTTTGTGAGTTCGAGTTCCGCGTCTGGCTCTGTGCTGGCAGCTCAGATCCTGGAGCCTGCTTAGATTCTGTGTCTCCCTCTCTCTCTGCCCCACCCCCGCTCATACTCTGTTTCTGTCTCTCTCAAAAATAAATAAACATTTTAAAAAATCTCATTGTTTAAAAACTTAAATACGTCCATTCCAGCCACATGTAAAATTTCTTTTCAAAGATTCCTTTCTATAAGCCTTCAAACAATTCTTTTCACACCATTCAGATTTTGTTCTGTTTTTTGTTTTTGAACTTGAAAAACATTTCATTTAGTTTCTATATTTCTGAGAGTATATTTGATTTATATAAGTGCTTATTTATCTTTAATCCAATAAATAGAGTTCTTTACAAATTAATTTTGGCAATATCATCTGGAGTAGGAATATATCACACATCTGCAACATACATGCATAGACATACATAAATATATAGACAGACACAGAGATCTTGTAGCATTTGCTTTAAAATTTTTGTCATGAGACAGGTGTGATAATGCAAAACTGACTAGTTTATGAAAAAAACATTTGGATCTAAAGTGTGTTTCTGGCAGATAGAATAAGTTAAGATTACTTGCTCAGATGGCTAATTCTTTTACCGATATTTGTGGAAAAGACTAAAGATTTTCATTCACCTAATTTCTCAAGTAGTTTCCTTTTTTTTTTTCCTGATAAAAATCACCTCCCTGAAGTTTGCATTTTGACTTGGCTCTAGGTTTCTAGGGAAGACCAGATAGAACATTTACATCTCAAAGGCACACAGAAAGGATGTAAATTTCTTCAAGAAGGGCTTTTGTTCCCTAAATCCACATTTCTTATAATATCTGAAAGCCTTTTGAGATGAATAGGGTTTAGAGATTGGTAGAGAAGATAGGTATGCTTTGTTTCTAGGGCTGCATTTCTGTTTTTGTTTGATAAGTAGAAGATAATTTATTAATTCCTCAAAGAACTATGTTGTAATTTGAACATCAAGATGCTTACCCAGCCATCCAACTACATTATCCTCAAATTGCTTCTTTATATCTGGGAAATCAACTAAGATGGAAATCAAGATTCCTATGTTCTAGATTTATGGCTGTGTTTCTTTGGAATGTTTTGGTAAATCCTTCCACAGTGGCTTCAGAATGTTTCTATCCCTCTTAGTTTCATTTTGACTTAGGAGAGAAGCCCTAAAAGAAAAAGTCTCTATGGAGCTCTGAATATCAATTTCCAATTTGGCCAACTTCTGACCATAGAGCTACTTGAATGAATGAATGAATGAATGAATGAATAAATAAATAAATAAATCCTTTTGAATAATTTCTCACGTTTCATCTGAGACAAATAGTAAATATTTCTGGCAGTACTGAACAACCCCATGGACACAAGAGGGGACAAAGATGATGCAAAACATACTACCCTCCCCAAATCCAGAGCCATCCCAAATAACAATTATAGTGAGTGCCTGGCTGAGACCCTTTTTTCTTTAGGGCCTTTCATAAATGAATGAGCTTATCTGAGATGATTAAGTTATCCACTGTGGCTTCGTGATTCAAGACTATCTTTGGTAAGGTTAACCTTACTTTTTCAGCCTTAAAACAAAATTTTTTTCACCTGAGGCCTCATATTAGACCAGTCCAGTTTACTTCTGACCCCAGACCCAGTCCAGTTTCTAAATCTGAATCAGTCCTTGGAACCCAGTCTGACCCAGGCTAACTCAGGCCAGTTTCCAGACCCAATACAGAAAAAGAAATGCTCAAATAAAGTTTATAAGCCCATAATGCAGAAGCTGCAGAGCTAGGATCCAGGACCAGGAAGAGACTTACCCATAACCTCTGAAGATAGGTAGCAAGAAAGCAGCAAGTTCAGGGGCTCCGTAGGTACCTATACCTGGTTGCTCCTTGCTCCTGGGGGCCATCAGGGTCCCCTTTGGTTGCCTCTTGTGACACTAGAACTGTTAAAAGATAAATTGGGGTATACTAAAAATTTGAAGAGTTTATTTGAACAAAAACCAATTCAAATTGGGCAGCACCCAATGAGAAGTTGTTAGAAGCACTCCCTAGGAAACCATTTTTAACATCTGCTTATAGATTCACCTCATTCTTTTTAATGGCTACCAAATATTTCATTGAATGAATAGGCATAATAATTTATTTAACCTGGACCTACTAATGGAAATTTAGGTTTATTCTGGATTTTTATACTACACTGCAACAAATGTCTTGTAAAATATTTTTGTTCACATTAAAGCTTAGATTTTTGCTTCTCTACCGCATGTTTCTCAGGGAGAGCTGTAGGGAAGGGCATACTCCCCAGATATGAGACAGCCATGGAAACTTTCATGGAAGATATGAACAGGTAGACCGGGCTTTAATAAAAGCTAGAAGAAGATGGTGTATGCAAAGCCACATGGGCTGTGGAAATGCATGGGGCTTATTTGGAAAGCATGAAGAGGAACTGAGACTGGGGTGGCTTTTGTAGAGGAGTCCCCAGTCCATTATTAGATAAGTGAGTGGGACTCAGATTGTAACAGACCTTGAAAGACACACTTGGACGTATGGACTTTCCATTGAACTGTGGGAAACCACTCACGGGTTCTGAGCCAATGAGTAATGTCATATATAGAGGATGTGTTGTTACCAAGTCAAATGTGGCAGCAATGAGTGAAGTAGTAAGGAGACATATAGCCAGTGATGTGACATTAAAGCTAATAGGAAAAGGTCAAAGGTAGAGATAAACTGGGGGAGGGGGGGGGAATCTGATCTATGTGGTCTCTGAAGCAGTAAGAGTAGATGAGATTTCCAAGGGAAGAATCTATAGAGAGGAAAGAGCAGAAGGATGAGCACTAAGCCATTGACCTTCTCTACCTTCAGAGACAGGAAGAGGAGCAGCCAGCAGAATACCCTGGAAAATGACCAGAAAAGTAGGAGAAAAACTCAACCTCAAACCATGGAAGCCAAAGAGGAGAGCTCATCAGAGAGATTTTTATGAAGGTGTTAAAAACTGAAAGGAAACAAATGCTGTAAAACAAACAAACAAACAAACAAACAAACAAACAAAACCACTGGGTCTACTGATTAGTGATCATTACCAGAAAATTGCTTCAGGACAGAGATTGAGGTAGAGCTTCAATTGCAATAATGTAAAGAGCAACCATGGTGTTTAAAAGTTGAGACAGAGTAGAGCACACTTGGAAGAAAAGTGATGGAAGGAGACAGAGTGGAGATTTAAGGAACTAGTAGGATAAAGAAAAGTATAATCAAAAGCTAATGGTCACAGTAGCTAACATTTCTTATAGAACTAACTACAGCACACCAGTTGTCTTACTGGATCTTTGAAACCGCTATTTTATAGATGAGCAAACTGCAACTAAGAGGGTTCAAAGGGCTTATCCAAGTGCACACAGTTCAGAATCAGCAGGGCTGGGAAACCAAACCCAGGTCTTCTGACTGCACACACATAGATGTCCCTCCCATATGCCATATTGTCTCTAAAAAATGAAACCTGCTTTAGAAGTGTGTAGACTTCTCGTGTCACAGAGCACTTTCTCATACATTATTTTATCTTATTTTGACAACAAATTTGGAGGCAGCTATCATCATCATCATCATCATTGACCTTCTGACCCTAAAGAAACAGAGGCTGAGAGAAGTTGAGAGGTTCTCCTAAGGACACATAGCAGAGAGGTTTCAGACCTGGCACTCAATCCTAGCTACCCTAACACAATTGTCTGAGTATTTTTTTGATGATCCAGGAAAAAGTACAAGAGAGATTTTTAAATTATGTTTTTATGATTGACACTGGCTCATTCATCCATGCTACAGAGTGTCTTTTTCTGCACCATTATTCATTAACTTTGTAACTTATCAGGGCACTTGACCTTTCTCATATTGATATTTGGCTTTCCCCAAAATTAAAAACAACAATGGTATCATGATTCATGAAATCTCTTTGGGCTTCTCGATCTTTTCTATCTCTCAGAAGGGTAGATGTTTCTAATACAGTCTACAATGTGGATTTTATTTTTAATATAATGTAACTGGGACAGTTTTTAATGGACATTTTTACATACTGTCCCTGGATTACTATGAGATGACTCTTATCATTTTCTAAAAAGGATATTTCGGTATATAATTGCCTTTTTTTCATTTGCGTCCTCACACATTCACTTTGCACTGTGAGCCAAAGGAAGCTTTGCTTGGAATGAGGTATTCTACTGAAATACCACACTGTCACTGCCCTCACCAGATATAGGAAGATTGTGGATGGCACAAAGTATCATGTTTGGTTTCCAGCAGCTGAAATAAGATGTGCTTTTGCCAATGCCAGTGGCCTGGCTGCATTAGCTCAGGAGTCATTTTCAAGACACAAGAATAGCTCCCCACTTGTCCCCATCCCCAAGAACCAACCAAATCTAAAAGATGTGTAGCTGACAAATTGTTGGTCGTCTCTAGCTGCCATGTTCCTGCTGTGTGCGGTGAAAGTCCCTGAGGCTGTGTCTGACATGTTGATGTCAGAGTTCCACCACCCAGAGACTGTACAGAGGCTGAATGCTGTTCTCAAGTTCCACACACTCTGGAGGTTTCGCTACCAGGTCTGGCCCCGGATGGAGGAAGGAGCACAGCAGATTTTTAAGGTGAGGGATACTTCCCCCATAGGAATTAGATTAGCACACTAACCCAAGACTTGTTTAAATCCTTGAACCTCAAATCCATGGTGTGTGGCCCAAGAGATGCTTCTTTTTTTCTCTCTGATTATGTAAGTAAACCTAACTCATATATGCATGAATTCTTGTTTTAATAATTGAAATAGAGAAGAGTGGTAAAGTAAGAAAATCAATGTTCTATAAACCTCAAGATCCCACTACCATCCCAAGAGGTAAACATAAAAATTTGGGGTATAAACTTTCAGACGCTTTGCTGTATCTATACACATAGATGTTTTTTTGGAGGATGGAGTAATTAACACAAATAAAGATCATAGAGTTAAAACCTTTCATTTTTTAATGAATAAGCTGAGACCCAGAGATGTTCATCCTGTGCTCTATAACATCATGTACTCTATAATATTATTTCATAATTATACTTCAGACCCATTCTAGCTTATTTTTCACCTGACTTCATTTTTCTGATGTCAACTAACAGATCCCACCTCCCAGTATAAACTTCACCCTGCCCTCGCCAGTGCTTGGAATGCCATCCGTCCCAATGTTTGACCCTCCATGGGTCCCTCAGTGCAGCGGGAGTGTCCAGGACCCCATTAATGAAGACCAGTCTGTGAGTAACAGGCATTTTCTCGTATCTTCAGGCTTCTTGGTGTACATGTAAGAGAGAAGGACAATGAGTATGTGAGACAGTTTGTTAATTCTTGTCATAAGAATGGAATAACAACACAGAAAATCAGCCATGAAAATCATAAAAGGTCATTGTTCTTATGAATAGAATCATAGTCTCAATAGCAGCCACCTTATACAGCTGTTAAAAACATTGGACATTGATTTCTTGGCCAAGGGTAGCACTTTTGTCCCTAGTTATTATAACACAAACACATTCGTTTAACTGGTAATTCACAAGCTACCCAAAAGTTAATGAGAGTGACCCTGGATAAGAAAAGGAACAGAATTGGCAGTTCTTTTTTCTTTGTTTGGATGTTGGTCTGTTCTTCATTTTGTTGATCATTAGTATCATCATCACAAATATCACTCTGAGACCTCAGGTCTTAATGTACTTTAACGTGACACTCTATATGTAATATAATTCATAAACAGCTACGTTTAGAACATGGCATATTCATAGAACCAAGAATATATGCCTTTTGAAAAAAATGAGTCTTCAAAGTATGCTTTTTTCACCTGTTGAATAGCATTTTTCTAAATTACAAGAGTAATGTAGAAAATATGGAAAATAAAGTAAAAAAGGAGAAAAAGAACATACGTCTTTGCACAAATCTAGGATTATTTTCTTGTACAAATTCCCATGGAATTAGGGCAATTGGTATATAAATATTAAAGATTTTAAATACACCTCACAAAATAACCCCAGGAAGATTTTATCATTTTACCCACGTAAAATAGAATAGGAAAGTGTTTTGTCTTTATTCAAATTAGCTAGTATTATTTTTTAATGCCACTTTGATTGACAAAAAACAAAGTCATTGGTTTTTTTTTGTTCACAATTCTTTAAAAAGTTTGTTGGATATATGAAGTTAGCTTGAACATTTTTGCACATCACATATTTTCTTGACATTGTAGTTTTCTTTGGAGAACTGTTTGAGCTCTTAACCCACCAAAATATTTTAATTCTTCTGCATATAGTAATTTTGTATCTGATGGTGTTAATGCCAAAGAGAAAGGCACACCTGGTTTTTTCTCCATATATACAATAAATCCAGCATCTGAACCCCTGGCATAAGGATCTTTGATTTGTCTCCTGCATAGACAATGGATTCATTTGAGCCAAACACGCTCTCTGTCCCAAGTTCACAATGAATTTGAAGCCAAGACCCCTGATTCGATAGAGTTCTCTTTCTCTCATTACACAATTCTTATCTTACCTTAATATAATAAATCAGTTTAACCCCTAGCTCTGCAAATAAATTGCCATGTGGCCTACCTAATGCCCTTAATTGCTATTGTGTCATTCTGCATAGGAAACCTTTAGTCTTATGTTAAGATCCTGCATTCAACCTTAGTAACACTATCAATTCTCATTATTTCTATTCACTAACTTTGTTTCTACAAATATTGTTAAGTATTTACAGTGTCCCACTGTATTTACCTACAATAATTAAATATTTACAGTGTGGTAGTTAGGATACAAAAATAAAATAAATCATATAACCAATTGTTTTATGTAAGCGATAGCTCTCTTTCCTCCTCCTTTCCATGGTTCTTTCTCTTTTATTAACCTTTATGAAATAAATGTCCTTCATTTAAAATCATTTCAAAAAATTATGGAAAGGAATAAATATTAAACTTCTTTATTTCATTTTAATGTGTAAAGAGTGGATTATTGATATCACCCCAAATTCTAAAGGTGAAATCCCAAAACTTATAGATATTCTTGAAGAATTATTCTCATTGAATGAAAAGGAATAGTTTAGTTACATACAACCTGGAAATCTGATAGAAAAACAAATAGCCATGAAACTAGACCATGGGTGCCCTACCATTTCCTGAGAACAAAGTACCATATTTTGTAATTCTATTGAAACACTCTTTATGTCTATGACCTTGCAAAACAGTTTCTATAAGATCAACTGGTCTTCATGTCTCCACAGAAATCCTTTTCAGCCCGTGCTGTGTCCCGCTCCCATCAGAGAGCAGAACACATCTTAAAGAACTTGCAACAGGAGGAAGAGAAGAAACGTCTTGGTAGAGAAGCCAGCCTCATCACCGCCATCCCCATCACCCAGGAGGCTTGCTATGAACCCACCTGCACACCCAACTCAGAACCAGAAGAAGAAGGTGCCCTCTATACATGGGACTTCTTGGGGGGCTCAGTCTCAGGGAATGAAAAGGACTTGCTTTGAAATAAACATTTCTGTGATATAAGGTGATATGCACCCTCTTTCTCTCTCACCTCCTGATACTATCCAAAGAAAGAGGAGGGAAGTTGTTCTTTTCTTAATTGCTAGAGTTGGCTTGTTTACAGAGGAGGAAGTTAGTCACATTGAATGAACCAATATGATAATGAACCAAGAAGTGATTATGATTCAGAGAACAGCTAAATCCAGAGTGTATATTGAAGTGAATGCAACCAATCCTTCATCATTAAAAATGGGGTTAGTCCATTTTAACTATCAACCTTGACAAATGCAGCCAATTTGTTGGTTGGTATCAGAAAATAATTTATGAACCATTCTAATTAAGTGATTCTCTGCCCAGCTTTTGTAGAATCTATGGGACAAAGTTTCTGCCTTTCTTTCTAAAATATTTTTTTCCATTAATAAGTACACTCTAATTTACTTAAGCCTTATGCTCTGAGAGCAGTATACACCTGTGATGTAAGTACAGCCATAGTTGTGACGATGATGACTTTTTTGTTACAAAACCAAAGGTTACATTCCTCATTTTCTTTGCCAGTAGAAGAAGTCACCAATCTGGCATCCCGTCGACTGTCTGTGAGTCCATCCTGTACCTCCAGCACTTCCCATAGGAATTATTCCTTCCGCCGAGGGTCAGTCTGGTCTGTGCGTTCAGCTGTCAGTGCCGAAGGTGTGTCCTCTTAGAAATTTGTTATTTATTGCTTATGACTTGTGTGTGTTTTGAAACATTTTCCAGTTAATATTATTATTATACTTCACCACACTGTCTTCATTAAATAACTTGTTTTATGACTCAAAGTTCAAAAAATAAATATTAGATTAAGTGGTACTTTTTTTTTTTTTTTTTTTTTTTTTTTTTTTTTTTTTTTACCCAGCAATTTACCCTTTATAAATTGGCTCTATTTTAACTACATTATAAGTAATCATATTGCTGATGGGTTTCATCCCTGGCTACACATTACAATCAACTGATGAGCTTTAAAAAAAATACCCAGGCCACACCAAGATCAAATCAGAATTTCTAAGAATGGGACCCACACATCAGTATTTTTAAAATCTAGTCGGGTGGAGATTCCAATGAGTGGCCAAGACCCAGTAGAATGCTATAGGATGCTGTTCTGGAATAATTGAAGAATCAAAGGAAGACCACAGCTCATGTTACTTCTGTAATGAAATCTGATTCCAGGGGGGAAATGTGATATCCTTCAATTCCAAGAATTTAAAAAGTATGTTTTCTCTACTCATGAATAACTGTCTGGGACTCACTGCCTCATGGTAACATAAATTTCATTACTGATTTATAAAGTTATTAGAAAGTTGTACAGAAACCAGTGGTTCTCAACCCTCGGCTGCACAACCCTCAGGAACTTCAAAAATGACCGATGTGGATTAATCACAACTTATAGGGATTGGGTCAAAGGCTCATTTATATTTTTTATCACAGATATAATTTTCTTGAGATATGATTCATGTACCAAAAATATTCACCCTTTTGAAGTATACAATGCAATGGTTTTTAGTATATTTATAGAGTGTGAATAGAATGATGATTATCACCTCTCATTTTAGAATATTATCACATCAAAAAGAGACGCTATACCCATTAGCAGTTGTTCCTCATCCACACTTTCTCTAACCAGTGGCAATAAATAAACTATCTCCCATTTTTATGGATTTGCTTTTCCGTACATTTCATATAAATGGAGTCATATAATATATGGCCTTTTGAGACTGGATTCTTTCACTCAGCACATTTTCAAGGTTCATCCATGTTGTCTCATGTATCAGTTCTTTGTCCCTGGACAATGTTCCATTATATAGATATACCACATTATTTATAAATTCACCAGTTAGTGGACATTTATTTCCACTTTCTGACTATTATAAATTATACTACTACGAACAGTGATGTACAAGTGTGGGGTACACTGCCAAGCTATTTTCAAGATCAGCTGTGTCATTTTACATTCCTTCCAACAAGTATGAGGGTTCTGATTACTCCACATACTTGAATAATAAAAACCATCTTGGAAATGAAGAACAAAACTGGAAGACTCACATTTCCCAATTTCAATACTTACTGTAAAGCTGTAGTCATCAATACTGTGTGGTATTGACTAAAGATTGACAGTAAATCAATGGACTAGAATTGAATGACTAGAAGTAAACTATTACATTTATGCCGCTGTCATGTTTAAAAGGGCACCACGAAACCTCAATAAGGAAAGAAGAGTCTCTTCAACAAAGGGTGCTGAGGCACCTAGATATCTATAACCAAAAGGATGTTAAATAAGCAAGCTTTGAACTGAGAAATGTTGCACTGGGATTACAATACTGAGAAAAGCCCTCCAATGATGTCTCTCTCTTCAGATGAGGAGCACACTACTGAACACACACCAAACCACCATGTGCCTCAGCCCCCCCAAGCAGTGTTCCCAGCATGCATCTGTGCAGCCGTGCTGCCCATTGTTCATCTAATGGAGGATGGTGAGGTGCGGGAAGATGGCGTAGCAGGTATAGCTTTGACTAGTAAACCCATCAATAACTCTCACAAAACACTGAAGCTGTTATCTGATGGAGGACAGTAGGATGCTTTTGAAGACATTAACTACTGGTCACATGTTGATTTGTTTTATGTACAAACTACAATTACAGATTTGTAGTATACTATACTAACATGATCACTATCTTCATCTCCTTGTCCCACTAACTTTATGACCAAGAAGTTGCATTTGAAATACATACTTGGGTCTAGGAGTATTATTTACGACTAGAAAACTGAATAACACTTATTTGACCCCGTGGACATCAGATGGCAATTCTGGCCACCTTGGAAATCTTAGCTATTAGCTTGACACCACCGATGCCATCTGTCCCACTTGATTACCTTTCTAGAGGTACTAATCTAAAGACAATAATTGCAAAATGAAATGAGAAACTATGGGTAAAGATGAGTAACATTTGTGACAGATAACAGGTTGATATTTCTAATGTTGTTATTAAAAAACCCATAGAACTCAATAATGATGTTTTTAAAGCCCAACAGAAAAACGGTCAAAGGATATAAATACATGGCCCAATGGCCAATAACATCTGTAAGCAACATTGTTGTTTAAGACAACAATAGAAACTTTATATTTCAGCCAAAAAATTGCAAAGCTTTTTAAAATTTTATTATGTTTTTATTTGAGTATAGTTGACATACGATGTTATATTACTTCCAGGTACACAACATAGTGATTCAACTTTTCTGTATGTTATGCTATGCTCAAGTACAGCTACCGTGAAAAAATTATTCTAAATGAAAATACCCATAGTTGGTAAAGATTCAGGGAAAAAAGAAAACTCACACCTTGCTGATGGGAATATAGAATTCAATACAAGCATTCTGGGAACAAAGTTTCACAATAGGTGTCAAAAACCTTAAAAGTGTGAAAGCTCTTTGATACAGATTTTGACTTCTAGCAATTTCCTAGGGCAACGAGGGCTATATAAGGGTCTTTATAGGTTTCTGCTTATTGTACATTATTTAAAATAACAAATATTTGAGAAGAGTTTAAATTTCCAGCAAGCAATTAGTTAGACATGGTACCTCCATATGCACATTAGAAATAACATTCTAGTAGAATATTAACATTAAGTTTTTAATATATTGCTAAGTAAAAAACTGAGTGCCAAGGAATATTTTCTACATATTATTTAAAACTACATGTAAATAAAAATTTCACGTGTATGAGAGGACATATTGCAAAATGTTTATAAGTTGTTTCTATGATTTGTAGTCTTACTGTCAGCTGTCTTTTTCTGTATTTTTCGTGTTTTTAAGTGTTAAATTGCCCTACTTCAGCAATTAGAATAAAGATAATATGCTAAGATAGTTTTGCAACCAGTTTTGACCTAAGAAAAACCTACACCTATTTTAATTATTTATAAAGACACACAGAAACTAAAGCTTATATTTACATATCTCTTGTTCATATTATTTATTTATATAGCCCATACTTTTAATTGGAAGGTTAGTTTCTGATGCAAAAAGATGGTATCATTTATTCAAAATATAGACCGAATGACACATTCATGCTGAATTCCATATTTATAGTTTAGAACACTAAACTAATTAACCCATTTAGACTAAAGATCATCTAGTGCTTATCTACCACTCACTTCTACCCACCTGCTTTCCTAGCTTGGGCACTTCCAGGCAGTCTTGGCCTGATTGTTTTCCCCAAAGTAGTAGAAGCACTTTCTTCACATCAGGAATAATTATTTATTCCTAAGACATCCTCATAGAAGTCGGAACCTAATTACCACTGGCTTAACTACTTCATCTCACTAAAGAAGATACTATTTAAAGCACTCACATGAACAGTAAAAGATCATCTCTAATTCATATGCATTATAAACCAAAACACATTTTCTAAGAGCCGAATAATTACTTTAGAAATTTCTCCATGCAACCAATATTAAAATATGACTTTAATTTGACAAATATTTATCACTCCTAAAATTAGGGTAATTTCCAAAACAAAGATTCACTAATGTAGTCTTTATTTTATTCATTTTTTTAAATGTTGATTTATTAATATATTTTTGAGGGAGGGAGAGAGAGAGAGAGAGAGAGCAAGGAAGGGCAGAGAGAGAGAGGGAGAAACAGAGAATCTCAAGCAGGTTCCATGCTGTCATTACAGAGCCTGAGACCAGGCTTGATCTTGCAAACTGAGATCATGACCTGAGCCGAAATCAGGAGTCGGGTGCTTAAACAACTGAGCCACCCAGGCATCCCTCTTTCTTTTTAAATTGAGATATAATTGTCATATAGCATTGTATTAGTTTAAGGTGTACAATATAATACTTTGATATATGTGTATGTTATGAAATGTTACCACAATAAGTTTAGGTAATACCCATTACCACACGTAGTAACAATTTTTATCTTATAATGAGAACTTTTAAAATATACTCTCTTAGCAACCTCCAAATAAGCAATACAGTATTGTTGACTCTAGTCACCATGCTGTATATTACATCCTCAGGATTTATTTGTCTTATAATCAGAAGTTTTTACCTTTTGACCACCTTCAAACATTTACCCTATCCCCTCTTTTGGGAATCACCAATCTGGTCTCTGTATCTATGAGTTTGGTTTATTTTAGATTCCACATATAAGTGAGATCATACAGTATTTGTCTTTTTCTGTCTGAATTATTTCATTGAACATAATGCCCTCAAAGTCCATCTTCATTATTACAAATGGCAAGATTTCTCTCTTTTAAGGCTGAATGATATATCACTGTAAATCACAAATGTATTCTTTACAAAAGCAATTCTAAAATCTAAAGACCACCCTATACTTTTTCGTTACCTTTTCTTTATAGGTGAAAATGTTCAGAAACAAGTAACAATGAGAACAAATACGTACCTTTCAACAGAAAAAGTGCTTACAGAATATTGTTAAGGCAAAAAAAAGATACTAATTAAAATCTTAGTAAATTGTTTGAATAGTTTATCTAATACTTTATTTAAGACAAATGCTCAATGTCTTCTCTCTTCTGAAGTGAGTGCTGTGGCCCAACAAGTCTTATGGAATTGTCTAATTGAAGATCCATCGACAGTTCTTCGACATTTTCTGGAAAAACTGACCATCAGCAATAGACAAGTAAATTCTTCTTTCTTTGTAGTATAGCTGTGTAGCACTGTGGGTGAACACTGTTAAAAGCAAACAATGGATTTCATAGTGCTATGCATAGAACATCAATTTCGGATACACAGCAAATAAGTTCTTTAGGAAATGGTAATGATGAGCAGTACTAAACCTTGCTGTTTTCTTTCAAATTTGTCCATCGACTGATGTCTCCATTTGTGTTTGGTGCACTGGTAGTGATGAACCTAAGTTACTGAAAGATTTTCAGTCTTTTAAGCAAAGATTAAATTCAGTATAGTGTTCTTAGTAATGAATATATTTATTAAATTCTGATCGCTTAGTAGTCTGTGATACAGGTGGGATTATTAGAATATGTTGAAACTATCCATTAATCAAGACAATCTAATTCAGCAGGCCACCTGTGTAAAAAGATTATGACAAATAAAGTAGTTTTCTGAGCAATGGCAAAACACACTGATGATTAAAAGTATTTGTTCATTTCTGTGTTATGGTCTTGTTCTATAGAAGATCAAGTTTAGTTTCTGAAAGGTAAGGTGACTTACAGACATCTCTATTTATTCCCTCTTGACCTAACTTTATCTCTTTGACTCAAAACCCAGGAAGCAGACCTGTGAAGTCCATGAAACCATGTATATTTAATGGTATCTCAAGATAGGTCTGCCTGACATTTGCATCACACCTGGAAGTCATAGCAAATAGAATTGGCTAAATATATACCTTTCCTGTGATTTGCCTGTGACCTATAGACACGGTCTAACTTTTTATTAAAAAAAAAAAAAAGAAAGAAAAGAAACTTGTCTAACTACTGCTCAGTTATTTCAGATTGGCTCCTAAGCAAAGGTGTTACTGTTGGCTTAAATACTGTTTAATAAGTATCACATATACTATATTAAAATGCTGAACATAATGGAAATCAACATGAGGGAAAAGCAGGAACCTCCCCCACTTTTTAAGAAGTTAAATTTATGTCCTACAGCATGGTAGCAGAACGAGATGTAGACATTCTGTTCTTCTTTCAGGATGAGTTAATGTACATGCTGCGCAAACTTCTCTTAAATATTGGAGACTTTCCTGCCCAGACATCTCACATCCTATTCAACTACTTGGTGAGTTTCAGCCTCCAGTAAGTTGTAAATGTTCATTTCCAATTAGGAAGCAGCAACATGAGGAAAAATTCATAGGAAACTTTTTCAATAAACCCCCCCCCATTAATTATGTGACTGGAGGTAAACCATGGTCAGCTAAATTCACCCCTGTTTGTATAGGGAAGCTCCTCCTGACACTCTGCTTGGCATGTAGTAGGCACTCAGTAAACATCCATTTCATCTCTGCCTTCCTTTGGCACTATACAACTTCCTTATGTTGCTTCTTAGTTGGGGTTTTCTGTTGTGAAAACTTATATGTCATTTTAGTTATTTTTCCCTTTTTCTATCTTGCTTTTTAAAACATACACACACACACACACACACACACACACACACACACACACACACAGAGGCAAATAGTTGCCCTAGATGGAAAGTATCTGTGAGTGTATTTTTCCATAGTGACTATCTTTGCTTTAAACCATCCTGACAGCTCCTTCCTGAACCCTCCAGAATTTACCAGTTTCTTTAGGATGTTACACCCTAAATGAATCTGCAGTTTTGGGGTGGTTAGCCTGATGCCTGTTCTTTGAAACTGCACCTTAATCCAGACAGACAGATAGCCAAGTGAATGTCTGCATTGGGGGAACTTCATTCTCCCTCACTATTGTCAGTCTTCTAGCAGGTAGGGAAATAGAAGCGGAATCCAAATGCATCTGCAGCGAAATGATAAATTTAACATTACAGCTCCTCTGTGCAGAGAAAATTTGTAAGCCCTTTCTCTTTTCTATGACTGATTTGGTTTTCCTCATGAGTGCCCACCAGCCGGGTGACAAGGGAAAGAATATAAATAAGTGTCCAAATCCACTTTTAAGTTCAGACTGATAAAAATGTATAAATAGTAACTTTGGATAGCATTCGGTCTTTCCTGGCTAAAAAAAACCCCTAGGAATCCTATTTTTTTTCCAACTTCTTTCGTCTGTAAACAGTATGTGGAGTTGGAAAGAAAAAAGACCTTTGTTGTTGGAAGGTGGAGGAGGGACAGTATCCTCCAGACTGAGGCCCTTTGATATGGAAAAATGAAGCAAGCCACTCCATTTTGTTCACACAGAATTTATTCAGGGTAACTTACTGACGGCGGTGGGGGGGTGGGGGGGAGATGGAACAGACACCAATCCAAGTGCTATGCAGCTATTTTCCATGAAGTCCACACCATCATCTAGAGCTTTTATAGAGAGCAAGGGCAATGAGGTGAAGTGAACAGGTAGTTATCTAAAGTGGTACCATCTGTGCACCAGAAGGAAGCTCAGAACAAGCTTTCCTGCATTCTGGTCAGGGCATACATTAACCTCCAAGGGACCTGGAACATGTAGCCCCAAGGAAAATTACTGCATGAACACAAACAAGATGGAAGGACAAAATCGGAGTGAGTATTCTCAGCACTCCTACGTTCGTTCAGCATTCTATCTATTATTCAACATTTGCTCCGGCTCCTCCCTTTGTGAGACAGCGTTCTTTATCTGGCTGGTTGCTAGATGCCTGGCTAGTGGAAACCAATGCCCATGGTTGCTATGACTTGGGTCCTGTGGGCTCCACGTGGTGCCTGCTGAGAGACAACCTCACCTCGGCTCCTGCTGGTGCTATACACACCTCTAAGTTCTAGTTGCATGTCCCAGATGGCTCCAGCTTAGGAAAGCCGCTGACTGGTGCAGTATGCTCGGTGACATCAGTCTGTGGCAATTCTGTCCAGAAAGCTTTCCAGCCAAACTTTATGCTACTTCTTGGTCCTGTCTACACCACGCAAAAACCAAAGGTAGGTTATTAAAGTCAAATGTCAGGGCCTTCCTCAGTTTAAGTATGTGACCTATCATGTGGCATCTGGGTGCTATCGAAAGGCCCTGAATTGAACCTTTGCTAGAGACCCAAAGACTGGAAGCAAAAGCCCCTTCAGGTGTCTGCCCATTCCCTTGGGTCACTGAGTAGGGGGGATACTTACCAGGACCATTGCTCTCCATTGTCTTTTAACACTGGGATAAGAAGATGGACATTCATTTCTGTTTTTGCCATACTCTCTTCTGTCAACTGAAAATAAACCTTATTGGCCCACAAAGGTGCTCCCAGCTAGGTAACTGACTAGGTCAGTTAATAAAGAATAGGCCTGGCAACACTTTGGCTTTGCTGTATAATCCTATTGTACTTGAATATAAATTCTTGTTTTTGCATTTCTCTCTAAACCCTAATCTTTCCCCAAATCCCAAGCACATGGATGCCTTGAGTGGACTATAGAATAGGTCTTATACTTAGAACAGCAAAACAGTGAAGGGCAGAGTCATTTTTAAACTATTACCCTTATTATATATCTCTTTTCTCTAATGACTATTAAGGATGTGTATAGTGGGGATGTTGGGACCACTGACCCATCTCTTCCAGACTTTGTTAGAGACATTTCACTGCTTAACTTTGACCCATTGATCTTCACCCTGGGGTTTGAGCACATTTGGGAGCAGGGGATGTGAAAACTTTCAAAGGGATTTGGTGCCCAGATAGTTTTAAGGGAATAAATCTCCAAATCTTCAATTTACAAATATGCACTAACACTTCTTCAGTATGTCTGCCCTCTCAACCACTGTTCCACTGCAGGCTCACCCTGACCATCCCCAATACCACCAGACTGCATTGACAGATACATAAGAGAAAGAATCGAATATGCTTCATGAGTTTTAGAGAAGCCTCATTTCTGATGGATCAAGGCACTTTAAACCCATAGGACTTCCTGTCTTTTTCCTGTCTTTGGTAGATTTCCACTAAAGATGAGGTTTGGCCCTCATTCGGGTGTTTAGCCTACAGAACCGTCAAAGCAATTTTAGGTTAGTGACACCATAGGCTGATTCTTTCAAAATAACGAGAAAGTTTTCTAAGATTAAGAAATTTTTCAAGAAACAATAGAAAAAGCCACAGTGGGGAAAAAATTTCACATAATTTCTTTATGATTTTTTTGTGCACTGTTAAATAGGGTTGTTAAAACTTCTTTCATCAAATTTGTGGAAATACATATTCCAATATAGTCAATCCTCCCTTTATTTCAATGTATAGAGTGTTTAGCATATTCTACTCCTATTAACAACAAAAAAATTACCTTATGATGAAACATTTTATTTATTTTTTTTTTTAATTTTTTTTTCAACGTTTATTTATTTTTGGGACAGAGAGAGACAGAGCATGAACAGGGGAGGGGCAGAGAGAGAGGGAGACACAGAATCGGAAACAGGCTCCAGGCTCTGAGCCATCAGCCCAGAGCCTGACGCGGGGCTTGAACTCACAGACCGCGAGATCGTGACCTGGCTGAAGTCGGACGCTTAACCGACTGCGCCACCCAGGCGCCCCATGATGAAACATTTTAAGTGTAAATTTAAACATGCACCAAAGGACACAGAGCTTTTCGAGATTTTAGGTGACAAGAACAAAAAACTCTTAAGTTCACCATTTAGCCAAGCAGAGTGTTCATTGGTTCAGACTGTTAGATATAATCCAAGCTGCAAATACTGTTTGGGCAAACATCATGTAGAGATTAATTTGGGGTGGCCTCAGTACTTGAGCTACCGAGGGACTTGAAGCCTGGAAAAACAATCTTCTGCTTTCCTCTTGAGAAATCACCATCTTAGCGATACACAAAAATATATGGCAACCTGTTCTGGTTGGTTTTCCAGTTATACCGTCTCTTGCTTATGCCCATTGAAAGTATTAGAGGACCTGTTGAGCAGAGAATATGAAGGCACAAAAGAACATTTAATTAAGGAAAGAAAAGCCAAGGGAATGAGAATGTTTGCTCAGGATTACTGTGGCTTTGTGACCTCTTCCTGTTCTCTTAGGTGGGATTAATCATGTACTTTGTGCGGACCCCCTGCGAGTGGGGGATGGATGCCATTTCAGCCACTCTGACTTTCCTGTGGGAGGTGGTGGGCTACGTGGAGGGCCTCTTCTTCAAGGATCTGAAGCAGACCATGAAGAAGGAGCAGTGTGAGGTAAAGCTCCTGGTGACTGCTTCCATGCCAGGTAATCTGCTACTGCTTTGGGTGATATAACTTTTTTTTAAGAGTATAAATAACCCTTTCAAAGACCAACCGTCTCTCTCATTCATGAGAAAATTTTCAGAGTCCTGACCCCGGTGTTGAGTGCATCAAAGAATTTTTGTTTAATACGATCTGAAGAAATACAATAGACCCTTTAAAAGTCTGCAATTGCCAGATGAAAGGGGAGACATCAGAACTAAGATCCACGTGAATCAGCCCTTGAAGGGCTGCCAAGGTTGAAGATTTATTTAAGTCTATCGCAGAGGGCCAGTTGCACAGAGAGCCTTTTTGAATGAATGTTTGGCACTGCAAGGGGAATAATATTGTTTGCATGGCATGGACCCCAGATCTTTGTAAACGGTATGAGAGGTGGCTTTATGAAAAATTGGAAAAGGGACAAGCAGGAAGAAGGAGAAGAACAAAAGAACATGAAGTGTGATGTAAACTCTAGCTGCGGTTCCTTTTCGCTTCGGATAGCTGGTTTTTGTTCAAGATACGAATTCTGCCAAGTCTTTATCCTGGTGCAGTGACTAAGGAAATATGAGATGATACGTGTATTAAAATTAAGAGAAAGACAAAATTATATCGAGATAAGAACACAGGGTATGGCAGGCCATGAAAGTCATGTTGCTGCCATTTATTATTTGTACAATTAATATTAGCTAGGAAAAAGTGCATCACCTTTTCAGGCTGTCTTTACTCGTGTGTAAAATAAGGATGTGATTCATCGTTCACAATCACGAGTAATCAATGAGTCTAGGTAGGTAAAACACGTGCTGCTGTAACTGACTCACAGCAAGCATTCCATAATGCTTGTTATCCAACAAAGTGATCAGTTTTTATTATAGCAAAGAAACTCATATTGTCATTCATATACTGAAAAACAGCTCATTAAAAATCAAGGTATTGGGGCGCCTGGATGGCTCAGTAGGTAAAGCATGTAGCTCTTAATCTCAGTGGTCATGAGCTTGAGCCCCACGTCAGGTGTAGAGATTGCTTAAATAAATAAACTTATAAAATAAATAAATAAATGCCAACATTCATTAAGAAAATAAAAATAAAAGTCAAGGTATATCATAATGTTTGCAAAGACTTATAATGAATGAATGAAGTAGAATAAGTATTAACTCAGAGCCAAGTAGAATTGAGAAAATGTAAATTTAAACTACATTTTGGAAACTTGTCATGGTTTTGCTCATATCTCTTGTTTATATTTTTTCAACCATTATTGCAAGATCATCTCATTTAAAATAAGGGATATATTGTTGCAATGCTTAAGGTTTGAATGCTAACTCTTCTACTAAATAAATGTGTCTTTGTTACTTATACGTTCCTACTTGTAAGAATCTATTTTCTTTGTTTTCTTATTTGTAGAATGAAATTAATAATACCCATACCATAGAGTTGCTGTGAGATTTAAATATAATTTTGCATATAAAATACATGCAAAGTTATAGGAATTCCATAAATGGTAGCTATTGTTATTTAATAAGTAAATATTGTTTAAATTTTTTTCATGCTTATTTATTTTGAGAGAGAGAGAGACAGAGCACAAGCAGGGTGGGGCAGAGAAAGAGGGAGAGAGAGAATCCCAAGCAGGCTGTGTGCTTCAAGGGCAGAGCCCCATGTGGGGCTCGATCCCACAAAACGTGAGATTATGACCTGAGCTGAAATCAAGAATTGGACACGTAACTGACTGAGCCACCCAGGTGCCCCTGATAAATAAATATATTTAAAACATATATTTAACTATAAATAAAGGAGTGATATTTGTTCAGTGGATAATTTACCTTAAGCACTCACTAATAGTAACAATCATAACAAGAAAAACATCAGCCTATTGATAATATTTTAATATTTTATGCCTTAAATATAAACTTTCTTATAGCAGAGTTCAGTTTATTATTGTGTTTGCCTTCTATAGGTACCAAAACCTTGGTAGTTCATGGACAGAATGAGTGTGATATCCCAACCCAGTTACCAGTCCATGAGGACACTCAGTTTGAAGCCCTGCTAAAGGTAGGGATGGCTTTGGACAGAAATGATTTTTTTCTAATGTTTATTTATTTATTTTTTTTTTTTTGAGAAAGAGACAGAGTGTGAGCAGGGGTAGGGTGGGGGGCAGGGAAGGCGGGGAAAGGCAGAGAGAGAGGGAGACACAGAATCCCAAGCAGGCTCCAGGGTCTGAGCTGTCAACACAGAGCCCAACGTGGGGTTGGAACCCATGAACTGCGGGATCATGACCTATCGAAGTTGGATGCTCAACCAACTGAGCCACCCAGGCACCCCGACAGAAGTGATTTTTAATGCACAATGTCTACAACTATGGCTACTGACCACCCAGTTTAGAATTAAGTGACATTTTTCTGTCTTCAAATGAATATATGCATTTATTTATCTCTTGTAGAATCTGTTCCACTATTGTGTACTTCCCCTATTTTCTTGCATAATTTTCCCCCACACTGACATTTTTGCTCTGCATTGAGGTGCAAATGCATGCAGGTTCTCTCTCAGCTAAAGCAGCAGCCCAAAGCTCTAGTGTGTCCTCCTAACTCCCCTTGGAATGCTGTCTCTTCCTGCTTAGAAGCTTCCTGGCATCACTTGGGGTAGTGCTGGAGGTGCCCTGGGTTTGCCAGCTCTCAGGCTGATGATCCTGCCAGAGACCCTTTCTGTGGCATCTAGTTGCATAGATCCAGTCTGACTTGCACTGACAGAAATTAGTGGAGAAGCAGAAAACACATATCTTAGAATAAATCAGGTGGGTCAAGAAAGTAGTTTTAATGATTATGGAGATTGTGCTCCTCCAAAAAAAGGCAATCCATGGTTACACATGCCTGTAAAGTTTTTAAGATAAGGTAATAAATAAACTACTATAGCCATTCCCAACTTACCTGGATTCCAAACTTTTGGTAATCTGATTTCCTGGAACACAGCTCCAGACCCAGACATAAGCAGAAAAGACCTCTGAAAAATTCAGTTGTACCAAACCTGTATATCTTATTTCAGTACAAAGGGTCATTAAACCTCCTCAGGCCTCACCCAGACATCTCCAGAGAATTTCTAAGGCCTAATGGAGCAAACTTCAGCAACCACTCCGTTTTCCAACTCACACTGAATGACAGAGTAGCATGAGGGCAGAGTAAGTCCAAAGCCTGATTCCACTAGAACCAACAGGTCCTACATCAAACAGGACCTCTCTGGGCTCGGATTCTTTTTCACCAGTACTGGCACACTAGTGAAGTCATACAAGTTGTCTACATGGAAAGCATTCAACTTAGAATACACTATATAATAATTGCTCAATGAATTGTAGTTTCTATTATGTTTAATGGTGTCACTAAACATGCTTTCTTCCTGACATTGAGACCAGTAGATGCCAGTATGCCTCCACAGTTCACTACTCCATCTGAATTTTTAATTGTATGTCTTTTAGCGCATGGAGGGCAGATGGTTTATATTACATGGCTAGTCTTTATTGTATCATTCTTCAGAACTGTATATCCAAATCCAATGTGTATCCATATATATACATATAAAAAGTATATTAGATATAATAATCCTTGTAAGCCGTTACCTTGTTTTTAGGATATTTGTATCTTTCAGCTTACTACCTGGCACATAATATGTTCCGGGTTAACATTTATTTATATTTGTTGTTATTGTTCTAGGAGTGTCTGGAGTTTTTTAATATCCCAGAATCTCAGTCAACACATTATTTTCTCATGGATAAACGGTGGAATCTTATCCACTACAATAAGGTGAGACCATGCAGTAATGGCACTCATGCTGAGTTATGTCAGGAACTTGTCATGCCTTTCCTGAATGTCCCTCTCACTCAGGGAGGTATCGTTGTTTAGAGGTTAGGAATATGGTCACTTAGGTGACACCACCTTACTGTCAGCATAGCTTTGGACTAGTCATGGTACTTTGTTACCTTTCATTTTCCTTGTCTGTAAAATGAAGATGATGATGATATTATCTACTACAGGTTGCAATAATTAAAGGATATAAGGCAAGTAGAGCACTATGTTACTCATTACTATCACCTCTTGATGAAAAATTAAGTTGCCCATATAATAACTATGGTCTATTTGGAATGCTAAAGTCATTGTTGTTCCTCTTTCTATTATGTTAAGATGACTGTGATAACCTGACCTAATGACCAAAAGGGCTCCTCAAGAAGATCATTGACATCACTTTACAGTGACCATCCTCCAGAATGTTATTTATTAAATTGCCTTTGGCTCCTCTGCTCCTGATGCAGCACCCTTGTGTTTGGAAAGGGTGCTAAGCCTAAATGGTTTGACACGTTCCTGAGGAGGGGGGTTTATCTTCCCTGGGATTTTATAGAATTGGGAAGCATAAAGTGATTAAACCATTAGCAAATACATAGCTTTCTTTGACCTTTGGGTAAAGAGGAAATGACAGTAAAGTTTTAATCATTTGAACTCTTGTTTTCTCTTTGTGTAATCCTGCCACAGACCTATGTTCGGGATATTTATCCTTTTCGGAGGTCAGTATCTCCACAGCTGAATCTTGTACATATGCATCCAGAGAAAGGACAGGAGCTCATTCAGAAACAGGTGCCTGACCATCTCTGTTTAATTATATGGTTTTGTCAAGTCATTGGGATAGATGATCAGTAAATGTGTTTGTTGCCAACCCTGAGATTCTATGATTCCGATGCAATCCTCTCTAGAGAGAGTTGATAGATAGGCCCTTGATCAATAATTCCCCAAAATACTGTGTTAGTTTTCATAAATGGGATTATAATGGAGAGGTATTAAGGAACACTCAGTTGGATTAATACTATAACAAATTGTTGGGTATAAACATTACAAATCTTCTTCTTTTATTTTTTTTTAAGGTTTATTTATTTTTGAGAGAGAGACAGACAGACAGAACATGAGCAGAGGAGGGGCAGAGAGAGAGAGGGAGACACAGAATCTGAAGCAGGCTCCAGGCTCTGAGCTGTCAGCATAGAGCCCGATGTGGAGCTCGAACTCATGAACCGCAAAATAATGACCTAAGCCACAGTCAGATGCTTAACCGGCTGAGCCACCCAGGTGCCCTACCACTAGAAATCTAATTTATTTACCTACTAGTTTCCAAGTTTTCTTTTCACAGTTTTGTAAAACAGGATTGGAAGCACACATAATGTAGCTATTAGAAGTTTGCCCGAGATGTTTACACTAGCTGGGAAAAAATAAAATAAAAGGGACAAATGTATTATGCTTGAGAAGAGCACTGAACTAAGGTATACAGATTTGGACACAGTCATAGCTCTGCCACTGACCAGTCATCTGACCTTAGGTATCTGACCTTAGACCTAACTTCCCTTAAAACAGGAGGAAATGTAATCAAGCAGTTGTACTTATATTTAAGATTGAAGACCAGAATAAGGAAATTCACTAGTTTGCATGCAAAATATTGCTACAGTCCACAATTCTAATAATGATACAATTTTAATACCGTCTATATGTTACATTCACTTATTTGTAATAAAATGTCTAAACCAGAATTTCAGGATAATTTATCATTTCAGGTTTTTTGCACATATCAAGATCAATTTGGCATCAGACTGTTCAAAAATACCTTCATGAAATGAATGAGAATGGTACAGAGTTAGACCTATTAAATAATTAAAAATACAGTTAGCATTGGGGCATCTGGCTGGCTTACTGGAGCATGCAACTCTTGATCTTGGGGTTTGTGAGTTCAAGCCCCACATCACGTGTAGAGATTACTTAAAAATAAAAAATAAATAAAAAATAAAAAAATACACATACACACACACACACACATATATGAGTTAGTATTAACTACCTGAATTGTGAATGTGTTACAAAATGTGAGGTGTTGGGTAAAACTGCAAGATCTTTTTTTTTTTATTTTAATATGAAATTTACTGTCAAATTGGTTTCCATACAACACCCAGTGTTCATCCCAAAAGGTGCCCTCCTCAATACCCATCACCCACCCTCCCCTCCCTCCTACCCCCCATCAACCCTCAGTTTGTTCTCAGTTTTTAAGAGTCTCTTATGCTTTGGCTCTCTCCCACTCTAACCTCTTTTTTTTTTCCTTCCCCTCCCCCATGGGTTTCTGTTAAGTTTCTCAGGATCCACATAAGAGTGAAAACATATGGTATCTGTCTTTCTCTGTATGGCTTATTTCACTTAGCATAACACTCTCCAGTTCCATCCATGTTGCTACAAAGGGCCATATTTCATTCTTTCTCATTGCCATGTAGTACTCCATTGTGTATATAAACCACAATTTCTTTATCCATTCATCAGTTGATGGACACTTAGTCTTTTTCCACAATTTGGCTATTGTTGAGAGTGCTGCTATAAACATCGGGGTACAAGTGCCCCTATGCATCAGTACTCCTGTATCCCTTGGGTCAATTCCTAGCAGTGCTATTACTGGGTCATAGGGTAGGTCTATTTTTAATTTTTTGAGGAACCTCCACACTGTTTTCCAGAGCAGCTGGACCAGTTTGCATTACCACCAACAGTGCAAGAGGGTTCCCTTTTCTCCACATCCTCTCCAGCATCTATAGTCTCCTGATTTGTTCATTTTAGCCACTCTGACTGGCATGAGGTGGTGTCTCAGGGTGGTTTTGAGGAGCGACGTTGAGCATCTTTTCATGTGCCTGTTGGCCATCCGGGTGTCTTTTTTAGAGAAGTGTCTATTCATGTTTTCTGCCCATTTCTTCACTGGATTATTTGTTTTTCGAGTGTGGAGTTTGGTGAGCTCTTTATAGATTTTGGATACTAGTCCTTTGTCTGATATGTCATTTGCAAATATCTTTTCCCATTCCGTTGCTTGTCTTTTAGTTTTGTTGATTGTTTCCTTTGCAGTGCAGAAGCTTTTTATCTTGATGAGGTCCCAAGTTCATTTTTGCTTTTAATTCCCTTGCCTTTGGGGATGTGTCAAGTTAGTGCTGCGGCTGATGTCAGAGAGGTTTTTTCCTGCTTTCTCCTCTAGGGTTTTGATGATTTCCTGTCTCACATTCAGGTCCTTTATGCATTTTGAGTTTATTTTTGTGAATGGTGTAAGAAAGTGGTCTAGTTTCATCCTTCTGCATGTTGCTGTCCAGTTCTCCCAGCACCATTTGTTAAAGAGACAGACTGTCTTTTTTCCATTGGATGTTCTTTCCTGCTTTGTCAAAGATGAGTTGGCCATACTTTTGTGGGTCTAGTTCTGGGGTTTCTATTCTATGCCATTGGTCTATGTGTCTGTTTTTGTGCCAATACCATGCTGTCTTGATGATGACAGCTTTGTAGTAGAGGCTAAAGTCTGGGATTGTGATGCTTCCTGCTTTGGTCTTCTTCTTCAAAATTACTTTGGCTATTTGGGGCCTTTTGTGGTTCCATACAAATTTTATGATTGCTTGTTCTAGCTTCTAGAAGAATGCTGGTGCAATTTTGATTGGGATTGCATTGAATGTGTAGATAGCTTTGGGTAGTGTTGACACTTTGACAATATTTATTCTTCCAATCCATGAGCACAGAATGTTTTTCCATTTCTTTATATCTTCTTCAATTTCCTTCATAATCTTTCTATAGTCGTCAGCATACAGATCTTTTACATCTTTGGTTAGGTTTATTCCTAGGTATTTTATGCTTCTTGGTGCAATTGTGAATGCAATCAGTTTCTTTGTCTTTCTGTTGCTTCATTATTAGAAGCATTTTTATTCTTATTCTTATTCTTATTCTTATTCTTATTCTTATTCTTATTCTTATTCTTATAAGAATGCAACTGATTTCTGTACATTGATTTTGTATGCTGCGACTTTGCTGAATTCGTGTATCAGTTCTAGCAGACTTTTGGTGGAGTCTATCAGATTTTCTATGTATAATATTATGTCATCTGCAAAAAGTGAAAGCTTAACTTCATCTTTGCCAATTTTGATGCCTTTGATTTCCTTTTGTTGTCTGACTGCTGATGCTAGAACTTCCAACACTATATTAAACAACAGCGGTGAGAGTGGACATCCCTGTCGTGTTCCTGATCTCAGGGAGAAACCTCTCAGTTTTTCCCCATTGAGGATGATATTAGCTGTGGGCTTTTCATAAATGGCTTTTATGATGTTTAAGTATGGTCCTTCTGTCCCGACTTTCTCGAGGGTTTTTATTAAGAAAGGATGCTGAATTTTGTCAAATGCTTTTTCTGCATCAATTGACAGGATCATATGGTTCTTAACTTTTCTTTTATTAATGTGATGTATCACATTGATTGATTTGCGAATGTTGAAGCAGCCCTGCAGCCCAGGAATGAATCCCACTTGATCATGGTGAATAATTCTTTTTATATGCTGTTGAATTCGATTTGCTAGTATCTTGTTGAGCATTTTTACATCCATATTCATCAGGGATATTGGCCTGTAGTTCTCTTTTTTTGCTGGGTCTCTGTCTGGTTTAGGAATCAAAGTAATGCTGGCTTCATAGAATGAGTCTGGAAGTTTTCCTTCCCTTTCTATTTTTTGGAACAGCTTGAGAAGGATAGGTATTATCTCTGCTTTAAATGTCTGGTAGAATTCCCCAGGGAAGCCATCTGGTCCTGGACTCTTATTTGTTGGGAGATTTTTGAGAACTGATTCAATCTCTTCACTGGTTATGGGTTTGTTCAAGTTTTCTATTTCTTCCTGTTTGAGTTTTGGAAGTGTGTAGGTGCTTAGGAATTTGTCCATGTCTTCCAGGTTGTCCAGTTTGTTGACATATAATTTTTCATAGTATTCCCTGATAATTGCTTGTATTTCTGAGGGATTGGTTGTACTAATTCCATTTTAATTCATGAATTTATCTCTTTGGGTCATCTCCCTTTTCTTTTTGAGAAGCCTGGCTAGAGGTTTATCAATTTTGTTTATATTTTCAAAAAACCAACTCTTGGTTTCATTGATCTGCTCTACAGTTTTTTTAGATTCTATATTGTTTATTTCTGCTCTGATCTTTATTATTTCTCTTCTTCTGCAGGGTTTGGGGTGTCTTTGCTGTTCTGCTTCTATTTCCTTTAGGTGTGCTGTTAGATTTGTAAAACAAGATTTTTCTTGTTTCTTGAGATAGGCCTGGATTGCAATGTATTTTCCTCTCAGGACTGCCTTCGCTGCATCCCAAAGCCTTTGGATTGGTGTATTTTCATTTTCATTTGTTTCCATATATTTCTTAATTTCTTCTCTAATTGCCTGGTTGACCCATTCATTCTTTAGTAGAGGGTTCTTTTTTTTTTTTCAACGTTTATTTATTTTTGGGACAGAGAGAGACAGAGCATGAACGGGGGAGGGGCAGAGAGAGAGGAAGACACAGAGTCGGAAACAGGCTCCAGGCTCTGAGCCATCAGCCCAGAGCCTGACGCGGGGCTCGAACTCACGGACCGCGAGATCGTGACCTGGCTGAAGTCGGACGCTTAACCAACTGCGCCACCCAGGCGCCCCATTAGTAGGGGGTTCTTTAACCTCCATGGTTTTGGAAGTTTTCCAGACTTTTTCCTGTTGTTGATTTCAAGCTGCGTAGCATTGTTGTCCGAAAGTATGCATGGTATGATCTCAATTCTTGTATACTTATGAAGGGCTGTTTTGTGACCCAGTATGTGATCTATCTTGGAGAATGTTCCATGTGCACTTGAGAAGAGAATATATTCTATTGCTTTGGGATGCAGAGTTCTGACTATATCTGTCAAGTCCATCTGATCCAATGTATCATTCAGGGCCCTTGTTTCTTTATTGATCCTGTGTCTAGATGATTTATCCATTGTTGTAAGTGGAGTATTAAAGTCCCCTGAAATTGCCTTATTCTTATCAATAAGGTTGCTTATGTTTTGATTGTTTTATGACAATTATTTATAATTAATTATTGGGGGCTTCCGTATTCAGCACATAGACATTTATAATTGTTAGCTCTTCCTGATGGATAGACCCTGTAGTTATTATATAATGCCCTTCTTCATTTCTTGTTACAGCCTTTAATTTAAAGTTTAGTTTGTCTGACATATGTATGGCCACTCCAGCTTTCTTTTGACTTCCAGTAGCATGATAGATAGTTCTCCATCCCCTCACTCTTAATCTGAAGGTGTCCTCAGGTCTAAAATGAGTCTCTTGTAGACAGAAAATAGATGGGTCTTGTTTTTTTATCCATTCTGATACCCTGTGTCTTTTGGTTGGAGCATTTGCTCCATTTACATTCAGTGTTATTATAGAAAGATATGTGTTTAGAGTCATTGTGATGTCTGTAGTTTTCCTGCTTGTAGTGATGTCTCTGGTACTTTGTGGTCCTTGCAACATTTCACTCACAGAATCCCCCTTAGGATCTCTTGTAGGGCAGGTTTAGTGGTGATGAATTCCTTCAGTGTTTGTTTGTTTTGGAAGACCTTGATCTCTCCTTCTCTTCTAAATGACAGACTTGCTGGATAAAGGATTCTCGGCTGCATATTTTTTCTGTTCCTCACATTGAAGATTTCCTGCCATTCCTTTCTGGCTTGCCAAGTTTCAGTAGAGAGATCTGTCACTGGTCTTATCATTCTCCCTTTATATGTTAGAGCATGTTTATACCTAGCTGCTTTCAGAATTTTCTCTTTAACCTTGTATTTTGCCAGCTTCACTATGATATGTCGTGCAGAAGATCGATTCAAGTTACCTCTGAAGGGAGTTCTCTGTGCCTCTTGGATTTCAATGCCTTTTTCCTTCCCCAGATCAGGGAAGTTCTCAGCTATGATTTCTTCAAGTACACCTTCAGCACCTTTCCTCTCTCTTCTTCCTCTGGAATACCAATTATGCGTATATTTTTGCGTTTAATTGTGTCACTTAGTTCTCTAATTCTCCCCTCATACTCCTGGATTTTTTTATCTCTCTTTTTCTCAGCTTCCTCTTTTTCCATAATTTTATCTTCTAATTCGCCTATTTTCTCCTCTGCCTCTTCAATCTGAGCTGTGGTCGCCTCCATTTTATTTTGCACCTCATTTATAGCATTTTTTAGCTCCTCATGACTGTTTCTTAGTCCCTTGATCTCTGTAGCAATAGATTCTCTGCTGTCCTCTATACTTTTTTCAAGCCCAGAGATTAATTTCATGACTATTATTTTAAATTCATTTTCTGTTACATTGCTTAAATCGTTTTTGTTTAGTTCATTAGCTGTCGCTACTTCCTGGAGTTTCTTTTGAGGAGAATTCTTCCATTTCATCATTTTGGATAGTCCCTGGAGTGGCGCGGAACTGCAGGGCTCTTCCTCTGTGCTGTCTATAGTAACTGGCATTGGTGGGCGGGGCCACAGTCAGACCTAATGTCTGCCCCCAGCCCACTGCTGGGGCCACAGTCAGACTGGTGTGCACCTTATCTTCCCCTCTCCCAGAGGCAGGACTCACTGTTGAGTGGTGTGGCCCCTGTCTGAGCTACTTGCACACCACCAGGCTTGTGGTGCTGCTTCGATGGGATCTGGCGTATTAGCCAGGGTGGATCCACAAGGTGCACAGGGGCGGGAGGGGCAGACTCAGCTCACTTTGCTTTCGGTGGTCCACTTCGGGAGGGGCCCTGTGGCACCGGGAGGGAGGCAGACCCATTGGAGGAATGGATCCACAGAAGCACAGCATTGGGTGTTTGCGTGGTGCAAGCAAGTTCCGTGATGGGAACTGGTCCCTTTGGGATTTTGCCTGGGGGATGGGAGAGGGAGATGGCACTGGCCAGCGCCTTTGTTCCCCGCCGAGCTGAGCTCTGTCTTCCGGGGCTCAACACCTCTCCCTCCCGTTGTCCTCTAGCCCTCCCACTCTCAGAGCAGAGCTGTTGACTTATAACATTCCAGATGTTAAGTCCTGCTGGCTATCAGAACACACTCCGCCTGGCCCCTCCACTTTTGCAAGCCAGACTTGGGGGCTCTGCCTTATAGGGCGGGCTGGCTGCCCCTCCGCTGCCCCGGCTCCCTCCCACCAGTCCGTGTAGCATGCAATGCCTCTCCACCCTTCCTACCCTCTTCCGTGGGCCTCTCGTCTACGCTTGGCTCTGGAGAGTCCATTCTGCTAGTCTTCTGGCGGTTTTCTGGGTTATTTAGGCAGGTGTGAGTGGAATCTAAGTGGTCAGCAGGATGCACTGAGCCCAACGTCCTCCTACGCCGCCATCTTCCTTCCGAAAAAACGCAAGGTTATTTTTTTCTCTGCTGGGACTGTTAGAGCTCTATCCTCAGTCATCCTGCTCTTGATTTTATTCCAGGCACAAATGCAAGATCATAGTGGGCTGTCTGACACTGGCCTGTTGAGCTCCCCTGAGCTTGCCGCTTTCTCGCAGGCTCTAGAGGCCGTAAGTCCCTCCTGGAGTCTAGCTTTGTAGCTGCTCTGTCAGGTGCTTTCAGACAGCAGGCACTTCCTTTCCTGGGCTGTGTCTGGGGTCAGACTGGGTGCACCTCCGAAACCGAGGGAGTGCGAGGTCAGATGGCAGCTCCAAAACTGCAAGATCTTAAGTATATATCATTTCTAGAATGACTTTCCCCAAATTATCCCAGCCCTTGATTTTAGCCACAAAAGAATTAAAATCATAATCAATAATAGCACTTTGCTAGTGTATCCCTCTTTATGTTTAAGAACATGTTTTTAAAAATAGCACAAAATGAGGTTCTTGCTCTATGTACACTCTAAGTTGGAATCTTAAGATTTCTTCCTGAGTTCTGCAGGGAGAGAGTGATATGCAGGCTTATGATTCTGGCATGGGAATTTCCTTAGCAGCCTCCGACAGCTTATGGACCACACCCTCTGCTCACCGATCATCAATAGATAAGGAACAAAGAGAAGGATCCAAGAGAATTATGTCCATGCCATCTAGTCCCATCAGCTTTGTCCCAAGATAGGTTTCTCCTGGATCCCATTTCAGTCTTTTTTTTAAGAGAAAAACCCAGAACTGACAAGAAACAGCTTAAGGCATCAGTGGAAATGGTAGAGGCACTTGGAACTGACTGGCTCCTGTTGTAAAAGATCTTCCATATTATGCCATCCAAACAAATGGGCTCTATTTAATATCGAACTATTCCTGACAATGCTTGCATTGTGCTCCCCCAGCCTGCAAACCCCGTAAGAAACACTTCCTTCTGTGGAGCAGACGGAGACAGGAAGTGAGAGTCAATCAAGCATTGTTTTCTCTTTCTATGTGGTAAAGAAAAAAAAAACATTTCTCTCTCAATTCACCACTCCCCTTAATTTTTTATCAGCCCCGTTTGCTATTAAATATTTTATTTCAATTTCTTCACTCCTTTTAATTTCAGAGTTGCTAATTCTACTTTTCCTCTACTCCTGCCTTTGTTTGCTGCCAGGTGTTCACTCGGAAGCTGGAGGAAGTTGGGCGGGTTTTGTTTCTCATCTCCCTGACCCAGAAGATCCCCACAGCCCACAAGCAGTCTCACGTCTCCATGCTCCAGGAAGACCTCCTCCGACTACCCTCATTCCCCCGAAGTGCTATTGACGCTGAATTTTCACTCTTCAGTGATCCACAAGGTATCAGGAGGAAAGCATTTCCTCCCTTGGGCTTCCCAAGCCCTGGATTTGTCCTCAGCTGGAAAGCCTCTTAACCAGCAGACAGTTTTCTAAGCCGTTGTTTCTCAGCCTTGAGTGCATCAGGATCACCTGGAGGACTTCACAAAACACAGATTGCTGGGCTCCACCCTCCCACGCTTCTGATTCGGTAGTTCTGGAATGGAGCCCGGGAACTTGAATTTTAACAAGTTCCCAGGTGATGTTGATGCTGTTATTCCAGGGATCAAACTTTGAGACCCATCCTCTAAGCTAATCATAAGCAGTTGAAGGAAATAGTATGGTATTGTTAAGGAAGTACTTGACTAAGTGAAGAATGGGTGTTCATAGGCCATTCAGAAAGGGGCAAAACTAATTACAGAAATCAGGACAGTGGCTGCTTCTGGGATGGGGACAGGGGAGCTGGATTTTCTGGAAAGGGGCCTGAGGGAACTTTATGAGGTGATTAAAATGGTCTATGTATTGACTGGTATGTTGGTCACATGGGTGTGTATTTTTGCCAAAACTCACTAAGCTCTACATTTGAGATCTGTGCATGTTTTACTCTATCTAAATTACACCTGAATTGAGAGGGAGCCCGAGACAGACAAAAAGAAACTTGTTTTGAAACCTTACTGGGGCACCTGTGTGGCTCAGTCGGTTAAGCGTCCGACTCAGCTCAGGTCACGATCTCGCGGTCCGTGGGTTCGAGCCCCGCGTCGGGCTCTGGGCTGATGGCTCAGAGCCTGGAGCCTGCTTCCGATTCTGTGTCTTCCTCTCTCTCTGCCCCTCCCCCGTTCATGCTCTGTCTCTGTCTCAAAAATAAATAAACGTTAAAAAAAAAAAAAGAAACCTTACTATGTTACTCCTTTGAGACACTTCAATTAGCATCCCAGTGTTCAGTGTCTTCACCCAGAAGCTCCAGAACAAATAGTAGAAAGAGCTCTAGTCTGTCCAGGAGTTAAAAGATCTAGACGCAGTCCCAACCCTGCCATTTTCTCTCTGAAACAACCTATTTTTTTTTTCCTCAAAGCCACTGCTTACTCAGTAGCAACACGCTGCAAATGCCAGCCCTGTGTTGCCTACAGAGTTGAATCAAAGAGGTGATGATGGAAGTCCTTTGAGAACTAGGGAGTGTGATACCAGCGCCAGCCATGTGTGCTGGGAAGCGTTTCAGCAGTGCATCTTATCTTCACGTCCCGGAGCTGGAGCAAATGGGAAACAGCAGCGTCCTCCGGTTTGATTGCCCTCCCACGCTGACAGGATTGGTGTGGGGCTAATTCTGTCTCTGCTGTTTCGTGTTCTCACAGCTGGGAAGGAACTGTTTGGCCTCGACACTCTTCAGAAAAGCTTGTGGATCCAGCTCCTGGAGGAGATGTTCCTGGGCATGCCAAGCGAGTTTCCCTGGGGAGATGAAATCATGCTCTTCCTCAACGTTTTCAATGGGGCTCTGATCCTCCACCCAGAAGACAGTGCCCTGCTCAGGCAGTACGCTGCCACCGTCATCAATAGTGCTGTGCACTTCAATCACCTTTTCTCTCTCAGTGGCTACCAGTGGATTCTGCCCACCATGCTGCAGGTGCCATGGCTCTACTCTTCTAACACATAATTAACTTCCCAGATAGCAGGTCAACAAGATCTGTGCTAAACCTTTTTAATGATAGAATTATCTTCTTTTGTGGCAGCAGAAGGCACCAAATGAAATCTCCCCAGAAATTTCCAAAAGGTCACAATATCCTAAGATATCCATTCTATCCTCAGATCTCCCAGACCTGGAATTTGCTTTCCCATTTCTTCTAGCCACTCTGTGAGTGCTTCTCAAAGTGTGGTCTCTAGACCAGAGCAACAACATCAACTGGGAATGTGTTAGACAAATTCTTGGATCCCACCCTCTATTTAATCAGAAACAGTGGCGTCAGGACCCATTAACCTGGGTTTTTACAAGACCTCCAGGTGGTTCTAGTGCCCTAGAAATTTGGGAATTGCTGCTCTTTTTATTCAAATGTACAGCAAGTATTCAGCTGATGTTTCTCCTGAGAGATTCTCTGATCTCTATCTGAATAGAGATTTCTGTTGCTATTAAACTTACTATGCTGAGATTGGAGGAGGTGAATTCAGCAGAAATTGTTTCCATGTACTCCTGTCTAATGTGTATCTGGCTAGGTTTAGGAGTACTGGATGAAGTTCAAACAAACCCTAGGGGCTCACCCTAATTCTCTACTATGGAAATTTCAATAAAAATTATAAAAGTAATACATGCTTGTGCAAAGTAGAATTTGTTCAACCTATAGGGGCAAGAAGTTTTCTTTTAGTATCAGACCTCTCCTATTTTTAAAAAGTTGGAATTTTCTCTATTTATATAACTTTTCTTACTGATTACCAAAAGCAAATGCTCATTATAACATTCAGAAAATAAAGTTTAAAGAAGAAAATAAAGATCACTTATAATCCTCCTTCCTAGATAACCATTGTTTATACTTCTTGAAAATCTTGGCACTCTATCCTACTTTAAAAAAAAAAAAACATATGGATCATACCGTATATTCAAGTTTGTTACCTACTTTTCTCACATAACACTAAAAATATCATGGGCATTTTTTCACATAGCTACATTTTATGCTATAGCATCTTTCTAAATAACTGCATAATATTCTGTTACATGCATATACTATAATCTATTTAATCTATCCCAATTTATGAATAATTTAAGCAGTTTCCAATTTTCCACTATTATATGCAAATTTGCAACAGGAATTCTTGTATCTTTGTGCGTTTTCCCAGTTCCTTTCTTGAAATAAATTCCTGGTCACAAACTCCCTGGGAAAAAGTGTATTCATGTGTATCACCAAATTTCTCTGAAGAGAGATTATACTGTTTTACTCCCATCAACCAGTTTATTAAATTTAGCCATTTTCCTCCACGCATCCCGTGGCTATGAGTTTTAAAAGTAAACACAACTCTGATATGCTGTTAAGGCATTTTCTGAATATATGCCATTTTTCCCACAGGTATACTCTGACTATGAAAGCAATCCCCAGCTGCGTCAAGCCATCGAATTTGCCTGCCACCAGTTCTACATTCTACACCGGAAGCCATTTGTGCTCCAGCTGTTTGCTAGTGTGGCCCCTCTCCTGGAGTTTCCGGTAAGTGACTCTCTGGAAATAAATGTAGACCAAATGAAAATAAGCAAAGGCTCTTTATTCAGAATTTGCTACGGCAATGGAGTTAGCCACTGTGACTTGTGTCTTGGCAAAGACTCAAAGGCAGACAGAGGAGTAAGAGATTTTATGGTGGAGAAAAGGGAAGACTTCAGATATGCCCTGACTGGAGGCCATGGGTGTGGGGGAGCTGTAAGCAGGCTAACTAGAAGGCAGGGGATGAGGGGGCACATCCTATGCAATTGGTTAGGGGTACATATTTGGCTTTCTCTGACTGGTCTAGTTGGAAGAAGGGACAAGGATTAGGGAAGCTGTCAATTGTAATCAAGTCCTGGCCTTTTGGGGAGCCAATGGTTAAAGGGGTTATTGTTTGGTTTCCACTAGAGCTAGTAGGCTGACTTCCTAGTAACCTGACTTGTAGCAGGCTAGCTTCCCTGGCTAGTTACTGTGGCCAGTGGGTTGGTTTCCTGAGTAGGTTACTACGGGTTCTTGATCAGTGTTCTATTTTTATATATGGGCTACTCATTTATATTGTCCATTTGTATAATCAGTGTCTCAGCTCTCATTCTTCAACCAATGTGATAGGAATATCACATATTATTTCTCTTCATTTTTCTTCAACACTCGTCTCAGCCTGTAAGATATAAATAGACCAACTCTCCAGTTTTATACTTAATTAATAAAAAGATAGAAAATAGAATGTGGCAAAAGGAAGAGTTCCTGATTCTCATTCCTATCACTGTCTAGTACTTACCCTGCTTTATTTTTCTTTTTCTTCAGAACACTCATGCTGTATTGCATATCATACACGTATTTGTTTCACTACTACATTTCTCTACCATACCCCAAAATAGAATTTAAGCTCCGCTAAAGCAAGACCTTCACCTGTTTTTCTGTTTGCTTTTGGTTTGTTTTAGTTGTCTTGCTTGTAGGTCTTTTTTGGTTTTATTTTGTTATAACCTTGGTATACAGAATTGTGCATGGCACATAGTAATAATTTAATAGGGATTTGTTGTTTTAATGGATGAATCAAAACCATTTTAAATAGATTTGAGATGGCAGATATCTCCATTTTGGAATTATATTATCAAACAAGACCTGCAAAATGCCCAGAGTTGTGAAAATTAGCATCTGTTTCCCCGAATGTATTTGAAGTGTTCAACTAATATGTTATGGAAAGTTCCTTTGGGAATGCCGAGTCCTTCCAACACAGACCAGAGGAAACATTTACATGAGTGATTCTGGGAGTTTACATACTGCTCTATTTTTAGGAGTTTCCACAAATATCTCTTTTGTACCAGATTAACATTTAATAGAATCCTTGAAAGTCAGGGATTCTACTCCAAAATCATATGGTAGTATTTTTGGATGCAGGATTGTGTGAGCTAAATACAAGATCGATGTAATTGCTATCAGTGATAATGTTATTGAAATTTGAATTCCTGATCACACCATGTTAGTGCTGAGGTGGGAATCAATAAATTAAAATTGCCTTTCTTTATTCAGGATGTGGCCAATAATGGGCCCAGCAAAGGTGTGTCAGCTCAGTGCCTGTTCGACCTGCTGCAGTCCCTGGAGGGCGAGACCACTGACATATTAGACATCTTAGAGCTGGTCAAAGCTGAGAAGCCTCTTAAGTCGTTAGGTAAAAACAGAATTTACCCTGATCTTCTTTGTCTCTTTGTAATTTTTTTTTAATAATTCCATACTGAATATTTTAACCTAAATCAAAACAGCAAAAATAAATGGAAAAGTGGTATAAACTGAATGAGTACATTTCCTTTCTCCTTTTTTTCCTAAATTTCTTGAAAATCCTAAAGAGTAAGGAATTCTCTACCATGAAAATTGTATTAAACTAATACCTCATACTGCCCTTCTGTAGTTCTGCTGTTTTCAGGAAATTAGGTTTTCCGGGCAATTCTAGGTGAGCAACTCTCTAAAATGGTCTTTATTATCAAGGAATGTATAGAACTAGAGGTAAATCAAAGAGAAAGGCTCCTGTCTTACCTTACACATCTACATGCCCTTGATAGCTTCTAATAGGGAAGATTGTTTTTTTAAAAAACTGCCCCCCAAAAGGCACTTTTATTTATCATCTGATTCTTCAAAAGTAGGAAACAGAGTTTTCAGTCCATTTAGATGTAGAAATTAAGAATGTTCACGGTTTAGGATTAAAGTCTGGCGAAGAAATGGTTACAAAATATAACTGGAATGTTGAGAGTGGGAATCTCTTCTTTATCCCTGGCAAAATGCACTTTGATTTTGTGCCTTAACCTTCTGTCCCCTCAGATTTCTGCTATGGAAATGAAGACCTGACCTTCTCTATAAGTGAGGCCATTAAGCTGTGTGTTACTGTGGTGGCATATGCTCCTGAGTCATTCAGAAGGTAATTGCAGCCCTTTGTTCTGTGCCTTGGGATAAGTAAACATGGCAAAGGAAATAAAATTGAATGAATACAAAAGTTATGCTTGTTCATATCATCCTCTAATATTCTGTAATGTATGTTTTCAAAACCTAAATTTAGGAAACTTGTCATTGCACAGGCTTTGGAAAATATAGTAAATCCTCATTAATTTAAAATTGCCTAAAATTTGGAATTTGTGCAGCAGCTAAAATGTTTAGTCTCATTTAGAAAATTTTGCCCCGATACGTGATATATGTTAATAGCAAACAAAATTTCAGAGCAGACATTTAAACTATTAAAGAAGATGCTTTTCAAGGAGCGGTGAGAACTCCTGTCATACAACGAACAAGAATATAAATCTTGCCTGTCATTTTGCCAAGTGTAAGGAATCCAAAGGATTCACATGGAAAATGTCATCCCAATTCCTGGATGTTGGCTCTGGTCTGGTTTATGTACTAATATGCGAAATGAAAGCCAGTCCCATCTTGCTATTAAAATAGGTGTTTTAAAGGCAGAGACAGGAATTCAAATGAATCATGGATAGCCCCGTTATGTAGTATAGATATTTAAAAATAATAGAGTTACATTCCTTTAAATATTCCTTGATGCTGGCTTAATCAAACCTCTGGCCCTCCTCCCCAGTGATATTGATATTAGGTAATCTGTCCCTCAACTTCTCAAGCTACTTTGATCTTTTCTTGTAATACCTAACTCATAAACAAAGTCCCACGTTATTTGCTATCATATTTTGGGTATAAGGATTAAGCTTGGCACAGGACCACCCTAAAAACTCACAGTATGGAGGAAAGAAGTCCTACTATGTTGGCAACTCTTCGAGAAAGAAGGAAAGAACTGGGTTGATCTTGGCAGTGTATCTTTATCAATTTACCCCTTAGATTGGTCTTCCCCTGTGCCCTAGAACAGGATGAGTAAAGGGGCAAAAAGGAAACAGGATTCATACTAATTGAACTCTTTCTACATGAAGAATGAATAAGAAACATCCCCCTCCTAAGATTCCCAGCTTTTTTTGTGTTAATCAATGCGGATTAAACATTATGCCTGTGGTCAACTAGAAGTGTGGCTGTAGCCCTCAAAAGAGCAAATCTGCAGTCAATAATGATGGTCCTGCTCCCAGTTTCCTTGGGCTTCTCCTATAATATCACAGCTCCATGAAAGCCGTGAGAAAGGATTGAAACCCTACATTAACTCCAAGTCCACTGTATTCCTGGGTGTAAAAATACTCCCTATTTCTATTTTCCGTTCCAAGTGTGTCCGAGTACTTTGTTAACAGGGTGTATCAGAGGCTCTGCAGTGAGATGAAGTGATAACATCAAGACACTGCAATAATAAAATGCATAAATATTCTCTAATATTAAAAGGCCACGGGCACCTGGATGGCTCAATCAGTTGAACATCTTATGCTCACTATCCTATACCACAAATCATCTTTGCCTATTTCTGAACCCTATTCCAATGAAATATGATAAGTACTTTTTAATGCCTGACTTTTGTTATTCACTACTATTTCATAAGATTTACCAATATAATTGTGTATAACCATAGTTTGTTCTTCATTCGTCGGTAATATTTCATTTAGTGTCTACGCAACAATTGATTTCTTATTGACCGACATTTGTGTGATATCTGAATTGAAGCTATTACAAATAGTGCTGCAGTGAACATTTTTGCGTGTGTCTTTGTGAGTACACATATCTGTATTTCTGTAGGTAGAAATGCTATGCTAGGTCATAGAATATGTGTATGTTTTGCTTTAAGAGATACTACCAGTTTTCCAAAGTGGTTGTATCAATTTCCATTCCCACCAGTGGTGTATAAACGTTCTAGTACTCTCGTGCCTCATTAGCACTTGATGCTCAGTCTTCATTTTAGCCATTTTGTTGGGTTGTAGTGAGAGCTCATTGTGGTTTTAATTTCTATTTCCCTCTTGCAAACTGAAAGGTTTGGAAGTTTTCCAGATGTTTATTGGAATTTGGATATCTACTTTTGCGAAGTACCTCTTGAAGTCTTCTACCCATTTTTAAATGAGACTATCAGTATTTTTTAATTTGATATGTAGAATTTGTCTAAAGAGTCTGATGTGAGTACTTTTTAGCTTATGTGGACTGATGTGCTGGTAAACATTTAACAACCAGTTCCCTGGGAGAAGAGAGTCCCTGACACATAGCATTGCTAGTTTGCCAACATGTAGCAATTGCTGAGTACAAGATGGCAGCATGACATTGACCTTGGGGTTGGAAACAGAAGCATATGTAGGCTTCCTTGACTTGGTACATGCCTACTCCAGCATACCACTGGTCATGTGTATTTCAAATCACATCTCCTACTCTTTGACTTATAGTTTTACTTACCTAACATCATCTTTCAATGAACAGAGTTCTTCATTTTAATGTTGTCCAACGTACCACTCTTTTCCTTATTGCTTAGGGCTTTCTGTATCCTCTGAAGAAATCTTGGCTAACTCAAGATTATGAATATGTCCCTTTATATTATCTGCCAGATGCCTTATTTGTTTTATCTTCATATTCAGATGGATAATCCATCTGAAATTAACGTAGGGTATGGTGTAAAGTAAGGGTCAAGATTTCTTTTTTCCATATAAATACTAATAGACAATAGATCAAGCTCCATTTATGGAAAAGACTAGCATTTCCATTGCATTGCAATGTCATCCTTGTTATAAATCAAGTATTTGTGGATTTGTTTCAGACGCATTATTCTGGTCCATACGTCTATTTGTCTTTCCTGTGTTGTGGGGCCATGGAGCACAATGGCCAACAAAAAAAATTTTTTTTGTTTTATTCCAAGAAAGAATTCTTGAGACATTGTATGGTGCAATTTAGTGGGTTTATTTAAGTAGCACAGGGGCAGGACCTGTGGGCAGAAAGCTGTGCTTTTTGCTGTATGCAGGTGGTTGTTATAGGCTTAGTGCTCAGGGGGGAAGGGACATGCAGGGAGTATTAGATCATAAATGTCTTCTTCGAACTTCTCATAAAACTACTTTTGCAAGATTTCTCTGGTGCTTACCATTTAGTTCAACACTAACTGTTGATGAAGCACACAGGCAGTCATGAAACCCTTTAAGACTGTAGCGACCACCGTGTATTTGATCCTTAACGGAACTATGCAGGCTATAAATCAGCCTTCCGGACTAAAGGTGAACATTTTTTGCTTCCATCCCTCATCACTCGTACCAATATTACACCGTCTTAGCTATTACAGCTTTATAATAAGTTTGATTGGTGTTTGTTCTTACTTTTACCTTCAATGTTTCCATGTACTTATGTTTAACATGGGTTTCTTATTAGCGAAATACATTTGAGATTTTTTATTATTCACTCTAGTAAGCAGCTATTTTCAGACCTGCATCACAGTGGCTATTTCCACAGACTCTTTCTCGAAAACTGCTTAAACTTTAAGAAGCCAGCCTCCCAGGGAAGGGTTTTATCTTGGGTAAAATTTGTTTCAGGTAAAAAATCACTCTCAGCAAATCCCTGGGTGGAAGCTTTATTGATCATTGTGATGCCTGTTTCTCTAAATAGGGTGCATAGCTCCACCAATTATTCTATTGTTCTTTCAACGAGTTGTTTATATGCTATTTTTCCCCTCCCCACTAGGTCATATTCTCCCTAAAGGCAAGCAGACTTTCATCACCTTTCACTAGATGCTCAATTAATTAATTAATTAATGTTGATCAAACTTCCAGCTGCTCTACTTACTCTTGACTTGGGTGGGGTGGGAAGGGCGCCTAGAATCAGTCATCACTCTGGAGGCTTTTCATTCCTCCACGTTCCTAAATATGACACAGCCAATAACAGTAGAATGTAACATGTGACTTGGTTGCCTTTCTGTTGATTAAAGTCTCCAGATGCTGATGGTCTTGGAAGCTCTGGTCCCCTGTTACCTACAAAAGCTAAAGAGGCAGACGTCACAAGTGGAGACGGTGCCTGCTGCCCGAGAAGAGATCGCGGCCACGGCTGCTCTCGCGACATCCCTGCAGGCCCTCTTGTACAGTGTAGAGGTCCTCACCAGGTAACCCGTCGCAGAGATGTCCATGACCTTACAATGTGTATATCTACCAAAAAGATGAAGAAAAAAATGCGGTGACTAAAAATCTCTAATAACCCTATCTTTATTGATAGACACTTGCCCAAATTCAGCCTTATGTGGCTTAAAACTGCAAACATTCCCTAAATTGTTTGGATAAATAGTGCTACTCTGAATAATTAATAATAATAATACTAGGGGCGCCTGGGTGGCTCAGTCAGTTAAGCGTCTGACTCCAACTCAGGTCATGATCTCACGGTTCGTGCGTGGGTTTGATCCCCACGTCAGGCTCTGTGCTCCAGAGCCTGGATCCTGCTTTAGATTCTGTGTCTCCCTCTCTCTCTGCCTCTCCCCCGCTCACGCTCTGTCTCTGTCTCTGTCTCTCTCAAAAATAAATAAACATTAAAAAAATAAAAAAATAATAACAATAATAATAGTAATAGTAATAATACCATGAACATATTTGCATGGAGCTTGCTGAACTTCTGTGGCAGTTTTGACCCAGTAGTGAACAGATCTTTTTGTAAAAGGGCCAATATAGTGAAGATGAAAATGTGATATGTATTTTTATTAGCTTTTATATTATTTTATGAGACATGAAATGTCTGCAAGTCCAACGAAGCCTTCTTTTATTATTTTACTGTTTGTAAAGAGCTGTGGTTTTTGTACTGTCGTTTCAGACACCATAAAACAAACATAAACGACAGAATTTTATTCTCCTCCTAGAAATAACAGGTTCTCTGTGGGGCAAGGCTCAGTGGTGCTGGGATAACAGGCTGAGGGATTTGGGAATGGAAAGGTACATTGCCACCAGAGTTCAACCCTAAATAAAGGACGAAGAAGTGAGTCCTGTCGCATGAGTCTTGGGTGCAGAAGCAGATGGCATTGAGAAGCTGGGTAGGGATGGAAGGGATGGGGGCGGACAGAGTGAGAAGAACTGGAATAGGTGGAGATAGGAAGTTCTGCAGATGAATGGCTTTCTTTGTCTGTTCCCACATACAATTAGCCAGAAAGAGATATTGTTCCCTAGAGTGGAGGTGGGGAAGCCTTCTTCCTACGTCGGTGTCTTTGCCCCTCCATCATTTGGCCACATCCTTAGCCTAAACTCTGTCCGTGATTTACTCCCACCAAGAGGCACCAACTTCCTCAGCCCCATCTTGCCCTGTTGATGAAAAGCCTAGCTGAAATCCCTCAGTCCAGGAAGGACTTTTCTAACATGCACGAGCAAGTGAGAGAGGGAGGGAGATTGTGATTCATTAAGTCAATATATGTTTAGCTTCTAATCACGAGCTGCATTGCCAACCTAGGCAAGCAGAGTGTAGCCCAAAAGCCTTTGGAGACTGCCAGTGCTGAAGAGCCCATGTGCACCTGGCAGACAAGATGGGAAGCAGTGGAACGGGGCTCCGTGCCAAACTGCCTCTTCCAATGGGACGCAGTCCCAGTGCTTTGATGATCGTTTCATGAAAGTCCTAGGAGGAAGAACATCCTAAGGAGAACTATCAGACTTACATTCTTCCTTCTGCACCTATCTGGTTACATCACAAGCCCCTTCCTGCAATTAGAGGAGAGAAGAGCAATCCGTTTTTTCAAACGCCGCTTTTATTTCTCCTCATATTGTGCAATATTGGTGCTTCCCTCCTTTCTGTAGGAGAGAAGTTAATAGGTCAATTAACTTATCCAAAATTGACTTACCCAAAATTCCATGAAGAGTTATGGATGGAGCATTGGTATTTAAAATTCTGTGGCTCCAGGGGCCCTGGGGTGGTTCCGTCATTTGAGCAGCTGACTCTTGGTTTCAGCTCAGGTCATGATCTTATAGTAGTTGGATTGAGCTCCATGTCAGGCCCTGAACTGTCAGCAGAGCCTGCTTGGGATCCTCTCTCTCTCTCCCTCTCTCTTTCTCTCTCTCTCTCCCTCTGCTCCTCCCCCACTCATGCTATCTCTTTCTCTCTGTGTCTCTCTAAGATAAATAATTAAACTTTAAAAAATAAAAAAGTAATAAAATAAAATTCTGTGGTTCGAAATATTCCAGCGTATTTAATATTCTTTTGGTGGAGAGGAGAACTAGCCTCCTCTGTCAGCTGCAATTATTCACAATAAAATCAGCTTTGCTGTTTATACAAAAAGAAGATAAGAAGAACCCCATTTCATTTCCACGCTCCTAATTTCCTTACTCATGAAAAATAATTAATAGTTATAAAGGGAGTAACACACAAGTAAGTATATTATAATGGTATTAATGTTAATTTTCTAGTGTTATCTAATATGTTACCACAAATTTAGGGGAGTAAAACAAAACATTCATTATCTCATATTTCCATAGGCCAGAAGTCTGGGCAGGCTTAGCTGGTTTCTCTGCTCAGGATCCCACAAAGCCAAAATCAAGATGGCAATCACACTGGGCTCTTATCGGAAAGTTCTGGGGGAAAATCCTTATCTAAGCTTGTTTAGGTTTCGGGCAGAATCCAACACCATGCAGTTTTAGGTCTGAGGTCCTCTTTCCTTTTTGTCAGCCAGGGGCCACTCAGAAGGTACCTGCCTTCCTTCTCACATGGCTCCTCCTATCTTCCAGTCAGCGATGGTGCCCTGAGCTCTTCTCATGCTTCAAG